>NW_027361699.1:19487500-20095000 GCF_039654945.1 Dendrobates tinctorius | reverse complement strand
TCCAACACCTGCATCCCATACGACATAGTAGTGTAGCAAAGCACCTTTGGTGGCTCCCTGCTTGGAACACGAAGAGTGCTGGGAGGTGGGTGGAGCTTAGTCTGCACAAAAAGATTGGGAAGAGTTTAGGATGAGGTCAGTCAGTCGCTCAGAAGAGTCTGACTAAGTGAGTCTGACGGGACAGTCAGTCAGTGAGATCCCCAGAGAGAGGGATGGACGAGGCAAGTGCTGCAGCAGGCCTCAGTGACCTGGGTCTGCTGGCACAGGAAAGAGACTTTGATAGAAAGCCTGACTCTTCATAAGAAAGATAGATTTCAACGGACCGTAAGGAGAAAAGGAGGACTGAGGATCAGGGTTAGAGCAGAACCTTTCCCAAATTCACAGCGCAAGGCCTGGGTCCGGTCCCCGAGGTTGTATGGATACTAATGGTCCTACAGCAGACACCGGAGGAATAGAAGTTGTCACCACTTGATTCCCACACAAGACTTGGGGGCACAACAGCAACGAGAGTGAGCCGGGACTTAGTAGCAAGGAGTCCCCGAAGCAGGCTACAGCTGACTGCCGTACAAGTAGAATTCATAGGAACATCTGACAGGAGGAACTCCAGTGTAACTCAGTACTGAGAGTACTTCATTATAAGGCGCAATAGGGAGACGTTCAGAAAAGGCACATATGTTGGCGGAGTGTTGGAACGGAGTACTTCATCTTGCCTGGAGGTTGACTGAGCTCCTGACCCAGAGCACACGGCACGGATGCGGGCACCTGTATGCACAACAGACTGTGAGTAAAGCTTTGGAACTACAATCCCTGGTGTCCTCTGCTTATTCCCGCGCCAGCGCTCTCGGCACTGCTACATCCCCGTGCCTGACACTGCACCACCTACGTCTCTCCCCTACCTCTTCATCTACACTGCCCTGGGACTACAACCCTACCTGTGGAGGGCCACAACATCATTGCTGCACTACACCATCAGTCCCAGAGGATCTGCTCGCAGAGTCGGCTTAACACCTTTCTTGCCGAACACCACAGGTGGCGTCACGAATCATTCAATGAACACTTCTACTATTTACAATGGGTGCCCAGGGCCACGGACCGGGTCATAGCTGCCGTGACAACAACCCCACTCGTGGAGAGATCCGCGGGCCCGCTACCGAGTACCCCACAGCCCTGGGTGTGAGGGCGACCCACGTCCTCCATCATTGGCTGAAAAAGGGCGCTGGAAGCATCTTTTGAAACGCGACTTTGGCGCTCTGGTCGCCGACCTCGTGGCCGACCTCACGCTATGGTCGGGTTTCGTTTCATGAAACCCGACTTCAGCGAAAGTCGCCGACTTTTGAATATGACTGACCCGTTTCGCTCAACTCTAGTGTTTACTAAATACTCGCTCATACTCCTGAGTCACTCGGTAAACCCCACTCTTTTGGTATGAAGGGGTGGAGTCAGTCCCCACCTGCAGCTGCTGACGCCACTCCTCCAGCTGCTTTACAGAGCCATTGTCCTCCACCTGGTCGGATGAGACCGAGGGCTCTGCTGCCCGTATTGCATTGTTACTGACAGTAAGCAGCTTAGCAACTAGTATTAGTACCTAAGGTCATCATTGGATTACATTCTCGTCGATCAATGTCTAAAACTAAAACTAAAAACTAAAATTAAAACTCGCCCCACTTTAATGGTAATCTCTTTACATCCTACTTGCGGCAAAGACTGACCATTGCTGGCAACTACTGTGAGTTCATCACTTGGGCCGCAAGTAAGTTAAGAGTCAGCCCAATACCGCTTGTAAAGGATATATGGCATAGTTGTCACCTGAGAGCCAGTGTCCAGTAAAGCGTTCATGGGGATGCCGTCAATCACCACTGGGAGGACCGGTCGCCCTCCAACATACTTCGCTTGCCAGTTCTTTGGGACTTGTGGTTCTATTCCTGGGGGTTGGCCCTCTGCCCCAGGGTGGCAGAATCTTGCGATGTGGCCTGCCTTGCAGCAGCGACGACAGATGGGACGTCCATTCTGGTCATAGTGATCGTTGTCTCTACCTCGGCGTGGCGGGATACTCTTCTTCCGTAGCCACGGGACATCCTCTGGACTGGAGGCCAGCTGGATCTTCTCCTTTGAGGACACCTGCATGGACTGCACAGTTTTGGCAAGTGCAGCCATACTTTTGGTCAGCTCTTGGACCTGAAGGCGCAGTTCTGTAGATGAATCATTATCCAGAGTCTGTGCATCAGCCCCCACAGGGCTGGGAGGGAAAGATGCTTCTTCCTGGTGGTATGTGATCGCTGGGCGCCTAGGGGCGCTGGACGGCTGACATTTGGTTCATGCAGCACCCGAATAGCCCTGTCTTTGAAATCTGCAAAGTCTAGGACAGGGTTTTGTAGGGCTATGATGCGCAGCTGTGCTCTGTGGGTACTGGATAGGAGTCCCTCAATAAATTGCTCCTTTAACAGTATGTCTCCATCTTTCACACTGTCTGGGTCAATCTGCTTTATGGCTCGCAGCGCCTCCTGCAGGTTAAGAGCATAGTCCCGTATACTGTCCTGCGGTCTCTGCTTACACCCAAAGAATCTCATTTTTATTTCAGCTGCAGTGCGTGTGTCAAAGGTGCTTCTTAGCTTAGCCAGAATCTTTTTAACAGTCTCTTTATCAGTGTCCTGCCAGGCTTTTACTTCCCTTTGAGCTGCACCAGTTAGCTGTGTGGCGCGCCTGAGGCTCAGTCGCCACAGAGGTACTGCACCTTCTCCTAAGGTGTAGTGCCCCACCACCTAGGTAAGTTGGGAGCTCCTTTCCACGCTCCAACACTCGCATCCCACATGACAGGGTAGTTCAGCACAACCACATTGAGGTGTCTCTCTCCTCCTAGACATTAGGAGTGCCTTGGTGGTTCCCTGCTTGGAACACTGGATGTGCTGGGAGGTGGGTGGAGTTGAGATCCATATAAAAGAGTGGGAAGGTTTAGAATTACAGGTCAGTCTGACAGGAGGTCAGGCGAGAGAAGGGCAGTCAGTCAGGAGAGTCTGAGGACGGGTCCGAGGAGAAGGAGTGCTGCAGCTGCCTCAGTGATCTGAGCCAGCTGGCACTGGAAAGGAACAGAAGGAGAAAGACGTAGAACTGCAACCTAAGCTTCCATAAGAGAGAGAAAGAACAGTGCGGAACGAAGGAGTAGGAGAACAGAGAGGAGACGTGGGTTGGAAGAGGAACCCTTCCTATAGGTTCTCAGCGCAAGGCCGGGGCCCGGTCCCCGAGGTTGTATGGACACTTATGGTTCTGCAGCAGACAACAGTGGAGTAGTTGGCTGTAAATGCACTACTCCCATCTAAGACTTGGGGCACAACAGCAACTGAATAGAGAGCCAGGACCCTGGAGAAGGGAGTCCCCGAGAGGCTACAGCTGTCTGCCGTACGAGTAGAGTTGTTTGGAACATCTGACAGGAGGAACTTCAGAGTATCATGGTTCTGGAGTTCTTCACACCTTAAGGCACAATAGAGGAGTCGTTCAGGAAAGGTACATGTTGGCGGAGTGTTGGAGAGGAGAATCCTGACTTGCACGGTAGGTTGACTGAGTCTCTGCCCGGAGGACACGGCACGGAGGCAGGCACCAGTGTGTACCACGGACTGTGAGAAAAGCTTTGGAACTGCAAGCCCTGGTGTCTTCCATTCATTTGTGCGTTAACACCGTCAGCACCACTACATCTGGGTACCATCCTTTACACTGCCTGCGCCTACCCTCATCTATTGCAATTACACTGCCCTGGGGTTACAGCTTCACCTCTGGGGAGCTACACCATCTTTGCTGCAACACACCATCAGTCCCAGAGGATCTGCATGCAGCGTTGGCTCTTGCTTGCCAAACACCACAGGTGGCGTCACAAACTATTCCACTTAAACTACATCACATATCGCCATTGACTTGGGCACCCAGGGCCACGGACCGGGTCACCGCTGCTGTGACACATCCCGCTGACACCGTCCCGGTACCGAGTACCACACAGCCCTGGGAGGGCGACCCAACTTGGCGTCACAAACGAGACTCGATACCATCGGGTTCTGTGCACCTGAAATTTTGTGAGACTTTGAATTTTTAAAAATGTGTAGAAGACCTGATTTAATAGACTGTAAAATGGACGTTTGAAATGGCCGCTGGTGCGGAGAAGAAGGGCGTGAAGAGATGGGAGGTCCTAAGAAAAGACCACGAAGAGTATTGGGTCTTCCCTGCCTGAATTACTCGACATGGCCCACCCCCCCAGAGGTTCGTATACTGGCTTGGTATGGAGGCGCTGGAAGAAGACGCCTCCCCCGGAAGGAGGGGCAGAAGAAGCCAGTGGTGGGAAAGGGGCGGAGGCAGGAAGAAGAACGCCAGAACGTCATTTTGGAGAGTGAGGGAAGGAGGCCTGGGGAGCGCGCGGAGGTTGAGTCGGATCTCCCTGGCGCCATGGCTGAAGGCTCCGACCCGATCTCAGAAGTAAACCGCCAGCAGCTGCAGGACGAAATTGCCCAGCTGATGTGCTGTCTGCGACTGAGGCAGGAGGCCTTATGGAGACTGAGCAGGCCGCACACCCAGGAGGGGCCTACATCTGCGGTGACTGCCGCCGCTGCACCGGAGCAGAGACCTCATCGCCAGGAGGCCCCAGGTACGTCTGATGTCCCGACAACTGGGAAGGCCCTGGGGTGCACCACGGTCACACCGGCTGGCCAGGTCGGGCTAGATCTGGTCTGGGACCAGGATATCAGTCCCCGGGGGGAACACCGGAACCCCTGAAGGTGGCACCGCAGTTCCATACCAGCCTGGATCGGTCTCGGGAAGAGCGGGAGGAAGAGGAGAACTGGGCCCAATGTCAAGTCACCATCCGGCAACTGGCAGCCTTCCTAATGAACTAAGCGATCATGAACTTGGAGTGATCCAAAACTTTTATTGTAAATAGTTGCACCTCCTTAGGTGCTCTTTCTTGGTTTTACATAAAGATACTTTGCGAAGATGATGTTTTGCACGGACACTTTTCGAAGATGATGTCTACCTCAAAGGACACTGCAAGAGATCCCAGCTGGGAGCGGTGTCCAGCACTTACAAGAATCTTTGAATTGTTTTATTGTTGATAATGTGTTTTATAAGGCCTCTTTCACACATCAGGTTTTCGCCGTCAGGCGCGATCCGGCGCTTTTGACAGAAACCGGATCCGGCGAAATGCAATGCCGGATCCGGTTTCCCCCCCATTGACTTGCATTAGAGCTGGATCGAGCCGGATGGCCATGCGTTTCATCCGATTTTCGCAGGATCCGGCAATGTGACGCGATCCGGCGTCTGGAAAAAACGGCTACTGTAACGTTTTTTGTCTCCGGCGAAAAAGCCGGACACGCCGGATCCGGCATGTCCGGCTTTTTCATACAATGAAAGCCTATGAGCGCCGCAATGCGCCTGATCCGGCGACAGCCGGATCCGGTGGCCGGATCCGGTTTTTTTGGTCTGAGCATGCTCAGTAGCTCTGCCCACAAGACATATATAAAAGCAAGACAGTGGGACCCTCAGCCACACCCAACATGCCACCCAAGCCAAGAACCAGGAGCAGGAGAAGGCAGCAGACATCTGCAGCAGCAGCACCATCAGCACCACCCCAAATGGAGCAGCATGCTGAACAACGGGAGGGGAGTCCAGCAGCAGATGAGAGACGGTAATTATCAAATCCCCCATTCCTCCAAACTAGGGCTATGGACTATCAAGATATTCATTGGCCCTTTGTTTCTCTTTATTCAACAGCCGCCCAATAGATGCAGCAGCAGCAGCAGCAATGGCAGCAGCAGGAACACCACCCACAGCCA
Source organism: Dendrobates tinctorius (assembly GCF_039654945.1). Taxonomy (NCBI): domain Eukaryota; kingdom Metazoa; phylum Chordata; class Amphibia; order Anura; family Dendrobatidae; genus Dendrobates; species Dendrobates tinctorius. The sequence continues at coordinate 20,089,193 of NW_027361699.1, read as the reverse complement.
TGGAGTCTGGCCATCAGGAAGACAGCACATCTTCTTCTGGGAGCCCTCCCTCGCATCGTCAGCGTTTGACGGTAAGTTTTTATTTCCAAAATCCATCATCTCTGTAATATATGTCTATTCATTGCCTTTTATTTCAAAACAGGAATCACAAGATGAAGAGGAGCTCCCAGAAGAAGAAGGAAGGGGTGGACAGACACTTGGAGTGGGCTCACAATTGGTAAGTTTTTTGCATCAAACGCAGAAACACAACATCACACTACACACAACACATAGAAAACAATGTTCTGCAGACCACACACAGCAAACAAATGCCTACATCCAAAGACATAACATTTTTTGTTTTCTTCTCTAGCCAAGAGGTCCTCTCAGTGCCTCCCAGGGTCGTCGGCGACAGCAACGCGGCGGTCACCAGCGTGTAAGTATAAATATTTTTGCTTTGTTTTTTTGCACTTTTTATTTCATTTCTTTTGTGAAGGCTAATTATGTTATTTTTGTCTTTTTCTTTAACAGCCTTCACAGCGTGCTCCCGACTCTGACGGTGAGGATGGAGGGATTGACGTGGACCATCTCATCGATCTCGTCAGAGAAAGGGAGCTGCTCTGGAATATGGCTGACCTCCGCCACGCTGACCTTATCGTTACCCGACGACTCTGGGAGGAAATCTCTTCGCTCCTTGTGGACCGCTGGGAGGACCTCGAAGCTCGGGCCCAGATTAAAGAGCGTAAGTATATACAGTACCGGTTGCGTGATTTAAACCAGTGTTTCCCGAACTCCAGTCCTCGTGGTCCCCACGGATCATGTGTTCCGGATTTCTATTTACTTTGGAAATCCTGAAAACATGACCCCTGGGGACCATGAGGACTGGAGTTTGGGAAACAATGATGTTGTATACTAACCACTTTGTCCTTTCTCGTTTCAGGGGAGAGAATTGTGAAGCGGTGGCGGTCTGTGAGGGATCGTTTCAAGAAGGAGTTCAATAAAGAGATGCGGGCCCCGAGTGGATCTGGAGGACGCAGGAGCAAGTACAAGTACGCACGAGCCCTGTCGTTCCTCCGGGAAACAATGCTCACCAGAAGGTAAATATTACACACCACATGTGACAAAAAAATGTTTAGATGTAACTTTTTTTTTTCAGCCAGGGCCATACCATGTCACTATTTTAATTGGGTTTTTTTCTCTTTATTCCACAGCACGGTGAGCAGCACTCGGGAGCCTGCACGATTGGACCCTTCTGAGGCGATCCCTGAGGAGACCGGCAACGAGGGACACTTCGACCGCCCCGGTACATCTGCACCTTCCCAGCCTTCCCACACATTCGACCCATCTGTCCCATCCACCAGCACAGGAGCATCGTGGCCGCCTACATTACATGAAGCTGCTGGTGAGGAGATCGATTTCCCTTTACCCCATCCTTCTGCCCCTGCCACCTCTAGTACACCTGCGGGTACTGGGCGGCAGCGGCAGAGGGGTCAGGAAAAGACTTATGCGCCAGAGTTCTTGCATCTGAATGCATCTTTCCAGAACTGTCTAAAAGTCTTGTCAGAGCAAATCTCCGCAGGCTTTCAGCAGATCAACTCCAGCATTCTGGAGGTGAAGACACTTCTGCAAACCATGCATTCAGAAGCAAGATCTTCGCCAAACCACACCTTTTTCAGGTCTGTTGTGGAGCGCATGGAAACGCTATCTCCTACCCAGCAGATGCATGTAATGCATTCGTGCCACGGTGCTCTACAGCAGGTTACCTCCCAACCTCCACCTCCCACCACTGTAGTTCCTCCACCTGCACCCCCTCCAGCCACTTTCCATCCTCCCCCTCCTATTACATACCAGCAACCTCCCCAGTACCAGCAACCTCCCCAGTACCAGACATCTCCCCACTTCCAGCAACATGCCCCGTACCAAACTCCATCCCCGTACCAAACTCCTTCCCGGTACCAAACTCCTTCCCCATACAACTTTCCATCAACATCATCTGCTCCTACAGTCCCTGCCCAACCCTCCACTCCACCGCCCACCACCTCTTCTGCCTCCCACATGTCCACCCATTCTGTAGCTTTTTCCACACCATCACCTCTAACTGTTCCTTCCCCACCACGATCCCAGTCCTCTCTCCACACTCCCATTGTCGAAGTGTCCCGCAGCCCCTCCAGCAGTATTTCCACCCCACACTACACAGATTTATGATGTGTTGGTTTCAAACCTTTATTAAAAAAGTTTTTTTAACTTTAAAAACAGTTTACAAAAAAAAAATATTTTAAATAAAAGTTAAATTATTGTTTACACTGGTTGTCTGTCATTTCTTTCTGCGGCGAAATATGTTTAAAAAAAAAGGTTAAATACAGGGTATTTAAAAGGTAAAAAGGTATTCAAAACCAGGTATATAACTGTGGGTAAATTTTAGCTTTTTGCCACAGTTGTGTTCCTGGTTGTGTTTGAAGCAAAGTATTTCACCTAAAAAGTTGTGTTTATTGTTGGTGATTTCCTAACAATGTACACAACTTTTGTTAAAAGGTGAAATACTTTGCATAAAACACAACCAGGTACACACCTGTGCCCTAAAGCTAAAAATAGAGACCATGACAAGATAGCCAACTTTGGTTGGCAAAGGCATATACTGTTGGTACAGAAGGTACACAAGTTTGTTAGGGCACAAATCTTTCACACTCTGTCATCCTGCCAGTGTACTCTGCCTTGAGGTGACATAAAGTATAGTGCAAAATTGTCCCTCATTACTGAAACCGTCACAGAACTTCTAGTGGTAATGTCATGGTAATCTTGCAAGGTGGTTTCTTCAGAGGTGTCCTCAATGGAAATGGGTTCCTTGCAGATAACAAAATTGTGGAGTACCACGCAAGCTTTGATCACCTCGTCAACAGTTTCTGTCTTGAGGTTGATCGCAGTCAATAGGACCCGCCATTTGGCTGTCAGAATACCAAAGGTACATTCAACCATTCTTCTTGCTCTTGTGAGGCAGTAATTAAAAATGCGTTTTGGTCTTGTCAATCCTCTGCTAGAGTACGGTTTCAAAAGGTGTTCTGACAGCTGGAAGGCTTCATCCCCTACACAGACAAATGGCATAGGTGGACCAGATGTTTGCGGCAGCGGTCTAGGTGGTGGGAACTGGAAGGTGTTTCCATACAGTTTACGCCCCATGGCAGACAGTTTGAAAACTTTAGAGTCATTGGAGCGGCCATAGGCCCCAATATCAACAGCAATAAATTTGTATTCCGCGTCAGCGATGGCCATGAGGACAATTGAAAAATATTTCTTGTAATTGAAATATTCCGATCCCGATCCGGCTGGCTTTACAATGCGGATATGTTTCCCGTCCACAGCACCCAAGCAGTTGGGAAACTGACATATCTGTTGAAACTTGTCAGCAATTTCAATCCACCTTTCTGTTGTGGGCTCTGGTAAAAACTCTTCAGCTAAGGAGTCCCACAGTGCACGGCATGTGTACTTCACTATTCCAGATATGGTGGAAATCCCGAGTCTGTACTGGAAATGCAGTGACGAAAGGGATTCTCCAGTTGCAAGAAATCTGTGGGGAATTAAAAAACAATAAATTAGTTTTAAATCACAGCATTACATACCAAAACTCAGCTATAACACTTGGAGATACAAACTACCACCAACAAGATTGCAGTGAAAGTGTGCTCTGATGCGATCACATCCAATAAATGTGGCTTACCTTAAAGTCACCATCAGACGCTCTGCGGGTGAAACAGAGAAGCGGCAATAGGTGTCCGCTTTTCTTATGAGGTGTGCAATGCGCTCCACCAAGTAATCAAAATTCTCCATTTTCATCCGAACATATCCAAAAAACTTATCCGGGTTTCGTCGAAGGTCCATGCAGAGTGTAGAATAGACCCCACGCGTCATTCTCTTGGCTGTGATGGGGTGGATCCACAAACGTCATCTACGATGCCTGATGCGCTGCTGACTCGCTCTCTCCTTCTCCAGAACAATCACCCTCAAACGATTCGCCTCCACTATAAAATCCGCCAAATTCTTCAAAATATTTCCAATGACAACATCCATCTTCGCCAGTAACTTGCTCTTCTCTCCAACCTGCACTTTCTCTCTACAACCTGTCAAAGAAGGGCTGTAGGAACACGCTATATATAGTTTTCCAGTAGCCAATCCCGTTCGGAAGGCCACAAGGGTCAATTTTAAAAACCGGATCCGGCGTAATCCGGCGTAATCCGTCGAAAAACGGATAGAAAAACGGATGAACCGGATGAGACGGATCCGGTTTTGTCTGTCAAGAACAAGATGGATCCGGCAGAAAACCGGATCCGGCACATCAGGTTTTACAAAACATTTGCCGGATCGCGCCTGACGCCGAAAACCTGATGTGTGAAAGTAGCCTAAGAGTATTAATAATTGAGAAATGGCTTTAGATAGAGTGAGAAATGTCTTGATATAGAATTTAGAATAAAGAATTGAAAGTAGACATTTGACAAACCAGGTACTTGCGGTCAGCGTCTTGCGTCTAGAAGAGACTGTGAAAGTAGAAAAATGATCAAGAAATGTGTACTAGAGAAGGAAAGCTGAATAATACTGAAGTGATAGTGAGTCACAGATAATGGCACTTAGAATGAAAAATTGCACTTTTTGACTAGAAGTTTAGATAGCTAAATAAGAATTGTTTGTAACGTTCAAGAATAAGTACCTCCTATACTAGGAAGTTTAGTATAAGAATTGTTATGCAGCATTATAAAAAATTTTGTATGTTCCTGTACTGTCAACTTTGCTGTCTTGCAGCCCGCGGACGTGCTGTGTTTAACGGGGGGGTATGTGGTGCCCCTGAGGCTCAGTTGCCACAGAGGTACTGCACTTTTTCCTAAGGTGTAGTGCCCCACCACCTAGGTAAGTTGGGAGCTCCTTTCCACGCTCCAACACTCGCATCCCACACGACAGGGTAGTTCAGCACAACCACATTGAGGTGTCTCTCTCCTCCTAGACATTAGGAGTGCCTTGGTGGTTCCTTGCTTGGTACACTGGATGTGCTGGGAGGTGGGTGGAGTTGAGATCCATATAAAAGAGTGGGAAGGTTTAGAATTACAGGTCAGTCTGACAGGAGGTCAGGCGAGAGAAGGGCAGTCTGACAGAGGTCAGTCAGAAGGACAGTCAGTCAGGAGAGTCTGAGGACGGGTCCGAGGAGAAGGAGTGCTGCAGCTGCCTCAGTGATCTGAGCCAGCTGGCACGGGAAAGGAACAGAAGGAGAAAGATGTAGAACTGCAACCTAAGCTTCCATAAGAGAGAGAAAGAACAGTGTGGAATGAAGGAGTAGGAGAACAGAAAGAGACGTGGGTTGGAAGAGGAACCCAGCCTATAGGTTCTCAGCGCAAGGCCGGGGCCCGATCCCCGAGGTTGTATGGACACTTATGGTTCTGCAGCAGACACCGGTGGAGTAGTTGGCTGTAAATGCACTACTCCCATCTAAGACTTGGGGCACAACAGCAACTGAATAGAGAGCCAGGACTCCGGAGAAGGGAGTCCCCGAGAGAGGCTACAGCTGTCTGCCGTATGAGTAGAGCTGTTAGGAACATCTGACAGGAGGAACTTCAGAGTATCACGGTTCTGGAGCTCTTCACACCTTAAGGCGCAATAGAGGAGTCGTTCAGGAAAGGTACATGTTGGCGGAGTGTTGGAGAGGAGAATCCTTACTTGCCCGGGAGGTTGACTGAGTCTCTGCCCCGAAGGACACAGCACGGAGGCAGGCACCAGTGTGTACCACGGACTCTGAGTAAAGCTTTGGAACTGCAAGCTCTGGTGTCTTCCATTCACTTGTGTGCTAAGACCGTCAGCACCACTACATCTGGGTACCATCCTTTACACTGCCTGCGCCTACCCTCATCTATTGCAATTACACTGCCCTGGGGTTACAGCTTCACCTGTGGGGAGCTACACCATCTTTGCTGCAACACACCATCAGCCCCAAAGGATCTGCACGCAGCGTTGGCTTAACATCTTGCTTGCCAAACACCACAGGTGGCGTCACGAACTATTCCACTTAAACTACATCACATATCGCAATTGACTTGGGCACCCAGGGCCACGGACGGGGTCACCGCTGCTGTGACACATCCCGCTGACACCGGCCCGGTATTGAGTACCCCACAGCCCTGGGAGGGCGACCCAGCTGCCCAATAAGGATGTTCATTTTTTGGTTTTCAGATAGAGGGTACACCTCAAACAAACTGCACAATCTCTCTTTAAATTCACTCAGGGTATATAGGGCATGGACAGCGGCATTATGGGGACTGCTGCGGTGGGCGCTTGTTCCTGCTGCGCTCTGTAGGCGGCGCTGGCTGCTGGATTCTGCAGTGCTATTGGAGCCGCAGCTGCGCTGGCCCCTGCATCTTGCGGCGCTGTGGGGCGTGCGGTGGCGTCCACCACTGCATCTGCTCTTGCTTCAGACATTCTCCTCCCCCCTAGTTAAGTTTGGCCAGGCCCTGGATTGCGCTGGCTTACCGGCTGCTGCTCTGCAGGCTGGATGATCGGGCGATGCCGGGACTGCAGGCCTCTGCTCCTCACTTGCCGCGCGCTGGCCTCTTCCCGCGCAGCACTTCACTTTTTTGCGCTTTTCGGCTGACTCCACCCACGACGGCCCGCCCCTTTGGCTTCCCGAGCACGGAAAGCGGCGGGGTAATGGCGGCAACTGCGCAGATAGTCTATGGCACACAACACAGTCTCTGGCACACAGGACCCGGGGACACCGGGCTCTGTAAATTCTGTTCGTGACGCCAAAATGGATCGCCCACCAGGGCAGTGGGGTACTCGGTGCCGGGCCGGTATCTCAGAGGGAAGTGTCACAGTAGCGGTGACCCGATCCGTGGCCCTAGGCGTCCATGTAAAAGGGCTTGAGCGTGGCTGATTAAAGTTTATGAATGGATGATACGTGACGCCACCTGTGGTGCTCGGCAATGAAGGGGTTAAGCCGAAGCTGCAGGCAGATCCTCTGGGACAGATAGTATAAGGCAGCAAGATGTAATTGCTCCCCACAGGTGGAGCTGTGGTCCCAGGGCAGTGGTAATAGGTGTTGAGGAAGAGGGTGTAGTGTCTGCCAAAGAGATGTAGTAGTGCTGGAGGGTTTGCAGGAAGAATGCAATGACACAACAGGGTGCAGTTTCCGTTACCTTTACTGTGCTTTGTAAGTGCAGTCCAGGGTCCAGATTACAGATGGAACAGAGGCTGGCCAGCTTGGAAGCAACTTAGGAATCTCTCTATGCAGATGGGTTGTGTAGTCTCCTTTCTAGCGCTTATTTGAGGTACATACAGTACTGAGTTACACTGAAGTTCCTCTTGCTTGCTCTCTTTTGGAACTCCCTCGTATGGCAGACAGCTGTAGCCTTCTTCTTCTGGCTCACACGTTGCTCTTGTGCCTCCGAGTCTTATGTGGGAACAGAGCATTTACAGCTTCCTATTCCTCCGGTTTCTGCTGCAGGAGCATCAGTATCCGTACAACCTTGGAGACCGGACTCCAGATCATGCGCTACAGCTAGAAGTGAGCCTGAACTCTGCTCAATCTTCCAGCTCTTCTCCTCACATCTACATACGTTTCCCTCCTCACACGAACTCCTAATTTCCCCTTCCTGGCCCTCAGAGAGCAGCTCTTCCCCCAGTTTTGGTTCAGAGCTCCCTCTGCTGGCCTGGAGTGGGAACTGTGCTGTGTGTTCTGTTTAACTGATAGCGATACCCTTCATTGCTTCCAAGCATGACATCACACTCCCTAGGAAGAAGGTAATGCCACTGTGGCGACCATACTCCTGGAGGCGCCACACTAATATACCCCTTCATAACACAAATGTGGGATAAATTAGTGGAAGCTACCGACTACCTGGATGATCAGATTTTCCAGATTCTTGAAGTTCTTAATGAAACTAATACAATACAGAGACAATTAATCATAGTTACTAACCAACATACTACAGTACTATATCAGGGCCAATATAGACAAAATAGGTGAACTTAGAGACCAATGGTTAAAGCAACACAGTGCAAACAGAGACTCCTGGTGGGGTAACACATTCTCTTTTTAAATCCAGCAAATTGGTTTAATGGCATAGCAGGATGGATTTTTGGCATTGTACAGAGTTGTATGCAAATTTTGTTGTTTTGCTTATTGTTTTATGTAGCTGTAAAAGCACTAATATATGTATTACTTAAGCTACTGAATAATGTATGTATGGGAAAAAAAAAATCTAAGGCTGAACCTTCTGTAGTGTATCATAGACCCCAGGTAGCCATTGCTGATGGGGAAAGTGAGTGTCCACACTGAGGGTGGATGGGCGAAGCAGGTAGGAAGCCCCCTTATGGGTACTAGACCCATGAGACAGAAGCTCCTTTGTGGACATCAGCTGACCCTGTGGCAAAGGTTATGGCATTTACAATAGGGGGAAATTGATATAGAAGGGTTAATGATTTGCCTTTAAAGGCCTAAACTGCTTTTAATTCTTGATTTGCCTTTTGCCTTTCATTTATTCTTATGACGCTGCAGTTTTGCCTGTCTCCTCTTCAAGGGAAAAATATCATATATGTTCTCAATAGTCAGCCACAACGTGTTCTGGGTACATTGTAAACATGGTATAACCCTGAAGGTGATGGTGGGGGCCACATGAACTCCATAGAATTACATATTGTTGTAAATGGTATAAAAGATTGCCTTGTATTTCATTATATCAGATAAAGTGATTTGACCACGGCTCGTGTGTGTTGAGTCTCTTTGTCTCCAAGCGCTTGTCAATAAAGGGCGAAAACTCCTAATCCGGCCTCACTGGTGATCTGGCATACCTGACTCTTGGTCAGAACAAAACGCAGCTACGACAGGGGCGCCACATAACCCCCCCGCAGCACGTCTGCGGGCTGTAAACATATGAGAAAACAAGATGTTACTGGAACATACAAATTCTGCTTTTTTAAATTAACAGTATAAAACATCTTCTCTTAAGGAGAGGACTATTGCTGGAACGCTGCATAACATATTGGTAACAACAACCTATGTCCTAATACTTATATTATGTCCTAAGTGCTACTTAATTCGTGTCATTCTTAAAGTGCCAGTGGGGTAACCGCTTTCACCTATCAGGTTCGCCACCAGATCTGGACACTCTCTGTCCCTGTACACAGTATCAAAAATTATTTAATGACAACCGCCAAACTAAGGTTTGACACTGCCTTAAACATTCTTAGTTCCTAATTAACCATATATATATATATATATATATATATATATCTCTACCAAGAAAGTGCTTATGTTTCCTTCATCCTTCAGTAAAAGATATTTGCTATGAAAAAGTTATCAAAATCCTATACCTATAAAACATTCTATTCTTAGCATATAGTACAATCATAATAACACTTTTATTTGTACAAAAACTGCAATAATCAATGATAGAGATGAGCGACTTTTGGTTTTTTAGGGTCGAGTTTCGTTTCGTGAAACCCGACTTTTCCAAAAGTCGGGTCGAGCAAGATCGTCCGATTATAGGGAAAAGTCGGGGTCGTCCCGAAACACGAAACCCAATGTAAGTCAATGGGGAATAAAAGTCGGCAGTGAGAGGAGGACAGGAAACACACCTACAGTGCCCATTTGAATGCCAAAAGCATCAATTCTTCTTACTTAAGCTTATCAACCTTAATTAACTTCATAATACAAGTTACGCACTGAAAAATGGGGGTTATTTGGCTAAAGTTGTGGGGGGGAGGGCTGGCTCCAGGTTTTCATGTGCCCTGGGCGAAAGAGCGCCCCTTTAACACATACCACAACTCATCATGCTCCGATACAGCAGAGAAATAGCGGTATAGTACAATGAAAAATACTTCACTTTTTACATCTCATGACGAGGCCCATCTATTTCTCCATACAGAATCATTGGTCCCATATAATGTTTGAAACAGTATATGATGAGCTCCACATAATGCTACAGTATATGTTGGTCCCCATGGATGAAGCTCCACTGTGTTATGGGCCCAAATAATGCTCCAAACATAATGGGCCCCATTTCTAATGCTCTAGTGTATAATGGGGCATGTAAATGCTGCTCCAGTGTCTGATGCCCACCTTTGGAATGTTCCAGTGTATGGTGGGCCCCATCTATCATTCTCCAGAGTATAGTGCTCCCCAAAAATTGCTGTCCCAACATTGAAAACAATCAAATAAGTCTCCTCGCTAGGGAATCCCTGTACTAGTCTGGACTCCTCATCGTCCCCATCTTCCATCTCACTGCACAGTATTTCAACCTTGCAAGTGCTGTGATCCTGAGCAAGCAGGGGGGCCCACTCGTTGGCGACGGCACTGGCACAGGGCCCCTGATAGTACGGTGGTGTGTCTGATGGCGGGTGGGCCGAACCTGCACTTTCATCTGCAGCTTCCTCTTTGTCACCGTGTAAGATGGAACTGTATATGGGAAGGGTAACCTGAGTTTCATCAGGGTCAGATTCAGGCCGTGTAGCGTGCGAGGGGAATGTAGTGGTCTGGGTCAATGTACCAGCAGATTCATCAAGCAGTGGCTGGGCATCAGTGCACTTGTGTCGCCCCCAGGAGTACGGTCGCCACAGTGGCATTACCTTCCTCCTAGGGAGTGTGATGTCATGCTTGGGAGCAACGAAGGATCTCTCTAGCAGGTTAACTGATTGGGCGGCGTTATTCCCACGAGTCATGACCCTCCAAACAGCGTTCATGAAGGCAAAGTGTTTGTTTTACGTGGGCAGTATGGTTGCAAAGCTGAACCTTAAAGGAATGTCCAGAAGGGCACCACCAGGAGTGGAGCCTACGGTTTAATTCGACTCCACCTGGGAAACCTCAACCATGCAAGCTACAGAAAAGATGCACAGATTGCAAGCTTAATTCCGTTATAGAACGAGACTCCGTCATGCCCCGCGGTCCGAGTCCGGCTTACTAGAGGGACACGTGAGGCTCTGGCACATGAGATTGGCCAATAACTGGTGTGTCATGCCCCTACATGTCCGTGGCTGCATGTGCGCTACACTGAAAAGGCCAGCGTTTGTCGCTTACAGGTGAAGATAACCCGCTGAAAAAACGTTAGTGATGGGGATCTGTGATTACAATTATTACCCGCGAACGCTGATTTCCCAGTAAGTGCAGGTCAACCGCAGTTCCGGAATTAGGCCTAACCGTCATTCCTGAAAAAATGAAAAACTTACGTGTGCAAACCACAGGTGCTGTAGCTTGCTTAACAGCTCGCCAGCCGTTCTCAGGCCCAGTATGGATTACACGTGATTGCACAAAGGTGAGAAAGGGTAGCGTATCCCCGGATAACATGTATGGATAGCGTACACATTCAAAATATATGTCTATACATCAGGAGGCAGGCTCAGATGGTGTTAGGCCCAGTATGGCTTGCAGGTGATTGCACAAAGGTGAGAAAGGGTACCGTATCCCCGGATAACAAGTAAGGATAGCGTACACATTCAAAATATGTCTATACATCAGGAGGCAGGCTCAGACGGTGTTAGGCCCAGTATGGCTTGCAGGTGATTGCACAAAGGTGAGGAAGGGTACCTTTTCCCCGGATAACATGTATGGATAGCGTACACATTCAAAATATATGTCTATACATCAGGAGGCAGGCTCAGACGGTGTTAGCCCAGTATGGCTTGCAGGTGATTGCACAAAGGTGAGAAAGGGTACCGTATCCCTGGATAACATGTATGGATAGCGTACACATTCAAAATATATGTCTATACATCAGGAGGCAGGCTCAGACGGTGTTAGGCCCAGTATGGCTTGCAGGTGATTGCACAAAGGTGAGAAAGGGTACCGTATCCCCGGATAACATGTATGGATAGCGTACACATTCAAAATATATGTCTATACATCAGGAGGCAGGCTCAGACGGTGTTAGGCCCAGTATGGCTTGCAGGTGATTGCACAAAGGTGAGAAAAGGTACCGTATCCTCGGATAACATGTATGGATAGCGTACACATTCAAAATATATGTCTATACATCAGGAGGCAGGCTCAGACGGTGTCAGGCACAGTATGGATTTGACGGCCCAGATTACACAGCGGAGGAGCAGGGAGAGGTAAAGATTGCAAATGCTGGGGCCCTGCCCAAGCAAGGGGGGCCCACTCGTGGGCGTCGGTACTGGCACTGGGCCCCTCATAGTACAGCGGTGTGTCTGACGGCGGGTGTGCACCACCACCGTCAGAGACACTTGATTGCACTATGAGGGACCCTGTGCTAGTGCCCGCACCCAAGAGTCGGCCTACCCACCTGTCCAGGGCAACGGCACTCGCACGGTGTCGTGCGCTAGGTGGTGACCGCGGCCATGGGGGGGGAGGCAGCACAGTTAGGGAGTTTTAGAAAGTGGCATATGTTGATGTTGGACATTCAGCTGATGCAAAAGGCGAAATAGGTGAAGTCCCAGGAAGAGGTGGACCAAAGCAAGCCATTTTTCTGTCACCCTATGTGTCATCAGGGGAAGGTGGGACAAAATCCTTGGAAACCCATGCATGGTTCATTTTAATGAAGGTTAGATCATCCACATTTTGGGTTGACAGACGGGTCCTTTTTTCTGTCAGGATTGATCCAGCTGCACTGAAGACTCTTTCCGATAGCACACTTGCAGCTGGGCAAGCGAGCTCCTGTAAGGCATATTGTGCCAATTCAGGCCAGGTGTCCAGTTTAGCGGCCCAATAGTCAAAGGGGAATGACCTGTGTGGGAGAACATCGATATGGGAGGAAAAGTAGTTTGTAACCATAGTTGACAACTGCTGTCTCCTGTCACTTTCCATCGATGCAGTATTACCAGTTGTGTGAGCGGTATTTGAAAAATCAGTCCACAACATTGTCATGAAACCCCTGTCTCCAACGCCACTTCTGCTGTGTGCACCACGAACACCTCTGCCAAGCTGCCCCCGGCCCGTACGGCTCGTGTGAGAACCATCACCGCTGCTGTGTGCTGGGAATGCCTCAAGCAACCGATTTACCAGAGTTGCTTGTTTATTAGCCAATATTAGGTCAAGGTTCTCCTGTGGCATGATGTTTTGTAATTTGCCTTTATAGCGTGGATCCAGGATGCTGGCCAACCAGTAGTCGTCATCGTTCATCATTTTGGCAATGCGGGGGTCCCTTTTTAGGATCTGCAAGGCATAATCTGACATGTGGGCCAATGTTCCCGGTGTCAATGATGCACTGCGAGTGCTGGGTGGAGGAGCACTTTCTGGCAAATCCACATCCCTCCAGTCACGCACAAACAATGTACCAGACCTTGCCACGCCAACATTTTCACTTGCCCCACGAGATGCATCCTCCTCCCCTAAGTAATCATCCCCATCATCCTCCTCCTCCTCTTCTTCCTCCACCTCGTCCAGGAGAGGTCCCTGAGCAGACAATGGCTGAATGTCATCAAGGATTCCCTCCTCCTCTTCCTCCTCATCAACATTGGCTGCAGACGCCTGCTCCTTAAGGTGCGTCAAAGTTTGCATGAGCAGACGCATAAGTGGGATGCTCATGCTTAGGATGGCGTCGTCTGCGCTTACCAGCCGTGTGCATTCCTCAAAACACTGAAGGACTTTACAGAGGTCTTTCAGCTTCGACCACTGCACACCTGTCAACTCCATGTCTGCTCTCAAAGTGCCTGGCCGTGTATCCTCCCACAAATGCATTATGGCCTGCCTCTGCTCGCACAGCCGCTCCACCATGTGCAGGGTGGAGTTCCACCTTGTTGCAATGTCGATAATGAGGCGGTGGTTGGGAAGGTGGAGCAATCGCTGCAGCTTCTGCATACGAACGGAGTGCACAGGCGACCGGCGGATGTGTGTGCACAGTCTTCGCACCTTCTGGAGCAGGGCTGTTAACTCCGGATAATTTTTGAGGAAGCACTGCACCACCAGGTTCAAGGTGTGAGCCAAGCAAGGTATGTAGCTGAGTTTTGAAAGGGCTATGGCTGCCACAAAATTACGGCCGTTATCACTAACTACCTTGCCTGCCTCAAGATGTACACTGCCCAGCCATGACTCAGTTTGTTGCTTCAAGTACTCGGCCAGCACCTCGGCGGTGTGTCTGTTGCCCAAACACATCATCTGCAACACAGCCTGCTGACGCTTTCCACTAGCTGCTCGATAGGGGGACACATCGTGTGCAACAGTGGCAGCTGCAGATGGAGTGCTCGTACGAATGCGCTCTGTGGACGAGCTTTCGCTACTGGAGGAGGAGGAGGAGGAGGAGGGTCGAACGCCTACAGCCAACTGTTTCCTATACCGTGGGCTAGGCAGCACTGTCCCACCACCGCTGTCCCCTGTGGACCCTGCATCCACCACATTAACCCAGTGCGCAGTGATGGACACGTAACGGCCCTGGCCATGCCGACTGGACCATGCATCAGTTGTGAGGTGCACCTTTCCGCTCACTGACTGCTTGAGTGCATGGACAATGCGGTCTTTCACATGATGGTGGAGGGCTGGGATGGCTTTGCGAGAGAAGAAGTGGCGACTGGGTAGGTCATAGCGTGGTACTGCATAGGCCATGAGTTCGCGGAAAGCTGTGCTTTCCACCAACCGAAAGGGCATCATCTCAAACGAGATTAGTTTGGCAATGTGGGCGTTCAAACCCAGTGTACGCGGATGAGAGACTGAGTACTTTCTTGACCTACTCATAGTGTCTGGGAGGGTGAGCTGGACTTGAGAGCTGCATATGGTGGAAGTAGCGGTGGACAGGGCGGACTGAGAGAGGGTTGATGATGGTGATGGAGTTGTTGTTCTTTCTGATGGCCTAGAATCAGTCTTTCGTTGATATAACAGTGGGATTCCCTGACTGCTGTGGCCTTGCAACGACACCTCAACATTTGCTGCTGTGCTAACCGGTGGGCTTACAGTGGGGGAAACAATGTAGCGTTGCTGACTACTTTCGTGATCAGTTGCACATGTGGCACTTGAGGTTTGGTGTTGTGTCCACGCTTGCAAGTGCATGCTGGTTAAATGTCTAAGCATGCAACTGGTATTCAAATTTTTCAGATTTTTCCCTCGGCTAAAGGTCTTTGCGCACTTCTTACAGATAACCTTGGCCTGATCATGAGGATTTTGTTCAAAAAAGTGCCACACTGCACTCTTCCTACTTTGGCAGACATTTTGCGGCCTAGCACGCTGTGATCTTTTCACCCTCTGGACAAGCTGTCCAGCAACTATTCTGATGTTTGGAACCTGTCTTTGGAGTGCTCCGGGCCTGCCAGATAACAGCTGTTGCGATGTTAATGTCTGCTGTGGATGATCCTCATCTGAGCTATTGGAAGCAGCACCCTCTTCCCCAATGGATGCCAATCTGGGTCAACAACTGGGTCATCCATCACCTCCTCTTCTATGTCATGTGCACCTTCCTCTGTGTCACCGTGTATGGTGGTATAGTGAGCGGGAAGGGGCACCTGAGTCTCATCAGGGTCAGAATCTGGCTCTGTACACTGCGAGGATAATGTAGTGCTCTGAGTGAATGTACCAGCAGAATCATCCATCAGCGGCTGTGCATCAGTGCACTCCATGTCAGATTCATCTTGGCCTGGGTAATTCACCATTTCACTTGATAATCCAGGCATGGTATGTGAAAACAGCTCCATGGAGTAATCAGTAGTATGGCCTGCGTCATCCTTCAATCTTGGTTGGGGTGAAGGACACAAGGAAAGGTGTGGTTCATGAACATGAGCCTCCAATGACGACTCAGTGCTTTTACTTTTTACAACTGAAGAAGAGGAGGCGATAGAGCTGGAGGCTGAGTCAGCAATGTAAGACAAAACTTTTTCCTGATGCTCTGGCTTTAAAAGCGGTTTGCCAACTCCTAGAAAACTAAGCGTTCGAGGCCTTATGTAGCCAGACGATGACGCAGGCTCAACACCTCCTGCATTCGGTCCTATTTTGCTCTTGCCACTACCATCAGATCCACCACCAACACCATCATTACCAGCTGCCAACCCCCGCCCAATTCCACGGCCTCTTCCACCAGACTTCCTCATTTTTGGTAGAAATGTAGACAAAATCCAACAAACTATATAGTAAAGTAAAACAAGGTACAAGGTGTCTATAGGACAGGGGAGATTTTGAATTTCTGCAGACACTTGTGGACACTGGACACTTTTGGATTGTGTGAGGCCCACTGAATATCTGAGCGCTCTGTCACAGGCTCGATGGCAGAGCTGTGACCAAAGTCACTAGAGGATAAGGGAGATTTTTAATTTCTGCACACACTTGTGGACACTGTACACTTATGGTTTGTGTGAGGCCCACTGAATATCTGAGCGCTCTGTCACAGGCTCGATGGCAGAGCTGTGACCAAAGTCACTAGAGGATAAGGGAGATTTTTAATTTCTGCACACACTTGTGGACACTGGACACTTATGGATTGTGTGAGGCCCACTGAATATCTGAGCGCTCTGTCACAGGCTCGATGGCAGAGCTGTGACCAAAGTCACTAGAGGATAAGGGAGATTTTGAATTTGTGCACACACTTGTGGACACTGGACACTTATGGATTGTGTGAGGCCCACTGAATATCTGAGTGCTCTGTCACAGGCTCGATGGCAGAGCTGTGACCAAAGTCACTAGAGGATAAGGGAGATTTTGAATTTCTGCACACACTTGTGGACACTGGACACTTACGGATTGTGTGAGGCCCACTGAATATCTGAGCGCTCTGTCACAGGCTCGATGGCAGAGCTGTGACCAAAGTCACTAGAGGATAAGGGAGATTTTGAATTTCTGCACACACTTGTGGACACTGGACACTTATGGATTGTGTGAGGCCCACTGAATATCTGAGCGCTCTGTCACAGGCTCGATGGCAGAGCTGTGACCAAAGTCACTAGAGGATAAGGGAGATTTTGAATTTGTGCACACACTTGTGGACACTGGACACTTATGGATTGTGTGAGGCCCACTGAATATCTGAGCGCTCTGTCACAGGCTCGATGGCAGAGCTGTGACCAAAGTCACTAGAGGATAAGGGAGATTTTAAATTTGTGCACACACTTGTGGACACTGGACACTTATGGATTGTGTGAGGCCCACTGAATATCTGAGCGCTCTGTCACAGGCTCGATGGCAGAGCTGTGACCAAAGTCACTAGAGGATAAGGGAGATTTTGAATTTCTGCACACACTTGTGGACACTGGACACTTATGGATTGTGTGAGGCCCACTGAATATCTGAGCGCTCTGTCACAAACTTGATGGCAGAGCTGTGACCAAAGTCACTAGAGGATAAGGGAGATTTTGAATTTGTGCACACACTTGTGGACACTGGACACTTATGGATTGTGTGAGGCCCACTGAATATCTGAGCGCTCTGTCACAGGCTCGATGGCAGAGCTGTGACCAAAGTCACTAGAAGATAAGGGAGATTTTGAATTTCTGCACACACTTGTGGACACTGGACACTTATGGTTTGTGTGAGGCCCACTGAATATCTGAGCGCTCTGTCACAGGCTCGATGGCAGAGCTGTGACCAAAGTCACTAGAGGATAAGGGAGATTTTGAATTTCTGCACACACTTGTGGACACTGGACAATTATGGATTGTGTGAGGCCCACTGAATATCTGAGCGCTCTGTCACAGGCTCGATGGCAGAGCTGTGACCAAAGTCACTAGAGGATAAGGGAGATTTTGAATTTCTGCACACACTTGTGGACACTGGACACTTATGGATTGTGTGAGGCCCACTGAATATCTGAGCGCTCTGTCACAGGCTCGATGGCAGAGCTGTGACCAAAGTCACTAGAGGATAAGGGAGATTTTGAATTTGTGCACACACTTGTGGACACTGGACACTTATGGATTGTGTGAGGCCCACTGAATATCTGAGCGCTCTGTGACAGGCTCGATGGCAGAGCTGTGACCAAAGTCACTAGAGGATAAGGGAGATTTTGAATTTCTGCACACACTTGTGGACACAGGACACTTATGGATTGTGTGAGGCCCACTGAATATCTGAGCGCTCTGTCACAGGCTCGATGGCAGGGCTGTGACCAAAGTCACTAGAGGATAAGGGAGATTTTGAATTTGTGCACACACTTGTGGACACTGGACACTTATGGATTGTGTGAGGCCCACTGAATATCTGAGCGCTCTGTCACAGGCTCGATGGCAGAGCTGTGACCAAAGTCACTAGAGGATAAGGGAGATTTTGAATTTCTGCTCACACTTGTGGACACTGGAAACTTATGGATTGTGTGAGGCCCACTGAATATCTGAGCGCTCTGTCACAGGCTCATTGGCAGAGCTGTGACCAAAGTCACTAGAGGATAAGGGAGATTTTTAATTTCTGCACACACTTGTGGACACTGGACACTTATGGATTGTGTGAGGCCCACTGAATATCTGAGCGCTCTGTGACAGGCTCGATGGCAGAGCTGTGACCAAAGTCACTAGAGGATAAGGGAGATTTTTAATTTCTGCACACACTTGTGGACACTGGACACTTATGGATTGTGTGAGGCCCACTGAATATCTGAGCGCTCTGTCACAGGCTCGATGGCAGAGCTGTGACCAAAGTCACTAGAGGATAAGGGAGATTTTTAATTTCTGCACACACTTGTGGACACTGGACACTTATGGATTGTGTGAGGCCCACTGAATATCTGAGCGCTCTGTCACAGGCTCGATGGCAGAGCTGTGACCAAAGTCACTAGAGGATAAGGGAGATTTTTAATTTCTGCACACACTTGTGGACACTGGACACTTATGGATTGTGTGAGGCCCACTGAATATCTGAGCGCTCTGTCACAGGCTCGATGGCAGAGCTGTGACCAAAGTCACTAGAGGATAAGGGAGATTTTGAATTTGTGCACACACTTGTGGACACTGGACACTTATGGATTGTGTGAGGCCCACTGAATATCTGAGCGCTCTGTCACAGGCTCGATGGCAGAGCTGTGACCAAAGTCACTAGAGGATAAGGGAGATTTTGAATTTGTGCACACACTTGTGGACACTGGACACTTATGGATTGTATGAGGCCCACTGAATATCTGAGCGCTCTGTCACAGGCTCGATGGCAGAGCTGTGACCAAAGTCACTAGAGGATAAGGGAGATTTTGAATTTGTGCACACACTTGTGGACACCGGACCCTTATGGATTGTGTGAGGCCCACTGAATATCTGAGCGCTCTGTCACAGGCTTGATGGCAGAGCTGTGACCAAAGTCACTAGAGGATAAGGGAGATTTTGAATTTCTGCACACACTTGTGGACACTGGACACTTATGGATTGTGTGAGGCCCACTGAATATCTGAGCGCTCTGTCACAGGCTCGATGGCAGAGCTGTGACCAAAGTCACTAGAGGATAAGGGAGATTTTTAATTTGTGCACACACTTGTGGACACTGGACACTTATGGATTGTGTGAGGCCCACTGAATATCTGAGCGCTCTGTCACAGGCTCGATGGCAGAGCTGTGACCAAAGTCACTAGAGGATAAGGGAGATTTTTAATTTCTGCACACACTTGTGGACACTGGACACTTTTGGATTGTGTGAGGCCCACTGAATATCTGAGCGCTCTGTCACAGGCTCGATGGCAGAGCTGTGACCAAAGTCACTAGAGGATAAGGGAGATTTTTAATTTCTGCACACACTTGTGGACACTGGACACTTATGGATTGTGTGAGGCCCACTGAATATCTCAGCGCTATGTCACAGGCAGAAATTGGCTAGTGTATCACAAACTACAAGGTGTATGTAGAATTGGGCAGAATAGGAATCTCCCTAGAGTGCAGGTCTGTAAGAACGGAACATGTCCTCGACTTATTCTCACAGAGTGACACACTGATAGCTTCACTGTGGCTGTGATAACAGCCGTTACACGGTACTGTGTGAGGAGCGTACACCGCTGTATGGTGTGAAAAAATGCACGCTCAGTACCTCAGCAGGACAAAAAAAAAATTGGGATTGCTTTTAAAAAAGCAGTTTGCGGAGCAGTGGGTAAACAGCAATGCAGGAATGTCAGGAAGCCTTAGAAGGCAGCCCAACAACCAACACCACTGATACACTACTATATAGCCTCCCCTTGCACTGCACAGTGACTGGTGTGTTGTACATGCAAAATCGCTAGCAGCAGAAGCAGTTGTTTTTTCTTCTTCTCAGCAGGACAAAAAAAAAATTGGGATTGCTTTTAAAAAAGCAGTTTGCGGAGCAGTGGGTAAACAGCAATGCAGGAATGTCAGGAAGCCTTAGAAGGCAGCCCAACAACCAACACCACTGATACACCACTATATAGCCTCCCCTTGCACTGCACAGTGACTGGTGTGTTGTACAGGCAAAATCGCTAGCAGCAGAAGCAGTTTTTTTTTCTTCTTCTCAGCAGGACAAAAAAAAAAATTGGGATTGCTTTTAAAAAAGCAGTTTGCGGAGCAGTGGGTAAACAGCAATGCAGGAATGTCAGGAAGCCTTAGAAGGCAGCCCAACAACCAACACCACTGATACACCACTATATAGCCTCCCCTTGCACTGCACACACAGTGACTGGTGTGTTGTACAGGCAAAATCGCTAGCAGCAGAAGCAGTTTTTGGTGTCTTCTTCCCTGCCTAACGCTCTCCCTACAAAATCAGCAGCAGCAGCAGCTCTCTCTATTCTGAGATCAGCATGAGTAACATGGCGGTCGGCGTGCACGCCCTTTTATACCCCCTGTGACGCCCACCAAAGCAAGCCAATCACTTGCATGTCCTTCTGAAAGATGATGGTGACCCGTGCCTATGTCATCACGTTGCCCACAGTGTCCGTGGATCCTGATTGGCTGAAAAAGAGCGCAAAACAAACTTTTGAAACGCGACTTTGGCGCGTAAGTCGCCGACCTCGTGGCCGACCTCATCCTAGGGTCGGGTTTCGTTTCATGAAACCCGACTTTGCCAAAAGTCGGCGACTTTTGAAATTTTTCGACCCGTTTCGCTCAACTCTAATCAATGAAAATGACAGATATTCTCCCAGCCGGAGTATCTTCAAGTGTCCATGTTATTTGTGGGGGACCCGCTCAAAACCTCCAACGGTGGTCCTGGGTGGGCTGCAGGACATTCTGGTCTTCCCGCTTAGACCCTGTCTTTGGCCACACCCAACGGGTTTTCCTTCAGGCCTACTGTAATGATGAGTTGGTGGAAATTGAAAAATGACTTACTGTTTCTAAAAAGGCTCAAGTAAAACCAATAAGAAGCACCTTAAAAAGTGCCAAACTTATTTACAAATAGAGTATCCGGATCACTCAGCATCCATGATCGCCACAGTTCTAGTTATCCTAATTATAAAAAGAACAATTTTGCCAAAACCCACCTGGGGTTAACTTATTTACAAAAATTTGCAAAAAGTGTACTTTTCACTTTAATGGGAAACAACATTATGGAAAACTTGTAGAACCCTCCTGGGTAACTTATGTACAAAGACTTACTGGAGAAGTCAGTTCAGTTCTCCTGATTAGCATGGCTCCTACTGATCAGAAGCGTCTAGTTTTGGTCGCTTGCATGGTAAAACTTGGGTGCTGCCACTTGATGGCTGTGTAAGCACAGAACCATTCCTGTCCACAGGCACATTGCATAGCACCATGATCATGGATTCCACACCCGGTGTCTGCGTGGCTGGTGTGCACTGTGTTGGTGAGGGTGTCAGGGGTTCCACCAGGATGTCATCAACTGCAGTAGTGATGTCGTTGCCAGTTACCTGCATTTCTCCGGCACCGGACTCCTTCCATTGTGACACCGCTATCAGTTGCATCTGCAGCTCAACTTCTCCTCCCAGGAGCGCCAGGTCAGCTACTGATGATCGGTTGGAGCCTCCATCTTTCTGGCCGGGGGAGCCTTCTGCTTCGACCTCGCACCCAGCAGGCATCCACTCACCGCTCACCATGGCGTCCTTCTGGTGCTCTCCCTTCTCTTCTGCTTTGTTTCCCACCGCGGGGCCTCTCTCGCCCCCCATGGGTGGTGTCTCTGTCCTTTGCCGCCATACCAACCTAGGAGGCGGAGCCCTCTCTGGGTCAGCCATGATGCAGTAGCATAGAAGTACAGGCAGGGGAGGTTCATGTCGTTTTGCACTCCTTCTTGGGTGCCGCCCACGAAGGCACACCTTACTTCACCGCCATGGCGGCCATCTTTATAGTCAAAATCACAGTCCAATAAATCAATTCCTTTGCACATTTCAGGTTTAGCATTTCTCAAATCAATCAAATCTTCGGCACACAGGACCCAGTGACACCAGGCTTTGCAATCCTGTTCGTGACGCCAAAAATGGATCACCCCCAGGGCAGGTGTGGGTTTACTCATTACCAGGCCGGTGTCTTAAAGGGATGTGTCACGGTGGCGGTGACCCGGTCCGTGGCCCTGGGCGTCCATGTAAAATAGGTGGATTATAGGTAGATAATTTGTGATGCCACCGAAGGTACTCGGCAATGAAGGTGTTAAGCCGATGCTGCGGTGCAGATCCTCTGGGACAGGTGGTATAAGGCAGCACAGGTAGAGTTGTAGTCCCAGGGCAGTAGTAGTAAGTGTTGAGGTAGATGATATAGTTTTAGGCACACAGATGTAGCAGTGCTGAGTAGGTTGGCGTAGGAAGGAGGCAATGACACATCTGAGTGCAGTTCCAATTCTTTTACTCACGTTTCTGGCACAGACAGGTGCCCGCTACAGTGTCGCGGTCTCCAGATCAGGGGTTCAGCCAACTTCCAGGCAGATGTAATTAACCCTTCCAGCACTCCCTTTCGTGTGCCTTTTCTGAACGTCTCCTTTCTAGCGCTAATCTGAAGTACTTGTAGTTCTGAATTACACTCAAGTTCTTCCTTCTTAACGTTACTTATAACTCCACTCGTATGACGGGCAGATGTAGCCTGCTTCGGGGACTCCATGCAATCATGCCCCGCCTCACACACGTTGCTGCTGCGTCTTCGAGTCTTAGGTGGGAATAAAGTGGTCACAACTTCCATTCCTCCAGTTTCTGCTGTAGAATCATTAGTATCACACACAGCCTCGGATACCGGCGCCCAGCCTTGGCGCATTAAACTTAGGAAAGGGCTCTGCACTAGCCCCAATTCCCAGTCTCTCTCCTCCTCACGTTCTGTTCTTATATATCTTCCTTCTGAGCAACTGATCCTTCCTTCTTTCTCTTTCCTTGCAAGCAGCTCCAGCTTACAAGAGGCTGCTGCATCTACGTCCTTTCCCTCCTTCCCCTGTAGGGGAACTCACTGAACTTCCTGTCAGCTTTCCCCTCTAGTGGTTCGAAACTCCACCTACCACCCAGCACCCTTCATGAACCAAAGCAGCTGCCATAAAGTGTGCTCTGCTGTTCTAAGGTGTTTGTGCTGGATGTAGGGAAGTGGGATACTACACCTCAGGAGGAGGTGCAGTACCTCTGTGCAGACTGAGCCCTAAGAGGCACCACACAGACTGAAGTCCAACTAGAGTAAACGGTAAATAGTGCTCCCTGGAGGAGGGGAATGCAGCTGCAGTTTTTCACTTGGTGTTTTAGAGACTCACCATAAATGGGATAGGGAGTAAAACCCATGTAGGAGGGTTGATCCAAAAGTAATGCCTCCTGTTTATTATCGTGGAAACTTTAACAGATGCAGATAATATAAGAACGTAGTTGAACAGAGCAAGATTTCAGCTACACCATGTCTCCACCAGAGGTTATACATTATTGGCAGCAACCAAATACAGCCGGTAGTAAAACTCTCAACCATGAGAGGTATCCACACCTGAGATGACAGCATCTTTAGAAAATGTTGCCTACATAGTCTAGCAAAGGAATGGAAGTCTAAAGACGCCAAATCTGGACTATACGTTGTATGTGGTAGGACAGTCCATCCAAATTTTGCAATGTGCTCGGTGGTATCGTATGGGGCTTGGCGTTATCATGTTTCTGATAGTTCCTCCAGGCTTTTTGTAATTTGCTTCCGCACAGTTTCAGCACAATGGCGTCCACTGGCCAGCATTTTTCAGAACCATAAAAGTCCATCAATATATTGAAAATAAAAAAAATCCTTATAGTCACCTCACCGCTCCCCTCTCCAGTCTCTTCACATTCCCGTCTGGTCCTAGCCACATTAGATCTTTAACAGCGATGATCTGAAGATGTGGAGAGAACCGTACAGGTGACGGTGAAGGGTAGATGTCCTGGAGAGGTGAGCGGTGAATATAAAGGAGTTTTTTGTTTTTTTTTTTACACGTATTACATTTATTATGTTCTGGGGTCTGAAAAACCATACAACATAATAAGGGGCATTAAATTTTTGGAGAATCACATCTCTGAAAATCAAGCGTCTCGGGAAAATCCACATGAACAGGAGATTTAGAATTTTGCCTGATCCGCTCATCTCTAGTCAACACAATAAAATAGGAGGTGACTGTATGTCTATATTCAGCGAGCACCCCTTTGTGCTTGCCACATCTCACTGACCGTTCTGCCTGCGTGTGTTTTACTTTACTGTAGTTTTGGTTTTCTGCTTTAAAGTAGCGCTTATTGTTAGTATTGGGGGACACTCGGCTGCGATATTGATGCATATAGGAACACTTTCCACTTAAACAGTCTAGTGCAGTTTATTATGCCTTCATAAACCGCTGATGAACATGTTACACGTCACATGCTTACTCATAGTCCATCACAATCCTTAGTACACGGCTTTAATATGCTGTCACTAAACACGCTGGACCTCTTTGTCCAGTTACCATGGGTGACCACACGCGGAACAGTTCATTAGTGTCCATACAACATCATGGGCACCAACAGTTATATCCCCATGTCAGGGGTTACCTCGCAGGAGCTCCTGATCCAGATGCCGACACTTTGGTAGTCCTCTCTCTCAGGGAAGCTGCCAAACTGGGATCACCGTCCCGGACAATGCCTTGCTCTCCCGGCCACCTGACAGTCGAGATCCACAGACGGACAGTATCTCCCCCAATGCAGTGCCGTCACTGATTCTGCAAACACACGTGGCCTGTCTGTGTGCTATTCAGGAAGTCCGTCCCCACTTTGAAACCGTCCAACACACAGGCCTCACCGGGTGCTATTCAGAGATCCGACCCTCCTCCCAGGGTCTCCCAAGACACCGGCCACCAGGTCCAGGGCCTCAGCGGGTGCTATTCAGGACGTCCATCCCCTCCTGAAACCGTCCAACACTCACGCCTCACCAGGTCCAATGTTATGAATGGGTCACCAAGAAGGAGAGCAGGCCCAGGCTAAGCCACAGAAAACCAGAGAGGTTGGTAACTAAGCGGATTGCAGACCCCTCATCCTATCCACACAACTAGCAGTAGCCATGGAGCATACCTACGATGATCCTAGATGCCTCGGCACAGCCAGAGAGCTAACTAAGCCTAAAGCAAGAAAGGGGAAATCTAAATTGCCCCAGAGCAGACCCCAAAGGAATAGATAGCCCCCAAACATACATTGTCGGTGAGACAAGATGAAAACACAAGCACAGGCAGGAAAATAGACTGAGCAAAGGATGGGGCCCACACTGACTAGACAGGACAGGAAAGGAAAGACATTGTCTGCAATCATGCTGAAAATCCTGCAAAAAGTCCAACACGTCTGATGCACAAAAATACTGAAGTCGCACGACTTCGCCCCCTACTATATCAGCACTCTGTTATATTCTGAAAGCAAAGCAAAAAGAGACCAATCTAACAGGGGACAAAACAAACTGGCACAAGCAGTAACATATGGGCGGTGATTCAGCACAGCCCCAGCCGGAACTGGCTGACCCACACCAGACAGAGATAGACAAAACCAGATCAAATGCAAACAGAATAGCAAATGAACCACTTAGGCCTGTTTCACACTTCAGTTTTTTTGTGTCAGTTAAAATCCGCCAAAATGGCGGAAAGCGGATCCGTTGCTAACTGATGTGAACGGATGCCACCGGACCGGTTTTTTGACGGATCCGTTGAATGAAGAATTGTAAAGGAACCGCAGCCCGGGGAGGAGAGAGAGAGAGAGAATTTTTTCCATCCACCAGAAAGGATTTCAGGGGTAAATTTCCGGCTGACTTCCTTCCTCCGGGCATGCGCAATGTAAAATGCGGATCCTGCAGCAAAAAAAAACGTTGCATGGTCCGTCCAGGCATGTCGGTGGACACAAAAAATTTGGCGCATCCGCAAAAAAACGGATCCAACGGATGACCATCCGTCAAGATCCGCCGGTAATGCAACTCAATGGGGAAAAAAACGGATTCGCCAAAAAAAATGGCGGATCCGTTTTTTTAAAAAATGGCGGATTTTGACTGATGGTCAAAAACGGAAGTGTGAAACAGGCCTTAGCTGAACATGCAGGGAAAGAGCTGGAGACATCAGACCTCAGGAGGAACAGGAAGAAAATCACCAGCAGGGATAGAGGGAGTCGGCTGTCTTAAATCCCAATCTGAAACCCCAGATCTCCAATCGTCATCCTCATTATCAGGTGGCAAGCCTCTGTCAATCAGATCAGCTCCATTACCTCCAGTAACCACCAGAGGGAGCCCAGAAAGAGAACTCGCAACCCCTCTGTCAATCAGACCAGCTCCACTACCTTCAGTAATAACCAGAGGGAGGCCAGAAAGCGAACTCACAACAGTCCAAGGTCGCAGCACGTGCTTCAGGGATCCGATCCTTCTCCCAGAATCTCCCAACACTGACCCTCCAGGACCTTGCACCCTGAACCATTCAGGTACACACTCACTTTTATGTGACCAGACCTCAGGCACATTATATGGTCCGTAGCCACACCCACAGGTGAGGTATGGATCACATGGCTCTTGACCTCATTGTAGGTCCTTTTAACACACCCAGCCATACACAGGCCTTACATTGGGCATTCAGACATATGCCCCTGGGTGAGTTTGTAGGTGACTGGTCCCACCCATCTCACCAAGTCACCTGGAAGATTCCCTGATACACAGCAACAAATTCTCAGCAGTATATCTCTGCTGATTAATACATATTCCAGCTTCCATCACAGGGCACCCACCCCTGTGATACATATCGGCCATTTATAATCCTGCAGCTCACCATTTTCCCATCATAACAAAGGGAATGCCTGCATGCATGTCCCGGGCAGCCCATACAGCGCCCCCTAGCTGTCACAGAGGTCACTGCCTTACACTGCATATAAATCAGAGAACTCTGGATGAATCACAGAAATAAGGAGTGTGACTCTGTTCTGTAATGGTCACAATAAAGACTGATGCCGGTTTAGTTTTTTTTTTTATTAATACATAATTATCATGAGTAAGAATTACTCTGTGCCATCCAAAGAGGAAAGGATAAGAAACTCCAGGTGCCACTAGCAGGGGCGAGCTTGGCTGGCAGGCGTAGGGGCAAATGTCCCCCCGGGGTGGTCCTCAGCAGAAGTTTTGGGTCACTCAGCCCTCTGCTGCCTAGAAGACAGCTGCTGGCACTTTAATCATAGTCATACACTGCCTGCTCCTGGCTCCAGGACAACATGTATTTTATATCATATATAGTGCTGTACATTATAATGTGTGATGTTCTGTAGCCAGGTCTAGGTGTGGTCAGTAAGGGGGCTTTCACACTGCGTTCTGGCACAAGTTCGAAAATCATAGTCTATGGCCCCGTCACTGCATGTACTCAAATCACGTTTTGAAGGGAATTCGGACGTAAGCTCTGACGGAACCAACAAACGGATGCAAGAATGCAGTGTGAAAGCCCCCTTAAGTATAAGACTGCATATATGTGCACATAGTTCAGGACATCAGTACATAGATTATGTCTCATGTCTGTAGATGACATATATATATATATATGTATCACAGTATATCATACACCAGACCTAGGTAAAAAGCAGGTCACATCCTGCCCTCTCCTGCCACAACCCACGTCCAGCTCCTACTTCCACCAATCAGCAAGTGCAATTGGGCCAGCTGATGTGATGACATCACTATATCATGTCTACTGTGCAGAAAGTCCGAGCTTCAGGGAGCGAAGCAGAGCACCAGGGGAATGGGAGCGAGGTGAGTATGAATTTTTCTATATACATATATACAGTAACTATACATACTGTATTTATGGGATGTGGGGGCTCATACTGTAAATAGGAGGCTATGTGGAGGCTCATACTAAATAGGGGGCTGTGTATGGGCTCATACTGTATATATGGGGGTGTCAGCATACTTAATTCTGCTCAATACAATTCATCTAATATATAAAGCTCAAAGTGTGTATGTGTGTATGTATGTGTGTATGTCCGGGATAGGCATCCGCACCGTCGCAGCTACAGCCACAAAATTTGGCACAGTCACACGTCTGGACCCCGAGAGCGTCCTAAGCTATGATGTGAGGTGAAATTTTAACCCCGCGCGTTCCAATTCACCAAACAATTTTGCCCCTATCTACATACTGGGGGAAAAAGTGTGTGCGTGTCAAGCCCCGCCCCTCATTATGATGTCATAATGTCCCTATTTGCATACTGGGGAAACAGTGTGTGCGTATCAAGCCCCGACCCTCATTATGATGTCACAATGGTTGCCATGGCGACGCTGATGTCATCATAGGTTGCACTATGGGATGGAGCATGTGTGAAGGGTATATGGGCACTGGACTATGGGATGGAGGATATGTATGACGGGTATATGGGCACGGTTCTATGGGATGGCGGATATGTATATGGGCACAGGACTATGGGATGGAGGATGTGTGATGGGTATATGGGCACTTGACTATGGGATGGAGGATATGTTTGACGGGTATATGGGCATGGGACTATGGGATGGTGGATATGTATATGGGCACGGGACTATGGGATGGAGGATGTGTGATGGGTATATGGGCACTGGACTATGGGATGGAGGATATGTATGATGGGTATATGGGCACGGGACTATGAGATGGCGGATATGTATGATGGGTATATGGGCACGGGACTATGGGATGGCGAATATGTATGATGGGTATATGGGCACAGGCCTATGGGATCGTGGATATGTATGATGGGTATATGGGCACGGGCCTATGGGATGGAGGATGTGTGATGGGTATATGGGCACTCAACTATGGGATGGAGGCTATGTATGATGGGCATATGGGCACGGGACTATGGGATGGAGGATGTGTGATGGGTATATGGGCACTGGACTATGGGATGGAGGATATGTATGATGGGTATATGGGCACGGGACTATGGGATGGCGGATATGTATGATGGGTATATGGGCACGGGACTATGGGTTGGAGGATACGTATGATGGGTATATGGGCATGGGACTATGGGATGGAGGATGTGTGATGGGTATATGGGCACTCGACTATGGGATGGAGGATATGTATGATGGGTATATGGGCACGGGACTATGGGATGGCGGATATGTATGATGGGTATATGGGCACGGGACTATGGGTTGGAGGATATGTATGATGGGTATATGGGCACGGGACTATGGAATGGCGAATATGTATGATGGGTATATGGGCACGGGACTATGGGTTGGAGGATATGTATGATGGGTATATGGGCACGGGACTATGGGATGGAGGATGTGTGATGGGTATATGGGCACTGGACTATGGGATGGAGGATATGTATGATGGATATATGGGCACGGGACTATGGGATGGCGGATATGTATGATGGGTATATGGGCACGGGACTATGGGTTGGAGGATATGTATGATGGGTATATGGGCACGGGACTATGGGATGGCGAATATGTATGATGGGTATATGGGCACAGGCCTATGGGATTGTGGATATGTATGATGGGTATATGGGCACGGGCCTATGGGATGGAGGATGTGTGATGGGTATATGGGCACTCAACTATGGGATGGAGGATATGTATGATGGGTATATGGGCATGGGCCTATGGGATGGTGGATATGTATGATGGGTATATGGGCACGGGACTATGGGATTGAGGATGTGTGATGGGTATATGGGCACTGGACTATGGGATGGAGGATATGTATGATGGGTATATGGGCACGGGCCTATGGGATCGTGGATATGTATGATGGGTATATGGGCGCGGGACTATGGGATGGAGGATAATTATAATTTGCTATAACTAACCACAGTTAGTTACTATGCCCAGGCAGCGCTGGGCTCTTCAGCTAGTATTAACATAAAATGATAATTATAATTAATATGCTAATATTATTATTGAGCAGAATTCATTTCAGCCTATTAGTTCGGCCTCCACAACAGTCAGGGTCTGTCATGTGTCCCCTCAGGAAAATTAATTGCCCACCCCCGTCATATATTAATCTGTACACTATATGTGGTATCATATGTGCACAGAGATCCGATGTTATATAATATGTGATTGTATAATTTCTGATATTCTGTACTGATAACATTGGATGTCTGTAGTCACAGTGTAATATATATCAGTCACATGTTCTCCTGTATACGGTATGTGGTATACTATGCACATAGACATCAGCCACATATTATCCTCTATATACCATCTGATGTCTATACATATAGTACAACACATCCAGTATATAGGAGAGTATGTGATGGTTCTGTAGTCATAGTATAATACCTTATTTTGCGGACTTTATGATGCAACAGCCAATGACGTTGGTATTGTCGAGCAGTTTACCTCAACTATGCCTTCCCCCGTCACCCCTGTGTGATCATAAGTATTTCCTTTGGAATTTTATGGCCACAGCAGCCTTTTATTAAACCAACAAAATAACAATAAACACATCATAAATAACATAAGTACAATGACTTGAACACTGAAAGGCGGAGTCCTTGAAGCCACAAGATCATGGGGAAGTAGTCCAAAAATATTGTGGACAAGCCCCATCCATTTGCTCCCAGCCATTACCCCACAGGCTCAGGAGCAACAGCACACCAATAAATATTGTCCACGAACTACTTGGAGATCTGCCCACTTCTGACGGAAACTCCCCATCCACCTCTCACCAGATCACGACCAACATACCTTTAAACGGAGGAGACCCTACACACAGAGTCTTCAACACTAATTTCCACCGACTTCAAGGACTCCTCCAAAACCGCCATGACCCAAATACAATAACCCACCCAGCTGTCCAATAAAAAGGGAGGGAGGGTGGGACTGCGTTGCTGCTGTGGAAGCGGGAACAGAGGGCGGGAACACCCCCGCCCCTCAGTTAAATACCCCTTGGCTCCCCCTCCCTGCTAGCAGCTCCCCCCATTAAACCCTCCCCCCCATCTTGATGGCCTCCGCCCACGCCTCCTATGGGGGCTTGGGAGGCTCACTACGGCCATTCTCTTAAGATGCACCCAAAATTTTGGGGAGGAAAATAGGAAAAACATTCTTTCAAATGAAATGGTGGGGCGTCTTATAGTCCAATTTTACGATAGCTTACCGGGATGCAGCAGCAATGGACCGGGGTCACAGGAAGCAGAATAGCTGCTGCAAGAGGCCGGTGGCAACAGGAGTGGGTCGATGCTGCAGGCCCCAGGTTGGGAGGATTAGGTCTGCGGTGGTGCGAGGCTGCGGGCCCTGGGCTTTCATAAGATATCGGCAGTGAGCAGAGTCCGCTTCCCACTGATTTACATGTTGTGGGCTTCGGTAAAAAGGCCACCAGATGTGGAGCATGTGCAGATTGAGATCTCTAGAGCTTAGTGCCTTCTCCGGTGTCCAGCGCCGCTCTGCTCCTCTTCTCAGTGACGTGACCGCTCTTCAGACTCCGCATCACTTTATGCTTGAAGTCTCTTTTACAATGTGAGTCTGTGTACCCTTATTATGAGTCTCGTTCTTACACTCCATAGACATACTTTGTAAAAGTCACTTCCGGGTCAGACAGAGCTCAGCATGACCCAGAGAGAGTGCAGAGCGGTGACATCACGGAGAAGAGGAACAGAGTGGCGCTGGTCCCGGAGAAGGTAGCAGTAGCTGAGAATCTTAATATACTGACATACTGTACTGTACACTACACTGACATTTACAAAGGATTAGAGAAGAAAACGTTACTGTGCGGCTTCTTTACACTGTTTTATCTACAGTATTTTACAATAGAGGCGATTATATGTGAATAAATTCTGAACACGACATGTAATTTACCAGCCGCATATTTTATGTTTCCAGCACGGTTTTGAGAGCTCTAGACAGATTCCTGTAGTCACTCCGACACTGCAGATCGCTGAATCATGATAGCGCGCTGTGCACACTGTCAGGATTCCTCTGTATTCCCAGCATAGTGATCAAAAGTATGAATGTGTATAGTTATGGTCATGTGCCGACCAGTTTCAGACACCTCTCTCAGTGGCACATCGACACCGATAGAAGTGATGAAAACGTAGTCAGCATTCGACCACAACAATCCCATCATTTCTCCGGCTTTATCTTATTACAGTCTTGTGACCTCTTATAAAGCAGCCAAAGGTAAACACAATAAAGATGGCCGCTGCTCATGGGCCGCTGCTGTGTGCTTGCCCCCAGGGCAAAATTTGCCAACCAGACCCTGCTCCAACCTGTGATCGTACGATGGCATACACTATACACTGCAGTATATACTGAGGCATGATGGCTCATATGAGTATCTGAAAACCCCCTCACCGAACATGAGGACCCCAGTGCGGCTCTACATTTACATCCATATGGACCATTTATATATGAAGCCGTTGAACTGTATTTTTTGGCGCTTTTATTTCCTTTAGGTTTCTCTTGGGAATCTGAAATAACCCATGTAAAAAAAAAACATCTGTACAATCCCAGGGTTACTGCACTAAAAAATGCAACATAAAAACTGTATCAAATCTGCACCAATAACTAAAAGAAAGAGATAAAATATAAAAAGCATTAAAAACGTAATAATTAGAATAGATTTCTATTGTGGTTTTTGGTGCGGACACCTGAGAAAAGTAACATTTCAGTCTCCTTTGTCGTCAGTTTATGGAGAACATTTCTGTTTCTCCTTCTTCTCAGAGGTCTCATCCAGCATCTCCATCCAATGTCCCCGATGTTCTCTGGCTGAAAAATAGACACAGATACAAGCAGCGTCCTCATTGCAGTAATATTCCAGGATCTTCTTATGGACAGAACATTTCCTTTTCTCCAGATTAGTGCTGGGATTAGATAAGACATGTTCTGCTGATTTGCTGTGAACTCTCAGGTGTTTATCACACAGAGAAGCCTCACAGTGTAGACAGGATCTAACAGCAGGTGCAGGAGAGTCCACACAGTAAGTGCAGCAGATCCCGATGATCTCCTCTTGTTCTTGCTGAGTAATCAGGAAACGTTCTGCGACATTATGGAGATTTATGTTCCTCATCAGTGCCGGCCACTCCTGAAACTCTTCTCTGCATTCAGGACAGGTATAAACTTCAGACCCGTCCTGTGTATCCAGCACACAATCAATACAGACCCCGCAGAAGTGTCCACATCTCAGCATTACAGGGCCCTTAAAAATAGATAAACAGATAGAGCAGAGCAGCTCTTCTCTCAGATCAGCTGACGGAAGAAGGAGGAAACAGAAGAAGGAAGAAAGGAAACTGAACTTACCTCACCCTGAATAGACAGTAAAGTTGCTGTTACATCCATTTCGTTAACCCCTTAAGGACAGTTGAATGCCACTATTTTGTGGAACATATAATATATTGTATAACTTAAAGATGTCTCATGAACAAAGCACATTTTCATCAATAGATCAATTAATATTAATAAGTTCCACAATTGGATGTGTTTAAAAAATGTTACTGTGCTGAGATAATTTTATCATTGTGCATACCTCCCAACTTTTGAAGAAGGGAAAAAGGGACAAAGGATGCGGTGCGCTGTGCAAATTTTAGGCCATGCCCCCGACCACACCCATTTCACAACTAGTCACACTCATGTCCACACCCAACCGCACCCATTTAGCACTGGTGATCATACTGACTGGTACTGAGGGCACAGTGGATGGCATTATGGGAACAGCAGATGGTACTGTGGGAACACTGACAGGTACTGAGGAAAAGAAAGAAAGAAAACAGAGAGAGAGAGAAAAAAGAAAATAGAGAGAAAAAGAAAGGAGAGCGAGAGAGAAAGAAAGAACAGAGAGAGGAAGAACAGAGAGAGAAGAAAGGGCAGAGAGAGAAAGAAGAAAGAACAGAGAGAAAGAAAGAGGGGAAAGAAAGAACAGAGAGCGAAAGAAAGAACAGAGAAAGAAAGAAAGAACAGAGAGCAAAAGAAAGAACAGAGAGAGAGAAAGAAAGAGGGGAAGAAAGAAAGAACAGAGAAAAAGAAAGAGAAAGAAAGAACACAGAGAGAAAGAAAGAGGGGACAGAAAAAAAGAACAGAGAGAGAAAGAAAGAGGGGAAAGAAAGAACAGAGAGAGAACAGATAAAAAGAAAGAACAGAGAGTGAAAGAAAGAACAGAGAGAAAAGGAGAAAAGAAGAACAGAGAGAGAAGAAAGAAAAAAAGAAAAGAGAGAAAGAAAAAAGAAAAGAGAGAGAAAGAAAGATGGAACAGAAAAAAGAACAGAGGGAGAGCAAAAGAAAGAGGGGAAAGAAAGAAAGAACAGAGAGAGAAAGAAAGAGAGGAAAGAAAGAAGTAAAGAAAGAAAGAAAGAGAAAGAAAGAACAGAGAGAAAGAAAGAGGGGAAAGAAAAAGAAAGAAAGAAAGAGGGGAAAGAAATAGAAAGAAAAAAGAGGGGAAAGAAAGAACAGAGAGAGAGAAAAAAGAAAACAGAGAGAGAAAGAAAGGAGAGCGAGAGAGAAAGAAAGAACAGAGAGAGGAAGAACAGAGAGAGAAGAAAGGGCAGAGAGAGAAAGAAGAAAGAACAGAGAGAAAGAAAGAGGGGAAAGAAAGAACAGAGAGCGGAAGAAAGAACAGAGAGAGAGAAAGAAAGAAAGAACAGAGAGCAAAAGAAGGAACAGAGAGAGAAAGAAAGGTGAAAGAAAGAAAGAGGGGAAAAAAGAAAGAACAGTGAAAAAGAAAGAGAAAGAAAGAACACAGAGAGAAAGAAAGAGGGGACAGAAAAAAGAACAGAGAGAGAAAGAAAGAGGGGAAAGAAAGAACAGAGAGAGAACAGATAAAAAGAAAGAACAGAGAGTGAAAGAAAGAACAGAGAGAAAAGGAGAAAGGAAGAACAGAGAGAGAAGAAAGAACAGAGAGAGAGAAATATAAAAAGAAAATAGAGAGAAAGAAAGATGGGACAGAAAAAAGAACAGAGGGAGAGCAAAAGAAAGAGGGGAAAGAAAGAAAGAACAGAGAGAGAAAGAAAGAGAGGAAAGAAAGAAGTAAAGAAAGAAATAAAGAGAAAGAAAGAACAGAGAGAAAGAAAGAGGGGAAAGAAATAGAAAGAAAGAGGGGAAAGAAATAGAAAGAAAAAAAGAGGGGAAAGAAAGACCAGAGAGAGAGAAAGAAAGAACAGAGAGAGAGAATGAAAAAAAGATTAGACAGAGAGATAAAGAACAGAGAGAGAAAGAAAGAAAGAAAGAAAGAGAGGGAAAGAAAGAACAGAGAGAAAGAAAGAGGGAAAAGAAAGAAAGAACAGAGAAAAAGAGAAAGAAAGAGAACAGAGAGAAAGAAAGAGGGGACGGAACAAAAGAACAGAGAGAGAGAAAGAAAGATGGGAAAGAAAGAAAGAGGGGAAGAAAGAACAGAGAGAGAGAACAGATAGAAAGAAAAAACAGAGAGAGAGAAAGAAAGAGCAGAGAGAGAAAGAAAGAGGGGAAAGAAAGAACAGAGAGAGAAAGAAAGAGGGGACAGAAAAAAAGAACAGAAGGAGAGCGAAAGAAAGAAAGATGGGAAAGAAAGAGCAGAGAGAAAGAAAGGGGAAAGAAAGAAAGAATAGAGAGAGAGAGAAAGAAAGAAAGAGAAAAAGAAAGAAAGAACAGAGAGAGAAAGAAAGAAAGAAGGGAATAAAAGAACAAATCGATAGAGAGATAGAAAGAGGGGAAACAAAGAACAGAAAGAGAGAAAGAAAGAAAGAGAAAGAAAGAAAGAAAGAAAGAAAGAACAGAGAGAGAAAGAAAGTGGGGAAAGAAAGAACAGAGAGATAGAGAGAAAGAAAGAGGGGAAAGAAAGAGCAGAGAGAGACAGAGAAAGAAAGAAAGAAGTAAAGAAAGAACAGAGAAAGAAAAAAGAAAGAGAGGAAAGAAAAAGAAGGAAAGAAATAACAGAGAGAAAGAAAGAACAGAGAGAGAGAAAGAAAAAAGAAAGATTAGAGAGAGAAAGAAAGAACAGAGAGAGAAAGAAAAAGAGAGGGAAAGACAGAACAGAGAATGAGAAAGAAACAGAGAGAAAGAAAGAATAGAGAAAGAAAGAAACAGAGAGAGAGAAAGAAAGAAAGAAAGAAAGAAAGATACTATAGCAGCCCAACTCCCATTGTAATGCCCACCTGAGCCTCCCGGTGCAGGACATATCATGATCCGCTCACATGGCCAGCATCCCCGATTCCAAGGTGATCCTGCTGTCCGTGCTGTCGGAGGAGGACATGGTGATGGATCTGAAGCATTCCTGTTCCGTCACAATCTCCTCATGAAATTACCTCATTTCCGGTCAGCTTCCAGCACATCACTTGTGGTGGACCGTCATGTGCGAGTTTTAAAGTGCTCCTCGGGGCTCCGCCATGTACTCCTGTGTCCGTGGGAAAAGATCGCTTTGTATGCCTTGTACACACTTGACTCTACTCCGTACGTCCTGCACACATATGGCTCCACTCTGCATACCCCATACACATGCGGCTCGGCTCCGTACACCAAGTACACACATGACTCCACTCCGTATACCTCGTACACGCACGGCTCCGCTCCGTACACCTCGTACACGCGCGGCTCCGCTCCGTACACCTCGTACATGTGCGGCTCTGCTCCGTACGACCCATACACACTCGGCTCCGCTCTGTACACCTTGTACACACATGGCTCCGCTCCATACACACGTGGCTTCACTCTGTACACCTCATACACACGTGGCTCTGTACACCTCGTACACACGAGGCTCAGGTCCGTACACCTCGTACACACGGCTCTACTCTGTATACCTCATACACACCTAGCTCCGCTCCGTACACCTCGTACACACATCGCTCCACTCCGTACACCTCGTACACGCGCGGCTCCGCTCCGTACACCTTGTACACGTGCGGCTCCGCTCCGTACACCTCGTACACGCGCGGCTCCGCTCCGTACACCTCGTACACGCGCGGCTCCGCTCCGTACACCTCGTACACGCGCGGCTCTGCTCCGTACACCTCGTACACACGCGGCTCCTCTCCGTACACCTCGTACACACACGGCTCTGCTCCGTACACCCCGTACATACCCGCTCCGCTCCATACACCCCGACCACACGCGGTTCTGCTCCGTACACCTCGTACACACACGGCTCTGCTCCGTACACCTCGTAAACACACAGCTCTGCTCCTTACACCTCGTACACATGTAGGAGGAGGAGTCCCCACTGTGTATCCGGCCCGGAACCAAGGGGACTGTCACCAAGGTTCCAAGGGGGACTGTTTCCGGGGGACATAATTAGGAGATGGGACACAGAGGGTTCTAGAAAGGTTGGGGGTGGGGCCAATACAAAAGGGGCTGAGGACGCTAGGAAGCGTCAGACGACAGAGCAGGAGAGAAGGGCGCAGGAAGCTAGAGGGCGCCAGAGAGCCAGAGCCAAAGCAAGGAGCAGAGAGCAGCGACTGGAGAGGCAAAAGTGAAACTCACTGCTGACAGACGCCCAGCGGAAAGACACCAACCGCCGGACCGCACTTCCAGCGGCCGCCACCGCCTGACTCCAGCCCGCAGCCGCTACCGCCCGAGTCCAGCCTGCAGCTGTGGCCTGTCCGCTGCCACCCGTGGCCGCTACTGCCTCACTCCAGCCCGCAGCTGTGGCCTGCCCGCTGCCACCCACGGCCGCTACCGCCCGAGTCCAGCCTGCGGCTGTGGCCTGTCTGCTGCCACCCGTGGCTGCTACTGCCTCACTTCAGCCCGCAGCTGCGGCCTGTCCGCTGCCACCCGTGGCTGCTACCGCCCGACTCCAGCCGGCGGCTGCGGCGTGTCTGCTGTCGTCCGCAGTCACCACCGCTTCACTCCAGCCCGTGGTCACGGCCTACCCGCCGCCCGCGGCCACTGCTACCTGTCCGCAGCTGGTGGCTGCGGCTTACACGTCCCAGTCCCCGGCAACGCCGTCCCGCCTCCATCGGGAGGTGCAACACAGAGAGACTCTTCAGGGGCCTGTTGTGCCCTCACTTCACCTCTGCGTATGAACGCCCGAAGCCTCCGTCAGAACCTCATCGGCTGGGCCCAGCGGCTGAAATGCCAAAGCAACACCAACTACCATTCCGCTGGACATCAGAGAGGATAAGTGACCCGTTGTAGTTCATACTCAGGACCCGTAGTCAGCCATACTGCGGCCCTATAGTGACCGGTCTTTGCCGGGTAAGTCATGTTCATTTTACCAGTGTATTCTTGTTTTGATCACTGTGAGGATAACCATTGTTAGCTTGTTTGGTTGCTCAAGATAGCCCTAAGGCCTATATATATAAAAGTTACATCTTGAGTTCATCCCGTCTCCCGTCTCATCACTGCATCCCGCGTACCTGCTATTACTACATTTGGCGTAGTCGGCAGGATGCAGTCTCCGAGCGCGAGCGGAGATGCCGCAGACCAAGGAGGGGCCGTGGACTCTACGGGCAATGATGGTCCTCGGTCCAGTATATCCTTGGGGGCTATGCTGAGCAACCTGCCTAGGTCCTCCGGCACCAACACCATGCTGTGGAGCTGGACGGAACGGATGCGAGGGGTGTTTAGAATGCATCCGATGACTCCCGACTTAGAAGGAGAGGTAGCCCTTATGGTATTAGACGGGGAGGCCCGGGATTCTGTAATGTTGAGGCCCCTTAGACAACGCAACACCTTTGTTAAGGTCTTACAGATCTTGGAGCAGAGTCATGGGAACCCTACGAATATGGGGGAGCTGAGAACCCAGTTGTTCGGCCGTATGCAGTGGGGGAGGGGAGATGGTCACCCAGTACATGAACGTCCTTCAGGAATTATACAGGTCCATTGAGCGGAAGGATGGTGTAGGTGTAGGACCCATTGACATCACAATACATGACCTACTAGTGACTGGACTCCGAGACCCTATTACTAAGCAGGCATTAAAGGAACAAGTCCGGGTCAACCCGCGTATGGCTTTCTCCAAGGTTGGAAGTCAGGCACATGCGCGGAAACAGGAACAGGGACCGAAAGTCCCCGTGGGGAAGGTCCGGAGCACGAAGGTCTCCGTGAATGCTATTGGAGAGCCTCATTGGGTAGAAGAAATGAAGCGAGAGTTGAAGAACATCAGGGGCGAACTGGCTGAAGTGAAGAGAAGGACCGAGGCCACCAGTGGGGCCCCCGCAATCCCAGGGGCGGTCAGCACCCACGGTCTCGGGAATGTTATGAATGTGGAGAACCTGGCCACCTCGCCCGAGAGTGCCTGCAGCGTGGGAGATACCCTTTAAACTAGAGGGCTCTGAGCTGGGGGAGTGCCGCTCGGAGCCAGAAACCACGACGTGGGGTGGTGGAAGTCCCGAGGATTTGATCGTGAAGTGTCCAGTGATATGGACAGAGTTCGAAGGCCATGCTGTACGATGCTTAATAGATACAGGGTCGCAAGTAACGACCATGCCCGAGACTTATTTTCAACAGCATTTTCCTGAAGCAATGAGACCTCAGTGTTGGTCCGTGATAAAGTTGCTAGCCGCCAACCAGTTACCAGTTCCTGTTGTCGGGGTAGTCTGGATGCAGATTTCGCTGTGCGGCAAACCGCTCAGCCACCGCGGAGTGATCCTGACCCAGGGAGATAGAAGTTGCAAACATCCGGTTACCCTGGGTGTTATGATTAGGTATCCGAGGATGATAGCAGGGGAATAAGCTAGGCAACCAGATAACCAGAGAGGTTGGTAACTTAGCGGATTGCAGACCCCTAAACTGACAACACAACTAAAATTAGCCATGGGACGTACCTACTATGCCCTAGACGCCTCGTCACAGCCAAAGAATTAACTAAGCCTAAAGAGAGAAAGGGGAAAGCTAAACTGCCCCGGAGTAGAACCCCAAAGGAATACATAGCCCCCGAACATATATTGCCGGTGAGACAAGATGAGGCACAAATCACAGGCAGAAAATAGAGTAAGCAAATGATGGGGCCCAAACTGTCTAGATAGAACAGGAGAGGAAAGGATACTGTCTGCAATCACGCAAAAAACCCTAAGAAAAAATCCAACACGTCTGATATGCAAAAATACTGAGGCCACACAACCTCTCCCCCACTAAATCAGAACTCTGGTGTGAACTGGACGCAAAACAAAAGATACTGATATAACAGGGGATTTGAAATACTGAAAAGACTAACATGAGCTGTGGCATATGGAACAGAGTCCAGCACAGGTCCCAGCAGGGAACAAGGCTGAACTCACACCTGCAAAGCAGAAATCAGAGAAAAACAAAAAATGGATCAAATGCAAAAAGATTCAAGCGGACAAATAGCTTATCTAAAAGATGCAGGACAAAGCAGGAGGCAAGCAGACTTACAAAATGCTCAGGAAGAAAACCAAATCACTGGCAACAACTGAGGGAAGGTTGCTCACTTAAAGCTCTCCAGTCTGTAACACCTGACCTCCAATCATCCTCCTCAGGTGATTGACTTCTGTCAGCCAGACCAGCTCCATTACCAGCGGCAACCAGCAGAGGGAGCCCAAACTCAGAAGCCAGGTCAAAAGTGTTCACAACACCTGGGTATGAATATACTAGCTTACTCCCTCAACAAGACCACACAAGAGACCCTGAGCCAGTGGGGTTCCCGCACGCCCCAAGGACAGGTCTTCCAGCAGTTGGTGCAGGGAGCGCGGGTCCTACAGGACTGTCAAGAGGGCGAGGTGCTGGGGAAGGTGACCTGTTATGAGCTCATTTTCTGCTCCACCAGCTGGGAGTTCTCCTTCCGTTCTCCCTCTGGTAATGACAGAAGGTAGTGAGGTTAGTTTATTTGGTAATGGTCTGGCACCTGACGAGGAGGATAGTGATTGGATCTCTGGATTATCAGACTGGATATAAGACAGCCAGCGCCCTATCCTGTTGCTGGTGATTCAGTCTGTTTCTCAGGTCTTGGACTTCAGCTCTGCTCCAGTCATCTCAAGTTAAGTTTGTTTTTTGCTAACGTTCACACTTGCTCTTGTTGGTCAACTCAGTTTTTGTGTGGTCAGCCAGCCCGGCTGGGCTGTGCTGAATTTCCACTCTTATTTATCTGTATTTTCCAATTTGTCTTTTTGTCCTTTATTAGATTGGCCTCTTTTTGCTCTTTCTCAGAATATTCCAGAGTGCTGATATAGTGGGTGGAAGTCTAGTGACTTCAGGGTTAATTTTGTTATCAGAAGCGTTGGACATTATTTTTGGTAGGGTTTTTTGGCAGATTGCAGACAGTATCTTTCCTTTCCTGTCCTTTCAAGTTAGTTTGGCCCCATCGTTTGCTCAGCCTATTTTTCTGCCTTTGTTTGTGTTTTCATCTTGCTTCACTGTCAATACATGTGGGGGGCTGTCTTTCCTTTGGGGTCTGCTCTGGGGAGTTAGTTTTCCTCTTTTCTTACTTTAGGCTTATTTAGCTCTCCGGTTGTGACGAAGCGTCCAGGACCACATAGGCACGCTCCACGACTGCTTCTAGTTGTGTGTTAAGATCAGGGCTCTGCAGTCTGCACAGTTACCAACCTCTCTGGTTTTCTGAGACTTAGCGTGTGTTGCTTTTTTCCTCCTCAGTGACCCATTCATAACAGAATCACCAGCCATACCGCAGATTCTAGGGTACTCAAAAGCAGGAGGGAATTGTTTAAGAAAAAAAGGGGAAAAAAAAGTGTCAGAATTTTTTTTTTTTTATATATTTTCCTCTTTTTCTCTGGGGCCGTAGGAGGATTTTTTTTCTCTCCTAATGGAGATTAAGCAACTGTCTGATCGTGTGGAGCAACTTGCTGCTGAAGTGCAGGGAATTTCTACCTACCTCATTCAGTCACATGTTGCTGAACCCAAGATCCCTACTCCTAATGTGTTTTCATAGAATCATAGAATCATAGAATCGTAGAGTTGGAAGGGACCTCCTGGGCCATCTGGTCCAACCCCCTGCTCAAAGCAGGATTCGCTAAATCATCCCAGTCAGATGTCTGTCCAGCCTCTGTTTGAAGACATCCATTGAAGGAGAACTCACCACTTCTCGTGGCAGCTTGTTCCACTCATTGATCACTCTAACTGTCAAAAAGTTTTTTCTAATATCTAATCTGTGTCTCCTCCCATTCAGTTTCATCCCATTGCTTCTAGTCTTTCCTTGTGCAAATGAGAATAAAGATGATCCTTCTACAATGTGACAGCCCTTGAGATATTTGTAGACAGCTATTAAGTCTCCTCTCAGTCTTCTCTTTTGCAAACTAAACAATCCCAAATCCTGCAACCTTTCCTCATAAGACAGGGTTTGCAGACCGGTCACCCTTCTGGTTGCTCTTTTCTGAACTTGCTCCAGTTTGTTGATGTCTTTTTTAAAATGTGGTGCCCAAAACTGGACACAATATTCCAGATGAGGTCTGACCAAAGAGGAGTAGAGGGAAATAATGACTTCACGTGATCTAGACTGTATGCTTCTGTTAATACATCCTAGAATTGCATTTGCTTTTTTTGCTGCTGCATCACACTGTTGACTCATATTCAGTCTGTGATCTATTAGTATACCCAAGTCTTTTTCACATGTGCTGTCACTTAGCCCTATTCCTCCCATTCTATATATGCTTTTTTCATTTTTATTGCCCAGATGTAGTACTTTGCATTTCTCCCTGTTAAAAACCATTCTGTTAGTTGCTGCCCACTTCTCCAGTTTATTTATATCTTTTTGAATCCTCTCTCTCTCTTCTCTAGTATTAGCTATCCCTCCTAGCTTTGTGTCATCAGCAAATTTAATCAGTTTACCCTCAATTCCTTCATCTAAATCGTTGATAAAGATGTTGAACAATACAGGGCCCAGGACAGAGCCCTGTGGTACCCCACTTGAGACATTCTTCCAACTGGATGTGCAGCCATTTACGACCACTCTTTGGGTCCGATCACTAAGCCAGTTATGAATCCACCTAACAGTTGCCTTGTCCATTCCATACTTAGTCATTTTTTCAATAAGGATTGTATGAGATACTTTGTCAAATGCTTTGCTGAAGTCAAGATATACTATATCTACAGCATTTCCTTGATCCACCCAATCAGTGATTCCATCATAGAAGGAAATTAAGTTAGTCTGACATGACTTATTAGTTACAAACCCATGCTGACTCTGTTTAATCACTTCATTCTTATCCAGGTACTGACATACATGTTGTTTAATAATTTGTTCAAAGATCTTTCCTGGTATAGAAGTCAGACTCACCGGCCTATAGTTGCCTGGGTCCACCTTCTTCCCCTTTTTGAAGATAGGAACAACATTTGCTCTTCTCCAGTCTTCTGGGACTTCTCCTGTTCTCCAAGAATTTTCAAATATTATGGAGAGGGGTTCAAAAATTTCTTCTGCTATCTCCTTCAGTACTCTGGGGTGTAATTCATCTGGACCTGGAGACTTGAATTCATTTAGTTTAGCTAAGTGTTTCCTCACTATCTTTCTGTTTATAGATATCCTGGATTCTTCTATTCCCTTAATAGGACAGTGAAGAACAGTTGATATCACATTTCCTTTCTGAGAGAAAACAGATGCAAAAGAGGAATTTAAAAGTTCAGCCTTCTCAACATCCTGTCTTACCATTTCATCATTTTCATCCTGTAAAAATCCTATAGCATCTTTGACTTTTCTTTTACTTTTGACATATCCCCAAAATCCTTTATTATTGCTT
The DNA here is from genome assembly GCF_039654945.1 of Dendrobates tinctorius. Taxonomy (NCBI): domain Eukaryota; kingdom Metazoa; phylum Chordata; class Amphibia; order Anura; family Dendrobatidae; genus Dendrobates; species Dendrobates tinctorius. Next base: position 20,045,469 of record NW_027361699.1, on the reverse strand, counting down.
TTGACATCTCTTGCAAGCCTCAATTCATTGTCAGCTTTAGATAATCTGATTTGTGCCCTGCAGGTTCTGCAGACAGCATTATATTCTTCTTTAGATATGCCTCCCTCTTTCCATTTTATAAACATTTTTTTCTTCCTTTTTAGCATGTGCTTAAGTTCTGTGTTCATCCATCCTGGCTTCCTTAAATGCTTCCTATTCTTCCCTCTTTTCGGAATTGTTAACAATTGTGCTTTGAGAATTTCATTATTCAAGATTTCCCATCCTTCCTGGACATTTTTGTCTTTAAGGATATCCAGCCATTGGATCCCTCCAATTCTCTTTCTGAATCCCTTAAAATCTGCCTTTCTGAAATCTAACCTTGACGTCTGAGTCTTCACAGGTCTTCCTCCTCTAGTTATCCAAAATTCTAAAATAGCATGGTCGCTACCTCCTAGGGTCCCAGCAACTTTTACCTCCTCAACCATTTCCTCACTGTTTATAAGGATTAGATCCAAGGTAGCAGTTCCCCTTGTTTTCTCCCCTACCTTTTGGAAGATAAAGTTGTCAGCAAGAGAGGATAAGAATTTCCATGACCTGTTAGTTTTGCCTGAGAGAGATTCCCAACAAATGTGTGGATAGTTGAAATCTCCCATGACAACTATGTCATATTTTTGGGAGAACTTGGCCATTTGATGCATAAAGAGTTCATCCATATCTTCAGCTTGCACAGGTGGCCTGTAGTAAATGCCTACAATGGTGTCCTTTCCATTGTTCTGTCCTTGTATTCTTACCCAAACAGTTTCCACAGAACTCCCAGTCTCTGAAGCTTCAATCTCTGTGCAGATATACGCGTTTCTAACATACAATGCGACACCTCCTCCTCGTTTATCAAGTCTGTTTCTTGCAAATAAGTTGTATCCTTCTAGTCTTGTATTCCAATCATGTGTATTGTCCCACCAAGTTTCAGTGATTCCAATGACATCATATTTCTTTTCCTGCGTTAGTAGTTCCAATTCTCCTTGTTTGTTGCCCATGCTTTGTGCATTAGTATAGAAACATTTTAGTTTGTGATTGGTTTCTCTTTCTCCAATATTTTTATTAATTAGATTCTTTTGTCTTTGTTCTTCCCGTTCTTCCTTTCCACTTCTAATAGCAGAGTTCTCAATAGCATTTGTCAGGTGTATGGCTTTTTCTAGTCTTTTGCTTCCCTTCCCATGTTGTTCTAGTTTAAAGCTCTCCTTACAAGTGTAGCAAGACGACTTCCAAATACATGTTTTCCAGTCTTCGTAAGGTGCACCCCATCTCTAGCAAGTAGTCCATCGTAAAGGTACCTCACTCCGTGATCCAGAAATCCAAATCGTTGCTGACGGCACCATCGACGTAGCCAGTTGTTCACCTGCAGAATCTTATTCCACCTCCTTGTTCCATGGCCATCCACTGGGAGGATGGAAGAGAAGACCACCTGCGCTCCCAGTTCTTTCACTTTCTTGCCTAAGTCTTCAAAGTCTCTGCAGATGGTTTCCAGGTCGTTTCTTGCTGTGTCATTTGTCCCCACATGTAGTAGCAGGAATGGGTAGTCATCTGTAGATCTGAAGAGTCCTGATATCCTGTCAGACACATCTTTAATTTTTGCACCTGGAAGACAGCACATTTCTCTTGAAGTTATATCCGGTCTGCAGATAGCGGCCTCTGTTCCTCTCAACAGGGAATCCCCCATGACCACCACTCTCCGTTTCTTCTTCACAACATTTTTCTTTCTCCATCCAGGAGGACTCTGAAGGCGTACAAGGTTGCTGTTTGTGGGCAAAGTCTTATCCTGATGTATTTCTTCATTGGTTTCCTGCGTGAGAGCCTGGTACTGGTTCCTGAGGAGTATGGGTGCTGACTGCCTCCTGATCCTCCTGCTTCTCTGGGTCACATGTCTCCATTCCTCTGTTTCTTCAGGTGCACTTCGAATTTCTTCTCTTTCTGTAACATGAAGAGATAATTCTGCTCTGTCCAAGAACTCTTCACCTTCCTTAATGATCTTCAACGTAGCTAACCTCTCTTCGAGACTTTGCAACTTTTCCTCCAACAGGGACACAAGCTTGCATTTGTGGCATGTGAAGTTTGGCTTTTCCACTGGTAAGTCTGTGAACATGTAGCAAGAAATGCAGCTCACCAAATGGCTCCTGGCCTCTTCCATATTGAGATTTCTTAAAAACGATGAAAGATGAGCCAAAATATCGGCGCGCGGCATTCTGATTTCCTCTTTTCAGCTGCAACAGCCAAAACCCAGTGATCGTTGAGCTCGCGGAGACTCTTCACTTATCCCTGAAGGCACTTGTAATATGCAGATGATCTCCTCAAGACTCTTCCCCTGGTTTTCCGATTTCCTCTTTTCAGCTGCAACAGCCAAAACCCAGTGATCGTTGAGCTTGCGGAGACTCTTCACTTATCCCTGAAGACACTTGGAATATGCAGATGATCTCCTCAAGACTCTTCCCCTGGTTTTCCGATTTCCTCTTTTCAGCTGCAACAGCCAAAACCCAGTGATCGTTGAGCTCGCGGAGACTCTTCACTTATCCCAGAAGGCACTGGGAATATGCAGATGATCTCATGACTCTTCCCCTGGTTTTCTGGGGATCGGTCTAAATTTCTGAATTTTAAGAATAATTGTAAATTATTTCTTGCCTTGAAGCCTAACTCATCGGGGAGCTCTGTGCAGCAGGTTAAAATTGTCATCTCCTTGCTGCGCAGCGATCCCCAGGATTGGGCGTTTTCTCTGACACCTGAAAATCCTATTCTGTCTAATATGGATGCATTTTTTCAGGCTTTGGGGTTGTTGTATGATGAACCTAATGCCATTGATCAAGCTGAGAGAACCCTGTTGGCATTAAGCCAGGGTCAGGATCCTGCAGAGTTATACTGTCAAAGATTCCGAAAGTGGGTGGTCCTTACTACATGGAATGATAGTGCACTGGCAGCTCTCTTTCGGAAAGGTTTATCAGAGACCGTAATAGATGTTATGGTGGGATTTCCTGTTCCCTCTTGTCTGGATGGCTCTATGTCATTAGCCATTCAAGTTGATTGGTGTTTACGTGAACGTAAGACTACACGGGAGGCGCTGCCACTTTCTAAACAAATGTCTGAACCTATGCAATGTGATGGGGTGTTGTCTAGGGCGCAACGTCAGGAGTTTAGAAGGCGTAATAAGCTGTGTTTTTTCTGTGGAGACGCCTCTCATATTATTTCTGTCTGCCCTAAATGAGAGAAACGTTTTGCACACACATTTGCTGTGGGCAGTGTACAACCTAAGTTCCTTTTGGCAATTACTTTGATCTGCTCCTTGTCCACATTTTCCACAAAGGCTTTTTTGGATTCAGGAGCAGCTCTGAATCTGATGGATTTGGACTTTGCTAAACGTTGTGGTTTGTCCATGACGCCTCTGCAGACGCCTATTCCTTTGAGGGGTATTGATGCCACTCCTTTGGCAGAGAATAAACCTCAGTTTTGGACCCAGGTGATAATGCGAGTTGCCCCAGACCACCAAGAAAATTGTACATTTTTGGTTCTGCATAATTTACATGATACTATTGTTCTTGGTTTCCCCTGGTTGAAAACTCATAACCCAGTTTTGGATTGGAAATCTGTGTCTGTGGTGAGTTGGGGTTGTCAGTGTGTTCTTAGGGACGCTCCTGTTTTCTCCACCTCTCCTCAGTCTCATGATATTCCTGATTATCTGGCTGATTTCTCTGATGTATTTAGTGAGAGTAAGTCTGCGTCTTTGCCTCCTCATAGAAGTTATGACTGTGCAATTGAGTTGATGCCTGGGTGTAAATTTCCCAAGGGTCGGCTTTTCAACTTATCTGTACCCGAACATGATGCTAGGCGATCCTATATTAAGGAGTCGTTGGAGAAGGGTCATATTAGACCATCCTCGTCACCTTTAGGCGCTGTTTTTTTTGTGGCCAAGAAAGATGGTTCATTAAGACCGTGTATTGACAAGATGATGGTTTAATATCAGTACCCGTTACCTCTGATGTCTGATTTATTCTCCAGAGTTAAGAGTGCCTGCTGGTTTACTAAGCTTGACCTCAGGGGGCGTATAATCTTATTCGCATCAAGCACGGGGTGAATGGAAGACGGCGTTTAATACTCCGGAGGGACATTTTGAGTACCTGGTGATGCCTTTTGGGCTCTCCAATGCTCCTTCTGTCTTCCAGTCCTTTATGAATATTTTTCGAGACTTTGTAGATAAGTTTTTGATCATCTATCTGGATGATATTTTGATCTATTCTAGTGATTGGGATTCCCATGTGGAACATGTCTGGACTGTGTTCCGGATTTTGAGGGAGAATTCCCTGTTTGTTAAGGGATGGAAATGCCTCTTTGGTATACAGAGGATTTCATTTTTGGGATTTATCTTGTCTCCATCGACTATTGAAATGGACCCGGCCAAGGTACAGGCCATTTATGATTGGGTTCAGCCTACTTCTTTGAAGGCTCTCCAGAAGTTTTTGGGTTTTGCTAATTTCTATCGTAAATTTATAGGTAATTTTTCTAGTATTGTCAAACCACTGACTGATCTGACCAAGAAGGGAGCTGATGTGCTGAATTGGTCTCCTTAGGCTGTCTCAGCATTTCAGGAGCTTAAGCGGAGATTTACTTCGGCTCCAGTTCTACGGCAACCTGATGTCTCACTTCCATTTCAAGTGGAGGTAGACGCTTCTGAGATTGGTGCAGGAGCTGTTTTGTCCCAAAAAGATCCTGTGACTTCTAAGATGAATCCCTGTGCCTTCTTTTCTCGAAAGTTCTCCCCATCTGAACGCAACTATGATGTGGGTAATCGGGAATTGTTGGCCATGAAATGGGCATTTGAGGAGTGGAGACATTGGTTGGAGGGAGCTAGACATCAATTTGTGGTCCTCACCGATCACAAGAATCTGATTTATCTGGAGTCGGCTAAACGCTTGAATTCTAGACAGGCTAGATGGGCCTTGTTTTTCACGTGTTTTAAATATGTGGTCTCTTTTCTTCCGGGCACTAAGAATGTTAAGGCAGAGGCCCTTTCTAGGAGTTTCTTTGCTGATTCTCTTAATGTGACCGAGCCTACTACTACTGTATCTTAGGTGAGGGGGTAGTTCTTTCTGCCATTTCGCCCGATTTGAGACGCGCCCTGGAGGAATTTCAGGAGGATAAACCTGAGCGTTGCCCTATGGGAAGATTGTATGTTCCTGACCAGTGGAGAAAGAGAGTGAAGTCTGAAGTCCATTGCTCCGCATTGGCTGGTCATCCAGATATTTTTGGTACCAGAGATTTGGTGAGTCAGTCGTTTTGGTGGCCTGCCTTATCTCGTGATGTCAGGAATTTTGTACAGTCCTGTGGGACTTGTTCTCGGTCTAAACCCTGTTCTCGTTCTAGTGGCTTGCTGATGCCCCTGCCGGTGCCCAAGAGGACATGGACCCATATCTCAATTGATTTTATTTCTGATCTTCCTGTCTCTCAGAGAATGACTGTTATCTGGGTAATTTGTGATAGATTTTCAAAGATGGTCCATCTTGTACCACTCCCAAAGTTGCCATCTTCCGCTGAGTTGGTACCCTTGTTTTTACAACAGGTGGTTCGGTTACACGGGATTCCTGAGAACATTGTGTCCGATAGAGGGGTCCAGTTTGTTTCCAGATTTTGGAAAGCCTTTTGTTCCAATCTGGGAATTCAGTTGTCCTTCTCCTCCACGTTTCATCCCCAGACCAATGGGCAGACTCAGAGAACAAACCAGACCCTGGAGTCTTATTTAAGATGTTTTATATCTGCTGATCAAGATGATTGGGTCTCATTTTTGCCCTTGGACGAATTTGCGCTGAACAATAGAGCTAGTTCTGCCACTTTGATGTCACCCTTTTTCTGCAATTTTGGGTTTCATCCTCGATTCTCTTCAGGGCAAGTGCAATTTTCATCCTGCCCAGGTGTAGACACTGTGGTTGTGAGAATGCAGCAGATATGGGACCAAGTGGTGGATAAATTGTCACTCTCTCAGGAAAAGGCCCAGCGTTTTTCCAACCGGCATAGGACCAGTGGTCCTCGGTTTAAAGTGGGTGATATGGTTTGGTTGTCGTCTAAGAATATTCCTATGAAGGTTGCATCTCCAAAATTTAAGCCAAGATTTATTGGACTTTATAGGATTTTGGAGATTCTTAATCCTGTTTCTTTTCGATTGGCTCTTCCAGTTACATTCAAAATCCATAACGTATTTCACAAATCACTGTTGAAGAGGTTTGTTGAGCCAGTAGTTCCTGTGGCGGCACCTTCTGACCCTGTATTGGTTAAAGGCAATGTGGAATATGAGGTAGAGAAAATATGGGATTCTCGTTTGGTTAGACGGAGACTCCAGTATTTGGTCAAATGGAATTGTTATGGCCAGGAGGATAATTCTTGGGTCTCTGCCTCTGATATTCATGCCAATAAATTGGTTCGTGCTTTTCACCGGGCCCATCCTGATCGGCCTGGTGGCATGGATGAGGGTTCGGTGACCTCTCCTCAAGGGGGGGTACTGTTATGAGCTCATTTTCTGCTCCACCAGTTGAGTGTTCTCCTTCCGTTCTCTCTCTGGTGGTGACAGGAGGTAGTGAGGTTGGTTTAATTGGTAGTGATCTGCCACCTGATGAGGAAGATAATGATTGGATCTCTGGAGTATCAGACTGGATATAGAATCATAGAATCATAGAGTTGGAAGGGACCTCCTGGGCCATCTGGTCCAACCCCCTGCTCAAAGCAGGATTCGCTAAATCATCCCAGTCAGATGTCTGTCCAGCCTCTGTTTGAAGACTTCCATTGAAGGAGAACTCACCACTTCTCGTGGCAGCCTGTTCCACTCATTGATCACTCTAACTGTCAAAAAGTTTTTTCTAATATCTAATCTGTGTCTCTTCCCATTCAGTTTCATCCCATTGCTTCTAGTCTTTCCTTGTGCAAATGAGAATAAAGTTGATCCTTCTACAATGTGACAGCCCATTAGATATTTGTAGACAGCTATTAAGTCTCCTCTCAGTCTTCTCTTTTGCAAACTAAACATTCCCAAATCCTGCAACCTTTCCTCATAAGACAGGGTTTGCAGACCGGTCACCATTCTGGTCGCTCTTTTCTGAACTTGCTCCAGTTTGTTGATGTCTTTTTTAAAATGTGGTGCCCAAAACTGGACACAATATTCCAGATGAGGTCTGACCAAAGAGGAGTAGAGGGAAATAATGACTTCACGTGATCTAGACTGTATGCTTCTGTTAATACATCCTAGAATTGCATTTGCCTTTTTTGCTGCTGCATCACACTGTTGACTCATATTCAGTCTGTGATCTATTAGTATACCCAAGTCTTTTTCACATGTGCTGTCACTTAGCCCTATTCCTCCCATTCTATATATGCTTTTTTCATTTTTATTGCCCAGATGTAGTACTTTGCATTTCTCCCTGTTAAAAACCATTCTGTTAGTTGCTGCCCACTTCTCCAGTTTATTTAAATCTTTTTGAATCCTCTCTCTCTCCTCTCTAGTATTAGCTATCCCTCCTAGCTTTGTGTCATCAGCAAATTTAATCAGTTTACCCTCAATGCCTTCATCTAAATCGTTGATAAAGATGTTGAACAATACAGGGCCCAGGACAGAGCCCTGTGGTACCCCACTTGAGACATTCTTCCAACTGGATGTGCAGCCATTTACGACCACTCTTTGGGTCCGATCACTAAGCCAGTTATGAATCCACCTAACAGTTGCCTTGTCCATTCCATACTTAGTCATTTTTTCAATAAGGATTGTATGAGAGACTTTGTCAAATGCTTTGCTGAAGTCAAGATATACTATATCTACAGCATTTCCTTGATCCACCCAATCAGTGATACCGTCATAGAAGGAAATTAAGTTAGTCTGACATGACTTATCAGTTACAAACCCATGCTGACTCTGTTTAATCACTTCATTCTTATCCAGGTATTGACATACATGTTGTTTAATAATTTGTTCAAAGATCTTTCCTGGTATAGAAGTCAGACTCACCGGCCTATAGTTGCCTGGGTCCACCTTCTTCCCCTTTTTGAAGATAGGAACAACATTTGCTCTTCTCCAGTCTTCTGGCACTTCTCCTGTTCTCCAAGAATTTTCAAAGATTATGGAGAGGGGTTCAAAAATTTCTTCTGCTATCTCCTTCAGTACTCTGGGGTGTAATTCATCTGGACCTGGAGACTTGAATTCATTTAGGTTAGCTAAGTGTTTCCTCACTATCTTTCTGTTTATAGATATCCTGGATTCTTCTATTCCCTTAATAGGACAGTGAATAACAGTTGATGTTGCATTTCCTTTCTGAGAGAAAACAGATGCAAAATAGGAATTTAAAAGTTCAGCCTTCTCAACATCCTGTCTTACCATTTCATCATTTTCATCCTGTAAAAATACTATAGCATCTTTGACTTTTCTTTTACTTTTGACATATCCCCAAAATCCTTTATTATTGCTTTTGACATCTCTTGCAAGCCTCAGTTCATTTTCAGCTTTAGATAATCTGATTTGTGCCCTGCAGGTTCTGCAGACAGCATTATATTCTTCTTTAGATATGCCTCCCTCTATCCATTTTATAAACATTTTTTTCTTCCTTTTTAGCATGTGCTTAAGTTCTGTGTTCATCCATCCTGGTTTCCTTAAATGCTTCCTATTCTTCCCTCTTTTCGGAATTGTTAACAACTGTGCATTGAGAATTTCATTTTTCAAGATTTCCCATCCTTCCTGGACATTTTTGTCTTTAAGGATATCCAGCCATTGGATCCCTCCAATTCTCTTTCTGAATCCCTTAAAATCTGCCTTTCTGAAATCTAACCTTGACGTCTGAGTCTTCACAGGTCTTCCACCTCTAGTTATCCAAAATTCTAAAATAGCATGGTCGCTACCTCCTAGGGTCCCAGCCACTTTTACCTCCTCAACCATTTCCTCCCTGTTTATAAGGATTAGATCCAAGGTAGCAGTTCCCCTTGTTTTCTCCCTTACCTTTTGGAAGATAAAGTTGTCAGCAACAGAGGATAAGAATTTCCTTGACCTGTTAGTTTTGCCTGAGAGAGATTCCCAACAAATGTCTGGATAGTTGAAATCTCCCATGACAACCATGTCATATTTTTTGGAGAACTTGGCCATCTGATGCATAAAGAGTTCATCTATATCTTCGGCTTGCACAGGCGGCCTGTAGTAAATGCCTACAATGGTGTCCTTTCCATTGTTCTGTCCTTGTATTCTTACCCAAACAGTTTCCACAGAACTCCCAGTCTCTGAAGCTTCAATCTCTGTGCAGATATACGCGTTTCGAACATACAATGCGACACCCCCTCCTCGTTTATCAAGTCTGTTTCTTGCAAATAAGTTGTATCCTTCTAGTCTTGTATTCCAATCATGTGTATTGTCCCACCAAGTTTCAGTGATTCCAATGACATCATATTTCTTTTCCTGTGTTAGTAGTTCCAATTCTCCTTGTTTGTTGCCCATGCTTTGTGCATTAGTATAGAAACATTTTAGTTTGTGATTGGTTTCTCTTTCTCCAATATTTTTATTAATTAGATTCTTTCGTCTTTGTTCTTCCTTTCCACTTCTAATAGCAGAGTTCTCAATAGCATTTGTCAGGTGTATGGCTTTTTCTGGTTTTTTGCTTCCCTTCCCATGTTGTTCTAGTTTAAAGCTCTCCTTACAAGTGTAGCAAGGCGACTTCCAAATACATGCTTTCCAGTCTTCGTAAGGTGCACCCCATCTCTAGCAAGTAGTCCATCGTATAAGTAGTTCACTCCGTGATCCAGAAATCCAAATCGTTGCTGACGGCACCATCGACGTAGCCAGTTGTTCACCTGCAGAATCTTATTCCACCTCCTTGTTCCATCGCCATCCACTGGGAGGATGGAAGAGAAGACCACCTGCGCTCCCAGTTCTTTCACTTTCTTGCCTAAGTCTTCAAAGTCTCTGCAGATGGTTTCCAGGTCGTTTCTTGCGGTGTCATTTGTCCCCACATGTAGTAGCAGGAATGGGTAGTCATCTGTAGGTCTGAAGAGTCCTGATATCCTGTCAGACACATCTTTAATTTTTGCACCTGGAAGACAGCACATTTCTCTTGTAGTTATATCCGGTCTGCAGATAGCGGCCTCTGTTCCTCTCAGCAGGGAATCCCCCATGACCACCACTCTCCGTTTCTTCTTCACAACATTTTTCTTTCTCCATCCAGGAGGACTCTGAGGGCGTACAAGGTTGCTGTTTGTTGGCAGAGTCTTATCCTGATGTATTTCTTCATCGTTTTCCTGCGTGAGAGCCTGGTACTGGTTTCTGAGCAGTATGGGTGCTGACTGCCTCCTGATCCTCCTGCTTCTCTGGGTCACATGTCTCCATTCCTCTGTTTCTTTAGGTGCACTTCGAATTTCTTCTCTTTCTGTAACATGAAGAGATAATTCTGCTCTGTCCAAGAACTCTTCACCTTCCTTAATGATCTTCAACGTAGCTAACCTCTCTTCGAGATTTTGCAACTTTTCCTCCAACAGGGTCACAAGCTTGCATTTGTGGCATGTGAAGTTTGGCTTTTCCACTGGTAAATCTGTGAACATGTAGCAAGAAATGCAGCTCACCAAATGGCTCCTGGCCTCTTCCATCTTGAGATTTCTTAAAAACGATGAAAGATGAGCCAAATTTCGCGCGCCTATCGGCGCGCGGTTTTTCCGATTTCCTCTTTTCAGCTGCAACGGCCAAAACCCAGTGATCGTTGAGCTCGCGGAGACTCTTCACTTATCCCAGAAGGCACTGGGAATATGCAAATGATCTCCTCAAGACTCTTCCCCTGGTTTTCCGATTTCCTCTTTTCAGCTGCAACGGCCAAAACCCAGTGATCGTTGAGCTCGCGGAGACTCTTCACTTATCCCAGAAGGCACTGGGAATATGCAAATGATCTCCTCAAGACTCTTCCCCTGGTTTTCCGATTTCCTCTTTTCAGCTGCAACGGCCAAAACCCAGTGATCGTTGAGCTCGCGGAGACTCTTCACTTATCCCAGAAGGCACTGGGAATATGCAAATGATCTCCTCAAGACTCTTCCCCTGGTTTATAAGACAGCCGACGCCCTATTCTGTTGCTTGTGATTCAGTCTGCTTCTCAGGTCTTGGACTCAGCTCTGTTCCAGTCTCTTCAAGTTAAGTTTGTTTTTGCTATTGTTCACACTTGCTCTTGTTGGTCAATTCAGGTTTTTGTGTTGTCAGCCAGCCCTGCTGGGCTGTGCTGAATTTCCACTCTTATTTATCTGTATTTGCCAATTTGCCTTTTTTTTGTTAGATTGGTCTCTTTTTGCTCTGTCTCAGAATATTTCAGAGTGCTGATATAGTGGGAGAAGTCTAGTGACTTCAGGGCTAATTTTGCTATCAGTTGTGTTGGACATTATTTTTGGTAGGGTTTTTGGCAGATTGCAGATAGTGGCTTTCCTTTCCTGTCCTTTCTAGTTAGTCGGGCCCCATCGTTTGCGCAGCCTATTTTCCTGCCTTTGTGTGTGTTTTCATCTTGTTTCACCGTCAATACATGTGGGGGGCTGTCTTTCCTTTGGGGTCTGCTCTGGGGCAGTTAGTTTTCCTCTTTTCCTGCTTTAGGCTTATGTAGCTCTCCGGTTGTGACGAGGCGTCTAGGACCAACGTAGGAACGCTCCACGACTGCTGCTAATTGTTGTGGTTAGAATCAGGGACCTGCAGTCTGCATAGTTACCAACTTCTCTGGTTTTCTGAGACTTAGCTTGTTTTGCTTTTTTCTCCTCGGTTACCCATTCATAACAGTGGTGGTAGAACCTCAGCCTCCTTTTCGGAGAACACATCCTCAAAGTCCTTCAGGTACTCCGGAATACCCTCCAGACTGACGGATGACACTGATACAGAAACAAGACATTTCTTAGGACAATTGGGACCCCATTTAACAATGTCTTGAGTGAGGCCAAATTAAGAGTTTACGCCCTTAATTTACAAGCGTGCTTAGAGACAAAGGAGACTGCACACAGGTCTTGGACAAATCACTTTACCTGAAATAATGAAATACAAGGCAATATTTTATACCATTTATAAAAAATGTAACTTTATGTAGCCCCCACCGTTACCCAGGGTCATACTTTATTTACCATGTACCCAGAACATGTTGTGGCTGGCTATTGAGAACATATATGATAAGAAGTATAGTCTCCTTGAAGAGGAGACTGACAGACTGCTGCTCCATGAGAATAAAGTCTAGCAATGAGAGGCAAAAGGCAATTTAAGGCAATTAATGGCAAACCATTAACCCTTCTAAATCAAGGTTCATGTGGCACATCAAACTTATTGAGAATTTCACAAGAAAAACAATGGTGTGCTTGGTTTTAACATAACTTTATTCTTTCATGAGTTATTTACAAGTTTATGACCACTTATTAAATGTTTTTAAAATGCTGTCCATTGTGTTGGATTGTCAATGCAACCCTCTTCTCCCACTCTTGACACACTGATAGCAACACCGCAGAAGAAATGCTAGCACAGGCTTCCAGTATCTGTTGTTTCAGATGCTGAACATCTCATATCTTCACAGCATAGACAATTGCCTTCAGATAACCCCAAAGATAAAAGTCTAATGGGGTCAGATCGGGAGACCTTGGTGGCCATTCAACTGGCCCTTGACAACCAATCCACTTTCCAGGAAACTGTTCATGTAGGAATGCTCAGCCCTGACACCCATAATTGATGGTATGGTGTGGTATATGGGGTATAAAGATAGCGGGGCCATTCTTCATCAATGGAAACCTCGATGCCACTGGATATCTGAAATTGCTACATGGTGATGTGTTGCCCTCTTTATACACTGAAGATGGCATGTTCCCTGAGTTTTTCCATCAAGATGGTGCACCACCACAATATGGGTGTCAGGTCCGAGCATTCCTACAAGGAATCTGACCCCCTTAGACTAGCATTTCTTCTGCGATGTTGCTATCAGTGTGTCAAGAGTGGGAGAAGAGGGTTGCATTGACAATCCAACACAATGGGCAGCATTTTGAACAAATTTTATACGTGGTCATAAACTTGTAAATAACTCATGAAAGAATAAAGTTACGTTAAAACCAAGAACAACATTGTTTTTCTTGTGAAATTCTCAATAAGCTTGATGCGTCACATGACCCTCTTCCCATTGAAAAAAATAAAGTTGGATCCAAAATGGCCAACTTCAAAATGGCCACCATGATCACCACCCATCATGAGAAGTTTCTCCCCTCCCATATACTAATGTGCCACAAACAGGAAGTTGATATCACCAACCATTCCCATTTTATTTAGGTGTATCCATATAAATGGCCCACCCCGTATAATGCTCCATACAGAATAATGGACCCCATGTAATGCTCCATACAGAATGGGCCCCATATAATGCTCTATACAGTATATAATGGGCACTATATACTGCTCCATACAGAATGGGTCCCATATACAGGGTGGGCCATGTATATGGATACACCTAACTAAAATGGGAATGGTTGGTGATATCAACTTCCTGTTTTGACACATCAGTATATGGGAGGGAAACTTTTCAAGCTGGGTGATGACCATGGTGGCCATTTTGGATCCAACTTTATATTTTCCAATGGGAAGAGGGTGATATGACACATCAAACTTATTGAGAATTTCACAAGAAAAACAATGGTGTGCTTGGTTTATCATCAACAAAAAATGGAAAATGCAATCAAAAAGACGGATATAAATAAGCATGGTACCGCTGAAAACTTCATCTTGTCCCACAAAAAAAGCCCCCATACAGCTCCATCACCAGAAAAATAAAAAAGTTATAGCTCTCAGAATAAAGCGATGCAAAAATAATTATTTTTTATATAAAATAGTTTTTATTGTATAAAAGCGCCAAAACATAAAAAATGATATAAATGAGGTATCTCTGTAATCGTTCTAACCCAAATAATGAAACTGCCTTATCAATTTTACCACACGCAGAACGGTATAAACGCCCCCCCCCAAAAAAAAAATTCATGAATTGCTGGTTTTTGTTCATTCTGCCTCCCAAAACTCGGAATAAAAAGCGATCAAAAAATGTCATGTGAGTGAAAATGGTACCAATAAAGACCTCACATGACTCCGTGGGCCAAAATATGGAAAAATTATACCTCTCAAAATGTGGTGATGCAAAAACTATTTTTTTTGCAATAAAAAGCGCCTTTTAGTGTGTGACAGCAGCCAAACAGAAAAGCCCACTATAATGCCTCTTACACACATCCTGATATTTCCGATACCGGAGATGTCAGTGTCCGTGTGTGTAATATTTGTGGCACATGTGTCATGCATGTGCTGCATCAGTACCACAAGGACGGGTGCCAGGGAAGAAGCATTAAAGTAAGCACTGTTCCCCAGTGCCGGGTGATAAATACGGCTCTCATCATTCTCTCCTAGTCTGCTGGCGATCAGCACAAGCAGGGGAGAATGATGGGAGCCGTGTTCAGCACCCGGAGCCGGGGAACAATGCTTTCTGTAATGCTTCTACCCCGGCGCCGATGTGTGTCACATGGATGACATTCATGTGTGTTCTGCGTATGCACATGTGCTGGATGTATTGTGGCCCGTGCTGACATTAAAAAAATGACATGTCAGTGTTTTGCCCACGGACATGTGGTCCGTGGAAACACACTGACAAGTGCACAGACCCATTCACTTGAACAGGCAAATAGCACTCCGCTCCTCCCGAGTCTCTCCACATGGCTGCCTAATGGTATAAAATTCTGTGACAAACCCATTGTGTCAATATGATCACTGCACCCCTAGATGAATTCATTGAGGTGTAGTTCATAAAATGGGGTCACTTATGGGGAGTTCTACTGTTTTGGCACCTCATGGGCTCTCCCAGTCGGTCATGGCACCTGCAAACCATAACAGTAAAATCTGGAACTCCTTCCCGTCTGAGCTCTGCCATGTGCCCAAACAGTGGTTTACCCCCACATTTGGGATATCAGCGTACTCAGGACAAATTGCACAATAACTCTTGGGGTCCAATTTCTTCTGTTACCTTGGGAAAAAAAAATTGGGGGCGCAAAGATCATTTTTGTGGAAAAAATATGATTTTTTTCTTTTTACAGCTCTACGTTATAAACTTCTGTCAAGCACTTGGGGGTTCAAAGTGCTCACCACATTTCAAAATGGTGTCACTTGTGGGGGGTTTCCACTGTTAAGGCACATCAGGAGCTCTCCGAATGCGACATGGCGTCCGATCTTAATTCCAGCCAGTAAAACGACGCTCCTTCCCTTTCGAGCTCTGCCATGCGCCCAAACAGTGGTTTACCTGCACATATGGCATATCAGTGTACTCAGTACAAATTGCACAACAACTCTTGTGGTCCAAATTCTCCTGTTACTTTTGGGAAAATAAAAACTTGGGGGCGAAAAAGCATTTTTATGATTTTCTTATTTTTATGGCTCTACGTTATAAACATCTGTGAAACACTTGGGGATTCAAAGTGCTCACCACACATATAGATAAGTTCCTTAGGGGGTCTAGTTTCCAAAATGGTGTCACTTGTGGCGGGTTTCCACTGTTTAGGCACATGAGGGCAGGGCCGGCTCCAGGTTTTTGTGGACCCCGGGTGAAAGAGTCTCAGTGGGCCCCCCCCTTTAACACATACCACGATTCATGATGCACAGATACAGCAGAGAAATATAGGTATAGTACAATGCCAGATTTCACTTCTTACATGAGTGATAGTTATTGTAAATTCTACAATACCATACAGCAGAGGGGCTTTATATAAGTCAACGCCTTATATGCCAATTTTTGTGACCTACTCCCTCTTCCTCAGTTACCAGTAAGCATTTTGTTAGCTGAACTTGCTGCAAAGAAAAAAATGCATACATTGAATATGACAATTTTTTAATGGAAAACTTTTTAAAGTAAATATTAGAAAGTAGTAACGTAGAACATTTGTTAGGCTATGTGCCCA
The DNA here is from genome assembly GCF_039654945.1 of Dendrobates tinctorius. Taxonomy (NCBI): domain Eukaryota; kingdom Metazoa; phylum Chordata; class Amphibia; order Anura; family Dendrobatidae; genus Dendrobates; species Dendrobates tinctorius. The sequence goes on along the minus strand of NW_027361699.1, from coordinate 20,029,521 downwards.
CAGTAGCGTTTTAAACCTGACACAAAACCGGACTCCTTCCCAGAAAACGCCCTTTTTTTGTGCATTTTCCGCGCGTTTTTTGAGTAAAAAACGCGCGTTTTTGATGTTTTTTCCGCGCGTCTTCTGGACCATAGGAAATAGCTAAAAACGTGGACTAAGCCGCAAAATTAATGAACATGCTGCATTTTTAGCCGCTATGCGTTTCCTTAGCGGTAAAAAGCGCATCCATTGGCACAAAAAGACCAAAATGCATTAAAATGAATGGGAAGCGTATTTTAAAGCGGTTTGACCCCTAAAAACGCTTCAAAAACACTTAAAAAATGCTACTGTGGGCACACAGTCTAAAAGTGTAAAATGGGTTGCAGCATCACAACACATCAGAATTCGTTGTCCCATTGTTTTGAATTCACTGTCGATTTGTAGTGCTAATGACTGACGCCAATAAGTAGAACAAAAAGGTTAAACTGCACCTCTCAAATCTCAAAATCTTAAAGACAAAGTTCCTGAGGTGCACGTCATACCAGGGAGTCCAACTTGGAAAAATTTTATGACAATAAAAAAGAAGACAGCGCCCCAGACCGTGGTGAAGAAATAAGTCTTACATTTATTCTGCCTCCTGTGGCGACGTTTCGGTCAAGAGATCTTTTTCAAGCACAGTACAGAAGTGTTCAAACCACCCTTATATACAAGAACCACCCACTAATTAACAGATCACCAATAGAAAATACACATATAGTTACATAAAGGTGCAAATCCCAACACATACAGTTAGGTCCATATATATTTGGACAGAGACAACATTTTTCTAATTTTGGTTCTCGACATTACCACAATGAATTTTAAACAAAACAATTCAGATGCAGTTGAAGTTCAGACTTTCAGCTTTCATTTGAGGGTATCCACATTAAAATTGGATGAAGAGTTTAGGAGTTTCAGCTCCTTAACATGTGCCACCCTGTTTTTAAAGAGACCAAAGTAATTGGACAGATTAAATAATTGTAAATAAAATGTTCATTTCTAGTACTTGGTTGAAAACTCTTTGTTGGCAATGACTGCCTGAAGTCTTGAACTCATGGACATCACCAGACGCTGTGTTTCCTCCTTTTTGATGCTCTGGCAGGCCTTCACTGCGGTGGTTTTCAGTTGCTGTTTGTTTGTGGGCCTTTCTGTCTGAAGTTTAGTCTTTAACAAGTGAAATGCATGCTCAATTGGGTTGAGATCAGGTGATTGACTTGGCCATTCAAGAATATTCCACTTCTTTGCTTTAATAAACTCCTGGGTTGCTTTGGCTTTATGTTTTGGGTCATTGTCCATCTGTAGTATGAAACGACGACCAATCATTTTGGCTGCATTTGGCTGGATCTGAGCACACAGTATGGCTCTGAATACCTCAGAATTCATTTCGCTGCTTCTGTCCTGTGTCACATCATCAATAAACACTAGTGACCAAGTGCCACTGGTAGCCATGCATGCCCAAGCCATCACACTGCCTCCGCAGTGTTTTACAGACGATGTGGTATGCTTTGGATCATGAGCTGTACCACGCCTTCGCCATACTTTTCTGTTTCCATCATTCTGGTAGAGGTTGATCTTGGTTTCATCTGTCCAAAGAATGTTCTTCCAGAACTGTGCTGGCTTTTTTAGATGTTTTTTAGCAAAGTCCAGTCTAGCCTTTTTATTCTTGATGCTTATGAGTGGCTTGTACCGTGCAGTGAACCCTCTGTATTTACTTTCATGCAGTCTTCTCTTTATGGTAGATTTGGATATTGATACGCTTACCTCCTGGAGAGTGTTGTTCACTTGGTTGGCTGTTGTGAAGGGGTTTCTCTTCACCATGGAGATTATTCTGCGATCATCCACCACTGTTGTCTTCCGTGGGTGCCCAGGTGTTTTTGCATTGATGAGTTCACCAGTGCTTTCTTTCTTTCTCAGGATGTACCAAATGTAGATTTTGCCACTCCTATTGTTGTAGCAATTTCTCGGATGGGTTTTTTCTGTTTTTGCAGCTTAAGGATGGCTTGTTTCACCTGCATGGAGAGCTCCTTTGACCGCTTGCTTCCTTCACAGCAAAACCTTCCAAATGCAAGCACCACACCTCAAATCAACTCCAGGCCTTTTATCTGCTTAATTGAGAAAGACATAACGAAGGGATTGCCCACACCTTTCCATGGAATAGCCTTGGAGTCAATTGTCCAATTACTTTTGGTACCTTTAAAAACCGGGTGGCACATGTTAAGGAGCTGAAACTCCTAAACCCTTCATCCAATTTTAATGTGGATACCCTCAAATGAAAGCTGAAAGTCTGAACTTCAACTGCATCTGAATTGTTTTGTTTAAAATTCATTGTGGTAATGTCTAGAACCAAAATTAGAAAAATGTTGTCTCTGTCCAAATATACATGGACCTAACTGTAATTAAAAACAACTCTACTGAGTATCTGTTCTACTAATGGTTAAGTTGACATCAAAATCTCTATTATACATAAAGGAAGATGCAAAACCTGTAACTAATTCCCAGAGATCACATTTAAACAAAGAAGGCATCCCACCAATCATTAAAGAGCATTCCCATTGTCAGTGACAGCCACTCCCCCAAAAGGCGGTCACAAAATCCCAGAACGAATCATAGAAAAACACAACAGCACATGTCACAGCGTCATCATAGTAAACACTATAGCGAATCCCAAAAGAATACAGCGGCGCATGTCACGGCGTCTTCACAGTGCATAGTGATGCACATATTCCAGCAGTCCTTAGCGCCACACAAGTCCAATCTGCTCACGCTGATGAATATGCAGCGCTGCTCCATATCACTTTGCATGTCTGGACATCTAAATTAGTAGCTCTCATGTTCTTGCATTGAATTCCACTGCGCATGTCCCAGTATTTTTGTCTAGTCGACTCCCAGGCGATTGGTTAGCAGAAGATGTCCATCATAGTAATAAACGCCCCTATATGTATTAGACCGACACAAAGTAACAAAACCACATAATATGGAAAGAATACTAATACATTAGAAAAATCACATCAATCGGCAGGAATACCTATGGAAATATAAAGCTCAGGTATAACATTGAAAAGAAGCAAATAATTTCATCATTAAATACATTTCACTCAGGGTACGGTTCAAGCAAGCATAAAACCTAGAACATAAAACTTAGACCAGGGATTCCCAGCTAGTCTCCCATGCCAGTACTGGCCCAGCCTCAAGGCAAGGAAAATTACCAAGGCTTGGACGGCTTAAAGTTGTTTGTAAATCTTTTTTAGAGCTGCCTATATCGGAGATCACCAGTTCATCTTTAAGATTCTTATTCCTCCTGTAGGAGAAATGTGGTGACAATTGGAACTCATCAACATTCGCATGTCCCCTCCCAAGTAATGACCAATGCTTCAACATGATCCCAGAGATCCTTTTACTCATGCCATTAAACATCGACACAAAGGGTATCCTTTTATTAGGTACACTGATAGTTTTAGGTACCAGAAAGTCATCTCGACGTTTATCAGGGGCCAACCTTTTGAACCTGACAAGGTCAGCTTTCGGGTACCCTCTTAGAAGGAATTTGTGACACATCTCCAATCTATCATCAATCAGGGCATCACAAGAGACCACCCTCCTTACCCTCAAAAGTTGAGACCATGGCAATGACTCAACCATTCTCCTAGGATGTTCACTGGAGAAATGCAATAGATTGTTTCTATCCGTGGCCTTGACAAACAAATCTGTCTGCAAGGTCCCCTCCTCCTTGTAAATAAGAGTGTCCAAGAACTGAATTCTCTCCTGTGAACACTCCATGGTGAACCATAAGACAGCATGAGTGAGCCCCTCGTCTTGTCAGGGCCCCGGCAGTTGCCCGGGTGCACCGGGTGCTGACGCCGGCCCTGCATCAGGGGCTCTCCAAACGAGACATGGCGTCTGATCTTAATTACAGCCAATTTTGCGTTGAAAAAGTTAAACGGCGCTCCTTCCATTCCGAGCTCAGCCATGCGCTCAAACAGTAGTGTACCCCCACATATGGGATATCAGCATACTCAGGACAAATTGCACAACAACTTTTGGGGTCCAATTTCTCCTGTTCTCCTGTTACCCTTGGTAAAATAAAAAAATGGATCTAAATAAATTTTTTGTGAAAAAAGTTAAATGTTAATTTTTTTTTAAACATTCCAAAAATTCCTGTGAAGCACCTGAAGGATAATAAACTTTTTGAATGTAGTTTTGAGCACCTTGAGGGGTGTAGTTTTTAGAATGGTGGCACTTTTGGGTATTTTCTATCAAATAGACCCCTCAAAGTGACTTCAAATGTAACATAGTAACATAGTTATTAAGGTTGAAGGAAGACTTTAAGTCCATCTAGTTCAACCCATATCCTATCCTAACCTGCCCTAACCTTGGAAATGTGATGTAGTCCCTAAAAAAAAAAAATGGTGTTGTAAAAATGAGAACTCGCTGGTCAACTTTTAACCCTTATAACTTTGTTACAAAGAAAATTTGGGTTCCAAAATTGTGCTGATGTAAAGTAAACATGTGGGAAATTTTCAACCTTTTCACCAAATTTTCATTCTTCTCACAAATAAATGCAAGTAATATCAAAGAAATTTTACCATTATCATGAAGTACAATATGTCACGTATGTCACGAGAAAACAATGTCAGAATCACCAGGATCCATGGAAGCGCTCCAGAGTTATTACCTCATAAAGGGACAGTGGCCAGAATTGTAAAAATTGGCCTGGTCATTAACCCCTTAATGACAGCCAATGCGTCTTTTTACTGACCTGAGATATGAGAATATCATCCCCATACAGGTGACAATCCCGCAGCTGTCAACGGCACACTATAGCTGACAACTTGCTGTATCACAAACGATCAGTGTTGTCACCGTCCATATCTGTTTAACCCCTTAGCTGCTGCTGTCAAAAGTGACTACATCAAATAATGGATAATAGATTGTGGGAGCTTCTGCTTTAATGGGAATCTGCCACCTAATTTTTGCCCTATTAGGGTCCCGTCACACACAGCGATCTCGCTAGCGAGATTGCTGATTTTGTGACACGCCAGAGATCGCTGTGTGTGACAGGGATCAGCGACCGGCCCCCCTGCCGGTTATCGCTGATCGTGCTCGAGCGGCCAGGGCCGTTTTTCGATCGCTGGTCTCCCGCTGCCCAGTGCAAATCGCTGCGTGTGGCAGCAAGAGACCAGCGATCAGCACGGCTCCTGGATACTCGCTGATTACCTTGGAAACCGGCATACACGCTGGTTTCCAAGGTAAACGTCGGGTATCCAGGGGTCGTGCGGCTCCTAGCTGTTTACCTTGGAAACCAGAATGTACGCCGGTTTCCAAGGTAAACAGCGGGTATCCAGGAGTCGCACTGCTCCTGGATACCCGACGTTTACATTAGAAACCAGCGTCCAGCGTCGCTGGTCCTGATTGCTGGGGCTGTCTATGTGACAGCTCACCAGCGATCAGCCTAATGATGTCCCAGCGATCCCATCATGTCGGATCGCTGGTGGGATCGCTGGGACATCGTTTAGTGTAACGGGGGCTTTAGCTGCGGCCACCACCATCAGGGGCTTATCTACAGCATTCTGTAATGCGGTAGATAAGCCACCACCCAGCTGAAACCTGAAAGATAAGAAAAACAAGTTAGATTATACTCACTGGGGGGCACGGTCAGGTGCGGTGGGTGTCACGGTCCGGTCCGGCGCCTCCCATCTTCTAGCGATGGCATCCTCCTTCTTACTTCTGCCGCGGCTTCTAGGCTGTTAAGGGCAGAGTAAAGTACTGCAGTGCGCAGGCGCCGGGAAAGGTCAGAGAGGTCCATGAGGCATTTTTGCATGCAGTTCTACTTGCGCACAATGACGCAAATGTGAAACTAGCCTAATAGGACAAAAAATAGGTGACAGATTCCCTTTAATCTAATTGACACACCGAGATCATGATTGCGTGGTCCTGTAGTTTACCATAGCAGTTCATGGCCAAATAGCGGCCTTAGAGTCTTCCAGCTATAGCAGCCAGTTCAGAAGTTAGCGACATTTAGGTGGTAAACACTTTTTCATTCTCGCTATACCACTTTGCATTAATTCCTGAAAATCACCTGAAGAGTTAATACACTACCTGACAGCAGTTTTCAGTATGTCAGGAGGTGTTGTTTTTAAAATAGTATCATGTTTGGGATTTTCCAATATATAGCACCCCCAAAGTCACTTCAAACCTGGCTAGGTCCCTCAAAAAAATAAAGTTTGTAAATTTCCTTGAAAAAATTACTGCTACATTTTTAAACCTCCTAAACGGCTAACAAAATAAATTAGCGTTTTAAAAATGGTGCTGATGTAAGGCAGACATGTGGGAAATGTTATTTATTAATGTTTTTGTGTGGTATGACTATCTGGATTAAAGGGATAATCATTCAACGTTTGAAAATTGCAATTTTTTTTAACATTTTTGTCGTTTGATACTTTTTATAAATACACACAAAACATATCAACCTAAATTTACCATTAGGGTATGTTTCCACAGTCAGGAAACGCTACGTGCGTCTTTGAACGCATAGTGGAGATGGGATTTCATGAAACCCCCTCCACTATGCTGTAACATCTGGACGCTGCGTGTTTGACGCTGCAGCTGTACGCAGCATCCAGATGTTACAGCATAGTGGAGGGGGTTTCATGAAATCCCGTCTCCACTATGCAAAGATGCAGGCGGCAGACCCGCGTAAATGGCCATGTGACGTGTCTTTCCAGAACGCAGCATGTCTGCTTACAATGCGGCGACACTCCGTCACCACACTGTAAATTTACCATGGACTATCATTAGATGCGGTAAAACCGCATCTAATGATTAGTCACATGCGTACTAACTGCGTAAACGCAGCTTACTACGCATGTCTACTAATTTAAATAAAGTTACCTGTCCCGCTGCTGGAAGTCTGCGTCCACAGCAGTTCTCGAGATAGCTTAGCGCGAGAACTGCCATGCACATGACCGGGGTTTATCTCCGGTCACTAGGCTAGTTCTCACGGTCAGCTGACCACGAGAACTACAGTGTAGATGATCGCCGGAGATCCAGATGTAGCAGAGCTGGTCTCGTCGTGGTTCACTCGTGATTAAATGGACTAGGTCAGAGAGGTCCGGCGCCTGCGCCTGCCACGACACCTATCAGACTTGGACCAGACCCGGACCGCCCCTGGGTGAGTATAATCTAACTGGTTTTTCTTCTCTTTCAGGTTACATTGGGGGCTTACCTACAGCATTACAGAATGCTGTAGATAAGCCCCTGATGACGGTGGCAGCATCTTATAGTCGAAAAAATAGGTGACAGATTCCATTTAAATGCATAAAGCATGTGAGAACATGATGCGAAGAACCTGGATATGGTAAAAAAATTTTAATGACCCACACAGGGATATTTAGGATTAATTCATTGAGGCGATAGGTTCCTGCTACAGCCATCCCTCCACGTTCCAGTCTACTGTCTTACTCCACTTGTCTCCTGTGTTCCAGCTCTGTCCTGTCATCTACGCTTCAGTCCCTCCACGTTCCAGTCTACAGCCTTACTCCACTCCTGTGTCCAGCTCTGTCCAGTCATCTACACTTCAGTCCCTCCACGTTCCAGTCTACAGCCTTACTCCACTCCTGTGTTCCAGCTCTGTCCTGACATCTACACTTCAGTCCCACACTCCTACTCCAGTCCATCCTGAGCCGCCCCTCTCGGTACCGGCTATCGTGGTATTCGAACCCCTGGGCCTGCTCCTAACAGTCCCTGTATAGGGGTTGGTTCCACCTGGCAGCTCGCCCGGGGGCCCCTCGGTGCCACGGCCCAGAGGGTCCACTCCTGGAGATTCCAGCTCCAGACCAGCCACGCTAACAATGAGGATGTTGAAATTGGTTTGTTTTGAGAGGTGAAGGCAGTGTTGTATGTTTTAAGCATAAACTTATATGATGAAATCTTCGGGTAGATTGGATTTTCTCCAGACATTCGGCGTACCTGGAGCACCGCTGTAGGAAGCGTGTTTGCAGCGTGTGCCAGGGTTGTCGCCGTCAGTGCCTAGTTGCTCTATGTATAGGAGGTGCAGTTTAATCCAGGGCACATTAAAGTGTTTCAATGTAATGCTTCAGTGCAGAATCAGGACATGAGAGGGAGGAGATAGGGGTCAATGATGACTGCAAGTTCTTCATAAGTTTCTAGGTGTTAAAGGCTTGTATGTTTCCAAAAGTGTGGAAAGTGGGGGTGACCTGGGGAGGATGGAAGTTTTTGTTAATGTTTGGGAGTGTCTTAAAAGTGCCTCTCCATTACTAACCCCTGGGCATGATGTCAGCGGCCATAACAAAGCTGACATCAACCTCACAAATATTACCCCACTTTCCACAGCACAAAGGCTAAAGGGAATAGCTGGACAAAGTGCCAGAATTGTTGCATCTAATAGAGATGGGGGAGTAAAAATCGCACGGCACACGCATGGTCCGTTTGCCATGCAATTTTTTTTTCCTCGCACCCATTCCTCGCATGCTGTGATTTTTTTCTCTGTCCGATCAGAGTGCAATTTTTTTTTTTTTTTTTTTTAGAGGATTGAACTCTTCAGTTTTAAACGCAGATGAGTATGAGCCCTTATAATCACTTTTGTGAAAACAGTGAAAACTAACTTCTCAACTGCACCTCATCAGTTAAAGTCTATTTGCACCGTACAATGTATGACATTAAATGACCGGTAACATGCTTGTAGGTCAGCAGTGTAATGGCCTGTTTACACAAGCCAGGCCGCACTTCAGATTCACCCTATCTGGAACAGATTGATCCGTACACATAAGCTACCATTGCTTTTGTCAGCGCAAGCTCTGTTTACATAGGACAGAGGTGGGGAATCTCTTTTCTTCCAAGGGCCATTTGATTATTTATACCATCCTTCAGGGGCCAAACAAATTGTGCGCTAACTCTGCCCACAAACTACACCCTGACGCTGGCACTGGTGTCAGGACATAATCTTTTACTGAATGCACCTCATCGCTCAGTAGTGAACACTGTGTGTGTCTGCTCACAGGGCAAGAAGAAATTAATGGGTCAGGGCTAGCAAAATACTGCTGATGGCCCAAGTTCTGCAGTCACCAGGAATCTGTCCTGCGGCCAGATAAAAGGTCATTGAAGGCCGGAAACGGCCCGCGGTTCCCCACCCGACATAGGATGATGCCAGTGCGGAGAACTATAACGTTTTATGCCGTACAAAAGATAATTTCACCCTACGAACGAGTCTTTTGCTCGGCAGGTCATTAGCAACCTGCACATTTATCGTGAAACAAATGTTCCTAGAAACGCTTGTCTCACACGAACCCTGCAATGTAAATGGATAGTAAGGCCAGCCTGACAAGCACTGGTCTAACGAATAAATCTATTGCTCCCTTATATAAATGGAAAAGACCCCAGCCAACGCAAACAACGCCTAAAGGCCCTGTCACACTTAGCGATGTACCAGCGATCCCGACCAGCGATATGACGCGGTCAGGATCGCTGGTGCATCGCTAAGTGGTCGCTAGTGAGCTGCCACACAGGCAGATCTCACCAGCGACATCGCTGGGGTCGCTACTTACCTGTCAGACGAGGCGATCCTGCGTCCTCCCGCCCGGCTCCACGCGTCGCTTGTCGTCACAGCAGGAAGCGCCGCAGGAAGCTGACGACGAGAAACAGTCCTAGAGGTTCTCGCGCGATCAACGATAACCAGCGGGGGAGCGGGTTGTAGGTAAGTATCAGACACAGCGATGTCGCTAGCAATATCGCTATAACGTCACAAGTATTAGCGATATTGCTAGTGATATTGCTTAGTGTGACAGGCCCTTAACACTCAATAAAAGTATACCGTCATACAGCAGACACTCGTATACCAAAAGGGCAAGCTTTCGGGATTGTCAGACTCCATCATTGTGTATGAACTCTTTCCGAATAGTGGCCTTACAGAAGTGTGCTTTCTGAGACCTGGCAGTGCACAGACCAGCTCGACTCTACGAGGCTGAGGTTGGTTTCTTCAGCCTCGTCTCGAGTCTGCACCATATTGGACATGCGGTACAAGGGATATTGGGCACGTCCAGTCCCTGACATTGTACTGGCGCCTGTGGTAACATTCTCCTCAGGCTGTGCCCATAGGCGAGCCTATGACAGGACTATTCGTCAGGCCTCCTGGCACAGTAAGCTTTCCCGGCGGCGCTCTCGTACTGCTCAGTGAGAGGAGGAGACGAGGGACATGCTGCACAGAAGCCGAGGGACGCGGGCAGGCCACATGCACCGGGAATGGGGCGGGGAGAAGCCCAGCGCTGTTCGCTGCCTCCGCTTAGCTCTGCCGCCTGTGTGCTGAGGGCCGGCCCCGGCCTCGCTTTCATTACGCGAGATTTCAGCTTGGCGCCGTGACCCCCATGTGAGAGCAGCAGCTCCTAGTAAACACTCCCAGAGCCGCTCAGACATGGCTGCCCGCCGCTTCCAGCACTAATAAGAATAGCAGGCTGGTGCTTGTAGTGCGCGGCGCACCTCTCCTCTGCAGCGCCTGCTCTGGCCGTGCAGCCTGCGCTGCTTCTTTGTTGTGGCGCTGTGCCTGTCATTGCCAACTCTAATGCATTAACCAGGGACATTACCGAAGAGCAGGCACGGGGGCCGTCCAGAGAGGTGATTTCTGTCTATTTCAGCCAGCAGCTCGGTGAGTGTATGAACGATGTGGATCCAGGTGAGGACCATTGACGGCACAGAGACCCGCACCATCGATGACCTCTCCAGGCTCACCAAGATTGAGGGGTTAAGGTTAAAGATCCAGGAGAGTTTTAACGTCACCCCAGACCGGCAGCGACTCTTCTACCGGGGCAAACAGGTAAACAATGGCAGGCGGTAGCACATGACACCGTGCACCGACATTACTGCATGCACTCATCGCGTTAAACCGGGGTCTCTGCAGAAAGGCACAGAAAGTGTATTCCAAGTGCAAGGAATACTCCAACTTTGTAAAATAACGCAATGTTTCATGTACTGATATTGTGGGCGACTGGCGCTAAGGATGGAAGGCATGTTGACATGCATGCAGTACGTCCGTATACATGGAATAAACACTTGTATATATCCTATCGTTGGACGCTGTGCGTGTAAACCCATAAACCCTCACTCGATACCCACAATATACTACTACAGTTCATCAATACCCCCTCACTTGATCCCACAATATACTACAACTCATCAATACCCCCTCACTCGATCCCACATACACTGCTGCAACTCATAAATACCCCCTCACTCGATCCCCACAATATACTACAACTCATCAATACCCCTCCCTCACTCGATCCCCACAATACACTGTACTATAACTCATGAATTCACCCTCACTCAATCCCCACAATATACTGCTACAAGTGATCGATACCCACTCGATCTCCGCAATATACTGCTGCAAGTCATCGATATCCCCACAATATACTGCTACAAGTCATCGATGGATTGTAACGTATGCTACAATGCAAAGTTTGTGCTGGTTGTGTACTCCCTTAAATAAGCCCTATTTACAAGTCATCGATACCCCCTCGATCTCCGCAATATGATACAAGTCATTGTTACCCCCTCACTCGATCCCCGCAATATACTGCTACAAGCCATCGATACCCCCCAATATACTACTACAAGTCATCAATTCCCTCCCCACTCGATCTCTACAATATACTGATACAAGTCATCGATACCCCCTCACTCAATCCCTACAATATACTGCTACAAGTCAGATACCCCCTCACTCAATCCCTACAATATACTGCTACAAGTCAGATACCCCCTCACTCAATCCCTACAATATACTGCTACAAGTCATCGATACCCACTCGAATCCCTACAATATACTGCTACAAGTCATCGATATCCCCTCACTCGATCCCCATAATATACTTCTACAAGTCATCAATACCTCCTCACTCGATCCACACAATATAATGCTACAAGTCGATATCCACTCGAATCCCTACAATATACTGCTATAAGTCATCGATACCCCCTCACTCGATCCCCACAATATACTGCTACAAGTCATCGATAGCCCCTCACTCGATCCCCACAATATACTGCTACAAGTCATCGATAGCCCCTCACTCGATCCCCACAATATACTGCTACAAGTCATCGATAGCCCCTCACTTGATCCACACAATATACTGCTACAAGTCATTGATACCCCCTCACTCGATCCACACAATATACTGCTACAAGTCATCGATAGCCCCTCACTCGATCCCCACAATATACTGCTACAAGTCATCAATACCTCCTCACTCGAGCCACACAGTATAATGCTATACTACTACAAGTCATTGATACCCCCTCACTCGATCCCCACAATATACTGCTACAAGTCGATATCCACTCGAATCCCTACAATATACTGCTACAAGTCATCGATACCCCCTCACTCGATCCCCACAATATACTGCCACAAGTCATCAATACCTCCTCACCCGATCCACACAGTATACTGCTACAAGTCATCGATACCCCCTCACTCGATCTCCACAATATACTGCTACAAGTCATCAATACCCCCTCACTCGATCCCCACAATATACTGCTACAAGTCGATATCCACTCAAATGCCTACAATATACTGCCACAAGTCATCAATACCTCCTCACCCGATCCACACAGTATACTGCTACAAGTCATCGATACCCCCTTACTCAATCCCCACAATATACTGCTACAAGTCATCGATGGATTGAAAAATATGCTACAATACAAAGTTTGTGCTGGTTGTGTACTCCCTTAAATAAGCCCTATTTACCTAGGCCGGAGAACTCTTTCACCCTGCATTCCTTCACTGTATAGTAGGCGGACAGTGCATTAACCCCTGCTGCCCTGACACCTGTGCCTTGTTCACCATTTCTGGTTGTGGTCACCATGTTCTTTCAGAGACCATGCTCTTACCCTAGCTTACATAGGTTGCTAGGAAGCCATTATGTAGCATTTTGGCATATTAAAAGTAGGACTGCCTTCACTGATGATGAATAATAAAATATATCACTGCTCATCCCCTTTTTACTGCATTGTTTTCGTAACTGTGTACAGTAGACAAAAAAATTAATTGCATCCTCATTTCAACGTATTCAATGGATTTTATTCAGGCTCTATCAGACAGCTCTTTGCCGAATTTCTAGGTTACTGAGCTTTGTTACAGTCACGTCCGTGACATCATTTTTTTTTTAATTTTATTTTGTATTTCTATTTTCTTGGCTTTTAAATTGATTCAATAACAAGAATGAACCCCCATCGATGAATGCTAGACGTCGACTGTTCTACTTCCTTCTGGAATGGCCTAGAAGACGTAACTTGGCACGCAGACACACAAGTACTTTCCTAGCGGGCAGTTAGAGGCCTGTAAAGCATTCACTTTTGTGTCTGATTTGTAGTTTCGTTGGCTAAGGCTACAAAGGTAGTCACAATAGAACATAAGAAATCCTGTTCATTTAAGCGTTGTCTTATTAGCTGGTAAAGTACCCCAGCAACAGTGTTCACATGTCACGTTGTGTGAGGCTGCCCACTCATGGCATAGTCAATTACACAGAAAGCTACATGGATGTAAAAGTCTGATTGCTCAAACTTTGGACTAGCGGTTTTATGTTACACTTATCTAAACATTACCATTAAGTGTTATTACAATTTTACTTGCTCTCAATGAACATTTCTGGATACCCTATGACTAAAGTATCAGTTTATAATGTGTCTGCGTATGTATAACGTAAAAAAGATACATCCGTTACAACGTGATTTCAGACATTCAATAAATACTGCATTTCTAACTTCCATTAGATAATAATCTCAGGTTGGAACCTTCAGTTTTAAGATTAACCCTCTGGATTGTAATTTTGGTGGCTAAACCAGAAGGCAGTACTCTGCCCGCAAGCTGCAGAAGCCACTAAGCTGTAGCTGCCTCCGCCATGTGACTCGCTTTATGAACAATGCGTGCTGGAAATGTCAGCAAGGCCCTATGCGTAATGCCAGTGTACGGATGCCATGTTTAACTACTAATGATCCAGTTTACTATCCGACTAGTGGATTCATTACGAAATTTGCTAGGAACCTTAATTGATGGCCTGACTAATTAAAAGAAAGCAACAGACTTCTTTTTAGTAATGTTAATACGACTCGCTAAATGTTAATTTTGTGTCAAGGATGATTAATGTCAATGGTTGTTAGTTAACCACAACGTAATTTCTTTGAAATAGTTGGAAATGGTCTACTTCTAATTTGGTAACTTTAATGTCTGTAAGAAATGATCAGGTTTTTTTTTTTAACGCATTTCATGTGGCTTTGCTTTGTTCGGAATTCACGATCCATCAATGGTAATTGTACAGGGCACGATGCTTATTGTGTTTCTTATCTCTCCTGTCTGTAAAGGTTTTTTTTTTTTTTTTTTTTATTCCTTTCCAATGTGCCCAATTAATGAGAAGCATCTGGCATAGTATGGTTTGCCGCCTCCTCGCATTTCAGCATGTTATGGTTCTTTAATCACAATACTGCTTAGTATTTGGTTACTTTGACTTTGTTCTGACACATGTAAAACAGTAGTTGGATTTTTATAAGTTTTCAGGTTTGTTAGCAATAAAGAGTTTTTGTGGAAAACCCGAGTTTTAAACGGAAAATGCTTTGTATTAGTTTATAGACCTTGAAATGTTAAATTGTGTTCTTGAAAATTTGTTTGACTGACTATGTTACTTAGACATATTGTTCTTTTCTGTAATCCTCATGGGTGTGGTCTGACTTCTCTGTAGGTGAGTAGCAAAAATTCACTGCACACTGTAATGGAATAATTTGCAACCATCAGTGGAATTTAATTTTAGACAAACAGATAAGTGCCAAGTTACAAAAATTGGTCCAAAACCCAGTAAAATAGAAACGCCTGACATTTCGACCCTCCCGGGTCTTAATCATGGAGTTTACTTGGGTTCTAGAGGAATGGGAGCCAGGGTTAGGGAATAGCCGTATATAAGCTTCCATGCTAAAGAATGTGGTAGAGAGACATATTGTAAAAAAAAGGGTCACAGATAAAAAAAAAATATATAATACAGTACCTATGTAGTAAGGAATGTACCGGGTAATGGTAGGCTGTAAATAAATGGTAACCTGAGGAAAGGGGATTTAAATTAGCTTTGATGAAGCTTATTTCAGGGACCACCACGGACCGTTCTACCAGCACCTCTCTTCTACAGTGACCTTCGTTGCACACCAATACCTACTCTTCTCTGTAGTTGAGGCCTACAAGCCTCAGAAAAAATGGTTAAAAATTATCATGAGGTTGACAGCCACACTTCCTGGCTCGGGGTGAGAGGAGAGTTTCTTTTTAAAGGAATTTGTCAGCAGGATTTCACCTCCCGAACTATATACTGTGTGCAATTTAGCTCTTTCAAAGGCAAGTCCAGCTGAACTTTTACATGACCAATCCATTCCTCCATCACTGAGAAATGAGTATTTGAAATGACATGGAAATGAGGCTGTAGATTTGAAGCCTCTGTCACTCCAGCTTTTTTCCTTGCCTAGCACCACCTCCAGCAAAGCTGCTGTCACTCAAGCAGAAGGCAGTGCTGGGCAGAGAATAGAGCTGGAGTGACAGCAGCTTTAGTTCCACATCTTCATTTATACATGAAAACTGAGGAACAGACTGGTCATGTAAAGGTACTGCCGAATTTATATATGCGCATGTAGCTCTCAATAATTTTGGGGTATAAAATCCTGCTGACAGATACTCTGCTCAGATGATGTTTGATCAATAATTAAATAAGTTTAGTTACTCTAAGCTTTTAATCTATAATTTAACCCCTTCTCACTGCCATTGATGTGGGTTCACACGCTGAGCCCGCATCTTTCCCCACGCATGATGACTGATTTAATTAGTCATCATGGGCCTTTAACAGTCACAGGTGGGGGCGGTGCTGTTGTCAATAATTGACAGTGGGCTTTAACATGTTCCGGTCAGAAGCATGTAATTCATCCCATCCATTGTCGCCTTGACCAGTGGTTGCAGGGCACCTATGAGTTGTCATAACAGCTGAGGGTCTGTTGGCATTCATAGATCGTGATTTTTGCTATACATAATCAGTGCTGGAGCACTGCCATGTATAGTACAGGCTATCGGATGATCGCCGTTTCGAACCTCCCAAGGGGACTATTAAATAAAGTAAAAAGTGATTTTTTTAAAAATGACAGTAAAAAAACAAAAAAATAAAACACAAGTTCAAATCACCCCCATTTTGTCCATTGAAAATACAATAAAAAAATACACATTTAGTATTGCTGCATCCAGAAATGTCCAATCTAGCAAAATATAAAATAAACATAACTAGGCATAACTAGAAAAAAATCAAAATTATGGGTTTTGGTCTCTGCAACATTAATAAAATGCAAAATCAGGGGATCAAAACATTGTATCAGTAAAATGTCAGCTCAGGACGCAAAAACAGAGCCATCACCCAACCTCAGATCTCAAAAAATGAAAATGTTACGAGTTTCAGAAAATGGGGACAAGCAAAAAAGAGTTCAAACAAATTTCCAAAAAATTTTTTTCACCACTTAAATAATAATAAAACTGTACGTGTTTGTTATCTGAGTACTCGTACTAACCTGGGATATCATATTATGAGGTCAGTTTTACCATTATAATGAACATGGTAAATAAAAAAAAAAGTGAAATTTTTTTTTTTTTTTTTTGCAACTTCACTGTACTTTTTTTTTTTTTTTTTTCTTTTTTTTTCAGTAAATTACCTTATATGAAATCAATTCTGTAATTCAAAAGTCCAACTCGTCACGCAAAAAAAACAACCCCTTATAATAAAACAGATATGGCTCTTGGAGGAAGGGGAGGAAAAAAATGGAAAATGGCCCGGAGGTGAAGTGGTTAAAGTGCTTTTTGATGTATAGCTGTCTTCACTTGCAGGCTGCACTCCATTCCTTCTGTGTGCTATAGTGTAGGAATATGCAGCTCTTTACTTGCTCTCTGATATCAGCTGCAGACAGATAATGAGTAATGTTCAGAGAATTAGAATTTTCTGGAATGGTAAGTTATTGATGTTACCCCACAGAAGGAACTTGCCAACTAACAAGGCCTGCAGTCTCTACGCTTTTGGGTATGTTCAGACAGTTGTATCTTGAGGGGGTAAAATACGAAGTATTATTTAAAAAATATATGGCAGAATTACTTGTTCAGTATTTGGTGAGTTTTTACCTCAGTATTTGTAAGCCAAAACCAGAAGTGGGTGATAAATACAGAAGTGCTGACGTGTTTTTATTAGGCCGGAGTCACACAACCATATAAGATGTTCGAGTTCTATGCGATAAAACATTGTCTTATACTTTCGTAAATACTCCACATGTGCATGGAACCTTAAAGTGTGTATTTTTCAATTTTGAATATAGTCTTTTGCCCTACTTCAATTTGTAGTGATGTGTATCCGATATCTTCTCTAAAGCTATCTGCACACGGTGCGGAGTCTGCTGCGGATCCACAGCGTTTCAGGCTCTGCGGGTCCGCAGCAGATTTAGGTGCGTTGTACATTACCATTGTTTTCAATGGTAAACTGAAAAACGCTGTGCACATGCTGCGGATTTTTCCACGCGGATTTGCTGCGTGTTCAAATCCGCAGCTTGTCAATTCTTTGTGCAGATTCCGCTGCGGTTTCACACCTTCTCCATTGTAGAGGTGTGAAACCGCAGGCCTAAACCGCATGCTAATCTGCAGGTAAACTGCAGGTTTCTTGACCTGAGATTTTACCTGCGGTTTTTTACAAATCCGCAGGACCAAAATCTACGTGTACACATAGCCTAAGGCCCGGGTCAGACTTGCAAGAAAATCGCACGAGTCTCAAATCTTGATACCCGGCACTGCCGCCGGCGCTCAGGACCAGAGTACGCGGCTGCATGTATTTCTATGCAGCCACGCACTCCGGTTCCGAGTACCAGTGGCAGTGCCTGGTATTAAGATGCGAAACTCCAACGAATTTCTTGCAAGTTTGACCCCGGCCTAAGCCTTGTTACCTGCTGAGGGGAGCAGTTGGAGAACTGAGCAATGTTCCATCGAAGGTGGGCAGCGGTCTTAACACCCAGCAAATCCCTTTATTCAAGAAATCTTGGAATAATAATAAGTTATACAATTGGATCAGTTTAAATAAAATGTTCCTGTGCTGAGATAATCTTATATATGTGCCCCTGCTGTGTGCTGTGTAATGGTTGTGTCTGACCGTACAGGAACATGGTGTGATCATACCACATCTCCTGGGCAGGGGATGAGAGGCAGGCAAAAAGAGTATACAGACATTACAGCATGGGATCTCAAATCTTTCCTTCTTTGAAGTAAAACATTGTTTAAAAAAAAAAAAAAGCAGGGAAAGGTTTTACCTCACCAAACGATCGGCTGTAATCCTGTGCTGTCCTGTCAGTATACTCTTCTTTTTTTTTTCTTCCCTTCTCTTCCCCCAGCGCTGATTAGGCGTCGTGACACAACACCGCACGAGACTGCAAGTGCCGACATCACAGGAATAGCGCCAAGAAAGGTGGTGAGTATAAGGTTTATTATATCTTAGACAACTTCTTTAATCCCTTCCCAACCTGCACCGTACATATACTGCTTTTCGGGAGCTGCGTTACTGCAAACTGCAGTATAGGTACGGTGCATCGGTCGCACGGCCTCACGCTGAGCGATGCAGTGATCGGGTGCGGGTGTCAGCTCTGTGAGAGCTGACATCCTGAAGCAATGCTCATGATCGGTACTTGCACCGATCACGGGCGTTTAACCCCTCTGATGCTGCTGTCAATAGTGACAGCGACATTGAGGAGATCGCACACAGGGAGGGGGCTCCCTGAGTGCTCCCATCAGAACAATGCATTGTGCAATACGATAGCGTTATTCTGATGGTCTTCATGGAGACCTCTGGCCTCAAGATGGCCAGGGGATCCTTAATGGCCCTGCAGGGAAGATGGCTCGTGAGCGCCTCCTTCCCTGCCTGTTAGATGCTGATGTGATACTCCGCAGTGCAGAAGCAATCTGATACTAAACAGTGATGTCCCATCCTGAGACAATGTAAAAAAAAGTTTTAAAAAATTATTAAAGTGTAAAAAAAAATTAAAAATCCCTCAAATAAAAAAAGCAAATTTTTCTAATAAATATTTTTATTTATTTAAAAAAAATAAACAGAAAAAGTACACACATTTGGTATCGCTGTGTCCATTACAACATGCTCTATAAAACTGTCCCACAAGTTAATCCCTTTAGTGAACACCGTAAAAAAAAAAAAACCACAAGGCAAGAAACAATGCTTTATCATCATACCGCCGAACAAAAAGTACAATAAAATGTGGACAAAAAGACGAATGTAAATTAAAATGGTACAGCTGAAAATGTCATCTTGTCCCGAAAAAAACAGAACTGTATGTCAGCTTATCAGGAAAAAAATAAAGTTACAGCTCTCAGAATAAAGCGATACAAAATTCTATTTTCTAATAAATCCATTTTTTTTTAAACAATATAAATTGGGTATTGCTGTAATCATACTGACCCAAATAATAAAGTTGCCTTATCAATTTTACCATACGTGGAACGACATAAAAAATAAAACAATTTACTTAATTGCTGATTTTTGTTCATTCTGCCTCCAAAAATCAGAATAGAAAGCGATCAAAAAATGAGCCCGAAAATGGTACCAATAAAAACGTCCACTCCCTGAAAAAACAAGACCTCACATGACTCCGTGGGCCAAAATATGGAAAAATTATAACTCAAAATATGGGAATGCAAAAAATAGTTCTTGTAATGAAAAGCATCTTTTAGTGTGTGACAGCAGATATAAATCTGGTATTGCTGTAATCGCATCAACCCAAAAAGTAAAGTTGCCTAATCACTTATACTACACGAGGAACGGCATAAAAAATACTGCTGTTTATTTTTTTGAATGAACTGCCTCTGCGCATATTTATCCTGCGCCGAGCGCTTTGCAGCGGGGTTTCCATGTAAATCTCTCAAATACATGATTGAGACAGAACCTCTTGCGGAAGATTCCCTATATTGAGGCAGATGGAGGCACTGTGGGTGCCATAGGACCTGTGACCGTCTTTTTAAGATTGCATAAAAGTGCCGTTGGCCACAGTTTTGTGCACTTCTGAAAAGGACACCGCTGAACAGAGGCCAGACGGAGTCCAGAGTAATTCTGCTGCCTCATTATAGTGAATGGATTCCTCGGGGTTTCACTTGAGTCATGTCACTCAGAGATTTAGTTAGAATCCACAAAGTAAGTGCTCAGCATAGTGCGCCGGATAAATGTGATCCCAGTCCGTGCAAGTTTCCAGAAGCACGGGCTGGGGATAACGTACTGGTCACTACAGTGGCAGTTTGGAATTAGGAGTGCTATTGCTTCAATGTTTAACCCCTTTGTGATATTTGACGTACTATACCTGGGACTTAATGCCCGTGGACGGTATAGTGCATCATGTGTGATCAGTCGCTCTCGTGGGGGGAGCGTGGCCGGGTGTCAGATGATTCTCTCAGCTGACACCTGGCACTAAGTGCCAGGAGCGGTCACGGACAGCTCCAGGCACTTTAATCCCCGGAACACTGCGATCAATCATGATCGCAGTGTTCCGGAGCCGGCAGAGGGGCTGATAGCCCCTCTGCCTTTGGATCGGAGACCCCGCATCATGATGCAGGGTCCCGATCACTGCCATGGAGACACAATGTCGTCATGACGACATCCGGGTCTTCAGAGCTGAGAGATTTCCTGTCATGCACAGTGTATGTCAGGAAGTCTCTCAGGTTAGTGTTCTAGAAGCTGCAGCACTAACAGCTTCTATAGCATGCAGATCTGCATGCTATAAAAGCGATCAGCCTGCACAAAATGAATGTCCCATAGTGGGACACAGTGTAAAAGTAAGAGTTAAATTTAAAAAAATCTAAAATAATTGTAAAAATATTTTTTAAAAAATCAATATTTATTCCATCAATAAATGATGAGATAAAAAAATCCTAAACAATAAAAGTACACGTATTTAGTATTGCCACATCCGTAACGACTCGACCTATAAAACTGTCCCACTAGTTAAACCCTTTAATGAACACCATTAAAAAAAAGGCAAAAAAAACCTTCTTTATCATCATACCGCCGAACAAAAGTGGAATAGTACGCGATTAAAACCTGGTACTGCTGAAAACGTCATCTTGCACGCAAAAAACAAGCCGCCATATAGCTCCATCACTGGGAAAATAAAAAAGTTACAACTCTCAGAATAAAGCGATAGAAAAATAATTTTTTTTATATAAAAGTATTCATTGTATAAAAGCGACAAAACATAAAAGAATTATATAAATGAGGTATCGCTGTCATCGTACTGACCTGAAGAATAAAACTGCTTTATCAATTTTACCCCCCCCAAAAAAAAAAAAGTAATTAATGAATTGCTGGTTTTTGTTCTTTCTGCCTCCCAAAATTCGGAATAAAAACGATCAAAAAATGTCATGTGCCCGAAAATGTTACCAATAAAAACGTCAAATCGTCCCACAAAGATCAAGACCTCACATGACTCTGTGTACCAAAATATGGAAAAATTATAGCTCTCAAAATGTAGTGATGCAAAAACTACAGTATTTTTTGCAATAAAGTGTCTTTTAGTGTGACAGCTGCCAAACATAAAAATCCGCCATTAATAGTAAATCAAACCCCCCTTTATCACCCCCTTAGGGAAAAATAATAAAATAAAAAAAAAATATTTATTTCCATTTCCCGCTAGGGTTGGAGCTATAGTTAGGGTTGGGACTAAAGTTATGGTTGGGGTTGAGGCTAAAATTAGGATTACGGTTGGGATTAGGATTTAGGGGTCTGTTAGGCTGTGTGCACATATTCAGGTTTTTCCGCTAAAACAATGCAGAAAAAATGCGGTTTTCCCCTGCAAAAACGCTTAAATGCATACATTAAGCATCCTATTATTAGAATGCATTCCGCAATTTTGTGCCCATGATGCGTTTTTTTCCGCGAAAAAAAACGCAGCATGTCCATCAATTTTGCAGAAAATCTGCAGATTTGCCGCTATGTTCATTGTATTAGGATGCTCCGGAAAAATTGTGAAAAATCTGCAAAAAAAAGCGAAAAAAAATGTGGATTTCCTGAGAAGGAGTCTAGTTTTTCTCAGGAAAAATCTGCTTACATGGGCACATAGCCTAAGGGTTAGGTTTGTGGTTAGGGTTGGAATTAGGGTTAGGGGTGTGTTGGGGTTAACATTGGAGTTAGAATGGGGGGTTTCCACTGTTTAGTAACATCAATTCCAGCCAATTTTGAATTGAAATGTCAAATGGCGCTCCTTCCCTTCCGAGCTCTGCCATGCGCCCAAACAGTGGGTTTACCTGCATATAGGGGGGTATCAGCGTACTCAGGACAAATTGTACAACTTTTGGGGTCTAATTTCTCCTGTTACACTTGGTAAAATAAAACAAATTGAAGTAAATTTTTTGAAAAAAAAGTTAAATGTTCCTTTTTTTAAAAAAATTCCAAAAATTCTTGTGAAACACCTGAAGGGTTAATAAACTTCTTGAATGGGGCTTTGAGCACCTTGAGGGGTGCAGCTTTTAGAATGGTATCACTTTTGGGTATTTTCTATCCTGTAGACCCCTCAAAGTGACTTCAAATGTGATGTGGTCCCTAAAAAAAAAAATATGGTTTTGTAAATTTTGTTGTAGAAATGAGAAATCGTTGGTCAACTTTTAACATTTTGTTACAAAATTGTCCTGTTGTAAAGTAGACATGTGGGAAATGTTACTTATTAAGTATTTTGTGTGCCATATCTATGTGATTTAAGAGCATGAAAATTAAAATTTGGAAAATAGCGACATTTTCAAAATTTTCACCAAATTTCCATTTTTTTCCACAAATAAACGTAAGTCATATCAAAGAAATTTTACCACTAACATGAAGTTCAGTATGTCACGAGAAAATATTGTCAGAATCACCAGGATCCATGGAAGGATTCCAGAATTATTACCTTATAAGGCTATGTGCGCCATTTTTTCGAGACTCGTAGCATCTATATTTTTCGTGATCTCGGATTGGGCGAGGGCTTATTTTCCGCGTTCCGTTTTTAATTACACCACTTTTGTGCAGATACGTACTTTTGATCGCCCATTATTGCATTTTAATGCAATGTTGTGGCAACCAAAAAAAAATAATTCTGACTTTTTTTTTCTCTCGCTACACCATTTATTGATCAGGTTAATCCTTTTTTTATTGAATCATAGAATCGTAGAGTTGGAAGGGACCTCCTGGGCCATCTGGTCCAACCCCCGATTGATAGATCGGGCGATTCTGGTCCAACCCCCCGATTGATAGATCGGGCGATTCTGGACGCGACGATACCTAATATGGCGCTCATAGCAATCCGGCATCAACAACCATAGAGGTCTCAAGGATAGGGGTCAGCGGTGCGCGTATTTCTGGCCTGATGGCTGTCAGAGTTTCACAGCGGCATTTAATTAGTTAATAGGCGCGGACAGATCGCAATTTCTCCCCGCTATTGCGGGCACATGTCAGATGTTCAAAACAGCTGACATGTCCCGGCTTTGAGGTCGGCTCCCCGCCGGAGCCCACCTCAAAGTGGGGCATACTAATGTCGGACGTACTATCCCGTCCGACGTCAGAAAGGGGTTAAATCCAAGTTGTCCTGCTCCCTTTTTAAATACAGAGGCACTATTAATCAAACTGAACCTGTCCAGGAAAAACTGAACCTGTCCAGGAAATGTCACAGAGGGTGCAACAAAAGATGTTCTTCACTTGCAACCAGATTGGAGGATTAATAGGGCACCAAAAATCCAGGCAAAGTGTGATTATATATTTTTTTTTTCCAGTGTGATATTTTACTTTCATGGTAAAAAGCCACTGGAAATTATCTTTTGTATTATCATAGCAGAAAAGTACATTTATGAAGTCTGTGATCTAATTCCTCCACTAATTTCTGGAGAGAAAAGGCTTGAAGGGATTTTTGCTCATTTTTATGCCTCTCCTGCTGAAGTTTTGGAGGAATAGGTGACCTTTCCAGGGGAAGCTGTGGGGGATAGATATTTCCTCTCCAGCAAAAAAAAAAATATATATTTTCTGCATCTGTACTAATGTAGTACGCGGAAGTTTCTTTACTGGAAATCTAACTCAACATTATATCCAAAGGGCGAGATCATTGGCCTTTTGCTTTGAATGTTGTCAGAAATTTTTATCTTACTGATTTGGATTCTGTGGACTCACGAACAGGCCATGCATGCTGTCCCTAGTACTATATATTGGAGAGAATTTCTGGGACTACCAACAGCATGCAGTGCAAGCTGGGAAGCTTGAGTACTAATATACAAGAAATGATTTAGGCTATGTGCCCACGTTGCAGAAATGCTGCAGAATTGTCCGCAGCATTTCCGCAACTCCCCCCCCCCGCCGCGGGTAAAACGTATGCGGAATTCTCATGTGTTTTCCTGCAAAACACAAGAGTTTTGCAAGCTTTTTTAGCTTGCAGAATACTAGCGCTTTTCCAAGCGATTTGAAGAAACGCTTGGAAAAGTAATTGACAGGTTGGTCACATTTGTCAACCATAGTGCTTGACAAGTGTGACCAACTTTTTACTATTGATGCCGCCTATGCAGCATCAATAGTAAAAGATAGAATGTTAAAAAAAATAGAGATATACTTACCCTCTGTCGGCCCCCGGAGTCCTCCCGGGCCTCAGCGGTGCTGCCAGCAACTTCCGTTCCCAAGGATGCCTTGTGACAATGACCTCTGATGACGTAGCAGTCTCACATTTTCTCTATAAAAAAAAACAAAGTACATTTATGCAAAATTAGGAATATGAACTTTTAAATACAATAACCCTCTGCAGTAAATATTTCATTGAAATGAACTGAGCATTTTTTTTTTTTACTGCAGAGTGGCTTTTCTGATGTAAACTCTGCCCAGAATTCGTTTATTACCCACAGATCTCCTCACATGACGGATTGGAAAATAGAGAACACGCCATGCTGCTCTGATCAGAGGCAATTATGTCCAGGAAGTTCACCTAGTTACAATGGCAAAGGTCAAAAAAAAAAAAAAAGAGAGGATGGTTTTTCAGGATTTCTTGCTTCAGCTCCTATTTCAGGCTTTACGTTCATATTTCTCCAAAATATTTAGGGTTTAAGTGAGTTCTGAAAAGGCAGGTAACTTGTTGAGATAATCAAGTCTGTGTTTGTTCTAAACATTTTCCTTTATTTCCCCCCCCTATTTTCACTTTCTTTTGCATTTGTTTGTGAACATGTTGTTCGCTTCTTGTGGCCTGTTGTTAGGCTTCTGGAATTGATATCTCTTTTTAAATGAATCCATACAAGTGTGTCTACTTTTTAAATATTTTGTGTCATCAGAACATAAAATTTTTTTAAAAAAAATTAAGTTTGTATCTGCTTTTTGTATGGAAGAAATGAAAATGTGTACTGTACAAATTTAGAATGCATAATAGCCATATCAGTGCTTTGGTATTTTGATTTAAATTCTTTTTTTCAACAGTGCTAGGACTTGGCACAGTAATTTATGATCTAATAAGATCTTGTATTTACCTATTTTCTTGGTGTTTCCTGATTGTTACTGTAGATTACATGCAGACCTCATACTTTGCACTGATGAGGGCCAATAGCCCGAAACACCGTGTCTGCAAATTGAGATTCTGATTTGGCTTTTATCCTAAGTCATATTACAAGACTCGTTAAAGGGTTGATTGTGACTTGTAGGATCGCTACTTCCAACAGATAGTGCTATAGGGTTCAAGTCCTCTTTCTCTCTGAATAGGCAGTTTGCACATGCAGCAGTCTATTCATTTTTAGTCGTGTAAACGTCACACCACGTTTGACACTACGTTCAGTGGCTCCTTTGGGGCTTGTCCAAACCCCCCTGCAAAACAGGATTCAAACTTCTCGCAGTGTGCTCTGTTGTACATAATTTTTGAGCTGTGTAGTGCACATAAAGTTGAAAAAAATACAAAATACTCCACAAAAAACATGCAGAATGCTTATGTTATGTTTTTTTGCACTTTTTATTCAGGGTGCAGTGGGGCCCATTTGGTCTTGTAAACTGCGGTGTCTGTTCACATGGCATGCATTTTGATAGTGCTGGGCCAGCCCGCCTGAGCTAATAGAAGGGTGTCACTACTAGGCTGGCCTGGATGCTGTGCATGGCCATAGTGTGAACAGCGCCACATACAAGTCTTTTGCTGTGCATTAACATACCAGGCAGCTGCGCCCTCCATGTATTGGTAGGCTGCGAGCGGTTGTTTAATCGGTATTCTTGCACCTGTGTTGTCATCTTAATTATATGGGTCCACTGCATCCTGTGCAGTGCATTTGTCTGGAGGCCTGTACGGGTAAACCTTTTTGCTCTTTTGCTGTTTTATATTATTGGTGGACTTTCAAGTCCTCTTTCTGTGCTGTATCAGTGTCTTGAAATTTGTAATTTCCCCAACTGTGTGGGAGCAGTGGATGGGAAATATATTAGGATAGCAAAACCGACTCGAAGTGTATCAGAGTACTTTAACTACAAAAAATGCTTCTCCATAGTGCTCATGGCCATAGCAGCTGCAGACTGTAGTTTCATTGCCGTCGACATTGGTTCTTTTGGTCGTGGAAATGACTCCCAAACCTTTAAAAACTCGGGACATGGGCCAACGCTTGTATGCCAATACCTTTAATTTCTCCCTCCCACGACCTCTTCACAACACTGACATCCTGCCAATGCCATTTGTTGTTGTAGGGGATGAGGCTTTTCAGTTGTGTGGAAACCTACTCAAGCCATACTCCAGTCAGGACTTGAACCACACAAAAGGGATTTTTAATCACCGCCTGACCAGAGCCCGCAGAACTGTTGAGTGTGCCTTTGGTATTCTTGTATCAAAATGGCGCATTCTAGGTACAGCAGTTAATCTGAGAATTCAAACAGTGGATGAGGTCATCAAGGCTTGTGTGGTTCTCCACAATTACATAATGGCTAAAGAGCGACCATCCTTTGAACTAGACGAACCAGTTGCTAACACATTGCCAGATTACCAGCATCACCCTCTGAGGACAACAAGGAAAGTTGCCAAAATGAGGGATGCATTTGCATACTACTTTGTTTCTGATGTTGGACGTGTGGCATGTTAAGATGCAATGGTTTAATGTTTAAATTGTATGTAATGTTAGGGTCTTTTGAATGTTTTTAAGGCTATGTGCCCATGTAGCGATTAAATCCGGACACTGAAAACCGGACTCCTTCCCAGAAATCGCGTGGTTTTTTTCTGCGTGATTTTCCCGCAGTTATGTTCGCGATTTTGCTGCGAACAGTGCTTGACAAGTGTGACCAGGTTTTTACTATTGAGGCCGCCTATGCGGCATCAATAGTAAAAGAAAGAATGTAAAAAATAATTAAAAAATAAAAAATCCGGGTATATTTACCTTCCGACGTCCCGCGCTGCCATCCCGGGCCTCAGCGTTCACAGTAATGCCTTGCGAGCCCTGTGATGACGTTGGTCTCGCGTTGCTATAGCGAGCTCACGAGACTGCTAGAGTAACGCGAGACTACGTCATTACAGGACCTTGCCGCAAGGCATTACTGGGAACGCTGAGGCCCAGGATGGGAGCGCGGGACGTCGGAAGATAAATATACCCCGATTTTTTTTATTTTTTTTTTATTATTTTTTTTACAGGGCTATAGTACCCAGGGCCTGGAGGACAGTCTCCTCTCCTCCACACCGTGGGTACCAACCGCACATGAGACGCTTAACTTCGCGCATGGTGGGCATAGCCACATGCGGGAAGTAAGCGATTCTCATGCATTCCTATGGGTGCGGAATCACGGCAATTCTTTGCAATTCCGCACAAAAGAATGAGCATGCTGCGATTTTTTTTCCGCCATGCGATTCCGCCGCCGAAAAAAGCGCAGGAATAGCACAGCATGTGCGGAATGCCATAGGAATGCATGGGGGGCGTTCTGTACACGATTTTTAAACGTTTTCGCGCCGAAAATCGCAGCAAAAACGCTTAAAAATCGCATCGTGGGCACACAGCCTTAATGTTTTATGTTACATAAAAAAAATTTTTGTACAACACCTGTTTACTTTGTTTATGTTCCATGCTTTATACGTCACCTGTTCTATGTGTCAGTGATATGGTTGGTTCTCATGAGCTCCATCATCTCTTCAGTCTGCATTATAGTTCAATAGATTAATGCACACTGAATAAATGGAGTAAAAGTACCGCATAATTTTACTCACCAGCCTGTGTGTAAGAACTACTGCAATCAGGATGCCAAAAAATACAGCATCCTGACTGTAATAGTACTTACACCTGGGCAGGTGAGTATTGCAGACCCCTGACCATTTCGTTGTTTACCTTTTTTTGTGGTGAGGATTATAACGTTTCTTTGTTGGTTTTTTTTTCCACCTCATAGCTTTTACGTGAGAAAAAAACAAAAAAATAAAAAAAAAATTGTGTTTCATGGAGAAAAAAAACAGTTTGTGTATACGGCAATTTGTGTGTTGACGGCGCATGGTGTATGCTGCCGGCGACGAAAGAGACAAGGACCAAACAGTGGTATGTGGTAACAACAAAAAGTTATATTTACAAAAATATATTTATATATTTTTTTTTTTTTACAGACTGTTACGGACCACGGAGGTGTGCAGACGGGAGGATTGGCTTGGGGTGGATGCTGAGGGGTTCCAGGGGAAGGGGATACTAGATGTGTGGGGTCTGGGAGATCAAGGATGGAGGTGGACACATTAGGAGTGGAAATATGGGATGGAAGAGACACATTAGAAGGGAGGGAAAATTGGACATAACAGACATATTGGGAGGTGAGGGTGGTGGAGGGAGCACCACAGTCCTTTCCCTCTGTTCCCTTTTTTTTTTTTTTTTTTTTTTTGTCTCCCATGTGTTGGGTGACTGCTTGTCCTTCTGAACCTTGGAGTCGTGGGATGAGAAGGCGTGGTGGAGGAAGCAGGACCCGGTATTTAGGAGCTGGTGGACGGCCTAGATTGTGCTGGAATGCTTGTGGTGGTGGACGGCAGGGCTGTGGAGTCGGAGTCGTGGAGTCGGAGTTAGTTTTGGTCGGAGTCGGTAGAAATGTACCGGTTCCGACTCCAGCTTTAAAAAAAATGTATTAATATTTCATAATTGAACTTTCATATGAATTTTATAAATGTTACTCAAATATATATGTTCTATCAAACTATGAACAACAGTGATAAGCAGTTCTGCTGGAGATAGAGACATTTCTTACTTCTTGTGTGTCACTGTTCTCCACTGCCCTTATCTAATCTTATACTTGGTTAACCTCATGCTGCCCCAACTCCCTTTCAGTTACAATGTATGAAACTGAAAGTGAAAATGTGTTGCAAATTCTTAGTAGTAAAGCTCCTCCTCTAGACTAGATCATACTAGGTGTGCGTCTTCCAAGCATCTCACAGCTGCCTGCTACTCAGAAGAGGAAGACTGTAAGAAGTATTATCCTTTCAACAAACTTTGCATCAGTTAACTGTGAGTACATGAGGAATAATAACAGTATTACTGACCACTGTATCAGTTGTACGACCTGGCAATAATTTTGTACAATTGTTTTTAGGAAAAACAATTGTCATTTGGATTGTGAATGCAGAATTAAAAACCTGAGAATGTCAAAGAAGCATCACATTAAATCAGCTGTATTTGAACATTTCACCATCACTCAAGATAGAAAACATTATGTCTGTCAGTGTATGACAAATGATCCAGACGAAAACAAATGCTGTGAAGCCAAGATGAGTGCATATTCAGGCAAAGATAAAAATGCTCCTACCAGAGCTTCTAATCTAAAGAGACATTTACAGCGCTTTCATCCAGAAGTACTGAAAGCAGTGGATGAGAAAGACTGCATCCAAACCAATGAACCAGTGCCCAGCTCTTCCAGCCAAACAAAGGAGCAGAGAACTTTGCAGCCATCAGTTGCAAGATATTTTGTCAGTGACAAAGTTACTGTGACAATGACAGTAGATACATTTAAAAAACAGATCATAGAGCTTGTTGTAAAGGATAGTGTGCCTATTTCATTATTTTCTCGACCAGCTTTTATGTGTCTGAATGGGGAAATGGCCCGCAAGCTTGGTGTTTCTCTGGAGAGAGAGAGTATTAGAAAATTAGTAATCGAAGAAGCTTTTAAACAAAAGGAAGAACTTAAAAAAAACTCTCAAGGGACGCTTTCTGTTTCTTAAAAATGGATGCCTGCACACGTCACAGAGTGAACTATTTTGCCATCAATGTCCGATTTGTTTGTGACAAAAATGAAATAGTTACCAAGACATTGGCAGTAAAAGACACCAAAGATCATCACACCAGTGAGTTTCTCCAGGTCTTGGTGGAAAAGGTTCTGAAAGACTATGAACTTAAAAAAGAGCAAGTTCTTTCTGTCGTAACTGACAATGCTTCAAATATGATAAGTACTATTAAGCTAATGAATGAGAGTAATGATGGTGACCAGCAGCTAGAAGAACATTCTGGGTCCACAGACACAGAAATGTTTGAAATAGAGGAACACAGTATTGTAACTGAGGAGCAAACTGAAGTTGCTTCAGATGAACAGTAACATGATAGTTTAGATGATCTTGTTGAAACTGTGTCAATATGTTCTTTCATTCATCACATGCGCTGTGTTGTGCATACGCTACAGCTGGCTATAAGAGACAGTCTGCAAGAAGGACATGCTGCTGCACTGATTGGCAAGGTGAGAAAATTGGCTACTGTTGCCAGAACCCCTAAAGTTGACTCAATTTTGAAGAGACGTGCTGGAAAAGGGGCAATTATTGATCAAGCCACACGATGGGGCAGTACTTACTTAATGATTCAGCGCTTGGTTGAACTGAAAACCTTTCTTGTAGACATGGCTAACCCTCAACTGACGCTAAATGAAAGTCAGTGGAATCAGGTGACTGAGCTGGAAAAATTGCTAGAGCACCCATTTACAGTGACTAAAAAATTACAAGCAGAGGACTTAACTCCAGGTATTTTCTTAAAGGAGTGGAAGAACCTGATGTTTCGCCTGTCCCAAAGAGGAGGGTTAATTGCAAGTGGCATTGCTACATCAATGAAACGGAGAGAGGAGCTACTATTACAAAATAACATTCTTTTGGCAGCTGTTTATGTAGACCCAATGCATCGGATTCTTCTAGATGATCAACAGCTAAGTAAAGGAAAAGAAGCTCTGTTTGAAATAGCAGTAAGGATGAAAGGGTTGCAGAACAGTCAGGAGGAACAAGAAGAATTTGGTCGTCCTGCCACATCTTCACCCTCATCATCAACTGATGAAGAATTTAATTTCGAAAAATATTTGGATCACAAGGACCGTGCAAAGCGTTCCCGCATAGAAGAGTCATCCCCATCAAGGAACACAGCCAGTACATTTCAGCAGAATTTTTCATGTGCACTAAAAGAAATTGAGAAATTTGACCGTTCATCAAAAATAACAGTGCAACAAGCGATTCCTCTGTATCCTGACATTGTCAGAGATGTTGCCCGAGTGGTTACTGCTTTGCCACCAACACAAGTTAGTGTAGAGAGGTTGTTCTCTGCTCTCAAAATACTTAGATCAGATTTGAGGGCATCCATGAAGGAGGATCTGACAGAGGCAATACTTTTTCTGAGGACAAATTTATAGATTTCTTCTTATTAACTGCATAAAAGTGTTTATTGCATATTTACTTACAGTTTAGAAAAGTTTATAAAAGTTATTTGCTATATTCTAATTGTATTCTAATAAATGTAGTTTTTGCTCTAAGTGGACTGATTACTTATATGATGGTGAGAAACTGAATAAGCACGATGTTTAATATTTTACAACAGTAAATTTGTTGTTATGAATTGGCCATTTATGAAGGAGTCGGAGTCGGAGCCTGATAAAATCCAGGAGTCGGAGTCGCAACTGTGGCTTACCGACTCCACAGCCCTGGTGGACGGTGTTACTGGCAGGGCTGTGGAGTTGGTATAAAATGGACCGACTCCTAAAATATATAATAAATTGGGTACAGTAGTTCAATGCAGAATGTGCTGAATATTTTTTCATAGGAATTTGGGAAGTTATGAAATGTCCTATAAATGGCTCTTCTATTCCTGATTTAAGGCTACATTCACACACACCGTTTTTGCTGCGTTTTTGAGGCTATGGTTTTCAGCTGCAAAAGCAGATCAGCTTTTTAAAAAACCACATCAACTGAAAGATTTTTGAGCTCATAGATAATGTTTTCAATAGCAAAAGCAGATTAGAAATCTGCTCTATCTATCCATCCATTGGTGTTTCTCTGGAAAAAGAAAGTATTAGAAAATTAGCGATTGAAGAAGACCTTAAACAAAAGGAAGATCTTAAAAAGACTCTCAAAAGGCGCTTCATGTTTCTTCAAATGGATGCCTGCACATATCACAGAGTGAACTATTTTGCCATCAATGTTCGATATGTTTGTGACAACAAGGAAATTGTTACCAAGACACTGGCAGTAAAAGATACTAAAGCTCATCACAGCAGCCAGTTTCTCCAGGTCTTAGTGGAAAAAGTTCTGCAAGATTACGAACTCAAAAAAAGAACAGGTTCTTGCTATTGTAACGGACAATGCTTCAAACATAAGTACAATTAAACTGATGAATGAGAGTAATGAACAACAGCTAGAAGAAAATTTAGGATTCAGTATGTTTGAGATGGAAGGCCACAGTGCTGTTCTTGTAACTGAGGAACAAACAGATATTAGAACAGCAAAATTATATTGTAGAAATAGATGGTCTTGTTGAAGCTGCTTCAAAACACTTTCATATTCATCACATGCGCTGTGTTGTGCACACGCTGCAGCTGGCAATAAGAGATAGTCTGCAAGAGGGACATGCTGGAAATCTGATTGGAAAAGTGACGAAATTGGTTATTGCCGCCAGAACCCCTAAAATTGATTCCATCTTGAAGAGACGTGCTGGGAAAGGGGCAATTGTCGATCAAGCCACTCGGTGGGGCAGCACTTATTTAATGATTGAGCGATTGCTTGAACTAAAACCATTTCTTATAGATGTGGCGAACCCTCAGGAAACCCTAAATGAAGGTCAATGGACACAGGTGGCTGAATTGAAGGAATTGTTTAATCACGCATTTACCGGTTACTAAAAAATTACAAGCTGAGGATTTAACTCCTGGCATTTTCATAAGGGAGTGGAAGAACTTGCAATCTGCGATTAAACCTCCTCTTTGGGACAGGCAAAATAGCATTTCTGCTTCAATGAAACGGAGAGAGACACAGCTATTGGAAAATAAAATTTTTCTGGCAGCTGTTTATGTGGACCCAAGTCATCGTATACTGCTTTATGATCAACTGCTTGCTAAAGGAAAAGAAGCTCTGACTGAGGTAGCAGTTAGGATGAGTGGCCTACAGGAGGATTGCCAGGCGCAAGAGGACTTGGGTCCTGACAATGCTACTGCTGCCATATCTTCATCCTCATCAGATGAAGAGTTTGACTCTGACAAGTATTTGGATAACATGGAGCAGGCAAAGCATTGCCGCAAGGAAAAAAAATTCACTCTGTCTCCTATAGCAAGCAGATTGACCATATTTCAGCAAAATGTTTCACTTGCTCTCAAAGAAATAGAAAAATTCAACCGTTCATCAAAACTGACTGTGCATGAGGCAATTCCTTTATACCCGCAAATTGTTAGAGATGTTGCCCATGTGGTTACACTAACCCAAGTTAGTGTAGAGAGGTTGTTCTCTAGCCTTAAAATTATTAGGTCAGATTTGAGGTCATCTATGAAGGAGGATCTCATGGAGGCAATTGATATTTGTTAGAACAAATTCATAGACTGTACAAATGTTATTTAGTATGTTTTTGTTGAAAACTGTTTTTTGCCACTTACATAGTTTATTACATAGTGTGTGTGTGTGTGTGTGTGTGTGTGTATATATATATATATATATATATATATACAGTAAATGTAATCGATATTACATAGTATATTACATATTTACAATTTATTAGTTTTTTGTGTTCTAAAGTTGTATTCCAATCAATATATATTGTTGTATCTAAATATCTTGATTATTGTATCATAAAAATGATTCAATGTCTGATGTTCACATTGTACTACGATAAATTTTTCACTTAAATATAAGCAATATATGTGGGAGTCTGAGTCGTGGAGTCGGTGTAAGAAATTGAGGAATCGGAGTCGCAGGTTTGGCTTACCGACTCCACAGCCCTTACTGGATCAGGACTCCGGGTGATTGTGACTGTGGGAATCCGCGCAGGAGCAGGACAAGGCATGGTGCTGGAGTGGCTCTCAGCTGCACTCGGCATGGTGGAGGCGCTGTAGTGGATGGGGGCAGGACTGGGCATGGTGGTGGCCATACAGGGGTATGCAGCAGAACTCGATAGAGCTGTGAACGGGGTAACTGGTGGTACAGTGGGAAAAAACGGTGCCAGCGGGTACAACCAGAACTGCTGCATAGCCTGAATGTGTGCAGCATTGCAGGCCTGCATCACATTCAGCTGAAGTTCCGGCGTAAGGTTTTCTGCCATGCCACATTCAACGGCTGTAAAAAAAAAAAAAAATGATGTGCTGGCGTCTGTATGTCGGTTTCCAGACGGCCAAGTCACTGATGGACAAACTGGAAAAGTGTGTCAATATGGATCCTAACACTTTCCAGTCTATCTACCATCGACTTCATGCCATTTTGGAAAACCGAGCTCAAGTGTAGAAATTCGGGTATGACTGTCCTGTCCGAGGCCTTCTGCCACTGTCGGGAAGACCCAACATTAAAAAAAGAGGCGGAGAAGGCCTGGGACAGGGGAAGGCCAGCTGCCTGTTCTTCAGCTTCTGACTCCGGCCTACTTGCTGCTTCGCTGGTGAATGGCTGGGACTGCTCTGAGGCTGTTCATTGAAGGAACACTCCAAACGATGAACAAGGTTCCAGGGTGCTGCTCCAGGTGCTGTGAAAAGAAAAGCCGAACATTAGTACCACAAAACAATAAATTGTACAAGCGCCATCTCCTGTGGAATAGAAAAATCAGATTAGGGAACACAGCACAATGGAATACAACACAAAAATACTTACGTTCTGTGAGCAAGGACGGGCCTCAGGAAAGCCAGCATACGGAGATACTTGTATTTCCTGAGCCTCGCTGCACCACTGCCTCTGCGAGCCTGGTTCTCGTGTCTGAGGTCCTTATTGAAGTGGTCCTTCATTGAACGCCACCGGGTTCTGACTTTGGTAACTGTGAAGGGAGATTAAAAAAAAAAGGGGTTAAACAATGCACTTCATGCCGCAAGCGCACAACCATGTGTGATGTGAAGGAGTTTATCGCAGGAGTTTATCGCATCACACACGGTTGTGTGCTCACGGCCTTTACAGGTTCACTGCCGCGTCAGACCACATTGCAATAATTATGAAAGTCCTTTCTGGCTCCTGGCGTAGCGTTGTCCCAGTCATCCATCAGCTTTTGGGCCACCTCATTCCACTGCCGCTGAAGCACCACCATGTCCAAGTGGTCACGATGACGGGTGTCCCACAGGGCGACTCTCTCCTGAACGAGGGAGATGAGGATGTCACTGTCAATGTAGTCCTCCTCCCGTTGTGGAGCCTAGAAATTAAAAAAAAAAAAATTACTGTTGCCAAGATAAAACAAGGAAAATCCCTCCCCCCCAAAAAAAAAGGCAGAAAAACTAGCAACTCTCCAAGAAAAAAAAAAACTTACACGCCGTCTGCCCACCGGTCCTTGTGCCTCCCTCTGGTCCTGGTCCTGCTGGTCTGGATCCTGGACACTTGATGAAGTGTTCTGTAAAAGAAAAAACATGATTTTGACACATATGTATGTACAGTGATAGTATGTACAGTGATACTTACCAACCATAGTTGCAAAGGTACTGACTTCTGAATCCTGTCCTGTCTGCTCAGGGCTAGAGGCCATGCTGAAGAATGCTGCAAGAAAGAGGCAGAACGTTACAGACTAGAGGGAGTAAAATTACAAATGACACACAGACATTAGGTTGTATACTTACATTTGACTTGAATTCAGTCATGTGAAGTCTTGCTGTCTCTGTAGTCTTTCTGTCTCCAGTGTCTGTAGAGTAATGGACAATGACTGCCCAGCCCCTCTTTTTATCTCTCTAGGCGTGGGGGGTGGCTAATCAGTGTCTAGACAGGTTTAATCTGGAAAAACACATGCGTACGGAAACGCTTAGGAACGCGTGTACTAGTGTAAGCATGCGTTCTCATAGACTGTAATGCATTTTTCGACGCATTCCTTCCCCAAGCGGCCACATGCGTCTGGTGGCGGCAAATTGCCACCTTCAAAATTGCAACATCTTGCGTTAGCCGCGCCTCGCCACAAAA
The DNA here is from genome assembly GCF_039654945.1 of Dendrobates tinctorius. NCBI lineage: Eukaryota > Metazoa > Chordata > Amphibia > Anura > Dendrobatidae > Dendrobates > Dendrobates tinctorius. The sequence goes on along the minus strand of NW_027361699.1, from coordinate 19,993,131 downwards.
CGACGCATGCGTAGTGAAACGCGGCTGAAAGCATACAAACGCATATACCTGCGTCCACAATGTTATAGATAGGAAAACACAACGCATGCGAATGAATGCGGCATAAACGCTGCGGACACATCCGCAAATGTGAATCCAGACTTACACTTTAGAACTGGCATTGTCATTAGTGATAAGGTATTATCTGAGCATGCTCATGTGCAAACAGAGTGTCTTCAGCATGCAAGTGCCTGCAGCTGCATGTCTCGTGGCTGTTCGACAGCCGCAACACATGCAGGGATTGCTTATAGGCTGCGAGACATGCAGGCGTGGGGACTCTTAACATATTCAAGCATACCAAAGTCACTCTGTTAGCAAACAAGCATACTCGCCCTTTACTAGTTGTCATTTTTAATGTCTTTGTCAATGACTATACTATACTGTTCTACTGGAGGTGTAAAAATACTGAAAATATTGTAAGGGTTAATCACAGTTTACTTTATTGTTGGATATTTGTAATATATGATCTTGCCAGTAGAGGGCAGCGGAAAGGCCGGAGTTATAGCGTAGGGGTTTGGCAGTTAGTGACAGTTAATAGGGGAGCTCAAGGAGAGAGTGAAGCGGGGCATCATTGAATAGAGGTCTGGATCTGTATTTAGTGACTCTGGGACGAATTGTTTGGCTTGACATGAGCCGACTCAGTGTGGACAACCATCTTGGGCCTTATTTCTAAGGACTTAGAGAAGCTCTGCATTGGAGAGATTCTTTAAAAGCTTCAAGTCAGCGTTTCTGATTATTTGGGACTCGGCCTAGCAAGGACCCTTCTATTTCAGTCTCAGGACGTACCAGTACCAACTTACATCTGAATATATATGTGTTTTATATAAATAACAATAGAGGTCTAGTTGGTTAGGAGAAAAGGCCTCTTCTGTAAAAGACTCTTCAAAAATTGCTGTGAGAAGGGGATTACCAAAGTACTGGCACAACACTCGTTTTATGGATTTATGCATAGAAAGGGTTAATTGTGTGTATTTTGCTTGCATATACCGTATTTTTCGGACTATAAGACGCACCCAGGTTTTAGAGGTGGAAATAGGGAAAAATGTTTGAACCAAAAAAAAGTGGTAAAATATTTAACATAAATAACATATTATTATATGTGGTGTTAATATATATATAATATGTTATTATGTTGGGAGCTACAGGTAGAAGATGGTGCTGCGGGACTAGTGTGTTGTCTGTAAAGTACTGTATGAAGACGCTGGAGGGTGAGTATAAGAATGGGGGCACAGGGCTTATATTTAAAGTACCACTCCAGCACTGAAAAATGACACTGGAGTGCTGCTTTAATATCCCATGGGAGAACTATAACTCCCAGCATGTCCTGCAGATCCTATGGCATGCTGGGAGTTCACCACAGGATGTCAGAGTGATTTTTATGTGCTGCAATTACCTTATAATTCATTCTTGTGCCGGCTGCTGCTCACTGTGCTCAGTGCAGGTCCTGCAGCTAGGAAGCCACGCTGTGGTGAGGTAATGCAGCATCCCATGGCCACACAGAGCCCTCTTATGACCTCACCACAGGTCATGTAAGAGGAAGCTACACTGTTTGTAGTGCGGTGTCTGCAGGACCTGTGATGACATCATGAAGAGGGAGGGCTCTGTGCGGTCATGTGATGCTCCAGCCCGCCCTCTTCATGACTTCACCACAGGTCCTCCACAGGAGCATTCCGCATCGCATCAGTACAGCCCTGGCTGTGCTGCCTGTCAGGTATGTGACTATCCCTCCTGCTGCACTCTGCTCCTGCCCCCTCCACCACCAGACACACATCTCCCCAGCTGCTGCAGGAATCGGCACTGGGGAAACCATGTGGGTCTGTCCTTTGATGCTCACTGCTCAGCTGACAGGAGAGCAGGGAAGCGGCTCATGAATATTCACTTCACTTTAAGTATCAGGACCACGTGGTTTCCCCAGCGGCTGAATTCCTGCAGCAGGCAACATTTTCCTGCCTCCTGTGATCCCACTGCAGTCTCACTCTACCGCTGCCCCCTCCCCACATTCTACATTCCGACCATAAGACGCACCCACACTTTCCTCCCAAATTTGGAGGAAAAAAAGTGCGTCTTATGGTCCGAAAAATACGGTAATTGTTAATTCTGTTAACTGTACCTGTATATACTCCTAGTCGGTATTATTTAGAGTAACTGCTGTCATTGTACAGGGTGGGCCATGTATATGGATACATCTAAATAAAATGGGAATGGTTGGTGATATCATCCTCCTGTTTGTGTCACATTAGTAAACAAAGAGAAACTTGTAAATAACTCCTGAATGAATAAAGATATGTTAAAACCAAGCACACCATTGTTTTTCTTGTGAAATTCTCAATAAGTTTGATGTGTCACATGACCCTCTTCCCATTGGAAAAAATAAAGTTGGATTCAAAAGTGGCCACCATGGTCACCACCCATCTTGAAACGTTTGTTTGCCACAAACAGGAAGTTGATATCACCAACCATTCCCATTTTATTTAGGTGTATTCATGTTCTTGGCCCACCCTGTATTTGTTACTTATAGGATAAGTTCACACTGGGCATTTATGTTGCGTTTTTTTTTTCTGCAACAAAACCTGATTTTATGGCATGAAAGAAGCTGAGGCAAAAAACGCATGTTTAGGTGCGGTTTTGGTGCGGTTTTTTCATGCATTTTTGGGGCTAACTCTTGTCTCTTTGCTGATAAAGTTGAGTGTCCCCAGAGAAAAAAAAAACTACCGTATATACTCGAATATAAGTCGAGATTTTCAGCCCAAAAAATTGGGCTGAAAGTCCCCCTCTCGTCTTATATTCGAGTCATATACAAAGGGGGTCGGAGGGGGCAGGGGTGACAGGTCATACTTACCCGTCCTGACGCTGTGTCTTGAGCCCCCAGCTTCTCCCCGTGCTCTCTCTTCCTGCCTTCAGCGGTCACGTGGTGCCGCTCATTAAAACTCATGAATATGCGCATATTCATGAGTTTTAATGAGCGGCACCACGTGACCGCTGAAGGCAGGAAGAGAGAGCACGGGGAGAAGCTGGGGGCTCAAGACACAGCGTCAGGACGGGTAAGTATAGCGATACTCACCTGTCCTGCGTCCATGGCTGCTTGCTGCTGTCTGTCATCGGTCAGTGACTTCAGACAGCAGAGGGCGCGGTGACGTGGTTAGTGCGCGCCGCGCCCCCTGCAGTCGAACGTCACTGACTGATGACGTGGCAGATAGCGGTGAGCAGCCATGGACGCAGGACAGGTGAGAATTTGACACCCAGCGACGGAGAGGTGAGTATGTCATTTTTTTATTTTTACATGCAGCAGCAGCATGGGGGCAGCATATGGGGGAACAATATGGAGCTTCTAATGGGGGCAGCATATTGGGGAACAATATGGAGCTTCTAATGGGGGCAGTATATGGGGGAACAATATGGAGCTTTTAATGGGGACAGCATATGGGGGAACAATATGGAGCTTCTAATGGGGGCAGTATATGGGGGAACAATATGGAGCTTTTAATGGGGGCAGTATATGGGGGAACAATATGGAGCTTCTAATGGGGACAGCATATGGGGGAACAATATGGAGCTTCTAATGGGGGCAGTATATGGGGGAACAATATGGAGCTTCTAATGGGGGCAGCATATGGGGGAATAATCTATGGAGCATTTCCCACCCTAGACTTATATTCGAGTCAATAAGTTCTCCCAGTTTTTTGTGGAAAAATTAGGGGGTCGACTTATACTCGGATCGACTTATACTCGAGTATATACGGTACTTCCTGTAGAACCATACCTCTAAATCTTTTTAAAAGCCGGCAATTCATATGTGGTGTACGGTAAAATCACACTGACAGGTTAGAATAGATAGAATAGATAATTACACATAGGATAGATGGATATACAGATGTCAGTGTCACACATATACTGTGTGTGTGTGTGTATATGTATATTGCAGACGAAAAACTGACAATTCATGTCCTGCGTACAGTAATATCAGTGTGACATGTTAGAATAGAATAGATATATACACACAGAATACATAGATATATAGATGTCAGTGACACACATACTGTATGTGTGTGTGTATATATATATATATATATCATAGAAGAAAAGCCGGCAATTCATGTGCCGCATAGTGTAAAATCACTGCAGGAGCCGACAGGATAGAAGAGATGGATTACACACAGTAAATCCATATAAAATAGGTAGATATACAGATGTCTGTGACAAATACACTTAGTACAGTGTGTGTACAAATTGCTGTACATGTATCTAATTAATAAGAGATTATTTTTCTGACAAAAAAATGTCATGGGCTCCAACGTAATTTTCTTAACCAGCAGAGGAAAAGCCAACAGCTGGGGGCAGATGTTTTTAGCCTGGGAAGGGGGTAATACCCATGGAGCTTCCCTGACTATTAATATCAGCTCACAACTGTATACATAGACCTTACTGGTTATTAAAATGGGGGACCAACCAAAAAAATGACATAGGGTCCCCCTATATTTAATGACCAGCAAAGGCTATGCAGACAGCTGTGGGCTGATATTAATAGCTTAGGAAGGGGCCATGGATGCTGCTCCTCCAGGCTAAAAACATCAGCTCTCAGGTGCCCCAGAAAAGGCGCACCTATAAGATACACCAATTCTGGCACTTAGCCTCACTCTTCCCAGTTGCCCTGTAGCGGTTGCAAGTGAGGTTCATATTTGTGCGGTTGATATCACCTTTGTATTGCCAGGTGACATCAAGCCCCGAGGTTAGTAATGGAGAGGCGTCAATAAGATGCCGCCATTACTAACCACATAGTCACATTGTATTAAAGGAAACACACCAAGAATAATTTCCTTTAATTGAAAAAATTACAGACTCCTTTAATAATCTTAATTACACCATACTTACAACCTGTTATTAGCGGCAGCAGGCATCGGATGATGGGAGCTGTTGTCCCACCAGCTGACACCTGTGACAGGAGGTAAACTTTATACCTCTGATCACAGCTGAGCACTCTCACTGTATTTTAACAGCGTGGGAACCGTGGCTCTCTGACCGGTGGGGATGGTTTCCCCGCCGATCAGAAGCAGTGTTTGCCGCTCTGTCATGCATATGACAGCGTGTCAAACACTGTATTTGTCGGGCCCCCCATTCAAGTGAATGGGGTTCGGATCTGCTCTGCTGGATGACAGGCTGTATGAACGCACCATGCAGCCTGCCATCTAGATGTGAGGTTACATCCTGCTGTTCTTAACTTTTCTGCAGCACATACGCTGCAAGAAAAGTCAACCTGCGCATTTGCAGCGTTTTTTCACCATCCATTCAAGTCAATGAGTGAAAGAACACAATGGGGTAAACGGGCACCATCTCAAATAATATCGTATGTGGGATCTCCCAATGCATATAAGACTATATAGAAACAAACCAAGAAAAAGTATATGCAACAACTATAGGGATCACCACCAATATTTATAATACAAAAATATATTTTATTTAATTTCAGCAAACACTACATACAAACACATAGTTAAAAACAATTAAAAAAAGTCTGTACAAAAGCAGACATTAGAAAATGAACAAAGAAAATTGGGTCATAATCACATACAATTCGATATTTTACAAAAGTGCAAATGCTCATTAATTAATGAAGTCCCACTACATAGAGATATATATTACTGTATTTCAAAATCTCAAGTACTGATACCTATATGCATGCTGTTTACAAATAAATACTGTCATAGACATACAAAATGTGCTAGACGCATGCTTACACAGGGAACCATCAGCAAATATTATTAATGGTACTCCAAGCTCTATTAACATACACCCTGGGACATTCAAATTGCTACAACCAATATTACCTCACAGCAGATAGTCAGAGCATATTACCAACACAGGAGCCCTGGAGGCCAGGGCTGTGGAGTCGGTAAGCCAAACCTGCGACTCCGACTCCTCAATTTCCCTTACTCCGACTCCACGACTCCGACTCCCACATATATTGCTTATATTTAAGTGAAAAATTTATTGTAGTACAATGTAAACACCAGACATTTGATCATTTCTGTGGTCCAATAATCAAGATATTTAGGTAGAACATAATATCTATTTATTGGAATACAACTTTAGAACACAAAAAACTGTAATAAATTGTAAATATGTAATACACTGTATAATATCGATTACATATATACAGTACAGACCAAAAGTTTGGACACACCTTCTCATTAAGAAAGTTTTCTTTATTTTCATGACTATGAAAATTGTAGATTCACTCCGAAGGCATCAAAACTATGAATTACATGTGGAATTATATAATTAACAAAAAAGTGTGAAACAACTGAAAACATGTCTTATATTCTAGTTTCTTCAAAGTAGCCACCGTTTGCTTTGATTACTGCTTTGCACACTCTTGGCATTCTCTTGATGAGCTTCAAGAGGTGGTCACCGGAAATGGTCTTCCAACAGTCTTGAAGGAGTTTCCAGAGATGCTTAGCACTTGTTGGCCCTTTTGCCTTCACTCTGCGGTCCAGCTCACCCCAAACCATCTAGGTTGGGTTCAGGTCTAGTGACTGTGGAGGCCAGGTCATCTGGTGTAGCACCCCGTCACTCTCCTCCTTGGTCAAATAGCCCTTACACAGCCTGGAGGTGTGTTTGGGGTCATTGTTCTGTTGAAAAATGATAGTCCAACTAAACACAAACCGGATGGAATAGCATGCAGCTGCAAGATGCTGTGGTAGCCATGCTGGTTCAGTATGCCTTCAATTTTGAATAAATCCCCAACAGTGTCGCCAGCAAAGCACCCCAACACCATCACACCTCCTCCTCCATGCTTCACGGTGGGAACCAGGCACGTAGAGTCCATCCGTTTACCTTTTCTGCGTCGCACAAAGACATGGTGGTTGGAACCAAAGATCTCAAATTTGGACTCATCAGACCAAAGCACAGATTTCCACTGGTCTAATGTCCATTCCTTGTGTTCTTTAGCCCAAACAAGTCTCTTCTGCTTGTTGCCTGTCCTTAGCAGTGGTTTCCTAGCAGCTATTTTACCATGAAGGCCTGCTGCACAAAGTCTCCTCTTAACAGTTGTTGTAGAGATGTGTCTGCTGCTAGAACTCTGTGTGGCATTGACCTGGTCTCTAATCTGAGCTGCTGTTAACCTGTGATTTCTGAGGCTGGTCACTAGGATGAACTTATCCTCCGCAGCAGAGGTGACTCTTGGTCTTCTTTTCCTGGGGCGGTCCTCATGAGAGCCAGTTTCTTTGTAGCGCTTGATGGTTTTTGCCACTGCACTTGGGGACACTTTCAAAGTTTTCCCAATTTTTCGAACTGACTGACCTTCATTTCTTAAAGTAATGATGGCCACTCATTTTTCTTTACTTAGCTGCCTTTTTCTTGCCATAATACAAATTCTAACAGTCTATTCAGTAGGACTATCACCTGTGTATCCACCAGACTTCAGCACAACACAACTGATGGTCCCAACCCCATTTATAAGGCAAGAAATCCCACTTATTAAACCTGACAGGGCACACCTGTGAAGTGAAAACCATTTCCGGTGACTACCTCTTGAAGTTCATCAAGAGAATGCCAAGAGTGTGCAAAGCAGTAATCAAAGCAAAAGGTGGCTACTTTGAAGAACCTAGAATATAAGACATATTTTCAGTTTTTTCACACTTTTTTGCTAATTATATAATTCCACATGTGTTAATTTACAGTCTTGATGCCTTCAGAGTGAATCTACAATTTTCATAGTCATGAAAAGAAAGAAAACTCTTTGAATGAGAAGGTGTGTCCAAACTTTTGGTCTGTACTGTGTATGTGTGTATATATATATACACACACACACACACTATGACTTATCTCAGCTAAGACAAAGCCTACAGTCATGGCCAAAAGTATTGACACCCCTGCAATTCTGTCAGATAATATTCAGTTTCTTCCTGAGAATGATTGCAAACACAAATTCTTTGGTATTATTATCTTCATTTAATTTGTCTTAAATGAAAAAACACAAAAGAGAATGAAGCAAAAAGCAAAACATTGATCATTTCACACAAAACTCCAAAAATGGGCCGGACAAAAGTATTGGAACCCTCAGCCTAATACTTGGTTGCACAACCTTTAGCCAAAATAACTGCGACCAACCGCTTCCGGTAACCATCAATGAGTTTCTTACAATGCTCTGCTGGAATTTTAGACCATTCTTCTTTGGCAAACTACTCTAGGCCCCTGATATTTGAAGGGTGCCTTCTCCAAACTGCCATTTTTAGATCTCTCCACAGGTGTTCTATGGGATTCAGGTCTGGACTCATTGCTGGCCACCTTAGAAGTCTCCAGTGCTTTCTCTCAAACCATTTTCTAGTGCTTTTTGAAGTGTGTTTTGGGTTATTGTCCTGCTGGAAGACCCATGACCTCTGAGGTAGACCCAGCTTTCTCACACTGGGCCCTAAATTATGCTGCAAAATTTGTTGGTAGTCTTCTGACTTCATAATGCCATGCACACGGTCAAGCAGTCCAGTGCCAGAGGCAGCAAAGCAACCCCAAAACATCAGGGAACCTCCGCCATGTTTGACTGTAGGGACCATGTACTTTTCTTTGAATGCCTCTTTTTTCTCCTGTAAACTCTATGTTGATGCTTTTGCCCTAAAAGCTCTACTTTTGTCTCATCTGACCAGAGAACATTCTTCCAAAATGTTTTAGGCTTTTTCAGGTAAGTTTTGGCAAACTCCAGCCTGGCTTTTTTATGTCTCGGGGTAAGAAGTGGAGTCTTCCTGGGTCTCCTACCATACAGTCCCTTTTCATTCAGATGCCGACGGATAGTACGGGTTGACACCGTTGTACCCTCGGACTGCAGGGCAGCTTGAACTTGTTTGGATGTTAGTGGAGGTTCTTTATTCAGCATCCGCACAATCTTGCGTTGAAATCTCTTGTCAATTTTTCTTTTCTGGCCACATCTAGGGAGGTTAGCCACAGTGCCATGGGCTTTAAACTTCTTGATGACACTGCGCACGGTAGACACAGGAACATTCAGATCTTTGGAGATGGACTTGTAGCTTTGAGATTGCTCATGCTTCTTCACAATTTGGTTTCTCAAGTCCTCAGACAGTTCTTTGGTCTTCTTTCTTTTCTCCGTGCTCAATGTGGTACACACAAGGACACAGGACAGAGGTTGAGTCAACTTTAATCCATGTCAACTGGCTGCAAGTGTGATTTAGTTATTGCCAACACCTGTTAGGTGCCACAGGTAAGTTATAGGTGCTGTTAATTACACAAATTAGAGAAGCATCACATGATTTTTCGAACAGTGCCAATACTTTTGTCCACCCTCTTTGTTATGTTTGGTGTGGAATTATATCCAATTTGGCTTTAGGACAATTCTTTTTGTGTTTTTTCATTTAAGACAAATTAAATGAAGATAATAATACCAAAGAATTTGTGTTTGCAATCATTTTCAGGAAGAAACTGAGTATTATCTGACAGAATTGCAGGGGTGTCAATACTTTTGGCCATGACTGTAGATCCTCAGGCTACATTCACACTATGGGCGTAGCCAGGATCAAACCTTGGGGGGGCGGGCAGAACCTCATGCTGTTCCGCAGAATTTCATACTGCACACCTCAGCTGCTGCAGAACCTCATACTGCACACCCCTACACTTGAAAATAAAGCCTGCACCTTAAGATGATGTGGTGATGAATGCAGTCTATTTATTCCAACTATCAATTGATGTTGATGTGTTACTGAAGACGAGCAATGTCTGTCCTGGGCGTCCTTTTGGGCAGCTATGAGGTGTCCCTGACTGGTGCTAAAAAAAAAAGGAATGTTAGTCTGTGTGCTATCCGGCTTTCATTCTTTTTGGTACAGATATGATATGGATACAGATATGGATAAATGGATATATAGATAGAGCAGACTTCTAATCTGCTTTTGCTATTGAAAACATTATCTATGAGCTCAAAAACCTTTCAGGTGATGCGGTTTTTTCAAAAGCTGATCTGCTTTTGAAACTGAAAAACATATCCTCAAAAAACGCAGAAAAAACGCTGTGTGTGAATGTAGCCTTAGATCAGGAAGAGAACAGCCATTTATAGGACATTTCATAACTTTCCCAAATTCCTATGAAAAAATATTCAGCACATTCTGCATTGAACTACTGTACCCAATTTATTATATATTTTAGGAGTCGGTCCATTCTATACCAACTCCGACTCCACAGCCCTGCTGGAGGCATGGACAAAAATCAAAAATCTCCCCTGCCTCCAACCATGATACCAGGCGGACGCCAAGTGGAAGCACCCAGCCGGGTTTTGTGGAACCTAGGTCCTTTTTGTCTATGCCTTCAGGGCTCCTGTGTTGGTAATATGCTCTGACTATCTGCTGTGAGGTAATATTGGTTGTAGCAATTTGAATGTCCCAGGGTGTATGTTGATAGAGCTTGGAGTACCATTAATAATATTTGCTGATGGTTCCCTGTGCAAGCATGCGTCTAGCACATTTTGTATGTCTATGACAGTATTTATTTGTAAACAGCATGCATATAGGTATCAGTACTTGAAATTTTGAAATGCAGTAATATATATCTCTATGTAGTGGGACTTCATTAATTAATGAGCATTTGCACTTTTGTATTTTGTCTGGGGTTTTGGAACCTTAAATGTCAAATTGTATGTGATTATGACCCAATTTTCTTTGTTCATTTTCTAATGTCTGCTTTTGTACAGACTTTTTTTATTTGTTTTTAACTATGTGTTTGTATGTAGTGTCTGCTGAAATTAAATAAAATATATTTTTGTATTATAAATATTGGTGGTGATCCCTATAGTTGTCGCATATACTTTTTCTTGGTTTGTGTCAATGAGTGAAAAACGCTGAAAGAAGTGACAGACATGTTCTATGTGGAAAAAACACTGCAAAGCACAAAATCCTGTTGCCAAAAAAAAACATGTATGCATGAGATTTCTGAAATCTCATAGGCTTTGCTGGTACTGTAAAAAGCAGTTGAAAATTTAGCATAAAGTAGCAAAACGTCCAGTGTGAACTTACCCATACACTGTTTACCTAACATCCTTTCCTTTTTTTTTTTTTTTTTTTTTTTTTTAATAAATTGGCTAGTAAATATTTATATTATCCGGTCTTCGTGCATGTCTGCTGATTACTGCTGAACTTCCCATCCTGTGGCCGTCCCTCTTCCACGTTACTGTATTAGAGCAGATTATTGAAGGTTTATCCATTATGTTGCTTGCTGTATGCGTATTTAGGTTTTTGGAATTTTTTTTTACCTGCTTTCAGAAATATACAATGAACAAGTTTTAGTGTATTGTATTAAAGGGATTGTCCGGTTTCCTCAAAATAATTTTGAAAAGGCAGGGCATGTCATGAAATGGCAGAATAAAGTATTCTTACTGGCTTCATCCCTCATCATTCCAGTACAGGTCTGTTTGACGGTGTGTTCCTGTGGGTTGCACTTGTAAAGAGCCAGTCATCCCACCTGATCTAATAGTATGGGTGTCACTAATAGAGTTTAAGCCGGCATGGTGCGCAATACGTATTTGTGTAACAAGTCTTATCCATTTGCATTCATTCATAATTATAGGCAAACCTCCCTCCCCCCCCACTTTTGATAATGTGTGATTGGTTGTTTTATCAGTATTTTGCACCTGTGCGACCTCTGTCTTTTAGCATGGGGGGTGCTGAATTCTATAGTTTATTGGAATAGTGACCTTGTGTTTTTAAGTGTTTGCTCATTTTTCTATAATGGATTTTTTTCAGTTCTGCTCACATGGGTATGTGTAGATTTGTTCTATAATGAATGCAAAATTTCAAATAGTAAATGCGTCAGACCCTGGTGGTCCACTCTTAACTCATCTAAACACAAACCCACTTTTCTCACATTCCTAAAAGGTGGTGAGAGGGGTGCAAAGTCTGAAATTTTAGTATAAAAATAGTGTGTGCTGAAAACTTTTTTTCACCAGAAAAGTGGTGTGAAGATCTTGATAAATGTCCTACATAGAACTTGTTATTGTACTTATGTTATCAAGTGTCCCACTCTTCAATTGTCAGTGGGGTTCAGGTAACTCTGCAGCGTGTGTATGCTCATCACAGGAGAGTGTTTCTCCTGTCTACTTGTCATAATTGCACTATGTTGAGGGGCTTGGATGACTACCTCATTTGGGTAGGTAACTGTGCCCCTTTTTCTATCATTATACTGTAGATGGAGAAGGGGTCTGGCTTAAAGGGAACCTGTCACCAGGTTTACCCCCTATAAAGTATGGCCAGCATCTTTCAGCCCTCTGTTACAGTGTTCTGGAATGCTGTCTATATCCCTAACCACTCTGCAAGGTACACAAGAGCTTTTGTTTTACTCACAGAAGGCGCGGACTGGTCTGATGGGTTGTTTCCGGTCTTGATCCACCACCTTCTCTCTTTTTACTATTGTCTCCCTGCATCATGTGGATGACTCGTCCAACATCATCCACAGTGTCTACATCGAGTACTGTAGTGCGCATGCGCTGGCTTTACCTACGGGTCATCATTTCTCTTTGGCCTTTCTCTGCGCATGTACACTACAGTATTTTGAAGGACAGAGAAAAGTATGCCTGCGCAGGAGTGCGATGGTGAACACTGTGTGGATGACATAGGATATGTCATCCGCATGAAGCAGGGAAGGAGAACAGCGATCATAAGAAGAGATGAGGCGCCGGATCAAGACCAGTGATGCCCATCGGACCGGAACTGGCTGTCTGTTGATATAATAAAAGCTTTTTTTTTTTCCTTTTTTGTGCCTTGTAGAGCGAGCAGATTGGGGACATATACAGTAGTAGCTAGAAGTAATCGTACACTATATAACAAGACACATAATTCATAAAATACCCAAACTAAATCATTAGTTAGGGAAACGCTTTAAAACATTATACGCAAAGGAGGGGTTAAAATCACGCGAGTATATTAGCCTTATAGTTTATCTTTATTGCACATTAAGATTAAATATATACACATACATAGTAAAGCACAGAGGCTGTCTGGCAAAAGTGCAGAGATCAAAAGCTAGCAATACTACATACACATGGTACTTGATCCATGCCGCAACTACACTTAATCTCTAAGTGCATTGTCCTACTCTAAGTGCCTTGTTTCTAAGTGCCAGTACTGTATTATATGGAGCAGCTCATTTAGCACCCTGTTATAGCTGATTGAGGCATAGTACTATGTGTAGTACGTGTTGGGTGTTTTTAATAACCAGACGTGCAGGTTTTTCTCAATATCTGACATGAAATTAGAATAAAAATTTCCCGTTTTTGGTCATTTACAATTACCAGAATTATTTGCCAAATGCCAGAATAATGATAGAGAATGTTTTAAGGCATTTTGTTACTTACTGCAAAGTCAAAAGTTTACATACACTAAGATTACTATGCCTTTAAACAAGTCTGGACTGCCCATGTGATGATGTCATGTGTTTGGAAGCTTCTTGTAGGTTTTTTAGCAACACCTGTGGATGTATTTTAATTCACCCCTGAAACACACGGCTTCTTTGTGTAGCATCATGGGAAAGTCTGAAGAAATCAGCTAAGATATCAGGAAGAGAATTGTGGACTTGCACAAGTCTAGCTCATCCTTGGGTACAATTTCAAGATACCTGAAGGTGCCTTGTTCATCTGTACAAACAACTAGGCGCAAGTACAAACAAGATAGAAATGTCCAGCCATCATACCGCTCAGGAAGGAGACTGGTTCTGTGTCTCAGAGAAGAATGTGTTTTGGTCCAACATGTGCGTATCAACCCAAGGACAAAAACGAAAGACCTCGTGAAGATGATGATGGAAGCTGGTAAGATTGTATCAATATCCACCATGAAGCAAGTACTGTATCAACATGGACTGAAAGACCTCTCTGAAGAAGCCATTACTCCAAAAGATACATAAAAATAGCTAGATTAATGCTTGCAAATGCACACAGGAACAAAGACCTTAATTTTTGGAGACATGTCCTGTGGTCTGATGAAACTAAAATTGAACTTTTGGGGCATAATGACTATCGAACAAGGGAGAAGCTTGGAAGCCTAAGAACACCATCCCAGCTGTGAAAAACGGGGGTGACAGAATCATGTTGTGGGGTTATGCTGCTGGAGGGACTGGTGCACTTCACAAACTAGATGACATCATGAGTAGGGTTAATCGAATAGCTTTGGATAACTGCTTATCCGAATAGCTATAGCGCTTACCGAATAGCTGCATCAGTAATCTGGATTCCTGGAGCTCTCCCGATAATCAGCTGTTCGGTTCTGCATCTGCAGGCTCTCCATGACGCAACTGTGACGCTGAACAGCTGATTATTGGGAGCGCTCCAGGTATCCGGGTTATCGATGCAGCTATTTGGTACGTGCTATAGCTATTCAGATAAGCAGTTTTCCGAAGCTATTCGATCAACCATAATCATGAGAAAAGAAGATTATGTGGCAATACTGAAGCAACATCTCAAGACATCGGCCAAGAAGTTTAAAACTTAGGCGGAAATGAGTCTTCCAAATGGACAATGACCCAAAGCATACTGCCAAAATGGTATCAAAGTGGCTTAAAGGGAAGGTGCCGCAATTTTATATAATTTGCAAAAAAATAGTAAGTAACAAAACATGTTGTTTCAGCAAATGTTGTACTAACTAGGATTTATGGCTTGTTTGTAATAATGTTTTAATGTAGCCACTGGGCGCTGCCATCTTGATTTGCAGATCTGTGGAGGACTCATACAGTCTGCAAATATGGACATATGGACATAGGACACTGCGGTCGGCTCCCGACCCCACATTGCAGCCTCATTAGCAGTGAACTGGGCACGCCCCTGTGGGCTGCACCATTCACTGCTGTAGGTGTGGCTGGGCGCCATTTTACTGTAGCCCAGTGCTATCTGCTGAGCTCCACTTACCCTCTATCACAGGACCACTTGTGGCATAACAGGTCCTGTGTTGTGAGGAGAGGCTGAAGAGATGGAGAAGGTGGTCAGCAGAGGAGAGAAGCGCTCACTGGAGCCGGAGGATGGAGAGTGGTGAGTGCGGGTGACTTTCCTCTATGCTCCTCTGTCCTGCTTACTCCAGGCTCGGCCCTGTGCTTCCTGCTCTACTGTGTTCTTCTGCTCTGTCTCCGCCTCCTCACTCACAGCCCCAGTGATCTCCGGTAATCTGACACCTTTGCTTTTATGGCTGTCTGAGGAGGACAGTGACATATACAGCCCATAGTCTTGTGTATAATTGGGGGGGGGGGGGGCTGGAAGTTTCACCAGTGTGGGCATATCTGTAATACTGTCTCCTGTGATACTGCCTGCTGAGCCGTGTATCTAATCCTCTCCTGTGTGATACTGTCTGCTGAGCCGTGTATCTAATCCTCTCCTGTGTGATACTGACTGCTGAGCCGTGTATCTAATCCTATCCTGTGTGATACTGACTGCTGAGCCGTGTATCTAATCCTATCCTGTGTGATACTGACTGCTGAGCCGTGTATCTAATCCTATCCCGTGTGATACTGCCTGCTGAGCCGTGTATCTAATCCTCTCCTGTGTGATACTGCCTGCTGAGCCATGTATCTAATCCTCTCCTGTGTGATACTGTCTGCTGAGCCGTGTATCTAATCCTCTCCTGTGTGATACTGACTGCTGAGCCGTGTATCTAATCCTATCCTGTGTGATACTGACTGCTGAGCCGTGTATCTAATCCTCCCCTGTGTCATACTGACTGCTGAGCCGTGTATCTAATCCTATCCTGAGTGATACTGACTGCTGAGCCGTGTATCTAATCCTCCCCTGTGTGATACTGACTGCTGAGCCGTGTATCAAGTCCTATCCTGTGTGATACTGACTGCTGAGCCGTGTATCTAATCCTATCCCGTGTGATACTGACTGCTGAGCCGTGTATCAAGTCCTATCCTGTGTGATACTGACTGCTGAGCCCTGTATCTAATCCTCTCCTGTGTGATGCTGCCTGCTGAGCCGTATATCTAATCCTATCCTGTGTGATACTGACTGCTGAGCCGTGTATCTAATCCTATCCTGTGTGATACTGACTGCTGAGCCGTGTATCTAATCCTATCCCGTGTGATACTGACTGCTGAGCCGTGTATCAAGTCCTATCCTGTGTGATACTGACTGCTGAGCCCTGTATCTAATCCTCTCCTGTGTGATACTGACTGCTGAGCCCTGTATCTAATCCTCTCCTGTGTGATGCTGCCTGCTGAGCCGTGTATCTAATCCTATCCCGTGTGATACTGCTCTCCTGAAATACTCTGTGCTGCTGTCACCCTGCTGGTTTTGTGTGAGATCTACATGGTGGTATTGTGTATGATCTATATGGCGGTATTGTGTATGATCTATATGGCGGTATTATGTGAGAACACTATGGCAGTATTATCTGCTAAAAGGGGACCCATTCTAGGGTGGTTCTGGCTGAGCACCTTCACACGGGTCAGGGGTAATAGGTGAAGTCAGGGGAGGGCTGGGGAGGCAGCTGAAGAGAGGGGTCTCATTTTTATCATTACTGTATGGTCACCCCGGACTGCGCCTGTCGCCTCGCTTTCACACATCGCCAGGACAGGATCTGAGGAGGGGAATGGGGTCTTTGCCTGCAAAGTCTGGATCAGGCTGATTGATGGCCGTTCTGATCCAGAGTTTACATGCAAAGACAGTCAGTAACTTTGCAGGCCCTATCAAAATGGCTGCTCATTGTGTTCCTAGATGTCATAGGTTTTTGTGCCAGATTTCAGTAGCTGCTCCCCCTAGTGTTAACAAGTGGAAATGCCAAACTTTTTAAAATTATTTTTCATATTTTGCAAAATTAAAAACAAATGATAATATTTTTTAAGAAAATGTAAACATTAATTCTTTACTTTTTTTCAATTGCTGAAAAAAATTTTTTTGGATGGCACCTTCCCTTTAAGGATAACAAAGTCAATGGTTTGGAGTGGGTTTCACAAAGCCCTGATCTCCAATTAAAAATGTATGGGCAAAGCTGAAAAGGCAGGTGCGAGCAGGGCGATCTACAAACCTGGAACAGTTACCCCAGTTTTGTTAGAAGGAATGGCCCCAAATTAAGACCAACTATTGTGAGAAGCTTGTGGAAGGATATCCCAAACGTTTGACCGAAGTCATTCAGTTTAAGGGCAATGGTACCAAATACTAATGAAATATATGTAAACTTTTGACTTTGCAGTAAGTAATAAAAATGTGTTAAAACATTCTCTCGTTCTCATTATTCTTGCATTTGGAAAATATTAATAATTATAGTAATCCTAATTGACCTAAAGCTGGAAAGTTTTATTCTGATTTCATATCAGATAACCATGCATATGTGTCTTTTTATATAGTGTATGTAAACTTCTGGCTTCAACTGTATACAGCAAACTAGAATTGCTGTAACAGTTGGTTGAAAGATGCTGGCTGTACTATATATGGGGAAAACTGGGTTCCCTTTAACTATGGAAATAAGCAAGCCTATTTATAATTTTATTTTTTTTGGTCTACTGATCAGTCCCTTCAACATGTGAGTTTGGTTGGTCAAAACCACTGCTATGTTTTTGTTGTGGTTCTTAAATATCTCACTTTCCGTCTGTGAAAAGTCAACTTATTGCAGCATTATTATATTAAAGGAACTTCCTCCCACATTCCAAAGACATACTGATAGGGAATCGGGGACAGTGCTAAAAATGTCTGTAAAGCACTGTGAAATTAGTGGTGCTATATAAATGAGTAAAATAAATAAAAAATAAAAAAGGAAGAGGAAAGGGAAGGCCTTATCTGTCACAGAACAAAGACATTGCCTCTTTGTTAGAAGGATATAGTCCAGACATATTAAATATTCCTGCAAAATGTTAATACCAGTAAAGCAGTTTATGAAATAATTTCTAAAGCATATTTTACTCTGTTTGTTATAACTGATGGTGTAAATGGCTGTTACAGCTTTCAGTAGAGTAAATGCCTTATTTTTACTAAATTCCCATTGTGTATCACACATATCACATACGGTATATGTTGTGCCCAATATCCAGATATATGTAGACACACATATTGTGTTAAATCCCAAACCTGATTTATTAATATTAAAACCTAGTGCGTCAACCTGAAGTCACCAGAATCAAAAGCTCACTTTGATAAAGGTTTGCTGCTATAATATGAACATATATTACATACAAAACACATCCATTTACAGTTGTGTAATATGTTTTCTAATCATCAACAGGAAAATTTCAGTAGTGTTTTTGTGGGCATAATATTATGGTTATGAGCCATAAACATACAGCACAATATCATTTTTTTTTTTTGCTCCAATTAAGGTCTCTTTTTTTTTTTTTTTTTTTTATAACAGAAAACTACAGCTATTTTACCTAAAGATTAGCCTAGCAGTCCACAATATTTTGTCTTTTAACAAAAAGTGTAATAATATGTGACATTTAGGAAAAATGAACATGAGTTATATTTTCTTAGAACTTTCTGAGCTTAGTGAAGTCATTGTCATGTAATTTATTGGGGAATTCTGAATTATTAAAGAGCGGCCTAGATCTAGTTTGACTGAGTGAGAAACAGGGTGTCTAAGGGGTAAGGTTTCTCCTTGTGAAGAGTGCCAAGTTCGCTATAGGGAGACTTATAGTCCATATGCAATAAGCCTCTTCAGAAATTAAGAGAAGAACCCTCGTTCCACCTAATGAAGGTAGCAATCCTAAAAGTCATTATCACTTCCTTAATAGACTGTAAGGTAGCGCTGTCATTCAGGGTTGGGGACACTCGCTTGGCAGCCAAATAATCAGATCCGACACGGGTTTTCCATAAAACAATAACAGTCCATGCGGTTTATTCAGGCATCATAAACCATGACCAGCAACATAAAGTTCATATCAACAGCATAGCGTCCATGACAGAGCTTCACTCTGTTTACTCTGTTTATCCTGTGGTCACACAGGTTGTGCAATGTCCAACACACAGGCTATCGAGCCTCAGTTATATCCCCTGTCAGGGTTACCTCATGGCTGCTTCTCCATGCAGAAGTTCATTCCCTCTCTCTGGGAACTCTCAGGCACTTGCAGCCATTAAACACAGCGTCCACACGTGCTGTTTAGGAAGGCAGCCCACATCTTCCTCAGTCGGTCTCACGTCTGCCCAAACGAGACCTTTCATACGGACCAACCGGGTCCCTGCATTCACTCATGACCTACCCTGGCCACCTTATATGGTCCGTAGCCACGCCCACCGGATCACATGGCTATGATCTCATTATAGGTCCTTCACTCATTCACACAGTCTTTACTGTAGGCATTTTTAGACACACCCCTAGGTGGATTTGTAGGTAGCTGGTCTCGTCGCCTGTCTCACCAGCTACCTGGAAAGCTCCCTGAGACAGTGTAACGAAATCTCAGCAATACCTCTGCTGATCAACACACATTCAAGCTTCCATCCCAAGGCCACCTACCTTGGGATGCATAACGATCATTCAGCACACTGCCACTCATCCTCTCTCCTGGGACACCCACACAGCGCCCCCTAGCAGACACAGTGGTCACTACACCACAAGACCTTGCCACAGCTAACTCCAATAGGTGACACTAGGGTTCTTCTCTTCTTGCTCACTGGAGAGGCTATTTTCACATTTTGCTGAAAGCATTGCATGGCCTATAAGTAAGTATCCTTTGCATGACTAGTTTTCAGCAAAAATATCAATTGAAAATTGGTTTAATGCCTGTTTTATTGACTATCTAGAAGGGGTTCATGCCTACTTCCTTGGTGGTCTAGTGTTGTAGAGAGGGCAAAGTCTGCTTCCCTAGTAGTCTACGATGGTGTTTCCTTCCTTGGGAGGGGGGGGTTTAGGGTAGTAAATTGGGTTGATACTTCTGTTATGATTAAGCACTAGAACCACCTCCTGGTTGGATGCCTCGTCTAAATCCACACCCTCCAAAAGTTAGTCAGGGGCTCCTGTCTCCCCAACACAACTGCAGGAGATCAATAAAACTTGCAAGTTAATAAAAGTAAAAGTAATTATGGGTGTAGTAAATTTTACTGTTTGGTATACTTGCACAGTGGTAAAGTTTCTAGAAAACAACACATTACTCAACTATTTGGTTAGCTCTGATTTGGCATCTGCTGGTAAAAAATAATGGATCATGAGCCTTTCTGAATAGGTGGCGCTGTAGAGTAAAAGTCCTCTTTCTTTCTGAAGAGGCAATTTGCATATTATTTTCCCAGAGGAGCATTGCACGGCGAATAAGTCTCCTTACCTTGACAAGCCACAGCTGGCATGTCACTCTCCGCAAGGAGAAACCTTACTTCTTAGACCCTAGTCCAGAGCCTCTCACCTTGCCAAATCAGATCTCATACTTTGCACTGACGAGAGCCAACAGCTCGAAACACCGTGTCTGCAAATTGAGATTCTGATTTGGCTTGTATCCTAAGTCATACTACAAGACTCGTTAAAGGGTTGATTGTGACTTGTAGGATCGCTACTACCAATAGGTGGCGCTGTAGAGTAAAAGTCCTCTTTCTTTCTGAAGAGGCAATTTGCATATTATTTTCCCAGAGGAGCATTGCACGGCGAATAAGTCTCCTTACCTTGACAAGCCACAGCTGGCATGTCACTCTCCGCAAGGAGAAACCTTACTTCTTAGACCCTAGTCCAGAGCCTCTCACCTTGCCAAATCAGATCTCATACTTTGCACTGACGAGAGCCAACAGCTCGAAACACCGTGTCTGCAAATTGAGATTCTGATTTGGCTTGTATCCTAAGTCATACTACAAGACTCGTTAAAGGGTTGATTGTGACTTGTAGGATCGCTACTACCAATAGGTGGCGCTGTAGAGTAAAAGTCCTCTTTCTTTCTGAAGAGGCAATTTGCATATTATTTTCCCAGAGGAGCATTGCACGGCGAATAAGTCTCCTTACCTTGACAAGCCACAGCTGGCATGTCACTCTCCGCAAGGAGAAACCTTACTTCTTAGACCCTAGTCCAGAGCCTCTCACCTTGCCAAATCAGATCTCATACTTTGCACTGACGAGAGCCAACAGCTCGAAACACCGTGTCTGCAAATTGAGATTCTGATTTGGCTTGTATCCTAAGTCATACTACAAGACTCGTTAAAGGGTTGATTGTGACTTGTAGGATCGCTACTACCAATAGGTGGCGCTGTAGAGTAAAAGTCCTCTTTCTTTCTGAAGAGGCAATTTGCATATTATTTTCCCAGAGGAGCATTGCACGGCGAATAAGTCTCCTTACCTTGACAAGCCACAGCTGGCATGTCACTCTCCGCAAGGAGAAACCTTACTTCTTAGACCCTAGTCCAGAGCCTCTCACCTTGCCAAATCAGATCTCATACTTTGCACTGACGAGAGCCAACAGCTCGAAACACCGTGTCTGCAAATTGAGATTCTGATTTGGCTTGTATCCTAAGTCATACTACAAGACTCGTTAAAGGGTTGATTGTGACTTGTAGGATCGCTACTACCAATAGGTGGCGCTGTAGAGTAAAAGTCCTCTTTCTTTCTGAAGAGGCAATTTGCATATTATTTTCCCAGAGGAGCATTGCACGGCGAATAAGTCTCCTTACCTTGACAAGCCACAGCTGGCATGTCACTCTCCGCAAGGAGAAACCTTACTTCTTAGACCCTAGTCCAGAGCCTCTCACCTTGCCAAATCAGATCTCATACTTTGCACTGACGAGAGCCAACAGCTCGAAACACCGTGTCTGCAAATTGAGATTCTGATTTGGCTTGTATCCTAAGTCATACTACAAGACTCGTTAAAGGGTTGATTGTGACTTGTAGGATCGCTACTACCAATAGGTGGCGCTGTAGAGTAAAAGTCCTCTTTCTTTCTGAAGAGGCAATTTGCATATTATTTTCCCAGAGGAGCATTGCACGGCGAATAAGTCTCCTTACCTTGACAAGCCACAGCTGGCATGTCACTCTCCGCAAGGAGAAACCTTACTTCTTAGACCCTAGTCCAGAGCCTCTCACCTTGCCAAATCAGATCTCATACTTTGCACTGACGAGAGCCAACAGCTCGAAACACCGTGTCTGCAAATTGAGATTCTGATTTGGCTTGTATCCTAAGTCATACTACAAGACTCGTTAAAGGGTTGATTGTGACTTGTAGGATCGCTACTACCAATAGGTGGCGCTGTAGAGTAAAAGTCCTCTTTCTTTCTGAAGAGGCAATTTGCATATTATTTTCCCAGAGGAGCATTGCACGGCGAATAAGTCTCCTTACCTTGACAAGCCACAGCTGGCATGTCACTCTCCGCAAGGAGAAACCTTACTTCTTAGACCCTAGTCCAGAGCCTCTCACCTTGCCAAATCAGATCTCATACTTTGCACTGACGAGAGCCAACAGCTCGAAACACCGTGTCTGCAAATTGAGATTCTGATTTGGCTTGTATCCTAAGTCATACTACAAGACTCGTTAAAGGGTTGATTGTGACTTGTAGGATCGCTACTACCAATAGGTGGCGCTGTAGAGTAAAAGTCCTCTTTCTTTCTGAAGAGGCAATTTGCATATTATTTTCCCAGAGGAGCATTGCACGGCGAATAAGTCTCCTTACCTTGACAAGCCACAGCTGGCATGTCACTCTCCGCAAGGAGAAACCTTACTTCTTAGACCCTAGTCCAGAGCCTCTCACCTTGCCAAATCAGATCTCATACTTTGCACTGACGAGAGCCAACAGCTCGAAACACCGTGTCTGCAAATTGAGATTCTGATTTGGCTTGTATCCTAAGTCATACTACAAGACTCGTTAAAGGGTTGATTGTGACTTGTAGGATCGCTACTACCAATAGGTGGCGCTGTAGAGTAAAAGTCCTCTTTCTTTCTGAAGAGGCAATTTGCATATTATTTTCCCAGAGGAGCATTGCACGGCGAATAAGTCTCCTTACCTTGACAAGCCACAGCTGGCATGTCACTCTCCGCAAGGAGAAACCTTACTTCTTAGACCCTAGTCCAGAGCCTCTCACCTTGCCAAATCAGATCTCATACTTTGCACTGACGAGAGCCAACAGCTCGAAACACCGTGTCTGCAAATTGAGATTCTGATTTGGCTTGTATCCTAAGTCATACTACAAGACTCGTTAAAGGGTTGATTGTGACTTGTAGGATCGCTACTACCAATAGGTGGCGCTGTAGAGTAAAAGTCCTCTTTCTTTCTGAAGAGGCAATTTGCATATTATTTTCCCAGAGGAGCATTGCACGGCGAATAAGTCTCCTTACCTTGACAAGCCACAGCTGGCATGTCACTCTCCGCAAGGAGAAACCTTACTTCTTAGACCCTAGTCCAGAGCCTCTCACCTTGCCAAATCAGATCTCATACTTTGCACTGACGAGAGCCAACAGCTCGAAACACCGTGTCTGCAAATTGAGATTCTGATTTGGCTTGTATCCTAAGTCATACTACAAGACTCGTTAAAGGGTTGATTGTGACTTGTAGGATCGCTACTACCAATAGGTGGCGCTGTAGAGTAAAAGTCCTCTTTCTTTCTGAAGAGGCAATTTGCATATTATTTTCCCAGAGGAGCATTGCACGGCGAATAAGTCTCCTTACCTTGACAAGCCACAGCTGGCATGTCACTCTCCGCAAGGAGAAACCTTACTTCTTAGACCCTAGTCCAGAGCCTCTCACCTTGCCAAATCAGATCTCATACTTTGCACTGACGAGAGCCAACAGCTCGAAACACCGTGTCTGCAAATTGAGATTCTGATTTGGCTTGTATCCTAAGTCATACTACAAGACTCGTTAAAGGGTTGATTGTGACTTGTAGGATCGCTACTACCAATAGGTGGCGCTGTAGAGTAAAAGTCCTCTTTCTTTCTGAAGAGGCAATTTGCATATTATTTTCCCAGAGGAGCATTGCACGGCGAATAAGTCTCCTTACCTTGACAAGCCACAGCTGGCATGTCACTCTCCGCAAGGAGAAACCTTACTTCTTAGACCCTAGTCCAGAGCCTCTCACCTTGCCAAATCAGATCTCATACTTTGCACTGACGAGAGCCAACAGCTCGAAACACCGTGTCTGCAAATTGAGATTCTGATTTGGCTTGTATCCTAAGTCATACTACAAGACTCGTTAAAGGGTTGATTGTGACTTGTAGGATCGCTACTACCAATAGGTGGCGCTGTAGAGTAAAAGTCCTCTTTCTTTCTGAAGAGGCAATTTGCATATTATTTTCCCAGAGGAGCATTGCACGGCGAATAAGTCTCCTTACCTTGACAAGCCACAGCTGGCATGTCACTCTCCGCAAGGAGAAACCTTACTTCTTAGACCCTAGTCCAGAGCCTCTCACCTTGCCAAATCAGATCTCATACTTTGCACTGACGAGAGCCAACAGCTCGAAACACCGTGTCTGCAAATTGAGATTCTGATTTGGCTTGTATCCTAAGTCATACTACAAGACTCGTTAAAGGGTTGATTGTGACTTGTAGGATCGCTACTACCAATAGGTGGCGCTGTAGAGTAAAAGTCCTCTTTCTTTCTGAAGAGGCAATTTGCATATTATTTTCCCAGAGGAGCATTGCACGGCGAATAAGTCTCCTTACCTTGACAAGCCACAGCTGGCATGTCACTCTCCGCAAGGAGAAACCTTACTTCTTAGACCCTAGTCCAGAGCCTCTCACCTTGCCAAATCAGATCTCATACTTTGCACTGACGAGAGCCAACAGCTCGAAACACCGTGTCTGCAAATTGAGATTCTGATTTGGCTTGTATCCTAAGTCATACTACAAGACTCGTTAAAGGGTTGATTGTGACTTGTAGGATCGCTACTACCAATAGGTGGCGCTGTAGAGTAAAAGTCCTCTTTCTTTCTGAAGAGGCAATTTGCATATTATTTTCCCAGAGGAGCATTGCACGGCGAATAAGTCTCCTTACCTTGACAAGCCACAGCTGGCATGTCACTCTCCGCAAGGAGAAACCTTACTTCTTAGACCCTAGTCCAGAGCCTCTCACCTTGCCAAATCAGATCTCATACTTTGCACTGACGAGAGCCAACAGCTTGAAACACCGTGTCTGCAAATTGAGATTCTGATTTGGCTTGTATCCTAAGTCATACTACAAGACTCGTTAAAGGGTTGATTGTGACTTGTAGGATCGCTACTACCAATAGGTGGCGCTGTAGAGTAAAAGTCCTCTTTCTTTCTGAAGAGGCAATTTGCATATTATTTTCCCAGAGGAGCATTGCACGGCGAATAAGTCTCCTTACCTTGACAAGCCACAGCTGGCATGTCACTCTCCGCAAGGAGAAACCTTACTTCTTAGACCCTAGTCCAGAGCCTCTCACCTTGCCAAATCAGATCTCATACTTTGCACTGACGAGAGCCAACAGCTCGAAACACCGTGTCTGCAAATTGAGATTCTGATTTGGCTTGTATCCTAAGTCATACTACAAGACTCGTTAAAGGGTTGATTGTGACTTGTAGGATCGCTACTACCAATAGGTGGCGCTGTAGAGTAAAAGTCCTCTTTCTTTCTGAAGAGGCAATTTGCATATTATTTTCCCAGAGGAGCATTGCACGGCGAATAAGTCTCCTTACCTTGACAAGCCACAGCTGGCATGTCACTCTCCGCAAGGAGAAACCTTACTTCTTAGACCCTAGTCCAGAGCCTCTCACCTTGCCAAATCAGATCTCATACTTTGCACTGACGAGAGCCAACAGCTCGAAACACCGTGTCTGCAAATTGAGATTCTGATTTGGCTTGTATCCTAAGTCATACTACAAGACTCGTTAAAGGGTTGATTGTGACTTGTAGGATCGCTACTACCAATAGGTGGCGCTGTAGAGTAAAAGTCCTCTTTCTTTCTGAAGAGGCAATTTGCATATTATTTTCCCAGAGGAGCATTGCACGGCGAATAAGTCTCCTTACCTTGACAAGCCACAGCTGGCATGTCACTCTCCGCAAGGAGAAACCTTACTTCTTAGACCCTAGTCCAGAGCCTCTCACCTTGCCAAATCAGATCTCATACTTTGCACTGACGAGAGCCAACAGCTCGAAACACCGTGTCTGCAAATTGAGATTCTGATTTGGCTTGTATCCTAAGTCATACTACAAGACTCGTTAAAGGGTTGATTGTGACTTGTAGGATCGCTACTACCAATAGGTGGCGCTGTAGAGTAAAAGTCCTCTTTCTTTCTGAAGAGGCAATTTGCATATTATTTTCCCAGAGGAGCATTGCACGGCGAATAAGTCTCCTTACCTTGACAAGCCACAGCTGGCATGTCACTCTCCGCAAGGAGAAACCTTACTTCTTAGACCCTAGTCCAGAGCCTCTCACCTTGCCAAATCAGATCTCATACTTTGCACTGACGAGAGCCAACAGCTCGAAACACCGTGTCTGCAAATTGAGATTCTGATTTGGCTTGTATCCTAAGTCATACTACAAGACTCGTTAAAGGGTTGATTGTGACTTGTAGGATCGCTACTACCAATAGGTGGCGCTGTAGAGTAAAAGTCCTCTTTCTTTCTGAAGAGGCAATTTGCATATTATTTTCCCAGAGGAGCATTGCACGGCGAATAAGTCTCCTTACCTTGACAAGCCACAGCTGGCATGTCACTCTCCGCAAGGAGAAACCTTACTTCTTAGACCCTAGTCCAGAGCCTCTCACCTTGCCAAATCAGATCTCATACTTTGCACTGACGAGAGCCAACAGCTCGAAACACCGTGTCTGCAAATTGAGATTCTGATTTGGCTTGTATCCTAAGTCATACTACAAGACTCGTTAAAGGGTTGATTGTGACTTGTAGGATCGCTACTACAAATAGGTGGCGCTGTAGAGTAAAAGTCCTCTTTCTTTCTGAAGAGGCAATTTGCATATTATTTTCCCAGAGGAGCATTGCACGGCGAATAAGTCTCCTTACCTTGACAAGCGACAGCTGGCATGTCACTCTCCGCAAGGAGAAACCTTACTTCTTAGACCCTAGTCCAGAGCCTCTCACCTTGCCAAATCAGATCTCATACTTTGCACTGACGAGAGCCAACAGCTCGAAACACCGTGTCTGCAAATTGAGATTCTGATTTGGCTTGTATCCTAAGTCATACTACAAGACTCGTTAAAGGGTTGATTGTGACTTGTAGGATCGCTACTACCAATAGGTGGCGCTGTAGAGTAAAAGTCCTCTTTCTTTCTGAAGAGGCAATTTGCATATTATTTTCCCAGAGGAGCATTGCACGGCGAATAAGTCTCCTTACCTTGACAAGCCACAGCTGGCATGTCACTCTCCGCAAGGAGAAACCTTACTTCTTAGACCCTAGTCCAGAGCCTCTCACCTTGCCAAATCAGATCTCATACTTTGCACTGACGAGAGCCAACAGCTCGAAACACCGTGTCTGCAAATTGAGATTCTGATTTGGCTTGTATCCTAAGTCATACTACAAGACTCGTTAAAGGGTTGATTGTGACTTGTAGGATCGCTACTACCAATAGGTGGCGCTGTAGAGTAAAAGTCCTCTTTCTTTCTGAAGAGGCAATTTGCATATTATTTTCCCAGAGGAGCATTGCACGGCGAATAAGTCTCCTTACCTTGACAAGCCACAGCTGGCATGTCACTCTCCGCAAGGAGAAACCTTACTTCTTAGACCCTAGTCCAGAGCCTCTCACCTTGCCAAATCAGATCTCATACTTTGCACTGACGAGAGCCAACAGCTCGAAACACCGTGTCTGCAAATTGAGATTCTGATTTGGCTTGTATCCTAAGTCATACTACAAGACTCGTTAAAGGGTTGATTGTGACTTGTAGGATCGCTACTACCAATAGGTGGCGCTGTAGAGTAAAAGTCCTCTTTCTTTCTGAAGAGGCAATTTGCATATTATTTTCCCAGAGGAGCATTGCACGGCGAATAAGTCTCCTTACCTTGACAAGCCACAGCTGGCATGTCACTCTCCGCAAGGAGAAACCTTACTTCTTAGACCCTAGTCCAGAGCCTCTCACCTTGCCAAATCAGATCTCATACTTTGCACTGACGAGAGCCAACAGCTCGAAACACCGTGTCTGCAAATTGAGATTCTGATTTGGCTTGTATCCTAAGTCATACTACAAGACTCGTTAAAGGGTTGATTGTGACTTGTAGGATCGCTACTACCAATAGGTGGCGCTGTAGAGTAAAAGTCCTCTTTCTTTCTGAAGAGGCAATTTGCATGCCAGATTAAACAAATTTAAGTATATATACTACATACTAAGTAGAACTGTAAAAAAAAAACACTTTGATATGGGAAGCATAATTGGTCAGTGTTTCTATTTTACTTTCATAAAGAGTAATGAGAATGTAAAATTTGTCCTTTTTATCATTTACAGCTTGAAGATGGCCATACCCTTTTTGACTACAATGTGGGCTTGAATGACATCGTACAACTCTTAATCCGTTCTCAGGCTGATGATGCAACTCCTTCCACAAAGAAAAAGGACGCAGATGGAAAAACCCATCAAAATTCTGCAAATAAGCACAAATCGCGTGTCAGTTCCAATGCTACTCAGCCATCTACTTCTGCACGATCCTTCCTCATTGACCCAGGCATTGGTATTTATAAGGTTTGTGTCTGCTTTATCTACTTTGCATTTGCTTAAACTTGTAGGTAATGATGTG
The DNA here is from genome assembly GCF_039654945.1 of Dendrobates tinctorius. Taxonomy (NCBI): domain Eukaryota; kingdom Metazoa; phylum Chordata; class Amphibia; order Anura; family Dendrobatidae; genus Dendrobates; species Dendrobates tinctorius. Next base: position 19,964,547 of record NW_027361699.1, on the reverse strand, counting down.
TGTTTCTGATTTTACATTTTTCACTTAAAATGTAGGCAACCGCTCACAAATTTAACCCCTTCCGACTTGCGTGATACTAGTACTGCTCTGTGTTAGGTGCGTTCCCGTAAACAGCAGTACTATTATGGCGGCACAATCGCGCAGCCTCAAGCTTAGAACCGCGGTGATCGGGTGCGGGTGTCAGCTGTATGTGACAGCTGACACCCTGCAGTAACGCCCACGATGGGTGCTAGCACCAATCGCGGGCATTTAAACCCTCTGATGTCACTGTCAGTAGTGGAGCCAACTCCCTGCACACTTTCATTATTGCATCGCATTGGCCTGATGATCACTATGGAGGCCCCTGGCACCAAGATGGCCGCGGGGCCCTTCCGGGTCCTATAGGGAGGTGGCTTTTGAGTGACTGTCAGATCCCGATCTGATACTCTGCTGGGCAGAATGTAAGATCAGTGATCTGACATTATATAGTGATGTCCCTAGGACAATGTGAAAAGGAATAATATATATATATATATATATATATATATATATATATATATATATATATATATATATATATATATATATACACAGTACAGACCAAAAGTTTGGACACACCTTCTCATTCAAAGAGTTTTTTCTTTATTTTCATGACTATGAAAAGATTGTAAATTCACTCTAAAGGCATCAAAACTATGAATTAACACATGTGGAATTATAAAATGTGTGAAACAACTGAAAATATGTCTTATATTCTAGGTTCTTCAGAGTAGCCACCTTTTGCTTTGTTTACTGCTTTGCACACTCTTGGTATTCTCTTGATGAGCTTCAAGAGGTAGTCACCGGAATTGGTTTTCACTTCACAGGTGTGCCCTGTCAGGTTTAATAAGTGGGATTTCTTGCCTTATAAATGGGGTTGGGACCATCAGTTGTGTCGTGCAGAAGTCTGGTGGATACACAGCTGATAGTTCTACTGAATGGACTGTTATCTGCTTTTTTCTTGCCATAATACAAATTCTAAGTAAAGAAAAACGAGTGGCCATCATTACTTTAAGAAATGAAGGTCAATCAGTCCGAAAAATTGGGAAAACTTTGAAAGTGTCCCCAAGTGCAGTGTCAAAAACCATCAAGCGCTACAAAGAAACTGGCTGACACGAGGACCGGCCCAGGAAAGGAAGACAAAGAGTCACCTCTGCTGCGGAGGATAAGTTCATCCGAGTCACCAGCCTCAGAAATCGCAGGTTAACAGCAGCTCAGATTAGAGACCAGGTCAATGCCACACAGAGTTCTAGCAGCAGACACATCTCTACAACAACTGTTAAGAGGAGACTTTGTGCAGCAGGCCTTCATGGTAAAATAGCTGCTAGGAAACCACTGCTAAGGACAGGCAACAAGCAGAAGAGACTTGTTTGGGCTAAAGAACACAAGGAATGGACATTAGACCAGTGGAAATCTGTGCTTTGGTCTGATGAGTCCAAATTTGAGATCTTTGGTTCCAACCACCGTGTCTTTGTGCGACGCAGAAAAGGTGAACGGATGGACTCTACATGCCTGGTTCCCACCGTGAAGCATGGAGGAGGAGGTGTGATGGTGCTTTGCTGGTGACACTGTTGAGGATTTATTCAAAATTGAAGGCATACTGAACTAGCATGGCTACCACAGCATCTTGCAGCGGCAAGCTATTCCATCCTGTTTGCGTTTATTTGGACCATCATTTATTTTTCATCAGGACAATGACCTCAAACACACCTCCAGGCTGTGTAAGGGCTATTTGACCAAGAAGGAGAGTGATGAGGTGCTACGCCAGATGACCTGGCCTCCACAGTCACCAGACCTGAACCCAATCGAGATGGTTTGGGGTGAACTGGACCGCAGAGTGAAGGCAAAAGGGCCAACAAGTGCTAAGCATCTCTGGGAACTCCTTCAAGACTGTTGGAAGGCCATTTCCGGTGACTAACTCTTGAAGCTCATCAAGAGAATGCCAAGAGTGTGCAAAGCAGTAATCAAAGCAAAAGGTGGCTACTTTGAAGAACCTAGAATATAAGACATATTTTCAGTTGATTCACACTTTTTTGTTAATTATATAATTCCACATGTGTTAATTCATAGTTGTGATGCCTTCAGAGTGAATCTACAATTTTCATAGTCATTAAAATAAAGAAAACTCTATGAATGAGGTGTGTCCAAACTTGTGTGTGTGTGTGTGTGTGTATATATATACAGTGCCTACAAGTAGTATTCAACCCCCTGCAGATTTAGCAGGTATACACATTCGGAATTAACTTGGCATTGTGACATTTGGACTGTAGATCAGCCTGGAAGTGTGAAATGCACTGCAGCAAAAAAGAATGTTATTTCTTTGTTTAATTTTTTTTTAAATTGTGAAAAGTTTATTCAGAGGGTCATTTATTATTCAACCCCTCAAACCACCAGAATTCTGTTTGGTTCCCCTAAAGTATTAAGAAGTATTTCAGGCACAAAGAACAATGAGCTTCACATGTTTGGATTAATTATCTCTTTTTCCAGCCTTTTCTGACTATTTAAGACCCTCCCCAAACTTGTGAACAGCACTCATACATGGTCAACATGGGAAAGACAAAGGAGCATTCCAAGGCCATCAGAGACAAGATCGTGGAGGGTCACAAGGCTGGCAAGGGGTACAAAACCCTTTCCAAGGAGTTGGGCCTACCTGTCTCCACTGTTGGGAGCATCATCCGGAAGTGGAAGGCTTATGGAACTACTGTTAGCCTTCCACGGCCTGGACAGCCTTTGAAAGTTTCCTCCCGTGCCGAGGCCAGGCTTGTCCGAAGAGTCAAGGCTAACCCAAGGACAACAAGGAAGGAGCTCCGGGAAGATCTCATGGCAGTGGGGACATTGGTTTCAGTCAATACCATAAGTAACGTACTCCACCGCAATGGTCTCCGTTCCAGACGAGCCCGTAAGGTACCTTTACTTTCAAAGCATCATGTCAAGGCTCGTCTACAGTTTGCTCATGATCACTTGGAGGACTCTGAGACAGACTGGTTCAAGGTTCTCTGGTCTGATGAGACCAAGATCGAGATCTTTGGTGCCAACCACACACGTGACGTTTGGAGACTGGATGGCACTGCATACGACCCCAAGAATACCATCCCTACAGTCAAGCATGGTGGTGGCAGCATCATGCTGTGGGGCTGTTTCTCAGCCAAGGGGCCTGGCCATCTGGTCCGCATCCATGGGAAGATGGATAGCACGGCCTACCTGGAGATTTTGGCCAAGAACCTCCGCTCCTCCATCAAGGATCTTAAGATGGGTCGTCATTTCATCTTCCAACAAGACAACGACCCAAAGCACACAGCCAAGAAAACCAAGGCCTGGTTCAAGAGGCAAAAAATCAAGGTGTTGGAGTGGCCTAGTCAGTCTTCTGACCTTAACCCAATTGAAAACTTGTGGAAGGAGCTCAAGATTAAAGTCCACATGAGACACCCAAAGAACCTAGAAAACTTGGAGAAGATCTGCATGGAGGAGTGGGCCAAGATAACTCCAGAGACCTGTGCCGGCCTGATCAGGTCTTATAAAAGATGATTATTAGCTGTAATTGCAAACAAGGGTTATTCCACAAAATATTAAACCTAGGGTTTGAATAATAATTGACCCACACTTGTATGTTTAAAATTTATTAAAATTTAACTGAGCAACATAACTTTTTGGTTTGTAAGATTTATGCATCTGTTAATAAATCCTGCTCTTGTGTGAAGGTTGAAGGCTCTAACTTATTTGCATCTTATCAAACCTGCTAAATCTGCAGGGGGTTGAATACTACTTGTAGGCACTGTGTATGTGTATATATATATATATATATATATATATATATATATATATATATATATATATTATGTAACAAATATTTTAAAAAATCCTGCATAAAGAAAAACATTTTTTTCCAATAGATACATTATTTCATTATTTATGGAAATATAAAAACAATACAAGTACACATATTTGGTATTGCTGCGTCCGTGACGACCCGCTCTATAAAACTTTCCCACTAGTTAACACCATAAAAAAAAGCAAATAACAGTGCTTTATTATCATACCGCCAAACAAAAAGTGCAATAAAACGCTATAAAAAAGACGGATGTAAATAAAAATGGTACCGCTGAAAACATCATCTTGTCCCGCAAAAAAAAAAGCCGCCATACAGCTCCATCAGCAGAAAAATAAAAAGTTATAGCTCTCAGAATAAAGCGATGCAAAAATATTTATTTTTTCTATAAAATAGTTTTTATTGTGCCAAAGCGCCAAAACTTTAAAAAAAACTACATAAATGAGGTATCGCTGAAATGGTGTGTGACAGCAGCCAAACATAAAAATCCAATATAAATCTGGTATCGCTGTAATCGCACCGACCCAAAGAGTAAAGTCGCCTAATCACTTATACTGCACGAGGAACGGCATAAAAAAATAACTATCAACTCTTCACATGCTGTTGATTGTCTTTCTTCTGCCTCCCAAAGATCGCAGTAAGGCTTGGTGCACATTTATCTTGCGCTGAGCGCTTACATCGGGGTTTCCGTGTAAATCTCTGAAATACGATATTCAGACAGAACCTGCCCAATGGTAAAAAAGTCTGTGACACACCTTTGGTGTCAATAGCTTCACTGCACCGCTAGATGAATTCATTGAGAGGTTTAATTCGTAAAAGGGTGTCACTTATATGGGAGTTCTGCTGTTCTGGCACCTCAGGGGCTCTGCCAATGTAACATGGCACCCTCAAACAAATGCAGCAAAACCTGCACTGTAAAATCAGATGCTAAAACTAAATTTTGGTGGTAAAAATGTAGTTATTTTTTTTCACTGCCCAATGGTATAACATTATGTGACACATCTGTGGTGTTAATATGACCACTGAACCTGTAGATGTATTCACTGAGATGTGCAGTTTGTAAAATGGGCTAACTTATGTGGGGTTCTGCTATTTTGGCACCTTGGGGGCTTTGCCAATGTAACATTGGCACCCTCAAACAAGTACAGCAAAATCTGCACTGTAAAATCGCGCTACGTCCCATTTTGGCTTTGCTCTGTGCCTCAAAAGTAGTTTTTCACCACATATGGGGAATCTGTGAACTCAAGAGAAATTGCACAACAAACTTTAGGGTCTATTTTCTCTTGTGAAAATACAAAATTTGTAGCTAAAGATTTTTGTGGGAAAAATGTGATTTTATTTATTTTAAGATTTTCACGGCTTAATGTTCTAAACTTCTGTGAAGCACCTGTGGGTTCAAGGTGCACAATACACATCTAGATTAGTTCCCTAAGGGGTCTAGTTTCCAAAATGGTGTCACTTGTTGGGGGTTTCGACTGTTTAGGCACATCAGGGGCTCTCCAAGCACGACATGGCATCCGCTAATTATTCCAGTAAATTATATTTTTACATTCTAAAAGTCAAATGGCGCTCCTTCCCTTCCCAGCCATGCTGTGTGCCCAAACAGTAGATTTCTCCCACATATGGGTTATCGACATGATCAGGACAAATTTCACAACAAATTTTATGGTCCATTTTCTCCTGTTACGCTTGCGAAAGTGAAAAAAATTAGGTCTAAAGGAAAATTTTTGTGAAAGAAAAGTAAATGTGGTTTGTTTTTTTTTTCTTCCACATTCCAAAAATTTCTGTGAATCACCTGAAGCGTTAATTCATTTCTTGAATGTGGTTCACGGCATGCATCGTGATGCACCCGATAATGGGGGTCAATGGCAGCGTTAACGGACTGCGTTATGCCGCTGTGTAACGCAGTCCGTCTAACGGACTGCCATAGCGCAATGTGACTCTGGCCTTATAAGTCCAGCTGCTGCAGGTCCAACGGGGCATCCGACCAGGAAAACGCAGATATGGATTATTTGCTGATAATCTGTCCTGCTGATATCCCCTCTAGAAAAATCCAAATCCAGACAAAAGGTATATGTGTTTTCTCCTTTTTTCAGTCAACAAGTTTTGAAGTACAACAGACTTCTTGCTCTCATGTGTAGTAGGTAGGAGAGTACATGGTACTTCAAAACTCGTTGACTGAATAAAGAAAAACGCATACACTTTGGTTGGATTTGGATTTATTCTATGGGATACCAGCAGCACAGATTATCTGCAAATCCTCCTTTGTGCTAATAACTCTGGAACGCTTCATGGATCCTACTGATTCTGAGATTTAGTTTTTTCCGTAACACATAGTACTTTATGGTAGTGGTACATTTAGGTGAATATTTTTTGCGTAATTTTTTTAATGAAAATATCGGAAATTTGGCGAAAAGTTTGCAATTTTCAAACTCAATTTTTATGCTTTTAAACCTGAGGTATTATCACACAATGTACTTTATAAATAAAATTTGCCAGAAGTCTACTTTACATCACAATCATTTTTTAAACATAATATTTTTTAGTTAGGAAGTTAAAAGGGTTAAAATTTTATCAGCAATTTCTCATTTTTCCAACTAAATTTACAAAACCATTTTTTTAATGGACCACATCACATTTGATGTGACTTTGAGGGGCCTGTGTGACAAAATACCCAAAGGTGATAACATTTTAAAAACTGCACCCTTCAAAGTGCTCAAAACTACATTCAAGAATTTTTCTTAACCCTTCAAGTGATTCACTGAAATTAAAACAGGAAGGAAAAAATGAAAAATTTCCCACAAAATTGCTTGTTGTTTCACAAGGGTAACAGGAGAAAATGGAGACTTTTTGATGTACAATTTCTCCTGAGTACTACCCCATATGTGGTGGAAATGTACTGTTTGGGGGCACGGCAGGTCTCTGAAGGGAAGGAGCATCATTTAACTTTTGAAGTGCAAAATTTGTAAGAACAAACGGTGGACACCATGTCGCGTCTGCAGAGCCCTTGATGTTCCTATATAAGTGGAAACCCCTGACAATTGAGCCTCACTTGGAAACTAGACCCCTCAATAAATTTATCTAGAGATGTGGTGAGCACCTTAAACCCCCAGGTGCTTCACACGATTTTATAAGGTTGAGCCGTGGAAATAAAGACATTTTTCCCACAAAAATGTTGCTTTTAGCCCCAGATTTTTTATTTTCACAAGCGGGGAAAAAAAGGAGAAGACGAATGGTACAATTTGTTGCACAATTTCTCCTGTGTACGCCAATACCCCATATGTGGACTCAAAAGGGAAGGAGCACCATATGCTGTTATGATTTGTTGGTGCCATGTCACATTGGCAGAGCCCCTGAATTGCTAGAATAGCAGAACCTTCCCAAAAGTCACCCTATTTTGCCAATTACAATCCTCAGTTAATACTTCTAAGGCCGGGGTCACACTGGCGAGGAATACGGCCGAGTGAGAGGCGCTAAAAGCACGCATTAGACACGGACCAATGATTCTCTATGGGGTCCCTCGCACCAGCCGTATATTTCTCCTCCGTATTCTACGCTCCGTGCCAATCGCAGCATGCTGCGATTGTCAGCGTACTACGGCTGTAGTACGCCAATGCAAGTCTATGGGTGCGCAAAAAATACGGATTACATACGGACCACACATGTGACTTGCGAGAAATACGCACCCGGTGTCTTTTAGAAAAGCCGGCAATTCAGTGCGCTATACAGTAAACTCACACTGACAGGTTTAATAAAGAAACGAAAGAATAGATATATACACATAGTGTGTGTGTGTGTATATATATGTGTATATATATATATATATATATATATATGCATTCTATGTGTCTATATCTATTCTTTGGTTTCTGTTATAAACCCTGTCATAGGGCTCCATTATATGTCCATTTTGCAAGCCTGCGAGAAAATCTCGCCGTACGGATTACATACGGATGCTTACATGCACAAATAACGCGACCACACCTTGATTACGGATGACATACGGAGCACTGTTTAGGGGCCATTCATCCGTATTACGCATGTAAAATACTGACCGTATTTTGCGTCGGTAAGGCTACTTTCACACTAGCGTCGTGCACTGCACGTCGCTATGCGACGTTGCAGCGCACCGACGCATAGGGTGGAAGCGCCGCACAACGGGGGCAGCAGATGCAGTTTTTCATCGCATCCGCTGCCCCATTGTAATGTTCGGGGAGGAGGGGGCGGAATTTCGGCCGCGCATGCGCGGTCGAAAATGGCAGAGACGACGCACAAAAAAACGTTACATGTAACTTTTTTTGTGCGTCGCGGCCGCCAAAACACGGCGCATCCGTTGCCCGACGGATGTGACGTGTGCCCAAACGTCGCAATGCGTCGCTAATGTTAGTCTATGGAGAAAAAACGCATCCTGCGGGCAACTTTGCAGGATGCGTTTTTTCTCCAAAACGACGCATTGCGACGTGCAGTGCACGACGCTAGTGTGAAAGTAGCCTTAGTGTGACCCCGGCCTAAGGGTGCAGTGATCATATTGACACCACAGGTGTGTCAGAGAACCTTATTCCATTGGATGTTGAGGAAAAAAATAATTATTACCACAGAAATTTTGTTTTAGCCCAAGGTTTTACATTTTCACACTGGAAAATCGATAAAAATGTAGCCAACTGTCTTACACAATTTCTGCTGAATGTAGAAATACCCCCCCCCCCCCGATATGTGGTTGTACAGTACTGCTTAGGCTAGTTTCACATTTGCGTCCCTGTGCGCAAGTAAAAACGCACATGCGTTTGTGTTTTTATGCGCATACGTTTTAACCAGTTTCTGGACATGTTTACTCTTAAAACGCATGCGTACGCAAATGCAGGCATATGCATGTCCATGCGCACGCCTGCGTTCCCATAGACTATAATGCGTTGTTTTGACGCATTCCGTGCGCAAGCGTACGCATGCGTTTTTTTGACGCCTTTGAGCAGACCCAAAAATGCAACGTGTTGCGTCACACCTGGAAAAACGCTGACTAACGCATGCAAATGCAAGACCATGCGTACGCCATGTTAAACATAGGTAGACATGACGCATGTGCATGATGCGCTGCGCACAAAAACGCAAATGTGAAACTAGCCTTAGCCACATGGCGAGACTCTGGAGGGATGGAACGCTATTTGCCTCCTGGAGTGCCGATTTTCCTAGAAAAGTTTATGGACGGAGCCCTTAAGTGCTAGAAGTGGACTGAGAATTTATCTGCAGGTGTAGTGGCTATTTTGACTCCATGGGTGTTTTCCACGAACAAACAGCAATAGATGTGGCTGAGTGAAAACTGCAAATCTGCCTTTGTAGTGGTGTAACGTTGTAGTAGCCATAAATTATGCCCAGCATGTGCTTCTTGAGACATGCATCCGTAAATTAAGCAGGCTCTCCTCCCTACAGTACTGACAAATGTGGTTTTTGCCACTTTTACACAATAAAAACAGTTCTTTTTAACCCCTTAATGACAGCCGATGCGCCTTTTAACGGCGGCAGTTAACGGTACTTATGCCTCAGCGCCGCTTTTTAACGCTGAGAAATAAGTGTATAGCGCTCACCAGAGTCGATATTTCTCCGGGGTCTCGGCTACCAGGGGGTAGCTGAGACACCAGAGAACATGATTCGGGTTGTTTTTTCCGCTCCCAGTGTTTCCCATTTAATTTCTCTCTCCTCTGGTGCCGGCACCCGGCAACAATAGGAAATTTTTCCTATTGGTAGTTTTGATCACTGTGATAGACCCTATCAAAATAAAAAAAATAGTAAATCAAACCCCTTTTATTACCCCCTTAGTTAGTTAGGTACAAATAATAAAATAAAAGTATTTGTTTCCATTAGGGTTAGGTTAAAGTTAGGGTTGGGGATATGGTTGGGATTACAGTTAGGGTTGAGGTTAGGGGTGTGTTAGGGTTAGGTTTGTGTTTAGGGTTATGGTTTGGGTTGGGATTAGGGTTAGGGGTGTGTTTGGGTTGTGGTTGGGATTAGCGTTAGGGGTGTGTTGGGGTTAGGGTTGGAGTTAGAATTGGGGGGGGGGTTCCACTGTTTAGGTACATGAGATTCCAGCTAATTTTGCGTACAAAATGTCAAATGTTGTGCCCTCCCTTCTGAGCCCTGCCATGCGCCCAAACAGTGGTTTTCCCTCCACATACGGGGTATTGGCGTACTCCGGAGAAATTGTACAACAGATTTTGTGGTCCATTTTCTCCTGATACCCTTGTGAAAATGAAAAAAATTTAGTTCCAAAGTAAATTTTTTTTTTTTTTATAAAGCTGAAATTTTTCCTTCCACATTGCTTTAGTTCTCGTAAAGCACCTGAAGGGTTAAAATTTCCCATATTATGCGGCTGAGCGAGCAGTGTGGTGTCACCCACATCGCAACTCTCAGTACCGCAGGCAGTACCTTTTTCCCTATCACCATTTGGTGCTATGGGCTGACGACAGGTGACCGGTCCTTGCCAAAGCAACTCCTCACCCCTATCCCGGGACAGGGCTGAGAGGAAGACGGCGGTCGCCAGTGGTTACCTCCTCGCTCCAAACAAAAGGACGCCGTCTTCTGCATGACACGGGTAAGAGGACATCTCCCAGCGGCCTGTCTGCTGGCATGCCCCTGCGATCATCCTCTTCAGGGACGTCAGGTAAGCCCTGAACGATCCCTTAGCCCCGCATGCCTTAGGAATCACAGTGGTCCCCTGTATTTGAATTTCCCGCCTCTCCTCCTCCACTGCAGCCGCGCGCCTCACATCATAGCCGCACTCGTTCATACAGAGGCACAGGGTCACGTCACAATCACCGGAAGTCTACCGGGACACAAGGGGGTCTTTTGACAGAGCGGGCGACGCAAGCTCATCTTTCATTATCGGCGCCGCGGTCATCAGCATTGAAGCTCAGCCGGGGAGGGAGACCGTTTACACTTTCACTTTCAGTTGCGCTCCCTCCTCCCCTCTCTGAGCGCGCTCCTTTTTTACTCTGGGCGCGCTTTTCTCACTCTGGGCACGCGTTTCTCGCACCCATTCTGTCCTATCACAGCTCAACTTTCTTTTTATAGACGTCAATCTTCCTGTTTTACCGCGCCCCTCTCTGCTATTTCCCAATCACATCCCGGCGCCAAGTCCCGCTCTCAGAGCCCACAGCCAGCTTCCTCCTGCAATTTCACTGGCTTCCTGCGCTGATTTGGGGACAGGGTCCGGCTGCTCGTCAGATGCTCAGTAGGCTCGGGGCTTAATGGCAATTTGGCTCTCCTCCGCAGTCCCTGTCTGTTGGTGCAGTCATAAGCCGCATCTTACCTATGCCCAACCCTTCAACGGCTCTGTCTTTCAAGCCCACCGTTACACACTATGCCTGTGCATGCTGTAAAAAGAAGTGGGCGTCAGGTCAGTCATCACCTCTCTGTACGTCCTGCAGTCCTCCAGCTATGTCGGCCTCTCAGGAGCACACCGATTCTCGGGTTGAGGGTGCTCCCCCCCCCCCCCCCCCCTCCCAGAGTGGGCCGTTGCTATGTCTGTCGGTCTCTGATCTGACTAAAGTCTCTCAGTCCCTGGTCCCAGTCCTAGAACGTTTGCCTCAACTATCTACAGCCACCTGTGCACCGACCGCCTCTCAGGGCGAGTCGTCCGCACCTGACCGCGACCTTCAGAGGGATAGGACGAGTAAGATTTCTATGAAGTGTGTTCTGTCTGGCTCGTCTTCCAGTTCGCTGGGCCCGTCTGCTTCACCCAGGTGTTCTTCTCCTTCCTCAGGGGACGATCTTAGGTCAGACGACGATCCCCAATCGGGATCTAGTTCAGAAGCAGATAACATATCTAAGACACGGAATATGGTCGATGGTCTTCTCTCGGCTATCTTCCAAACCCTGGAGATTAAGCAGGAAAAGCCACCTTCTCAGGAATGTTCTGTTCCATTTAAACGAGCAAGGCCTCCATCCCGAACCTTTCCAAACCACAAAGAATTCGATACTACTCTAACTAAACATTGGGAGCACCCTGAGCAACGCTTCTCAGGACGCAAGTACTTACATGTCCTGTACCCCTTTGACGTAGATCTGCTCTCCAAATGGACCAAAGCTCCCGAAGTGGATCCTCACGTCTCTCGCATAGCCTTTAAGACGGTTCTATCCTTCCCAGACGGGGCATCGCTTAAAGATCCCACGGACAGACAGAATCCCTGGCTAAGTCTATCTTTGAGGCATCCGGCGCCTCCCTCTGTCCTATTTTCGCCTCCTCCTGGGTGGCGAAAGTCATTTCAGCTTGGGCAAAAATTATTCGCAGGGGCATCTTAGAGGCAGCTCCTCAGGACGAGTTGGCAGACCAAATTAATCATGCAGGTAAATACCTTTTAGCCGCCTCCTTGGATGCGGCTGGATGCATAGCAAGGGCCAACAGCAACGTAGTAGCCGTACGCCGAGTCCTTTGGCTAAAGTCGTGGAATTTGGTACCACCTCAAAAAAGTCTCTTACCAATCTGCCTTTCCAGGGTTCTAGGCTCTTTGGAGCCAAACTGGATCAAATAATTTCCGATGCCACTGGTGGTAAAAGCACTTCTCTCCCCCAGTCCCGACCAAAACGCTTTTTTAACAGAAAGGGCTTCCGGCCGTTTAGGCCTTTTCGTCCCTTCTCATCCACAGACAGATCTACCCAGCAAGATCGGCCTTCCGCCTCTAGGGAGCGAGAGCAGAAAAAAACATCCTACAAACCCGCCCCCCGCTGGAGATCCAAAGGGCAATACTCCAGGTCTTCAGGCGCCCGTTCCGGTAGGTTTTCCTCCAAGTGACGGGTCACCCCCACCTGGAAGTTCTTCCAGGGTGGGAGGCAGACTTTCATTTTTCGTGGACGCTTGGCTGTCTGTTGTCCACGACGCTTGGGTCAGGGAAATCATCGCATCCGGATACAAAATTGAATTTGTTTCACCACCAAAAAGCCGTTTTTTCCTGTCTCGATCTCCAAGTCAGCGATCCCACATTCCAGGTTTCCGTCAGGCCGTCTCCTCCCTTCTTTCCGCCGGAGTGATTGTTCCCGTTCCCTCAGACGAACGGTTTTCAGAGTTCTACTCAAATCTCTTCGTAGTCCCGAAAAAAGACGGCACCTTTCAGCCCATCCTGGACCTCAAATTGCTCAGTCGCCATGTAAAGATCCTCCACTTCAAAATGGAGTCACTTCGATCGGTGATAGCCTCAATGGAACCCGGAGAGTTCCTCTGCTCTGTGGACATACGGGATGCCTATCTGCACATCCCAATTTGCTTGCAACATCAGAAATATCTTCGTTTTGCGATTCAGGAAAATCACTACCAGTTCACGGCCCTTCCCTTCAGTCTAGCCTCCGCTCCCCGTGTTTTCACGAATGTGATGGCTACAGTCATGACCATCCTTCGTTCCAGGGGAATTCTCATCATTCCATATCTGGATGATCTCTTGATCAAGGGCTCGTCCCGTCAAGACTGTCTTCTAAGTCTTCAGATAACCCTGGATACTCTCTGCCGCCTCGGATGGATAGTCAACAAAGAAAAGTCCATTCTCAACCCCACTCAGCGTCTGACCTTTCTGGGCATGGAATTCGACACGAATCTAGCCTGAGTGTTTCTTCCAAGGGAAAAATTTGCGGCTCTGTCCAAGGGAATCCGAGCCCTCAAAGGCCAACGCCCATCCCCCTTTGATCCTGCATGAAAGTTCTGGGGAAGATGGTTGCTTCCATGGAAGCAGTGCCTTTTGCACAGTTTCATCTTCGTCCCCTCCAGCTGGCCCTCCTTTCAGCCTGGGACAAAACGACGTTGTCCTTGGACCGCCCCTTTCTCCTCCCTCCCAGATTGAGGCAATCCCTGACTTGGTGGGCAATGCCTGCGTCAGTCCTCAAAGGGAGATCCTTTCTTCCGCTTCAGTGGCAAATCATCACCGATGCCAGCCTACAAGGATGGGGAGCGGTTTTACATCAGAGAACGGCCCAAGGACGTTGAAATCCAGAGGAAGCTCTTCTCCCTATCAATCTTCTCGAGATCAGAGCAATCTTCGTGGCCCTTCTTCGCTGGCAACCTCTTCTCGTCAGCAAGCCGATCCGCATTCAGTCAGACAACGCCACGGCTGTGGCGTATATAAATCACCAAGGAGGCACACGCAGCAATCAGGTGATGTCAGAATTGGCCAAGATACTGCGCTGGGCAGAACGTTACGTTCCGGCAATCTCCGCCGTTCACATTCCAGGGGTGGAGAATTGGGCAGCCGACTTTGAGTCGTCAAGGCCTAGCGTCAGGCGAATGGGCTCTTCATCCCACAGTATTCGATCAGATATGCCAGCGCTGGGGCTCTCCGGATGTTGATCTCATGGCATCTCGGATGAACCACAAGGTTCCGCGCTTTGTGGCCAGGTCCAGGGACCCTCTAGCCGTCGCTTGCGACGCCCTGGTAATTCCGTGGTCCCAGTTCCAACTTCCTTATCTGTTTCCGCCTCTTGCCTTGATCCCACGAGTGGTCAAAAAGATATAATTGGAAGGCGTACCGGTGATTCTAGTGGCGCCAGACTGGCCAAGACGTCCTTGGTACGTGGAGCTAGTGAACAAGCTCGCGGACGTTCCCTGGAGGCTTCCAGACCTTCTCTCGCAAGGCCCCCTTTACCACGAGAATTCTCAGTCTCTGAGTTTAACGGCATGGCCGTTGAGGCCGCGATCCTGAATGAATCAGGTCTGTCCAGCCAGGTTATTCAGACTATGATCAGAGCCAGAAAGCAAGCCTCTTCCCGCATTTACCACAGGTACTGGAAGGCGCTTTTCCGTTGGTGCGACGATAGGGGAGTCTTTCCAATGTCCTTTTCCATCCATACTTGGTTTTCTCCAGTCTGGGTTGGATGCGGGTCTGTCACTCAGTACCCTCAAGGGCCAGGTCTCCGCTTTGGCGGCCTTGTCATGTCGTTCCCCTTACCTGATTCTCCATCAGGATAAGGTTGTCCTCAGGCCCGTTCCTTCTTTTCTTCCAAAGGTGGTATCCTCTTTTCACATCAATGAGGATATTGTGCTCCCATCTTTTTGTCTTGCTCCTTCTCACCCTCTTGAGAAGTCACTCCACAAACTGGACGTTGTTCGAGCCTTGCGTGTCTATCTCGCTAGGACCGCTTCATTTCGACAGTCCTATTCCTTACTGATCATCTCTGAAGGTCGCCGGAAAGGACTTCCGGCATCCAAATCCACGATTGCTCGCTGGATTCGTTCTACCATTCTGGAAGCATACCGACTTCAGGAAAAACCGTCCCCTCCGGGAGTGAGAGCTCACTCCACCCGGGCTGTGGCAGCTTCGTGGGCCGTTCGACACCAGGCTTCGGCCTTGCAAATTTGCAGGGCCGCGACCTGTTCGTCTTTGCACTCGTTTGCGAGGTTCTACAGGGTTCATACCCAGGTCTCGTCTGATGCAGTCGTTGGTAGGAAGGTCCTGCAGGCGGCGGTGGCGCAGCGGCCGACCTAAGCTCTTCCTGTTCTTTCGTTCCTTATTGCTGTTCCCGCCCTTGGGACTGCTTTAGAACGTCCCATGGTATTCTGTGTCCCCCAATAAGGCGATAAAGAAAGATGGATTTTTGGTTCTTACCGTAAAATCTTTCTTGGAGCCTTCATTGGGAGACACAGCACCCTCCCTGTTTAAGTTGTACCGTGTTGTGTCTTTGAGTCCCTTGTTGGGTTGGTACATATGTTTAGAGTTTTCATTGCTTCTCCTACTGGTTTCTCACCAACTAAGGTACTTGGTATCTGTCGGTGGGTGTATACTGCAGGGGAGGAGCCAGCTTTCTTGTTTTTGCATAGTGTCAGCCTCCTAGCAGCAGCAGCAGCATACACCCATGGTATTCTGTGTCCCCCAATGAAGGCTCCAAGAAAGATTTTACGGTAAGAACCAAAAATCCATCTTTTTCCCTCCATCTAAAACCCATTCTGTTAGTTGCTGCACACTGCTCCAGTTTATTTATATCTTTTTGAATCCTCTCTCTCTCTCTCTCTCTTCTCTAGTATTAGCTATCCCTCCTAGCTTTGTGTCATCAGCAAATTTAATCAGTTTACCCTCAATTCCTTCATCTAAATCGTTGACAAAGATGTTGAACAATACAGGGCCCAGGACAGAGCCCTGTGGTACCCCACTTGAGACATTCTTCCAACTGGATGTGCAGCCATTTACAACCACTCTTTGGGTCCAATCACTAAGCCAGTTATGAATCCACCTAACAGTTGCCTTGTCCATTCCATATATAGTCATTTTTTCAATGAGGATTGCTGCGCGCCACCAGCGATCATGTAGCGACACACCAGCGATCCTGACCAGGTCATATCGTTGTCGGGATTTCTGGTGCGTCGCTTAGTGTGTGACAGGGGGCTTAACAAGTCTTTTGCCTCACCATTTAGCTGTATTCACATTTACACAGATCAGTGCTGCTGTCTAATTACCTCCATGCTGCTTCTGTGGGCTAACTAAGAAATAAAGAGCAGGAATTCCTAATGGATGTACACACGGCAGCTTATTCTGAAAAGTTCCTGAATCTAAAATTAAAGTCGATTTCTGTTAGTATATGTGACATTATTTATCTCAATTTGTAAAGAATATAAATTAACCCTGCGTACATTATTACTAATTCTTTATAGTCTGCATCATTTAGAACATTCTGTAATCTTCAGCTACCATAAGCCCTGTATGGCACTATTGTTGCAAAGGTTAGATTCATCCATGCTTGTGAGTGTAGTGACCTGAGAAAAGCTGGCTCTCTTCCCCCCCCCTCTCGGGTGCCATCCTAGTTGCACCCATTTCTTTCTCTTTCGTGTTTTTTTTCACTGAGGAGGTGTGCTTGCTCTCAAGCCGATGAATAAAAATGTGACCTTCCAAGGAGTTTATTTGTCATTAAGCAGCCCATCCATGAGAAGCTGATGCAAAAGGGAAGCAATTCAGAAGCCTTCCGAATTTGCATCCTTGTCTCAGAGATTTAAATGGCCGATGCTGATCTGCAAAACAGAACACAATAAGGCTGGTTTCATATTTGCGTCTGTGTGCGCAGCGTTTCATCTGCATAGATCCGTATGCCTCATGTGTACCTATCTTTAACATGGTATACGCAGGGGCATGCGCATGCATCAGTTAGCATGCATCTGCGTACGCATGGGTCTTTTTCGGTGTGTAGCGGGGTCCGGCAAACGCAACATGTTGCATTTTTGGAAGTGGCAAAAATCCGTCAAATATGCGCAGTCATGCGCATCCAGATGAGTGCGTCAAAAAAACTCATTACTGTCTATGGGAACGCATGTGTACGCAACGATATGCGTACACATGCGTTTGATATACATGCGTTCTTCAAAATGTAATCAGAAATCCCATGAGACGCCCATTTTGTCTGTCATCGAACACATGCGCATAAACAACGCAAACGCATGCTAAAACGCTTACACACGCATGCACACCCAGCGTTGTTTGGCGTCATTTGTAAGATGATGCGGATAAACACTGCGTAAACATGCGTTTGCGGATGATACGCTGCGGATTCGAACACTAATGTGAACCTAGCCTAAGACATGCTCTGAGTCTCGTGGATCTCACATTCGGGTCTGTGATTTTATTGGATGTGTGAATAAATCCATTTTTCTCTTTGGGTGCTGTTGGAGGAAAAAATTGGATGTGAATGTAGCCCAATTGTCAGCAATACTACTCTGGGATTTATTTGTTACACTCCTCTATATTTAAGGGTCACGATGCAATCCTAATATTTTATCCCTTTTTATGTGTATAAATGTTTGTTATAATGACAATTAAAACTGAATTTCCAGGCTGAACCCATGTTGGTAATGTGTCTATGATGGCATGAGAACAATAATGTGCGAAAAAACAGAGCTCGTTTTCTGAACGCAAGACGGGCTGCAAGAGACTCCCTAAAGATGGCGGAAGCCGTTGTCTCAGAAGCATGCTGATGTGCAGAAAGCCGTTGGCTAGATATGAAAACCGAGAATGAGAATGCACAAAGGATTGCCTGAGTCCAAAACTGTCCGAGCCGCGTTACACATGGAAGATAGCAGCAGCTAATGTAGCATGCTGACGTTTTCTCCAGTTTGGTAGATGTGAAAATAATGAACCGAGCTAACAAAGGTTTTTCACACGAGGGAGAGAAAATGGCGAAAAGCAGTCGCTGATGCTGAGCTAAAATTTTACTTTTTTTTTTTTTTAACAAATCCTTGCCAGTATTTACACAAACTATGGTCTCCATATGATAAGGAGCACCTCTCAATAATAGGGGAACAGTATGTAATCTCCAGCAACATTCAGTCCGGACTGCGGCAGCGTTTCAATGACACTACTCGCCTCCTAGTCTTTATACATGTCTCATTTAGCATTCAGTTGCCATGGGGATTTTAGTGATAGCGAGATCGCATTTGCCTGAACTTCTTCCAGAAGCAAGCGTCCTTATTTATTTAAACTATTTTAAGGTCTTGGGACTTTAGTCTTTTTGTGAAGGGGGTCCGTGTAACATTTGTGCTCTGTAACATTGAATGCACAGTCATTTGTAACTGCACAGACAGCGTCTTGGCTTAGTCTGCTTCTCCCAGCCATACTAGGTGGAGCTCATGTTTGTGATACATGTGCATGGTCCGTGTTCAGCGCTCCCGTGTCTCGCCTGTAGAAGTTGCTATGCTACTATTCTTTCCTAGTTGGCTCACTTAGTGGGAATGTTACAGTGAAGGCCATCTCCAATAAAAAAAAGTCTCTGTGGCAAATAAGAATTTTTATTTAATGTGAAGATCCCTTTACAGAGAACCAAATACCTGCCGTTGATTGACAGCTTTTTTACAAATGGACAGTTTGAGGCCATCAGTCGCAATCTGGCGTTTTTAGAAAAAAATGGATCCAGCGACTGATGGGTTTTTTTCTTATAAACTTGTATTAGCAACGGATGGCCTCACGTTTCGTCCGTCGTTCATTTGATCCTTCGGAAATTTTGTGTCCGTCGGGCAGAGACGACGGACAAATTAACGTTATTTGTTTCTGTCGAAAAGTCGGACAGCACCGTCCGTCATTGGCTATAATGGAAGCCTATGAGCGCAGGATCCATCGCTGTCCGGCAAATGACGGAATCCAGTGACGGATTCCGTTTTTTTAAACTGAGCATGCTCCAATTATTATTACCAGGTGTAGGGTAGTCGGATCCAGCGATTAACAAGGTCCAACATCAGATGTCGAGGAACCAGGGCAGTCTGATGATAAATGGGCTACTGGAGCAAATCATTCATGGACATATATAGATATCTATATATTGATATATCTATGTATGTGTCAGGCAGATACTCTCATTAATAAAATGGTACATAAAGAGTCAAATAAAAGACACACACACACACGTTGCATGAAACACAATATCTGTTTTTTGTTTTTTCTATAAAAAAACACCCATAATTTTCATAACCAGCAGAGAGCTGATGTTAATGTTCTGGGTAGGAGCCAATACCTATGGCCCCTTCCCAGGCTAGGCAGACAGCTGCGGGCTGATATTAATAGCCTGGGAAGAGGCCATATATATTGGCACCCCCCAGTCTAAAAACATCAGCTCTCAGCCGCCCCAGAAATGGCACATCTTATAGATGCACCAATTCTGGCACTTAGCCCCACTCTTCCCACTTGCCCTGTAGTGGTGGCAAGTGGGGTAATATTTGTGGGCTTGATGTCACCTGTGTATTGTCCGGTGATATCAAGCCCACAGATTAGTAATGGAGAAGCGTCGATTAGAAACCTATCCACTACTAACACTATAGTTTTATGGTAAATAAAGACACAGCCAGAATAAAGTCCTTTATTGAATCTTAATTAACCATATTTACTGCATTGCCGAATCCCTCTATCTCCTGCAACAAAAATAAAATAACAAACCAACATAAATACTCCCTGTCCGATTAAGTCCAATCACCATTATAATCGCTCCTGCAGTGTATCACTGAGAGTTCACCGGAGTTCGTGCTTTCATGGCACCGCTGTGTGAGAATTTTCTCACGCAGTGGTGCTGCAAGTGACAGCATGAACTCTGGTGACCTCTCACGGCGACGCAATGATACACTACTGGAGAGATAAGACGCCTGCCCCCGCCAACTTACAGGCGCGCACCCCCTCCCACAGACACTCTCGCCTACAGGCAGACGCCCCCGCCCACACACTCTTCTTTCTTTCTGCATCGTTTTTGGCACCCAAATCCACAGCAAATCCACAAACATTTTTACACCTGCGGTTTAGCTGCGGATTTGACTGACTCAGTCAATGAATGCAGAAACGCTGCAGATCCGCAAAAAGAATTGACAAGCTTCTGAAAATAAAACTCTGCGAATGTGCTGAATTTTCTGCAGATTGTGCACACCAATTCTGGATTCCCATTGATTAACATTGCTTGAGCACTCCTTTGCGGATTTGGTGCAATTCCGCACGGAAAAAACGCTGTGGAACCGCAGCGTGTGCACATAGCCTTACTCTGCAAAGGGAGGAATATGTCAATCAGTGGCTAGATGGCAGTGGGAAGTCTGCCCATCATGAACAAAATAACTCCAGCTGCCTATGAGCCCCAAGATCATACATACTAGCCAATCGACTCTTTCACTGACCCGTTTACACGGGTTAACAAAAATACTATTGTTCTGTCCCGATATAGCATCATGTTGCCGTCGGCATATTCTCTGTTTTACAGGTGACAATATACGCCTGATAATGATTTATATGCCGGTATACACTATCTAATTACCAACAAATGTACAGTATGTTTTGCTCAATTTTTGGGTGATCACTTGCATGGTCAAATAGGCTGATAATTGGGATTGAGCGTTTTATGAACTTTCACCACATATTGGCTCATCTAAATAATCGAAGTGGTTAACATTTAGTAGGCAAATGAAATAAACATGTCTGTCACTACTGTATGCTGCCATCAGACAATCCATCAAAAAGTAGGTTAAAGTGGACAACCCCTTTGTTATAAAATAAAAAACACCACCCAGACTGGCACTATTCCAGTGATGTCAGCGCTATGTCTCCCAGCTGTTACTTAACATTATAATGTTACATGAGGGCTGCAGACGATCATCTGCCACTGATTGGCTGCAGCCATGAAATTTTCATCGGACGGAACTGTGAAGGCAGCAGCCTGTCGGCGGCCGCTGATGGTTTTTAGCTCCCAAACCTTTTCACATGACTGCCAGATGACACTGTTTCAGTCCTGTTGGAATGGCACTTGTCCGGAAGGTGTGTGTGTGTTTTTTCTTATCTGGGCTACTTTAGTATTTTGTAAGGTGTTCTCTAGTAGTGAACAACCCATTTAACTACACTAAGGGAATTGTTGAACAAATATAGAAATCTTGATGAAAAATCACCTGTATGAAAATTATTTACTTTTCATTATAACGTTAAGGGCCTGTCCTCACTTGGCATTTATAGTCGGGTCATGGATCCATGTTTGGACCTATTAGCATCCCGAATTATACTGCCCGAACATTCTATGGAACCATTGATTCCTGCAGTTGAATAGAGTCTGTAACCGAGCACGGAAATGTGCATGCTTTATGAATGCAAATTTCTGAAATGATCCTAGTGCATCTAGTTTGGTTTCCCACATAGCCTTCACAAATACTGTCTGTGGCAGCCTATCCTGAAGGTAAAAATGACAGGAAACAGAGTTGCAAAATGAAATGCCTGCAGGCATCCCCTATAAGCTGCAATCTGCTGTAATATAAGCCATTTGCATTTTTTTTCGAGTGCAGCCCTTTGTTCTATTTTTCCATTACTTCTGGCTGCAGGAGGGCTGAATACAGTTGAGTTTAGTAGTTATGTTAGAGGAAATTCCGTGTGTAGATTGCAGCAAAAAACAAAATTTGCCAGTTTGTTTAATTTTGCATTAATTTCTGATAAATATAGTACTTTTGGCAGGCCCATTACATCCTAATTGGGTATTTGTTAATTGTATCTGGCATACTTTTTCCACAATGGTATGCTTTTGTGTGAACATAGCCTTATAATGCATACTCTATTATATATGGTGCAATATTGTAAAAAAAAAAAAAATAATATGCATGTTTTGTTCATCATGTAACCTTCATGTTTCATTGTAAATCAGACCCAGTTATTTTAATCTTTTCAGCTATAAATTTGACTTATAAATGCCTTTTTTTTTGTAATGTCTGAACTACATACTGTAGGTCCTATAGAACATAGTTAGGGTCAGAAATATTTGGACTGTGAGAAGTTTTGGTATTTTAACTGTTTATCTCAACATATTCTAGATACAGTTAAATAAATTGAGCTTCAACTGTAGACTATGCTTTAATTTAAGGCTATTCATATCCAATTTGCAGTAACTTTTTAGGAATTACAGCTTTTTATTATGTGACTGCCTATTTTTGATGGGACCAGAGATAATTGGACAATTATCTCAAAAACACTTCAATTGGCTGCTTGGGCTTTTCCCTCATGAATCCATCATCTGTTAAGCAGGTAAAGGATCAGGAGCTGATTCCAGGTGTGGCACTTACATTTGCAAGCTGTTGCTGTGAACCCACAACGTGATCAAAGGAACTCTCAGTGGAAGAGGAACAGACATCGTTTGGCTAAAAAAAAAAAGAAATCCTTTAGAGAAACATAACAGTTAAATTCTGCAAAATAAAGCGAACTGGTGAGCTTGGGAACGAAAGACAACAGGGGTGGATGATTACAGAATCCCTTGCATGGTGACGAAAAGTCCCTTCACAAGACCCAAAGTGAAGAAGTCTACCACAAAGCGAGAACTTTATAAGAACAAATATATAATAGGCTAGATTAGACTTCACCAAAAACTAGCATCTAAAGTTGCCAGTCCAGTTCTGGAAAACATCCCTTGGACAGATGAAACTAAAATCAAAATGTAGCAGAATGATGGAAACAAGAAAATACAGAGAAGGCTTGGAACCGCTCATGAACAAAAGCACCACCGCATTGTTTGTAAAATACAGTTGTGGCCAAAAGTATTGACACCCTGCAATTCTGTCAGATAATACTCAGTTTCTTCCTGAAAATGATTGCAAACACAAATTCTTTGGTGTTATTATCTTCATTTAATTTGTCTTAAATGAAAAAACACAAAAGAGAATGAAGCTAAAAGCAAAACATTGATCATTTCACACACAACTCCAAAAATGGGCCAGACAAAAGTATTGGCACCCTCAGCCTAATACTTGGTTGCACAACCTTTAGCCAAAATAACTGCGACCAACCGCTTCCGGTAACCATCAATGAGTTTCTTACAATGCTCTGCTGGAATTTTAGACCATTCTTCTTTGGCAAACTGCTCCAGGTCCCTGATATTTGAAGGGTGCCTTCTCCAAACTGCCATTTTTCGATCTCTCCACAGGTGTTCTATGGGATTCAGGTCTGGACTCATTGCTGGCCACCTTAGAAGTCTCCAGTGCTTTCTCTCAAACCATTTTCTAGTGCTTTTTGAAGTGTGTTTTGGGTCATTGTCCTGCTGGAAGACCCATGACCTCTGAGGGAGACCCAGCTTTCTCACACTGGGCCCTACATTATGCTGCAAAATTTGTTGGTAGTCTTCTGACTTCATAATGCCATGCACACGGTCAAGCAGTCCAGTGCCAGAGGCAGCAAAGCAACCCCAAAGCATCAGGGAACCTCCGCAATGTTTGACTGTAGGGACCGTGTTCTTTTCTTTGAATGCCTCTTTTTTTTCTCCTGTAAACTCTATGTTGATGCCTTTGCCCAAAAAGGTCTACTTTTGTCTCATCTGACCAGAGAACATTCTTCTAAAACGTTTTAGGCTTTTTCAGGTAAGTTTTGGCAAACTCCAGCGTGGCTTTTTTATGTCTCGGGGTAAGAAGTGGGGTCTTCCTGGGTCTCCTACCATCCAGTCCCTTTTCATTCAGACGCTGACGGATAGTACGGGTTGACACTGTTGTACCCTCGGACTGCAGGGCAGCTTGAACTTGTTTGGATGTTAGTCGAGGATCTTTATCTAACATCCGCACAATCTTGCGTTGAAATCTCTTGTCAATTTTTCCTTTCCGTCCACATCTAGGGAGGTTAGCCACAGGGCCATGGGCTTTAAACTTCTTGATGACACTGCGCACGGTAGCCACAGGAACATTCAGGTCTTTGGAGATGGACTTGTAGCCTTGTGCTTCCTCACAATTTGGTTTCTCAAGTCCTCAGACAGTTCTTTGGTCTTCTTTCTTTTCTCCATCCTCAATGTGGTACACACAAGGACAGAGGTTGAGTCAACTTTAATCCATGTCAACTGGCTGCAAGTGTGATTTAGTTATTGCCAACACCTGTTAGGTGCCACAGGTAAGTTACAGCTGGTGCTGTTGGTGCTGTTAATTACACAAATTAGAGAAGCATCACATGATTTTTCGAACAGTGCCAATACTTTTGTCCACCCTCTTTTTTATGTTTGGTGTGGAATTATATTCAATTTGACTTTAGGACAATTCTTTGTGTTTTTTCATTTAAGACAAATTAAATGAAGATAATAATAACAAAGAATTTGTGTTTGCAATCATTTTCAGGAAGAAACTGAGTATTATCTGCAGAATTGCAGGGGTGTCAATACTTTTGGCCACAACTGTATGGTGGAGGCAGGGTGATGGTATAGGCGTGCATGGCTTCTAATTTCGCTGGATCTCTAGTGTTTGTTGATGATGTGACTGAAGACCGAAGCAACTGGATGAATTCTAAAGTGTACAGGGTGATACTTTCTGCTCAGATTCAACCAAGTGCAGCAAAGTTGATTGGATGGCATTTCACACTACAAATGGAAAATGACCCAAAACATACTGTAAAAGAAAACCCAGGAGTTTAAGGCAAAGAACTGGAATATTCTGCAATGGGAAGTCAAGAAGGAAGCCCAGTGTTTGGTGATGTTCATGGCTTCCGGACTTTAGACAGTCCTTGCATGCAAAGGATTCTCTGCCAAGTATTAGAAATTAACATTTTATTTATGATAGTTGGGTAATCCCTGAATGTGTTGCGACTGTCGAACAGCCGCGAGACATACAAGTGCAGGAACTCAAACATATTTTTCGAGAACGACAAAGACAGTCTGTTAGCACCCTAGCATGCTCTAATAACACCTTATCCTAGCATGTTTGCTCATCACTACTGTCAGCCAAACAATGGTTCTACTGTCTATTTCACCTAGCTCCCCCATACAAAGCAGTGCTTGCATTGCTGAATGCAATCTCTGAGGGAGCTGCTGCCTGACATCTCTGGTGGAGGATAATAAGATCATTAGTCTGATATACCACGTCCCCCAAATCATCTGTCTTAGGGTCCGTTACATCGGGGTATTGGCCGAGCTTGTGAATGTTTGCGGATTTGGCTGAGGGTTTTAGGCTGCTTTTAATGGAAATTACAATGTAAATCTGTTGTGTGATGAATACCAGTGGTAAACAAACGATCCATTCACTTATAATGGTGTTCTTCAATTTTGTATTGGTTTCCCATGTGCATAGCTATTCTTTCTATCAAATCTACCAAGACTGTTGACAAGAGTCTTTTTTGATAGTGTAAGCAGAACCTCACATTGCAACATTTACATGCATTGTTTTCACTTTATTTTTTGCTCATTTCTAGATCAACGAGCTAGTTGATGTTCGTGATGTAACTATTGGATCTTGGTTTGAAGCACATGTTGAAAATGTTACCAGAGCCACGAAGGGACACAAAAATGGCAAGGCTCATGTTAAAGGTGGACACTCATGGAAAGGGACCAATGGAAGTTTAAGTCCAGAACATTCCAGAGAGAACGCTGATGTTGCAGATACAACCCCTTCTACTTCTTACTCAGACTATGTGGATGATGAAGATGTAACTTATTTTATAAAATATGACGAGTAAGTCTTGTGCTGTTTAAAGATATCTTCACTGTTATAAAAAATATATATATATTGTTTTTCTTCAGTTTTCTTAGTGAATTCCAGAAAAAGGGTTCTCCAAGAATGTAAAATAATGTCCCTTGTCAAGTACTATAATACAAACAGCCCATCCTAGTCTCGTGTAAGGACTGGTTTCAGTCTGAGGAAACAGTTATCAAGACCTGTGTCTCAACTGTGACACAGTAGTTGTTAAGCATATGTAGCTCCATGAGTCAGAGAAGGGCTGTTGCATAAATTGTGTTAAATAAATCTTCCCGACTGACTGTGCATGTAGGACTGAGGCGCCGTGGGATGGCACGTTGACATCAGTTAGGTGAAGTGAGTTAATTGGCACTGAACAAGTGAGGAATATTGTTGTTGTTTTTTTTTTTCTTTTTTTTTATTCTCTTGGCTTCAGTAGAATGGATGATGCTGTAAGTATGACACATTCCTAGGCTATTAATATCAGCCCACAGCTGTCTGCATAGCCTTTGCTGGTTGTTATTTACAGGGGGACCCTACGTCATTTTTTATTTTTTTTGGAGGGGGGGGGGGGGTCGCCCATTTTAATAGCCAGTTAATGCTAAGTATACAGCTGTGAGCTGATATTAATAGCCTTGGAAGCTCCATGGGTATTACCCCCCCCCCCTCCCATGCTATAAACATCTGCCTCCAGCCATCAGCTTTCCCTCTGCTAGTTGAGAAAATTACGCGGGAGCCCACACCATTTTTTTCAGAGAAATAATCTTTTAATAATTAAATACATGTATAGTAGCTTGCACACGCACTGTACTAATAGTATACAGTGGGGAAAAAAGTATTTAGTTAGCCACCAATTGTGCAAGTCTTCCCACTTAAAAAAATGAGAGAGGCCTGTAATTGACTTCATTGGTAGACCACAACTATGAGTCAAAATGAGAAAACAAATCCTGAAAATCGCCTTGTCTGATTTGGCAAGATTTATTTAGCATACTTTCATACTTTTTTTCCCGCACTGTATGTTACTGACATCTCTATATCTATTCTATGTGTGTATTTGGTATTTTATCTATCTATTGTTTCCTGTCGGGACCCTCTGTGATATTACTGTACGCGGCTGCTGAATTACCTTGTTTTCTAAGGACATTGGTGTGTAAAATAAAAAAAAAAAACGCAGATGAACACACAATGATAGAATAAACATTGGTCCCAATGCAATCCGATTTTTAATTGGATTGCATTTGTCCGATTTTCATTGCAAGGCAGTATGAACTCTAAATGGGCCCTGTCGCAAAAGAAAAGGGTGTTCACCTGTAGACACAGTGGTCGTCTGCAGGTAAAAACTATTCTAAACATATTCAGCAGTGTACCTGGATGTTTGGCTTGCTGCAGCCCCTCGCTTACAGCCAAATTGGTAGCTCGGGGGTCAGTCATCGTTCTTTACACAGTAAGAAAACTGTAATTCCACACTCTGATCTTTGACTGCAGTCACATTTACCGCCCACTTGGCTTGAAGCCAGCTGCTACTTATGGTATCTTTGTTACTGATTATTTATAGGCAGAACCAATTTTTTTTTGTTTTTGTAAATAAATAATAATCTATTTGCTTGTTACAGTTGTAGATAAATACTATAACTAGTTAAGCTTTAAACTGTATTTTTTTATTGTCATTATTGTAATTAAAACCTGGAAAGAACAGTTTCCATGGTAATGAAAAAGAATCTGTAGTAAACTACTCCAAAGTTGGGCAGCAGCACAGACGTGGCTCTAGAAGAAACATGTTGCATTAGTATGCTAGGGCT
Organism: Dendrobates tinctorius; assembly: GCF_039654945.1. NCBI lineage: Eukaryota > Metazoa > Chordata > Amphibia > Anura > Dendrobatidae > Dendrobates > Dendrobates tinctorius. The sequence goes on along the minus strand of NW_027361699.1, from coordinate 19,937,042 downwards.
ACAGTAGGCTCATACAATGTAGTAAAAAAAAAGGGAGATACAATTTAACTGCAGTAACCTATGAGCTACCATTTATGATGGATTTTATAATGAAATTGGGAAAGTCACATTAGACAAACTATGAGGAAATTGAACAGTACTCTTAAACGGAATCTATCAGTAGGTTCAACCCTCCTAAGCTGTCTATATAGGCATGTAGGTTACAGGATTCTGAATAACATGATACCTTGATGACCTGAGGTTAACTCGGGAGTGTGGGAAAATGTTCAGAAACTTTCCCACGCTAATCCGTTCATCTCCGGTCAGCCGGGGCGCCTGCACAGACAGGTTTTCCTTCATTCCACCGTGGTTTCCAGCCGGGCCGGTAGCATTGGCACCGCTCCCGGTTGTAAACTATTTAACTCCTTCAGATGGACTGCATCTGGGGTGGCTGAGGGCAGATTTTTGTAGCCGGGGGGGGGCCAATGACCATGGTCCCTTCCTAGGCTATTAATATCTGCCATCAGTCACTGGCTTTCCCTCTCTAGTGGAGAAAGTTCCGCGAGAGCCCACACAATTTTTGTCCAGGAATGTACCCGTTAAATTAACACCTACATATCCCAAATTTTACACACATACACTAATCTAATTATTAGTCAAAGACATACATAAATCTAAATGAAATGGTTTACTCTATGTAAAACCATGTGTCATTTCATGTCGGGCTCTGTAATGATTTTACAGAAACCGACAATTGAGAGAGAAAAAAAAAATTATATATATTATATATATAATTTTTTTTTGTACTTTCTTTACTTTCTTTTCTATTTTAACCTATCATTGGGATCCATTATTTGTCCATTTTGCAGGCCGGGGAAAAAATCTCGCCATACAGATGTGAGACGGATGCTTAGATGCGAGGAACTCGCATCCTCGCATTGCACACGGATGACATACGGATCACTGTTCATGAAACATTTGTGCGATTCTCATCCGTGAAAAACGGACCTTTTTTTTTTTTTTTTTTTTTTTATATATGACGTGTATGACTCCGGCCTAACACAGACCTCCACTCAGACTTCTAGACCAGACCCTTTTCTTGCCCCTAAGCCAGTGATTGGTCATATTTTACAGAAGATCATTACCCCAGAGATTTGCTCATACTTCCCATAATCTACTTTCTTTCTGGGAATTCCAGAAGAGTTGGTACTCCAATACAGAGATTTATGACCAGTTATTATTCTTAAATCTTTAGGTAATTTGAAACATGATTCCATTATTTTTTTATTATTTTTAAAGAGAATCTGCGTACAGGTTATAGACTGCTGAAAAAAAGTTCTACCTGTGTGTCTTATCAGATACCTTGTTGTTGAGTAATCACCTTTTATCACTTAACATAAATTACCTGTCCCACGCTCTGGGGAGGATGGTGCCTGGAACATAACTCTGCCTCCAGAGCTTGTTTTACATGAGGGGCAGTTAGGAGTGTGATGTGTAATGGTTACCAGTGTGATGTGTAATGGCCGCTCTCTGCTCTCCTGATCTCACTGCAGAACTGTGTGTGATTATATTTGACATCTGCAGGATCCTCTCCACTTCCAGCTCACAGACAGACAGGGCTGCAATATTGTTACAATGCAGCAGAGCTGTGAGAGCTGCAGCAAATGTTTGCAAGAAGACAAAGTTAATTCCTTCTATGCTGTGTTAATTACTTGTCACACACTGGTAACTGCCTCCAGTGCTTATTTACATGAAGGCGTAAAGTTTTCTTCCAGGCAACATCCTCCCCATATCTTGGAAGAGTTCATTCACATATAGGAAAAATGTATATTTCTCTGGAATAAAACATCAGATCGCAGATATCAATGTATCAGTTTATTCAGCTTCCTATATGCCCATATAGATGGCTTAGAAGGGTTTCTCCTATTGACTGATTCCCTTTATTATCTCATCAATTTCTAAAATTCTTTTGTCTTAGTTATCCTGAAAATGGAATCGTAGAAATTGAAACCAGCAATTTGCGGCCCAGGGCGAGAACTACTTTGAAGTGGAGTGACCTGAAAGTGGGTGCTGTCGTTATGGTGAACTACAATATTGAAACGCCAGAGGAACGTGGTTTCTGGTTTGACGCAGAAATAACAGACTTAAAAGAAAATTCAAGAACTAATAAAGAAGTGTTTGTCAAGATTTTGTTGGGGTAAGTTATGACTGAAAATGGAGTTTGCAGCAGGATGCGTCAGTCACCATGGGTACATTCACCAAAGTTGAAATAAGTAGGCTGCTTGGGATCTATATTATTCATGAGGCGGAACGAATAGATTCTAAACAAATCTAGTTAATTTAGAATTTCCCAAAATTTGCGACTTCTAGCTAAACCAAATTTGTGGAAATGTCGTGTGTGTGACTGCATGAAAATGGCAGCAAGTATTGCTGCTGGATTTACATATATCATAAAGGGGTTAAAAAAGAAATCAAACTCTTCTATGTTTGCAGCCGTAGCTCTCTGCCATTCCCTTGCTGGTTTTCTAAGTTTCCCATGCTGGCAAGGCCTTGACACATTCTCTGACCTCAGTAACTGAGTTGCTTCATGAAGTTACATGGATTGGTGCATATAGTGATGGGCAAGTAACATCGTTGCTTGGGTCTCCCCGAGCATGCTCGGGTGATCTCCGAGTATTTTGGCGGGCTCGGAGATTTAGTTTTCGCTGTCTCATCTACATGATTTGCGACTTGTAGACAGGCTGAATACATGTAGGAATTCCCTAACTGACAGGCATTCCACACATGTATTCAGCCTGTCTAGCAGTCACAAATCATTCAGCTGAGACAGCGAAAACTAAATCTCCGAGCACCCCAAAATACTCTGAAACCACCCCAGCAACGCGCATACTCGCTCATCACTAGGTGCATATCATGACGTCAGATCATCAAACTAAGTGATACATCGTTGGATTCAGAGTCTCTCAGGCTGCTCTCAGATGAGGTAGCAAAAGCCTGCTGACAGATTACCTTTAAAATAAGAAACCAAATCAGAAATTGTTTGCAGACGCATGTTTTGGGGTTTTTAAATTCCCAGAAGAGGATTACATAGCCTATAAGTCTCCTTGCGATTCCTTGGCACTCTTCGCAAGGAGAAATGTTCGCCTTAGACCCATAGTAACTTGCCAAGACTAAAAAAAAAAAAAAAAAAAACATTAATTGAGACAGACGTGGCTGAGCTAAATACATTTATCTTTATAGATGTACTCTGTAGAAGAAATAGGAATTGGTGACTTAAATTGTAGGTTTGTGTGGATATTGGTTAATATTAGAGGAACTCCAAAATGAGAAAAAAAACTTTCTTCAGAATTTTCCTTAGCTATAGCGCAAGTTTCCATGGTAATTGATTTATATTTGTTTCAGTGGTTCTGTGGATGCAATTAATGACTGTAAAGTTATTTTTCCTGATGAGATCTACAAGATAGAGAAGCCTGGAGCATATCCTCTGTCATCTGGAGATGGAGATTTTAAAAGTAAGTCAGTAAAAAGCTCTAATACGTTCTTTCAGTCGTTAAAGGGAACTTGTCATTAGTTATGCTGCCTGAACCAAGAGCAGGATGAATCGGAACCTGCCTGCAAGATGACAGCCTGCTATGTTTTCCTCTAAAATACTGCAGCGTTTCAAAGAAAGCATAGTTTGAAAAGACCTGAATACTACGATGACGTCTCCATCTGGCTTCTCCACACCTCGCTCCAGTTAATTGACAGGTCTCCATGTACACCTATGGGAGAGACCTGTCAATTAACTAAGGCAGAGTGGCAAGAAGCCAGCAGAGGGCTTTCTCTCCCTAAATTTCCCAGCCGGCTTTTCAAACTTTTTTCTGAAAGACTGCAGGGTTGGCCGCATTAACACAGCCAGCCTATAATTTATGCTGTTCGTTTTTTTCAGCAACATGAATCTAATGACCGTTTTCCTTTAAAATTGATGCACACACAAACATGCGAGACATACCTTTTGCAAAAACAGGAAACCAACACTTTCACGCTGATAATTGCAATTATTTTCTGTTGCATGCGTGTTTTGTTTTTTTGTTTTTTTTCACATAAATGTATTGAATTTCATTAAAGAACTAAAATCACTAGCCAAACAGTGAGGTTTACCTGATTATTATTATTTATTTTTAAAGGGAAGAGTGGTCCAGAATGTAAACATTGCAAGGCAGACCCCAATGCAGAATGCCGTTTTTGCTCATGTTATTTATGTGGCGGAAAGCAGGATGCACATATGCAACTTTTATGTGATGAATGCAATATGGCTTACCACATATACTGCCTAAATCCTCCGCTGTCCAAGATTCCTGAAGATGAAGACTGGCAAGTTCTTTGTTTCATGCTCTTTTTATTATTATTATTATTATTATTATTATTATTATTTAATTTCTTTTAATTCTTTCCTGTTTAAAGAGAGACTCTTGAAATTGTATATTGGTGGGAGTGAAATGTGCATGCTCCTTACACAGGTATGGAAGTGATGTTTGTGAATTTGTATTAGTATGGCGGACACAATAGCTATTGCCTAGTTTTGACACTACTGGGAGCATTTATGGAAATTGGTTCACAGCCTATATAGAAGAATATAATCCTTATTTTGAAGTCCATAAGGATGTATTTAGCTATGCATTGTTCTTGATTTAAGCTAATTTGTGAGGTTTAGGTGACAGAGAAATTAACCTGAAATAAGGAATAGATTGGAAACATCAGATGGGTAAGGATAAGGGCTCCAAAGCATTTAGTGTTTTGTAGAGCTTACTTTTAACTAGTGAAAGAAAATGTTATAAAGCTCATGCTTCCTTTTATGTTTGTGTCATGGAATGTACTGTAGTTAAAATACATAATAGATAAATAGATTTAAATGCGATAATTTATCTACTTAAACGTTGTTTTGCATTTTTTTTTAATTTCACAAGACAAATCTGCTTTCAGGTATTGTCCTTCTTGCAAAAATGATTCGACTGAGGTGGTGAAAGCTGGAGAAAAACTGAAGCAAAGTAAGAAGAAGGCAAAGATGCCATCGGCCAGCACTGAGAGCCAAAGAGATTGGGGAAAGGTAACCAGTCATCACCTATCTACAGATCAGGAAACTTTTATCCCAGATGGGAAACTTTAATCTCTGTTACAAAATGGTGAGGCAGGTAGGCAGGTGGCCGCTCTGTTCATTTCCTGTGGGACTGCCGGAAAAGCCAAGCACAGAGCTCAGCAGTCCTATTCCGAAAGAATGGAGCATAGGTCACACATTGGGTAGACCCCAGCCAATCGAGAAGTGATAACTTGTTTTAACCAGACAACCCCTTTAAAGGCCTTTTTTCTTACCTGACACATTTCATTCAACAGACTTATTGCATACTGTAGCTAGTTTGCTGGAAAGAAGTGTGTTGTATATTCAGTGCTTTTAAAGGGGTTGTCCCACGAACAAAGTATACAATGGGTACGGAAAGTATTCAGACCCCTTTAAATGTTTCACTCTGTTTCATTGCATCCATTTGGTAAATTCAAAAGAGTTCATGTATTTTTTCTCATTAATGTTCACTCTGCACCCCATCTTGACTGAACAAAACAGAAATGTAGACATTTTGCAAATTTATTAAAAAAGAAAAACTGAACTATCACATAGTCATAAGTATTCAGACCCTTTGCTCAGACACTCATATTTAAGTCACAAGCTGTCCATTTCCTTTTGATCTTCCTTGAGATGGTTCTACTCCTTCATTGGAGTCCAGCTGTGTTTAATTAAACTGATAGGACTTCATTTGTAACCTGTCTAGACCTTACAGCTCACAGTGCATGTCAGACCAAATGAGAATCATGAGGTCAAAGGAACTGGCCAAAGAGCTCAGAGACAGAATTGTGGCAAGGCACAGATCTGGCCAAGGTTACAAAAGAATTTCTGCAGTACTCAAGGTTCCTAAGAGCACAGTGGCCTCCATAATCCTTAAATGGAAGAAGATAGGGACCACCAGAAGTCTTACTAAACCTGGTCATCCAGCCAAACTGAGGAATCATGGGAGAAGGGTCTTGGTGAGAGAGGTAAAGAAGAACCCCAAGATCACTGTGGCTGAGCTCCACACATGCAGTAGGGAAGTGGGAGAAAGTTCCACAAAGTCAACTATCGCTGCATCCCTCCATCAGTCGGGCCTTTATGGCAGAGTGGCCCGACAGAAGCATCTCCTCAGTGCAAGACATGTTAAAGTCTGCATAGAGTTTGCTAAAAAACACATGAAGAACTCCCAGACTATGAGAAATAAGATTCTTTGGTCTTATGGCACAAAGATAGAACTTTTTGGTGATGATTCTAAGGGGTATGTGTGGAGAAAACCAGGCACTGCTCATCACCTGCCCAATACAATCCCAACAGTGAAACGTGGTGGCAGCATCATGCTATGGGGGTGTTTTTCAGCAGCAGGGACAGGACGACTGGTTGCCATTGAAGGAAACATGAATGCAGCCAAGTACAGAGATATCCTGGATGAAAACCTCTTCCAGAGTGCTCTGGATTTCAGACTTGGCTGAAGGTTCACCTTCCAAAAAGACAATGACCCTAAGCAAACCGCTAAAATAACAAAGGAGTGGCTTCAGAACCACTCTGTGACCTTTCTTAACTGGCCCAGCCAGTGCCCTACCTAAACCCAATTGAGCATCTCTGGAGAGACTGGAAAATGGCTGTCCACCAACGTTCACCATTCAACCTGACGGAACTGGAGAAGATATGCAAGGAAGAATGGCAGAGCATTCACAAATCCAGATGTGAAAAACTTGTTGCAACATTCCCAAGAAGACTCATGGCTGTACTAGCTCAAAAGGATGCTTCTACTCAATAATGAGTAAAGGGTCTAAATACTTATGACCATGTGATATTTCAGTTTTTCTTTTTTAATAAATTTGGAAAAAGTTAGTCAAGATGGGGTGCAGAGTGTATATTAACCTTTTTTGCTTAATTCCCATGGACGGGATAGTACATCATGGGCGATCATCTGCCCTCACGGGGCAGCGCAGCTGATCGTGGCCGCGTGTCAACTGATTCCCACAGCTGACACCCGGCACTAAGCTCCAGGAGCGGTCACAGACCGCTCCCGGCACTTTAACCTCTCAACCCCCCCGGAAAACTGCAATCCAACAAGATCGCAGCGTTTCGGTGACAGCTCCTCTGCCTTTGGATCGGAGACCCCATGGCATGACGCGGGGTCCCGATCGCTGCCATGGTGACCCGATGTCGTCATGAAGACATCCGAGTCTCCGGACCTGAGAGACTTCCTGTCATGCGCAGTGATGACCTGGAAGTCTCTCAGGTCAGTGTAATAGAAACTGCAGCGCTGACAGCTTCTATAGCATGCAGATCTGCATGCTATAGAAGCGATCAACCTGCACAAAATGTCCCATAGTGGGACAAGGTGTAAAACTTAGAATGAAATTAAAAAAAATTTAAATAAATGTAAAAAAAAAAAAAATTAAAAATCAATTTTTATTTGATCACTAAATAAATATTTGAATGAAAAAAAAATTTAAACACTAAAAGTACACATGGTTAGTATTGCTGCGTCCGTAACAACCCGACCTATAAAACTGGCCCACTAATAATAATCTTTATATAGCGCCAACATATTCCGTAGCGCTTTACAGTTTAACAAGTTAACCCACTAGTTAACCCCTTTATTGAACCCCATAAAAAAAAATGCTTTATCAGCATACCACTGAACAAAAAGTGGAATAACATGCTATCAAAAAGACGGATATAAATAAACATGGTACTGCTGAAAACATCATCTTGTCCTGCAAAAAATGAGCCGCCATACAGCGTCATCAGCTAAGAAATAAAAACGTTATAGCTGTCAGAATAAAGTGATGCAAAAACAATTATTTTTTCTATAAAATAGTTTTTATTATATAAAAGCGCCAAAACATAAAAAAATATAAATGAGGTATCCCTGTAATCGTACTGATCCGAAGAATAAAACTCCCTTATCAATTTTACCACACGTGGAACGGTGTAAACGCCTCCCCAAAATAAATTCATGAATTGATGGTTTTTGCTCATTCTGTCTCCGAAAAATCGGAATAAAAAGCGATCAAAAAATGAGATGTTCCCGAAAAATTGTACCAATAAAAACGTCAACTCGTCCCGCAAGAAACAAGACCTCACATGACTGTGGACCAAAATATGGAAAAATTATAGCTCTCAAAATGTGGTGAAGCAAAAACTATTTTTTGCAATAAAGTGTCTTTTAGTGTGTGACTTCTGCCAAACATAAAAACCCGCTATAAATAGTAAATCCCTCTTAGTTAGGGAACAATAATAAAATAAAAAAGTATTTATTTCCATTTTCCCGTTAGGGCTAAAGTTAGGGTTAAGGTTGGGGCTAAAGTTAGGGTTGGGGCTAAAGTTAAAGTTGGAGCTAAAGTTAGGGTTACGGTTGGGGTTAGGGGTGTGCTAGGGTTATGGTTTGGGATTAGGGTTAGGGGTGTGTTGAGGTTAGGGTTGGAGTTAGAATTGGGGGGTTTCCACTGTTTAGGCACATCAGGGTCTCTCCAAATGCGACATGGCGTCTGATCTTATTTCCAGCCAATTCTGCGTTGAAAAAGTCAAACAGTGCTCCTTGCCTTCCAAGCTCTGCCATGGACCCAAACAATGGTTTTCCCCCACATATGGGGTATCAGCGCACACAGGACTAATTGTACAACAACTTTTGGGGTCCAATTTATCCTGTTACCTTTGTTAAAGTAAAACAAATTGGATCTGAAGTAAATTATTTTTTAAAAAAAATTAAATGTTCATTTTTTTTAAACATTCTAAAAATTCCTGTGATGCACCTGAAGAATTGCATTTTTTTTTAGAATGGTGTCACTTTTGGGTATTTTCTATCATATAGACCCCTCAAAGTGACTTCAAATGGGATGTGGTCCGTAAAAATAAAATGGTGTTGTAAAAATGAGAAATCACTGGTCAACTTTTAACCCTTATAACTTCCTAACAAAAAAAAATTTTGGTTCCAAAATTGTGCTGATGTAAAGTAGACATGTGGGAAATGTTACTTATTGTTAAGTATTTTGTGTGGCATCTCTGTGATTTAAAGGCATGAAAATTCAAAGTTGGAAAATTGTGAAATTTTCAAAATTTTTGCCAAATTTCCATTTTTTTAAATAAACGCAAGTAATATCAAAAAAATGTTATCACTATCATGAAGTACAATATGTCACGAGAATGTCAGAATCACCCATGGAAACGTTCGAGTTATTACCTTATAAAGGGACAGTGGTCAGAATTGTAAAAATTGGCCTGGTCATTAACATGCAAACCACCCTTGGGGGTAAAGGGGTTAATGAGAAAAAAAATGAACTTTTTTGAATTTACCAAATGGCTGCAATGAAACAAAGAGTGAAAAATTTAAAGGGAATCTGTCACCTATTTTTTTAGATTATCAGCTGCCGGCACTGCCATCAGGGGCTTATCTACAGCATTCTGTAATGCTGTAGATAAGCCCCCGATGTAACCTGAAAGATAAGAAAAATGAGTTACATTATACTCACCCAGGGTCGGTCCAGGTCCGATTTTGGTCCGATGGGTGTCACGGTCCTGTCTGGCACCCGCCCATCTTCTAACAGTGATGTCCTCTTCTTTGCTTCCCGTCATGGCTCCTGCGCAGGCGCACTGCTCTGCCCTGTTGAGGGCAGAGTACTGCAGTGCGCAGGCATCGGGAGGAGAGGTCCAGCAGCTGATACTCGAAAAAATAGGTGACAGATTCCCTTTAAAGGGGTCTGAATAATTTCTGTATCCACTGTATTTTAGAGGGGTTTTCCACTACTCTGAAAATATCTTCTCTATTCATTTGTTTGCCTCCAATAAAATAACACTTATACTCGACTCCCCAGGTCGACGCTGTTCCATCTTGTCTGCACTGGCTCTCTTGGGGATCATGTGACATTGTCACACAATATCTGTGGACATTCAGTGCTGGCTTCACTCCCCCTGCCTTCAGAAGTATTACATAAATATGGAGGAAGTGAGAGCAGCAGCTCACTTCCTCTCTATGTAAGTGGTTTGTTTGAATGCGGGGAGAGTGAAGCCAGTGCTGATTGACCACAGATATCATGTGACAATGTCACTTGATCCCCAGGAGAGCCAGTGCCAATACAGCTGTAACCGTGTGGGAGATGAGTACAGGTGTTATTATTTTACAGGGGTCAAACCTAGGATTTGAGAGAAAACTAGCCAACCCAATGTGTTTAACCCCCAAGGGTGGCTTGCACGTTCATGACCGGGCCAATTTTTACAATTCTGACCACTGTCCCTTTATGAGGTAATAACTCTGAACGCTTCCATGGATCCTGGTGATTCTGACATTGTTTTATCGTGACATATTGTACTTCATGGTAGTGGTAAAATTTAATTCAAATAACTTGTGTTTATTTGTGGAAAAAAAAACGGAAATTTGGCGAAAATTTTGAAAATTTTGCAATTTTCCAACTTTGAATTTTTATGCCCTTAAATCACAGAGATATGGCACACAGAAAACTTAATAAATAACATTTCACATATGTTTACTTTACATCAGCACAATTTTGGAACCAAAATTTTTTTTTTGTTAGGAAGTTATAAGGGTTAAAAGTTGACCAGCGATTTCTCATTTTTGCAACACCATTTTATTTTTACGGACCACATCACATTTGAAGTCACTTTGAGGAGTCTATATGATAGAAAATACCCAAAATTGACACCATTCTAAAAACTGCACCCCTCAAGGTGCTCAAAACCATATTCAAGTTTATTAACCCTTCATGTGCTTCACAGGAATTTTTAGAATGTTTAAAAAAAATGAACATTTAACTTTTTTTCACAAAAAAATTACTTCAGGTCCAACTTTTTTTTTTTACCACTGGTCACAGGAGAAATTGGACTGCAAAAGTTATTGTGCAATTTCTCCTGAGTACGCTGATACCTGATATGTGGGGGGGAACCACTGTTTCGGCGCATGGCAGAGCTCAGAAGGGAAGGAGCGCCGCGTTTGACTTTTCAATGCAAAATTGGCTGGAATTCAGATCGGACGCCATGTCACGTTTGGAGAGCCCCTGATGTACCTAAACAGTGGAAACTCCCCACAAGTAACCCCATTTTGGAAACTAGACCCCCCCCCCCATGGAACTTATCTAGATATGTGGTGAGAACTTTGAACCCCTAAGGGCTTCACAGAAGTTTATAAGGTACAAAAATGATCTTTTCACTCTCAATTTTTATTTTTCCAAGGGTAACAGGACTCCAAAAGTTATTGTGCAATTTGTCCTGAGTACGCTGATACCCCATATGTGGGGGTAAACCTCTATTTGGGCGCATGTCAGAGCTCGGAAGGGAAGCAGCGCAATTTGACTTTTTTGGCTGGAATTGGGATTGGACACCATGCCGCGTTTGGAAAGCCCCTGATGTGCCTAAACAGTGGAAACCCCCCACAAATATTTTTTCCACAAGCAAGATCTTTTAGTCCCCAATTTTTTTTATTTTCCCAAGGGTAACAGGAGAAATTGGACCCCAAAAGTTGTTGTCCAATTCGTCCTGAGTACGCTGATACCCCATATGTGGGAGAAAACTACTGTATGGACACATGTCGGGGCTCGGAAGGGAAGTAGTGACGTTTTGGAATGCAGACTTTGATGGAATGGTCTGCGGGTGTCATGTTGCCTTTGGAGAGCCCCTGATGTACCTAAACTGTGGAAACCCCCCACAAGTGACCCCATTTTGGAAAATAGACCCCCTAAGGAACTTATCTAGATGTGTGGTGAGCACTTTGAACCCCCAAGTGCTTCACAGAAGTTTATAACGCCCGGGCGTGAAAATAAAAAAATCATATTTTTCTCCACAAAAATGATATTTTTGCCCCCAATTTTTTATTTTCCTAAGGGTAACAGGAGAAATTGGACCCCAAAAGTTGTTTTTTGCAATTTGTCCTGAGTAGGCTGATACACCATATGTGGGCGTAAAACACTGTTTGGGCACATGGCAGAGCTTGGAACGGAAGGAGCACCATTTGACTTTTTCAACGCAGAATTGGCTGGAATTCAGACGCCATGTTGCGTTTGGAGAGCACCTGATGTGCCCAAATAGTGGAAACCCCCAATTCTAACCCCAACACACCCCTAACCCTAATCTCAGCTCTAACCCTAATGGGAAAATACATTTTTTTTAATTTTATTATTTTTCCCTAACTAAGGGGGTGATAAAGGGGAGTTTGATTTACTATTTATGGTGGGTTTTTATTTTTGGCAGCTGTCATACGCTAAAAGACGCTTTTTATTGTAAAAATAATTTTTGCAGCACCACATTTTGAGAGCTTTAATCTTTCCGTATTTTGACCCACCGAGTCATGCGAGGTCTTATTCTTTGCGGGACGAGTTGACGTTTTTATTAGTACCATTTTTGGCACGTGACATTTTTTGATCGCTTTTTATTCCAATTTTTTTGGACGCAGAATGAACAAAAACCAGCATTTCAAGAATTTCTTTTGGGGGGTGCGTTTACACCGTTCCGCGTGCGGTAAAATTGATAGGGCGGTTTTATTCTTTAGGTCAGTAAGGTTACAGTGATACCTCATTTATGTCATTTTTTTATGTTTTGGCGCTTTTATGCAATGGAAACCATTTTATATAAAAAATAATTATTTTTGCGTCACTTTATTCTGCGAGTTATAACTTTTTTATTTTTTTGCGGATGACGCTGTGTGGTGGCTCGTTTTTTGCGGGACAAGATGACGTTTTCAGCGGTACCATTGTTATTTATATCCGTCTTTTTGATCGCGCGTTATTGCACTTTTTGATTGGCGGTATGATAATAAAGCATTATTTTTTGCTTTGCTTTTTATTTTTTAAGGGGTTCGCTAAGGGGGTTAACTAATGCGACAGTTTTATAGGGCGGGTCGTTACGGACGCAGCGATAACAAATGTGTGTTTTTATTGTTTTGGGGGTTTTTTTAGCTCCAAAAAATGAATTTTTAGGGAATTTTTTTTTTCTTAAATTTATTTAGCGATTTTTTTATTTTTATTTTTTTTTCCTTCTGCGGGGGTCGCAGGGAAGCACAGAGGGAGCCCCCTCCCTCCCGATGCTTCCCTAAACCCCCGGTACACTGCGATCGTGTTTGATCGCAGTGTGCCAGGGGTTAACGTGTCGGGGGCGGTCCGTGACCGCCCCTGACACATAGTGCTGGGTGTCAGCTGTGATAATCAGCTGACACCCGGCCGCAATCAGATCTGATCGCTATGACGTACTATCCCGTGGCTGGGAATTAAGTGACAGGGCACATGGACGGGATAGTACGTCATATGGCAGAAAGGGGTTAAGAAAAATAAAAATGTCCCTGTGCTGAGATAATCTGTGTACTGTGTAATGGCTGTGTCTGACTGTTCAGAGACCAGGTCTGATCATACCACATGTCCTGGGCCAGGGGAGGAGGCAAATGAGTATACAAACATTACAGACCTGGATTGCAGCAGATTCTTTCTTTGAGGTAAAACATTTCTCTGACTGTTTAAATACATGCTTTCCAGAACGTCCCTCCTGACTGCACCACCAAAAGGTAGTCCTCCTTATCCTTGATAGGGGCAGGAACACAGAACAGGTTAAATAGCCTCTTCCCACCACCACCCGCCAGTGTTTTTCCTTTCCATATCAAGTACAGACGTGGAACATGAACTCACCACAACTGAACATCCTAATGAGGGCTTGAGGGGGGGGGGGGGGTGGTTCTATACCTTCCCTCCCCTAGTAAGAGTTATGCTGATACGTCTAAAGAGGTCTCTCAGCATTCCAGTCGAGCCATGTGCTCCTGGCGATAGCCATGTCCCTCTCGAGGGCTTTGGGCTCCTGCTGCAAGGTCCGGGGAGTGTTTGAGACGGATCGGAGGAATACATGGTGGCGCATGCTCCAGAACATACTTCCAGTCGGGATGTGTGCCGGCTAGGACTCATGTGCCCGGGTTTTGAGATTTGTGCTCTGGCCAGGAGTCACAAGGCCGGCTCGCACTCCTGAATAACACATACTTCCAATTCTGGAAGTAACAGGGGCGCATAGTGCCAGGGGGAGGATGCATTATCAGCTTGCGTTCAAGCGGGACCGGACCCCATTATCAGGATTGGCAGTAGATGGAACTTAAAAGGATCTGACGAATCAGATGATATGAAACTAGAGGAGTAAACCAATTTAAAGGTTAGGGCCATGGCGAGCAATCCTACCTTGCCATACAAGGGCAGAATGCTAGCCATTCGGATATCCAGTTCATAGAGCCATCCCTAGATCACGTGAGTAGGCCCCAAACAGTGACACCTTACCCTCCTGGTCCAAGCATATTCTATATAATTTTTATATTGTTTCCCTAGGACAAGGAATCACCTTGACAATCCACCTCAGCTACTATAATGTAAGGTAATAGATGTGCTACCTGTAATGTTAACTTTCTGGAAAAGTACAGCAGAAAACCTTTGTGAGAATTGTATTGCTAAAATACTTAATGACAAGCAAGCCACATTCCTAACTGACATAAAAGCCATAATTAGGGAAGAAATGCAGAGTACTATTACTGCCCTTATTCCGCCTTAGGGACATGGACTCAAGCTCAGAGGTAGCGGAATTATCTTACTACTCTGACCCCGAGCTGGATAAAAGCGAAAATCCTACAGCATTATTACCTGAGGAAAGGAAGAAGTACTTATTTTCAACAGAGAATAGAGATGCACACTTTCAAGCCCTTAGGGTACCATGAAAATTTAAGACGCCATTGACAGTCCAGGACTTAATGTTTTTTGCGGCCTAAGAGCCCGAAGAAATAGTTTTTTTCTGGTAAATAAACAAATCACTGCCATGATCATGGAAGAATGTGAAGATGTAGGGAAAAAGCTTAGCTCAACCCCCATCTGTGGACGACGTGCACTCAGGCCATCCTCTTGGAGTTGGTTTCTAACCGTTTGTGCAGACACATGCACATTTGAGGCCTGCTGGAGGTCATTTGCCCTGCAAAATGGCAGTGCTCCTTCTGTTCTTCCTTGCACAAAGGCTGAGGTAGTGGTCCGGCTGCTGGGTTGTTGCCCTCCTACAGCCCCCTCCACGTCTCCTGATGTACTGGCCTGTCTCCTGGTTGCGCCTCCGGCCTCTGGACAGTACGCTGACAGACACAGCAAACCTTCTTTCCACAGCTCGCATTGATGTGCCATCCTGGATGAGATGCACTACTTGAGCCACTTGTGTGGGTTGTAGAGTCCGTCTCATGCTACCACGAGTGTGAAAGCACAACCAACATTCAAAAGTGACCAAAACATCAGCCAGAAAGCATTGGTCCTGAGATGTGGTGTGTGGTCCCCACCTGCAGAACCACTCTTTCAATGAGGGAGTCTTGATAATTTCAATCTCTTGTCGATTCCATTTGCACAACAGCATGTGAAATTGATTGTCAAACAGTGTTGCTTCCCAAGTGGACAGTTTGATTTCACAGAAGTTTGATTTACTTGGAGCTGTATTTTGTTGTTTAATTGTTCCCTTTATTTTTTTGAGCAGTGTATTTTGTTAAGCAGAAGACAGGTCATTCACAGCAGTGCACCTGAAGAGATGAAGAAATCAGGTGGCAGATTTTCTAAGAAGAGAACCAATTCAACCCACAGAGTAGTCCCTAAACAAGGAGGTTTTTCACCAATTGACACCACGTTGGGGCATCCCGGCAAAAGACTTATTTATTTCAAGAAAAAAAACAATATCAAGCTCTTTCCAGTAAACACAAGATACAATCGAACAGGGGTAGACACCTTGTCCCAGAGCCTGGGATATTGAAACTGGCTTAAGCCTTTCCGCCACTCGCTTTTAATTCTGTTTGTTGAAGGAAAGATTGCCTACGGTGATTTTAATAGTTCCCTACTGGCCCAAGACCCCGTGAATCCACGCGGACAACCCATTATATCGGGGATTAACTCTCTCACTAGCCATTTGTCTCACTATCTGGATTTACACCTACAAACGCACGTCAAATCACTACCCTCATATTTGAAAGACTCTAACCATCTAATCAGCCTCCTGGAGGGAATAAGTTGGGAGGAGAATTTTCTATTCCTAACCCTAGATGTAGTGGCATTATATTCAAATACTAGCTAAAGAGCCCGGCGCTGCCCGGGCATAGTAACTAACTGGTTAGTTATAGCAAATTATAATTATCCTCCATCCCATAGTCCCGTGCCCATATACCCATCATACATATCCACGATCCCATAGGCCCGTGCCCATATACCCATCATACATATCCTCCATCCCATAGTCGAGTGCCCTTATACCCATCACACATCCTCCATCCCATAGTCCCATGCCCATATACCCATCATACATATTCTCCATCACATAGTCCCATGCCCATATACCCATCATATATATTCGCCATCCCATAGTCGAGTGCCCATATACCCATCACACATCCTTCATCTCATCGTCCCATGCCCATATACCCATCATACATATCCTCCATCCCGTAGTCCCGTTCCCATATACCCATCATACATATCCGCCATCAAATAGTCCCGTGCCCATATACCCGTCATACATATCCTCCATCCCATAGTCCAGTGCCCATATACCCATCACACATCCTCCATCCTATAGTCAACCATTATGACATCATAATGAGCGGCGGGACTTGCAACCGATGATGAATCAGCGTCGCCATGGCAACCATTATGACATCATGAGGGGCGGGGCTTGATACGCATACACTTTTTCCCCATTATGTAGATAGGGGCAAAATTGTTTGGTGAATTGGAAGGCGTGGGGTTAAAATTTTGCCTCACAACATAGCCTATGACTCTCTCGGGGTCCAGACAAATGACTGTGCCAAATTTTGTGGCTGTAGATGCGACGGTGCGGATGCCAATCCCGGACATACACACATACATACATATATACATACATACACACACACATTGAGCTTTATATATTAGAACATAATTTGGGTATAAGAGCTACCAGATTTTTCTTGGAGAAAAATGCCAGAGGAACAACTGGAATTCCTTCTGGATGGTCTGGAATTCATTTTGAGTCATAATATCTTTGAATTTGATGGACAACTGTACCTGCTGCAGCATGGTACCGCAATGGGGACTCGGGTAGCCCCAAGTTTTGCAAATCTTTTTATGGGGTTATTCGAGTCACTATCACCCCTCAGTTCAGAAAAATACAAAGACAACATAATAATGTATAAACGTTTTATAGATGACTTAATAATCATCTGGAGGGGTGACCTAGAACAAGCCCATATGATGGTAGGAGAAATGAATCACAACACATGGGGGATTTCCTTCACGTCCACAATCAGTGCAGAAAAAATAGTCTGCTTGGATTTAAAGATCTCACACATGGGAAAGAAAATTGTTACAAAAACCAATTTTAAAAAAGTAAATGTTAATGGATATTTACATTACAATAGTGCACACTATACTAAATGGAAGAATAATATTCCATTTAGTCAATATTTAAGAATAAGGAAAAATAATAGTAGAGAACAGGATTATATAGCACAAAGCAAAATTCTGACCAATAGGTTCCGGGAAAAAAAGTTTCCAAAAACCCTAATGCAACAAGCCTATAAGGTTAATCTAGCAAAAACCCAGGGAGAATGCTTGAAAACACCATGGAAAAAAGCATTGAGAAAACTGTGAGGGAAAATGCTGTTATAGATACAACTAAACCTCACCTGAAACCTGGTAATGAAAAATGGCAGTTTAACTTTATTACAGCCTACAATAAAGACAACGAAAAAATCTGTGAAATTTTGAAAAAACTTTGGTATGTCCTGAAACAAGACCCTCTGCTACGAAATGTATTACCACAAGCCCCGAACTTTACATTTAGAAGGGGAAAAACAATAAGGAATATGGTAGCTCCCAGCCAATTGAAAAGCTCTTCAAAAAACCAAAATTCCTTAAAAAACTTTACAAAAATCCATGGAATCATACACCAAAAGAATGTTAATAAAATTGGGGTATATAAATGCAAACAGAAAAAATGTCAGTGTTGCTATAATATAGCAGATAAACAACAACAGTCTCCTACAGTACAGGTGAAATATTTCAAATAGAACAATTTCTGACATGTATGAGCGACTTTGTAATATATGTCATCAATTGTGACACTGGCCTCCAATATGCGGGGAGGACCACACAAATGGTTCGAAACTGATTGAATGGCCACAGGCACAATGCCAAAGTCGGTCTCCTTACAGTCTATCAAGACACCTCCTGCTAACACATAAAAAAGAATTCAATGTGACCCTGACACCGGTTGAACAGATTCCTGGAGATGTTTCGAACAGGATACAACAGTTAAATAAGAAAGAGGCCTTCTGGATATACAGATTGAGGACTCTGTATCCAGATGGCCTCAATGATAAGCTAGAAAATATATAGTACTGTTGTCTTAAGTCTAAAAAGATTCTTTGATATATTTACTATTGATTTCTTGTTGGTTCGCTTTGAATTCCCCTTAAGAATGTGATCATATGCCATCTCTGATGAGATGTTTCCTCTAATATATAATAATGATTTGTGTGGAACACAAATATCCCCGGCTAGAAATCAATGGCTAAAAACCCCATTGAAAGAAACTAAGCATCCAGAGACGATACATGTGGGTGGCTCTGTAGAGTAAATATGTAAGTACGATAAAGATATAGGGAATATGAATGCATGCGTTCTAGTCCCGACAGATACTAGTTAATCTGATGGTCCCTAGTGATGAAACTAATAAAATGAAATTATCTACGGGTTGGAAAAAGTTTGACTCATCAGAGATATATACAAATACTTTAATATTGATGCTAAACGATAAATAACCTTATTAACTTTAAACATGGAAGAAGTATGTATATACATATGTGTATATAATATATATATTAAAAAAAAAAAAATAGAAAATGATTTTTTTTTAAATTAGATGCCAAGTAAGCCTCCCAACAGTTTGGAGAGGTGTGCATGTGTTTTTAATCGATGAAAATTGATTGAAGGGTGGAACCTTGTTTTTCCCCTACATAAATGTGTCTTTTAAAGATATATATGATTTTACCTGATGAAGGCTAATTTTATGCATAGCCGAAACGCGTTGTGTTTTTGTCTAATAATAAACTGGATATTCCTTGAAATATTCGGAGTAATTAATGAATCAGCCAGAAGCGCTCCTTGACAAACTGGAAATCCTTTTCTGCATTCTCTGACGAATCTCCTACAAGGTAGTTCGTTCCACCTGTTTTGAGCTGCAGGCCAGCAGATCCAGACGATTACTCCAGTACCCAAACACAGGGTTATACGCTGAGCAACAAGACACCAAAAAGGTGAGAAGAATTTTTTATTTCTATCTCACATAATTAAAACTCTGCACTTAGATCTGCACCCCCCTTCCTTTTCTGGATATTCCTTGAAATACGCGGAGTAATTAATGAATCAGCCGGAAGTGCTCCTTGACAAACTGGAAATCTTTCTCTACTGGCCCAAGAGAAGCTGGTTTTCCCTGTTGAGACGGATGTCTTTAGAAGATCCGGTACTCCTGCCAACAAGACAGGACCTTCTGTTTCCGGGTCCACTATACCATCAAGATCTGGAGATGCTACACCTATCAGCCTGGATTCTGAGAGGGAGATCCAGAGATTAAAAGGACTTTGTGTCAGTCATTTCTACAATTAAGAACAGCAGGAAGCCAGTGACTTAGACTGTCTATCTCAAGATCTGGAAAAAGTTTTGTTCAGTCCAGTTTCCATTACTTCGGGCCAAGATATCCCTGACATATTAGACTTTCTTCAGTTAGGGTTCGACAAATGTCTAACACTTAGTACTTTAAAGGTGCAGGTATCAGCCCTAGGATCATTGTTTGACTGTCCACTGACCAGTCATCCTTCGATAGTGCGATTCGTTAAGGCTATCCATTGGCTTAAACCTACAATAATGTGCTCTGTGCCCCCATGGGTCCTCAGTCTAGTAACACCTTATACAAGAAACCATACGAGCCTTTGGACTAGGCATACTTAAAATCCATATCCCTTAAGACCGTCATCCTTGTGGCAATTACGACAGCACGAAATTCAGGCCCTTTCTAGTAAAGATCCATACTTAAAAATCCAGCAAGATTGTCTCATTCTGAGATTGGATCCAGCATTCCTGCCTAAGGTGGTCACCATCTTCCACAGGAGCCAGGAAATTATCTTGCTTTTATTCTGCCAAAATTATAGCAATCAGAAGGATCTTTCATTCCACTCTTTGGATGTAAGGAGAACAGTCTTAGAATACTTGAGGGTCACGGAAGATTGAAGAATCGACTCAAACCTCTTCATCCAATTTGAGGGAAGAAACAAGGGAAAGAAAGCATCGAAATCTACACTCGCTAGGGGGATAAAATCAATCAGCTCAGCGTAAATTGCAGGAAGATCTTCGCCGGAGAACCTCAGAGCTCACTCAACAACAGCAATATCTACTTCATGAGCAAAGCGAACGGGAGCTTCAGTAGATCAAATTGGCAGGGCAGCGACCTGGTCAAATTTAAATACTTTTTGCAGACATTACAAATTGGACGTTCTGTCAAACCAACAGGTGGCCTTTGTGAGGAAAGTCCTCCAAGCAGTAATCCCGCCCTAAAAGGAGTTATTTGGTAATTCTCCTGGTGGTGCGGTCAGGAGGTATGTCCTGAAAAGTAGGAATTAGTTCTACTGGTAATTATGTTTCCAGGAGTCCATCATGACAACACCCCTTACATTTACCTCACATAGCAGATAAAAAATATATGTAGAAGGAAATTGAATAAACACATTGTTGCAGCCATCCCGGTGTGGTACTTGCAAAATCACTGGAGGTTGGTGGTGGGGAGGGGCTATTTAACCTCTTCTGTGTCCCTATCAAGGATAAGAAGGACTACCACCTGTTGGTGCTGTCATGATGGACTCCTGCAAACATCGTTACCGGTAGGACTGATTCCTACTTTTCCTCCCTGAAAGAATCAGCTGCGATCCTGTGCTGTAATGTCTGTATACTTCCCTGCCCAGGAGCTGTGGTATGATCAGACCATTCACGGTCAGACATGTCCATTACACAGTACACAGCAGGGGCACATGTATAAGATTATCTCAGCACAGGAACATTTTATTAAAACACATCCAATTGTGGAAGTTATTATTATTCCAAGATTTATTGATAGAAATGTACTTTGTTCGTGGGACAGCTCGTGTAAATAATTGCTTTATTTGTGAAGAAAAAAAGCTGTGCTCATCATAGGTGCGTGTTGGGCACGTTTGACGATATTATATTGCCTGATACTATCCATTCGTCATAACGTTCATGGCAGAAAACAATTTCTAGGTTGTGTTTGATTCAGTATTTCCAATAAAGTCTAGAAGTTACAATCTAATACTGTTTTTGCTCTGTATGCTTTAGTTCCAAGGCGCTGCAAGCCGATTTAACGGGAACGTGTCACCTGAAAAAAAAACGCTATTAACCTGCATATATTCGGTTAATATGCAGGTCAATAGCGTTACTAACCTGCCCGTGCCTGCATGTAGCCTAATGCTAAAGAAAACAAAAAACACAAATATCCTGAACTAAAAAGTAAAAAATATACTGCAAATAATGCATAAAGGTAATAATAATAATAAGGGTATTTAGTAAACATAATTTTGATCAAAATAATGTACAAGCCATCCTGCCACGTCACAGCAACCCTTGTGGGACAGTCCCTACTCTAGTATTTAAAACCTTTTCACTTGTCAAGTGGCGTGAATGTGAATAAGGGTCGAGCGGCTGAACCATTAGTAACAGCTTAGGCCAGACTGGATGGCTTTCCCAGCTCAGAAAGAGGGCGGTCACACCCATATATGCACTAATGCACAATGAAATGAATAAAAAACAAATCTGAACTGAGAAAAGTAAGTTAATGTGTATGCACAATGTAAGTGCATATTAACACATGACCATTAACCAGAGAAAACAAAAAGCAAAAAACACAAATATCCTGAACTAAAAGTAAAAAATATACTGCAAATAATGCATAAAAGTAATAATGATAATAAGGGTATTTAGTAAACATAATTTTGATCAAAATAATGTACAAGCCATCCCGCCACGTCACGGCAACCCTTGTGGGACAGTCCCTACTCTAGTATTTAAAACCTTTTCACTTGCCAAGTGGCGTGAATGTGAATAAGGGTCGAGCGACTGAACCACTTGTAACAGCTTAGGCCAGACTGGATGGCTTTCCCAGCTCAGAAAAAGGGCGGTCACACCCCTATATGCACTGAATGCACAATGAAATGAATAAAAAACAAATCTGAACTGAGAAAAGTAAGTTAATGTGTATGCACAATGTAAGTGCATATTAACACATGACCATTAACCAGAGAAAACAAAAAGTAAACATTATCAAAATTTAGTAAACATAATTTTGATCAAAATAATGTACAAGCCATCCCGCCACGTCACGGCAACCCTTGTGGGACAGTCCCTACTCTAGTATTTAAAACCTTTTCACTTGCCAGCGTTAGTCAGGGCTGGGAGCGCAGTCACAGCTGCCACCCTGTATTCTCACAGAGATGACAGAACCGCTGCCGAGTAAAATAAACTTAATTTTCCCCACACAGCGTTCGGCTACATGCAGACATGGTAACGCTTTTAATGTGCAGATTAACCCCATATCAGTAGGTTAATAGCATTTTTCCTGGTGACAAGTTCCATGTAAATAAACCTATTTTATTAGCCAGGAGATTAAATAGATTGTAATTTTGTATCCAATTCAAAACGTCTCCCCACAAACGTTATCAAATAATCCCATAGTTTAACAACCAGAGTTTGATTTTTAGAATGTATTTTTATAGATCTAATATGAATAACATAAAATATTGTAAGGTTCCAGTGCAGACAGCAAATGTAGCACATTAATTTAGAGTATTCAAAAAAAAGTTAGGCAACAGTGCTGTCATTGTAAAGTTTGAAACCCCGATTCACCAAGAGAGAGCGGCGTTTTAGAACAGAAGCTCCTGATTCATTAAGAGGCAGACGCTTCTTAATGAATCAGGCAAGGCACGTAGTGGCATGCACCTCACCCCAAATCTTATTCCAATCCCGGTTGATGTAAGATTTGCAGCGTAGCGGATGCTGCCACTCGTCATAAATTTGATGAGCAGGGGACACCACACCCCCATCCTGGCCCAGCTCCACCCGCTTTGTCGGAACTATGTTAAGAATGGCGTGCTACCTCTCATTTGCACAAAAAATGTGACTTTTCTCATCTTTTTTTTGCCAGAAATCTGGTGAGCTTTGATGAATCTCTCCCTTATCTTCCTTCTCAGGTATATTTGGTATTACCTCGCATAACCTTCTATTTGGAGGGCTGTGACATGTGCTACCTTTCTAATTGGCATACAACACCTCCTAATCTACCATGTGGTATATTTTTTCATTTTTCCTGTGTCCTCCTGTAATAGGACAGAGTAACGGTTCAGACTTTGCAGTGAAAAACACTTAGGGTGGTATGTAGAGTTGAGCGAATATCTTCGGTTCCCCGCTTATTCGGCAAGCTATAGCGCTTACTGAATAAGCTGCTTAGGGAACCCAGCTTCCTGGATCGCACTGGCTGGACAGCTGATCGACGCCGCAGCTGCATGTGTCGCTGTCACAGCACATGCATGGAGAGCCTGTGTGTTGGGCCCTACAAGCATGTGCTGTGACTGTGACACAGCCGCTACACATGCAGCTGCGCCGCCGATCAGCTGTTGAGCCTGTGCAATCCAAGTAGCCGGGTTCCCTCTGCAGCTTATTTGGTAAGCGCTATAGCTTGCCGAATAAGCAGGGAACCGAAGATATTCGCTGAACTCTAGTGGTATGCAGTGCCATACTTTTAACTCATTCCAGGCAGACTCTTTTGTTTTGTAATTTATTTAGTATAACATCTCCTGGTTTCTTAACAGCATTAATTGTCAGTGCTATGCACTGAGAATATAGAAAAGTGTCCCATAAGACAGCGGTAGAGTAACAAAACGAAAACTAAGAATTTGTGAAATTACCAAAATGTTAGTTTAGTTTGAAGTTGGACACACAAATACTTGTCATACTTTTCAAACAGGTAATGTTCAGTGGTTGGGTTATGCAGGAGTGCACACAGGCCGAAGAGGGGCCTTATGCAAGAACAATATATCGGCACTGCGCTTTCCAGTACGTCATCATAATGCTCTATTCCAGCTCCATTGGAGGGTGAAGTGGGTCCCCTTATCACTTGGGCCCCTATGCAGCTATCCTGGTTGCACCAATGATATGTCCATCCCTGGGGTTATGCCTGCAATCATAACACCATGGATATCATATTGTAAAAAATGCAAATGGTATACCTAGAGGCTCCCAGGAAGACCCACATAGTTTAGGGTCATATGACACGTGGCTCAAAAGGACACTGGTTTGAGAACACTGATATTTGGCATCAAACAACTAAGAGCATATAATTGATAATGTAAATGTACTAAGATGACTTAACCCATGCTAACCCATCCTTTTTTCTTCAGGGAATGGCCTGTGTTGGTCGTACTAAAGAGTGTACCATTGTCCCTTCCAATCATTATGGTCCGATCCCTGGTGTTCCAGTGGGTGCCCTATGGAAATTCAGAGTTCAGGTATTTCCTGTTACATGCTATATTATATGGACTGAGCCTTATTTTATTTTTATTATCGTATTCACTACATAAGGGTAGGATAGCAGAATCTTGAATCCTATAATTATTTGCTCTTGAAGTAAACCAATTCTGAACTTTAGGAACAAATAGGTGCGATTGTGCTGTATGATGAACTAGTGCCAAAGCACAAAGCATGGTTAATTTAAAGGTAGAGAACTTAGGGGTTCAAAGTTATCAAAACATGATCTTGTATTACTGTTTCTGTGACCTCTATTAAATTTATTATTTCATTTTCAGAGGAAGGTGACCATGGAATGTTGGTAGCAAAATGGTGGAGGTATTAAAAATCCTCATTCTGGAGGCATTAAGAATGTTGTATGCATATGTATTTGTTTTGAGGACTCTAGGATGTGTACATCGGCATTATGTAGATGTACTTCAGTTCTTTAGCGCTGCACTGTTCTGTATATGTGCCCCTTCATTACCAGTATAGAGAAGCAAAGCAAACAAAAAAACACAACTTCAATCAGCCACAGATCCGGAGCTGATACTCTGGTGGCCCTCTTTTGTATACAGGCTGCCAGCATGCGACCAGTGTATCCAGTATTCTCAGCAGTCACAATGCTGTACCTCTAGTAGGTAGAATGGCATGGGGTAAAAAAGAGGAGTAGCAGTGTCACAATGGTTTGTATGTTTGGGAAAGGTAGGAGGAAAAGGAAGCTGGAGTAATGGTGATACTCACGTAACAGTTCGGTGAAGGATAAGAACAACACTGATCAAGCGTATACAGCAAAGGATGTATAAATGAAACATTTGCTGGATTCGGGGTTCCATCTTTCCAGGGATTGTTACATAGAGAGAATAAGGTGTGGTAGCCAGTTCAGTTACTAAAAATTGAGAACCATGTACAGAGGTGCTCAACATCCAGACATCCTATTATTTATAAAATTGACTTTATATGACGAATGGATATGGAGCGCCTTTGTGCTGTATTAGTGGCATCACAGGTCAACGCCAAGCATTATACTGGTAAGTAGGCGCATGATCATGAAGACTGAGTACATATAGCTGTTATGTGCTGTACTTAAAGTCATCATAGGTCATCGCTGAACAGTGATGTCAGTAACACAGCACATGACTGTTGATTGACGGAAACATTTGCATGCTGTTAGCTTGTAAATTAAACCCTATTTTGTAATATTTTATGTTTTTTATTCAGACCACATTTTTTCACCTAATTCAATCAGTTGTTTGACTTTTGCGGCTTCTTAGAATACATTGGTGAATCTAGTCTCTTGTGATTTGTCTTTGGTCAGTTTAAATGTAGCCTGTCAGCCTAGACCAGGAGTGGGATTCAGCCGGTTCTCCCCGGTTTGATGGAACCGCTTGTTAAAAAAGCAGCTGGTTCCTCGAACCGGGGAGATTCAGAGCAGCGATCCGGTACTGCCACTAACTTCTCGGCGCTCAGTTATACTCGCAAGCTCAGTCCGAGAGGCAAAGCAGAGCTGCCGGGGTTTCTATGGAAACTAGAATGCAGTGCAACAGTCAATTATTTCCCCCTTACAACTGGAGCTTCACAAAACAGGTTCCGCTCCCGGATCTGTGCAGCTGCTGAGAGGCATTTCCGGAAGGAACGGGAAGCGCCGACACTGGGGGCCTGAGGTGGGAGACTGCGGCCCTGTCATAGTGACAGTCTGTGTACAGCGCCGCCAAGCGGGCGTCACGGGGACTGAGTGGTGCTGGGGTGTGCAGCAGAGTGATCTGTGTGCAGAGGGAGGGGGTGAATGCATGTAACTGCTGTGTGAGCATAGGTCAGACGTGTATGGTGTGTGTCCTGCTCTATTGTGTGTGTGTTGTGGGGGGGATACGTGACGGGGCCCTGATACATCGGGTGGGGGGGGATAAGTGACAGGACCGCCCCCCGGTATGTAGGGAGGGGGATGCCTGATGGGCCCTGGTATGTGGGGGGGAGCTCCATCAGTATCTTCTCCGGCATCTGTGGCCCCTGCAAGGGGGAAGAGTTAGGAGACATTGGGGTGCACCCATATTGTGCTTGTCGGTGACTTGCTGCATATTGTTCCCGGCGCCTGCATTGAGTGGAATATCAGCAAACAAGATTTCAAGGGCAGTGAACATATAATTATAGGTGGCCCTGACCCATGGTGACCACCCCATAACATGCACTAGCTGTGGAAAAACTCCCAATACTTTGTATACAAAAACACATGGAGTAAAGACATCCACCAAGAAAAATATAAAAAATAATTTTATTCTGAAAAATAATACTATAGACAATGAAGTACATAAAGACGGGTCACATAATAAAAGAGCTCCATGTGATAAGGAATTCAGGTACAGAAAAAACAAACATGTAGCAATACTAACAGCAATGGAATGTGTATAATGGATATGCAGAGATAAGTAAAGTGCCAGTGCTTAAAATCTTACTTTCAGATATCCAGAGAATCCCACAAAGTGACCCCCTCATAGTAATAAACCATCACAGCATAATAGCTCAAAATCTTAGTCTGGAGGCCACATAATGGAAAACCTGGCCCCCCCGACGAAGCCCACGCGAAACGCGCGTAGGGGCTACACGTGTGGCATACTAATTAGCTATGGGTAAGCGGTTTTGAACAGGTTTTTCATTATGTGGCCTCCAGACTAAGATTTTGAGCTATTATGCTGTGATGGTTTATTACTATGAGGGGGTCACTTTGTGGGATTCTCTGGATATCTGAAAGTAAGATTTTAAGCACTGGCACTTTACTTATCTCTGCATATCCATTATACACATTCCATTGCTGTTAGTATTGCTACATGTTTGTTTTTTCTGTACCTGAATTCCTTATCACATGGAGCTCTTTTATTATGTGACCCGTCTTTATGTACTTCATTGTCTATAGTATTATTTTTCAGAATAAAACTATTTTTTATATTTTTCTTGGTGGATGTCTTTACTCCATGTGTTTTTGTATACAAAATTGAGTGGAATATCGCGCACATATCGCCCGACTTTGCACGCAGGATCGCCAGGTTGCAGGTGAGAAGGATATACTATGTGCATGATGTAAATGCGTGGAGGGTGCGGTATTTAGGTGGCATATATTGGTGCCAGGGTGTGTCAGTCTGTGTGGCTGTATCCTGTACCCACTGCCTGTGCCAGCTTCTCTGCCAGCTTTATGTAGTCTCCAATGCATTTGTGCCCTGCAGAGAGTGACGGCGATAATTTGTGGTGCTGCCAGCTAGGTGCACTGGCACCTGTATGGGCAGCACTGCAATGTCATGCATGCTCTCGTGTAAATGCAATTATCTCAGTGCTCCTGGCAGGCTGGGTCCTCCTGTACAGTAGATGTACAGGCTTTAAAACGCATGAAAACGTGCGCCATATCCACATATACCGTTATATGGCTACATCTGTATTTTATAGATTTTTTTTTTTTTTTCTTAATTTTTTTTTTTTTTTTTTTTTTTTAAGTATCCTTTTTTTCCCTCCACCTTGTTTTTCTTGAACCATCCACCCCCTCAGATTACGTTGCCAACTTTTTGGGGAAAAGTAGAGGGTGTAAACCTTACTTTCCAACCAACTTCAATAAAACACACATACGATATAGACAAAGATGTGGCTCACATTGAGAATAAACATTTATGGAAGAAAAAAATATATTATACTTTCATTTTTTTTTGGGGGGGGGAGGTGGCAGGGCAGAAAAAAAAATGTGACTATGCTTCTTAAGTTAGGTTTATATCTAATTGTGTGTCTTTAAATGTTCTCATCATGTAAGTAAAAGCATTTTACTACGTCTTGTATATATGTGAGCCTAGTGCGGCCAGAGAGTTACATAAAGTGCCACTCTGTCACTGTCTTGATAAAGGAGGGTATGATTCCCATGGGGGTCCTTTTTCAGTTAGTTCACACAGTACGTTAGAATATCACTGGTAGAATATGGTGCACTGTGTGATGTCACTATGTGATGCTAGTAATGGCGCATCACCCTTTGTGATGTCACTATGATGCTATATATGGCACCTAACGCTGTGTGATGTCACTATGATGCTATAAATGGCGCGCAGTGCTGTATGATTTCACCATATGATGCTATATATGGCACTTAATGCTGTGTGATGTCACCATATGATGCTATAAATGGCACATAATTCTGTGTGATGTCACTATATGATGCTATAAATGGCACATAATGCTGTGTGATGTCACTATATGATGCTATATATGGTACATAATGCTGTGTGATGTCACTATATGGTGCTCTAAATGGCACATAATGCTGTGTGATCTCACTATGATGCTATATATGGCACATAATGCTGTGTGATGTCACTATGGTGCTCTAAAGGGCACATAACGCTGTGTGATGTCACTATATGATGCTATATATGGCACATAATGCTGTGTGATATCACTATATGGTGCTCTAAATGGCACATAACGCTGTGTGATGTCACTATATGATGCTATATATGGCACATAATGCTGTGTGATATCACTATATGGTGCTCTAAATGGCACATAACGCTGTGTGATGTCACTATGATGCTATATATGGCTCATAACGCTGTGTGATGTCACTATATGATGCTATATATGGCACATAATGCTGTGTGATGTCACGATATGGTGCTCTAAATGGCACATAATGCTGTCTGATGTCACTATATGATGCTATATAAGGCACATAATGCTGTGTGATGTCACTATATGGTGCTCTAAATGGCACATAACACTGTGTGATGTCACTATGATGCTATATGTGGCACATAACGCTGTGTGATGTCACTATGATGCTATAAATGGCACATAACTGCACAGCCTGGCCAGCTGGTAGGTCAAGTGAGACAGCTGCATAGAAATATATGCAACTGTCAGGCCCTGTGCACACGGTGCAGATTCTGTGCAGTTCTGCAGCAGATTTGGCCCTGCAGAACTGCAGCAGAACTGCACGTGATGTACAGTACCATTTAAGGCTATGTAAAACAAAAAAGGCTGTGCACATGCTGCAGATTTTTCTGCGCAGATTTGGTGCAGAATAAAAGAAGCAGCATGTCGCTTTTTTTGTGCGGTTTTGCTGCAGTTTTCCACCTGCGCCATTATAGAAATCTGCAGGTGGAAACTGCAGGGCAAATCCGCACAAAAACTGTGCTAAATCTGCACTAAATCTGCAGGTAAAACGCAGGTCATTTTACCTGCAGATTTAGTCTGAGTGCAGACGGAGTTTTGAGCCCTGCGGATTTTTCCGTGCAGAATGGAAGAAAACCGCAGGTCATGACCTGCATTTTTCCTGCGGATTTCTTCCATTTTTCATGCGGTTTTTGTGCGGTTTTCCCCCTGCGGATTTGGAGACAGGGGAGATAGAAAACCGCACAAAAGAAGTAACATGCTGCGGATTTTGTACCGCAGGAAAACCGCGCGGAAAAATCCACAGCGTCTGCACAGCGTTTTTTATTTTCCATTCATTTTAAAGGTACTGTACATCACAATGCGGATGCAACGTTTCTGCGCGGTAAAATCCGCTGCGGAAACGCTGCATATCTGCATCGTGTGCACACAGCCTTAGCAAAATCTGCGCGGAAAATTCCACAGCAGAATCCGCACCGTGTGCACATAGCCTCACACTCGGGTCAGGAGAGCCGCTGGACAGAATGTGCTCTGTTCTGATCTCATTCCAATTTATTTTTTTTCAACTGTGTGACTGCGCCCCTACTTGTATATGTTTGAGGAAAAGGTGTGTGTAAATGGGTGTGGCTAAAAATGGGTGTGGTTTTCCTACACAAACACAGAACCTGTTGTTAAAAATTTGAATCCCACCCCTGGCCTAGACAGCATAAACTAAGAACATCACCTTGTAGAGGATTTGCACCTTGTGTGTTCCAATTGCTGCCTGTGTTCAGCAGAACCTGAAGTTTTCAAGTCATTTTGTAATAATGCTTAATGCACCCTTGGTGTAGCCAAGAGGCGCTCAATGCACTGTTCTGCCCACTGATTTTATATGCCTTGCCCCCCTCATTGGCGATCAACAGCACAGGCTTGCGGTGAGTGAGCTCTATCTGGAGAGAGAGCACACGTAACCCAGCACTGTCAATCACCAGTGAGGGAGGTGGGGCATGGGAGATCTGTAGGTGGAACAGCACCACTAAGCGTCTGAATTAGAATATATGATTAAGGTTCAGGTTTTGTAGAACAGACTGAGCAATTATTACAGTAAAGATGTGCAATTTTATAAGAGCTACAGTATATCCCCAACAAGGCAGTTTTAGCTGACAGACTCCCTTTAAAATAGAATACTACTTTCAACAAACTTTGTATAAATCAATAATACACGCAAATAAAAGAAAGTTTGCAATGCATCTTATCTGAGAAATCAGTATCCTTCCCCACTCTGTCACTTCTTCCCTGCCTTCTAAACTTATCCACAGCGAAATAGTAGCTAATAATCCTCTTGTACAGAAGAGAAAGTCAGATGTCAAGTAACATATCCCAATGTACTTTATCAAAATGGGTAGGAGGAGAGAGGAGAAAGGAAGATGACGGGGAGGGAGACAGAAAAACATCATCCAGAGCTCTATAACAAGTGTTTTATCTCACATCAGAGATTGATTCAGATAAAGAAACTCAGCTCTGCTGTATAATGTCCTTCATGTTGCTGCAGCTTGTCTGTATGAGCTAAAAAGTGAATAAAGAACATGGCTTCCCCTCGCTGTGCAGTCTTTGGGAGAAATCACTGCAGATTGTTTCTTCCCACCAGCACCCAGTCAATTGTAAGT
Source organism: Dendrobates tinctorius (assembly GCF_039654945.1). Classification (NCBI taxonomy): domain Eukaryota; kingdom Metazoa; phylum Chordata; class Amphibia; order Anura; family Dendrobatidae; genus Dendrobates; species Dendrobates tinctorius. Next base: position 19,905,612 of record NW_027361699.1, on the reverse strand, counting down.
TACGTGCAAAAGGGAAAACCGGTGAGAATGCAGAATAACTCGCATGATACCCAGAAATGCTGGTGTTACTCATGCATACTGTACATACAGGACATCTTATTCTGAAAAGTTCCTTTAAAGTGAACCGGTCAGCAGGATTGTATATAGTAACCTACAGACAGTGTCAGGTCGGCGCCGTTATACTGATTACAATGATCCTTGGTTATCAAAATCCGTCTTGTGGTGGTTGTGTAATCTTTATTTTCAGTTTTGAGTTAATGATATGCTCGTGACCTTGGGCGGCCTGTGGGGGGTCTTCATGTGGTGCTTTGATTGAGTATATCTGTACATACTGCCAAAAAAAACCTTTTGCTGGCAGGTGCCAGTTGTGGCACCTGGTCTGCAACATAATCGCAGATGAAAGACTAAACAACAACCACAAGATGGATTTCATCAACCAATGTATCATGTTAATCAGTATAACGGCGCTGACCTGACACTTTCTGTAGGTTACTGTGCGCAATCCTGCTGACAAGCATAGTCACCCATTAAGAAAATATTAAAGAAAGCAATCCTCTCAAGAAACTAGTCAGTCAAACAAAGAAATTAGCTCATCTTTATTATATACCATCATTTAGTTTGAGCAATATGCAAGAAAGAAATTAATTTAACCTATAATGCAAACTGTACAATTAAAAAGAATTTGATCCTGGATGTCATACTGATCTGTCAGAACTCTAATACAAATGTCTGAAAAGAGGAATCTGAAATCCTGCCTGGAGGCGCCCATGGATGTAATTAAAGGAAAGATGGAAAACATTTTGAAAATGAAATTCATTTGTATGTTGGAGAGCTACAGCTGAACAGATAAAAATTCTTGCTATAAGCTGGAACTCTGTGATTTCTGGCAGATCCATTAATAACTTTCCTGCACCAGCAGTAATATTGGAAGGTATATTACAGCACAATTTAGTCATTATATAAAATCTCTTTAAACACTGAAATTGGGGAGAGAATACAACTTTCTGTTCTACTTTCGCAACCTGTCTCAATTTTAGCTCTTCGTAAGGCTTTTCAGAGTTTAAAACTGTGTGAGAGGAATGCTGCACATCTCATTTAGAAAGTCCTCTCTTCATACCTCTTTTCTCATCCAGATGCTTAACATACGAAGATGAGGTACAGCTAGGTACAGAAATGTTGCTTCTGGAGACATGCACCTGTAAATTAAGCAGGTTCTCATTGCTAAAGAAATGCCATACACGGATACTAACTACAGTTTAGGCACACTGTGGGGCTCATAAGGGGGGGGGCATTTGGATTTGGGAGCGCAGAACATATACTGTATATGTAAATATGTATGTGTGTGTACATCAGCCACGCCCACTCCACATAGCAACCAATCACTAAGCATCTTTCATTTCACTAGAGCTGTTTAAAAGAAGCTGAGCTGTGATTGGTTGCTATGAGCAACAGTTTTCCTTGTAGACAGTTTTGATAACTGAGGCCTATTCTTATATTTTCTATGGTGTTATTGTCCATCTGTAAAGCTGGAAATAACAATTTATTACCGTGCTGACACAGACCACCCTCTGACACAGACTGCAGGGGGAGCCCAGTATCACACAGGATAGGATTAGATACACAACCCATTATCACACAGGATAGGATTAGATACACGGCTCAGCAGACAGTAACACACAGGATAGGATTAGATACACGGCTCAGCAGACAGTATCACACAGGATAGGATTAGATACACATGTCAGCAGTCAGTATTACACAGGATAGGATTAGATACACAGGTCAGCAGTCAGTATCACACAGGATAGGATTAAATACATGGCTCAGCAGTCAGTATCACACAGGATAGGATTAGATACATGGCTCAGCAGACAGTATCACACAGGATAGGATTAGATACACAGCTCAGCAGACTGTATCACACAGGATATGATTAGATGCACCACTCAGTGGACTGTATCACACAGGATAGGATTAGATACACGGTTCAGCACACAGTATCCCACAGGATAGGATTATATACATAGCTCAGCACACAGTATCACACAGGATAGGATTACCTACACGGCTCAGCAGACAGTATCACACAGGATAGAATTAGATACACGGCTCAGGAGACAGTATCACATAGGATAGGGTTAGATACACAGCTCAGTAACAGGATGTGCCAAATTTTCATTCCAAGACTTCCACTCATTCCATCTTATTTGCCTGCCTTTTGATTTTAAATGCCTCCAGTTTACAGTTCAACTGGCCATTTGCTATGTCCATTAACAAGGCTCAGGGACAGTCCTTGAAAGTAGTAGGGATCGATTTGCAATCTCCATGCTTTTCTCATTGTCAACTTTACGTGATCTGTTCAAGAGTTGGAATGCCAAAAATCTGTTCATCTTTGCACCGAAAGGAAAAACCAAAAATGTTGTTTATCAAAAGGCTCTTGAATGAGTTGAAAATAAAATACTATCAATACTTGGGTAATCGTTTAGTTAATTTGTGTTGCAAATCTGTAGTGTTGAATATATGATGTGAAATGTTTTTTATGTGAAGTATAATCATTATAATTTGTTATAACTAACCATGGGATTTGAACCTTTTATAAGTCTGATCGCTGGTATAATGCATTGCCGTGCACCAGCAAGGCAATGCATTATACCTGTCAGTGCAGCACTGAGCATGGTCTAACAGGCTTTCTGTAGCTGGGTGACCCAGATGTCATCATAACGACCTCGCGTTGCCATGGCAATCATCGGGCAGTGACATCACGGGGCATCAGTCTGGGAACCCCCTTCTCTCCCTACCTTCTTTGGCCAGGTTCACCTTTGTGGTTAAGTCCGCAGCGTATCGTTCACAACCGCAAACGCATGCAAAAATGCATGCATGCGGTTGCGGACGATAGGCAAGTGCCATTTTCCCAGCAAATTTTTAAATATACACAAGCCATGCCCAATGGGCGTGTCTTATGTAAATTCTTGCATACGCAAACGCATGTTGTTGCGTACGCTTGCGTTTCCATAGGCAGTAATGTGGGTCTTTTACGCACGTCATCCGCATGCGGATGACAGCGGATATTTGACGCCGCAAAAAAATGCAACAAGATGTGTTTGGCGCACCCCGCCAGATACCGCGAAAAGACGCCACCGTACGGAAGCGCACCCGAACACATACAAACGCATGTCCCTGCGTACCCAATGTTAAAAATAGGTACAAAGGACGCATGCGGATATATGCACATTAAACGCCGCGGACTAAACCACAAATGTGAACCCAGCCTAAATGCTGCGATTGCTATCGATCGTGGCGTTTAGAGGGTTAAATTGCTCAGGGCGGTGTAAGCACTGCTCCTAGCACTGACAGCTAAGGCTCAGCTTTCACCGGCGAACATGTGGGCACTGCTCCTACTCATTCTTTAGGTGTTTTTTTTGGCAAAGTCTGGCTGTTCTATTTTTAAGGCTTCTCTTCAATTGGGTGAATGTTGTGAAGGCGTTTTTCTTCACAGTGAAAAGGATTCTGCTATCACCCACCACTGTTGTCTTCCGTGGACGTCCAGACCTTTTTGAGTTCCCAAGCTCACCAGTGTGCTCTTCTCTTGCAGAATGTACCAAACATTTATGGTAATTAATCCTGCACATCAACTTTGAGGAATTTTAGCCCATGCCTCCTTACAAAATAGCCTCAACTCTGTTACGTTGGAAGGTTTTCTCATATGAACGATTAAATTCAAGTCCTTCCTCAACATTTTTATAGGGTTATGGTCAGAGCTTTCACCCAATTCCTCAAAGCTATTACGTAAGAATTTTTTCGTAAATCGCTTTGAAAAGTCTGAATTTTTTGCAAAACGCAGAATTGCACAAAAAATTGGCTTTTGGACTTTCTCTCTGTTCTACCAAATTGGAAAAGCTGAGACTAGCTATGGCGTTATGCCCGTGTTCTGTCAAGTTCAAGACAAGCCATGACATACGTAAAATCTGTGGTTTTCTCCATTTCTAAGCTATTGGTCTCACTGTGGCACGGTGTCCAAACTCTTTAAATATAATTTTATAGCCTTTTCCAGTTTGATGAGCAAAAATAACTCATCTTCAGAAATCTCCTTTGTTCCTGCCCTGAAGCCATACCCTTTTTTTTCTCCCATCTATATAGCTGTATGAGGGCTTGTTTTTTGTGGGATCTGTTGTACTTTTGAACTACATCATTCACTCTACCACGTAGTGTTCCGGAAAATTGGTAAAAAAAAAATTCCAAGTTTGTTGAAATTGCAAAAAAAAAGTGCACAATTATTTTTCTTTTTTTTTAACCATGTTCACTTTATGTTAAAACCTACCAACCATTATGATTCTCCAGGTCGGTACGAGTATCCAGATGCCAAACGTATAGCTTTTTTTTTTTTTTTAAAGTGAGGAAAAAATTTGGAAATTTGTTTAAAAAAAAAAAAATTGCTTTTGTCACCATTTCTGGAAATCATTTTCATTTTTCAGGTTATGGGATTATATGAGGGCTCATAAAATAAGCCATCACACAGCCTCATATCCCGAAAAATGAAACCGTTACAGGTCTCTGAAAATGACGACAAAAGCAAAAAATATTTGCTCTTTATCTGCTTTTAGGACTTGTGTGAAAGCTTTTGGAACAAATTTAAGCAGAAATATGGAAAATTCTGTAGGGTTTCCAAACTTTCAAGCCTCACTGTCAAACTATAACGCTTTTAAAATGTTCTATTTACAGGTCAGTGAAGCAGGAGTTCATCGTCCTCACGTTGGTGGAATTCATGGGCGCAGCAACGATGGTGCATACTCTCTGGTATTAGCTGGTGGATTTGAAGATGAAGTGGTGTGTTGTTTTTTTTCATTACTGGATTATTCATTATCACGACTTTATCAGCAGAATATTGAATTATTATTTTTTTTTTTTTTTTTAGGACCGGGGGGATGAGTTTACTTACACGGGAAGTGGTGGCCGTGATCTTTCTGGTAACAAAAGAATTGGAGAGCACTCTTTTGATCAAACGCTGACTCATATGAACAGGTTAGAAACATTCAGGAGCTTATGGTTGTGTTGTCTGGTCTGCATTTCTCCAATACTATCTGGATCACTATATCTAATACACCTTCTTAAACGTTGATTTTAATTGTATGTTTTTTCCTAGTTTTAGTTTAGGGTTTGTTTGCAGTTCACTTTATGGCTACATTGTTTTCTAAATGATAATGATGAAAAGTGTAGGGGTACCGTTACACTTAGCGATGCACCAGCGATCCCGACAACGATACGACCCTGTCAGGATCGCTGGTACATCGCTAAGTGGTCGCTAGTGAGCTGCCAAACAGGCAGATCTCACCAGCGACATAGCAGCGGTCGGGGGTCGCTACTTACCTGTCAGTCGAGGCGATCCTGACGTCCTCCCGCCCGCGTCCACGCGTCGCTCGTCGCCACAGCAGGAAGCGGCCGACGAGAAACGGCCCAGGACGTTCTCGCGCGATCAGCGATAATCAGCAAGGGAGCGGTCGGAGATAAGTATCAGACATAGCGATATCGCTAGCAATATCGCTGCTGCGTCACAAAACCAGTGACGTTATAGCGATATTGCTAGCGATATCGCTTAGTGTAACGGGCCCTTAGGACTATTTCTGTTCCTCCCCTGTAAATCTCCATTCATAGCCACACGAGTGAATGTTGACTACTTAAACTGGCCATATACATAAGATAACTGTCAGACGAATGTTCGATTGGCAGGCTGCCGTCCCTTTCCGTAAACGTGTGAGCTTGGATTGAGCAAGGAGAGAGGAGAAAGCCGCTGCCAAACACCTCTTCCGACTGCTTATTTCCCCTGAAAATAAAATGATCAGCAATAGAAAATCTAACAGCCACTGTCGGCCATAACTTCATCTGTCAGAATAGAGTCAGGAGGTGCTTTACATGTCAGAGAGCTGCCTATCCCTGCTGAATTCCTTCAGCTAATATGTATGCGGACCTTTGGAACATAGTAATGACATTGTCTTGTATAACATTGCTAGTTCCTTTAACGCCCATAGTTGTGGAGCCAGCGGCCTTTATAAAGAGAGTGGTTCATTGTTCAACGGCAGTCAGGCTATGTTCACACGTTGCTTTTTTTGCCATGATAAAACAGCGTTTTATTGTACCAGCAAAGTGTGCTTGACATTTCAAAAATCTCATTCAATCTCCTTTTTTTGTTTTTTTTTAAGCAGTTTGAAATCTGCATGACATCGGTTATTTGAGTGTTTTTGCACCACTTTGCACCCATTGAAATTAATTGAAGAAAAAAAATTAAAAAATGCAGTTTTTTTTTCTGCCAACACTCCATTGTTTGTAGCAATTTTTTCTGCTGCAAGTACTGAGTGTGCATGTACCCTTATTCAACTGGGTTGGTCTAATTTACTTTACATTATATTACTTTAGGTTTATCTTTCTTTTCTTGTATGCTGTAATGAGAGGTGTTCATTTTTTTTCTGTGTACTTTTTGTTTGCTGTGCAATAGTTTCACTTTACACAATTGAGAGGAATTAAAATAAGAAAAATGCTGTAAAATTGAGGTAAGTTCACAGTGGATGATAGCACTGGGTGTCTGTTTATGGCAGGGGTGCACCATCAATTTTGGTTGCGGGGCAATATTAGATTTCTCTTCCTGTGTGGGCAACAGAGAAATATTGCAATACTAGAGCACACATATACCAATAAATACTCCTTCAGCAGGAATTAGACTATATGGCAGCACATATAAGTGTAATCAGTTTTGCCTAAAGTATTGCATCTGAATGCAAGTAAATGAATTGTATTGTACATGGAATCCCTGTCTCACTGCATTGTGTTATCTTACATGGTACTAGGTAAACCAGCAAACAGACTTTCCACTTTTTATGTTATACTTTATGGCACAGCTTTCTCCCCATCAAAGAGGACCTTTCACCAGTTTTAGCTTGCTAAAATTGCAACATCATTGTATATTGGCTGCACAGTTGAGTGAAACATAGGGGCCGATTCATAAAAGTGGTTGTGTCATGAACACTTTGAAAAGTCTCAAAATTTTGCAGCTTTTGCCATTTTGACTCTTGTCCCAGCCACCTATACCAAAGTGGCGTTGCATTGTTGAAGGAGAGGGTGTGACAGTGTATGCCCACAGGATTCATCATAACTTACTCCTTACTCCATATATGATAAAGCCATAAGTGTTATTCTGACTTGAGTAGCATTTCTGATGAAGTGTACACTCTCTTCTCTGTTCTCTGCAGCCACAGTGTAGTATAGATCAGAGCTGTGTGTCATTACAAACACTTCCCATCATGGCAGTCAGTGTGGTGAGGGAGAATATATAGCAGAGGCGAGTATGATTGCAAACACTTTCAGAACTTTTCTCATGACATTATCAATGGGGTGGAATGGACAGAGCTGTGAGAGGAGAGCTGCAGGTGTAGATATGTTTGCAATGACGCCTAGCTATGCTGTATTCTCTCTCCCCTTACACTGACTGTTGTGAGAGGAGATCTGTTTATAATCACACTCCTCTCTAATCTGTACTAAACAGTAGCTCAAAGATTAGGGCTGAGAGCAGGGCTTATTTTTTATTATACCTTGCAAGATGGCTTATAATTGATTGATGCCATGCAAGGGACACAGTACACTCCTCTAGAGAGGAATCTCTCGGAGTGCCCAGTTGGGCTTATAATAAATTATATCCTAATCTTTACAAGCCAAAATCTCCACAACAGAGAAGAGAAATTAGAAAAAAATACTATTTTTTTTCTTAGCTCAGCCACTATTCTGTGATCTATAGTGTCTTTCACCAGAATTTGAGGTTTGTAGAAAATGAGTATCAATATACATGTCTGTTTTTATGCCAATAAGTTTGTGTTAACCATTAACACACAATTTCATTTCAAAGAATTCGTGTAGACGACAATGGCCATAACTTTGTGCTTGCAAAAGTATATATTTTCCATTTGACAAGACAGTCACGTTGTGTGATATTATTGTCTATCAAGGGACCTACATAAAACCATCACAGACTGCATTCACAAATCCTAATTTAAATAGTAGCTTTAATGTAAAAACATTAACTATAACCTAAGGTTATATTACATATATTACAAATATTGTACTGTGTAAACACATTTATATCCTGGTGGGTAGCACTCTGGTGAAATGTACATGGGATACTGTACTTAAAACTCTGCTATTCACATTATTTCCAGTGAAAACTTGTTCTTGATTACAGAAATTAGTTGAACCTTGTATCTGGTATATAGGTAATTTATGAGTGATATGCTTAAAACTTACCATACCGTAACTATAGTTTTATGGTATTCAACAAGTACCCATTTCAAGGCACATTTTAGTAACATTTTATGTCCCTAGGATCAACTCTCCTAAGTTGTCTATATGGTATTGTAAGTGTAAAAAGTTTAATAAAATGATGCCTTGATATCTGTGATCTTATGTCGTCTTCCAGAGAAATCCCCATTTTTCTTATATGTAAATGAGCTGTTAAGATCTATGGCCTGGACACTGATCTGCATGAGAATCTGCCTCCAGAGATTATTTTAAATGAAAAGGGGCTGTTACTAGTGTGAGACATATTTAAAATACGCTCTGGAGGCAGATTCTTATGCAGGTCCTTGTCCGGCCCATAGATCTTAACAGCTCCTTTCCATATTAAGAAAAATGTGGATTTCACTGGAATAAGACATTATTGGATCGCAGATATCATTTTGCTCAACCTTCTATGACCTTCATGCACATATAGACGGCTTAGGAGGGTTGATCCTAGTGACAGATTCCCTTTAAAGGTAAACTGTCACCCCAAGTAACAATGTTTACCAGCAAATATAGGGTTAATCTGCAGGTAAATTGTGTTTAAACCTTGGTTAGCCAGGTGACTTGAAGAGTTTCTATAGAATGTAAACTACACTTTCAGTCAGATAGCGTGACTGCAATTGTTTCCCAGCACATTGACAGTAAGCTTTGCAGTGTGTGTGTGCAGAGCAGTCTGACAAAGTGCTGGGGAGTGGTTAAAGCCACGCTAACTATATTGGACAATGCCTAATCGCTCGCTGCACACCCTAATGACCGAAGTGAGCGGCTGCTGGTACTTCATAACTTCATTTTTTCCTTGCCATCACTCCTCCAGTACGTTAAACAAGGGTTTAATCTGTACTTGCAGAGTTACCATATATGTGGAGGTAAATGGTATTTCTCAGGGTGTCATGGCTCACTTTATTTTTGTATTAGGCATTTGAAGTAAAAATTACAATAACTGATGTGCTTTCACCTTGTATAATCTTGTAGGGCCCTGGCCCTAAACTGTGATGCAGCCTTGAATGATAAAGATGGAGCAGAGTCTAAAAATTGGAGAGCAGGAAAACCTGTCCGGGTTGTGCGGAGCTCCAAAGGTCGTAGGATCAGCAAATACGCCCCTGAAGATGGCAACAGATATGATGGCATTTACAAGGTCTTCCACACCGGAGGAATAACTTCCTTATTTAGGCTTCTTGTTAGATATTCTGTTTATTGTAATATTGAAACTAAAGGAAACAAATTGAATAGTGCAGAATAGGTTGTTTTTTTCTTAATTTAGGTGGTAAAATATTGGCCTGAAATAGGCAAGTGTGGGTTCCTGGTTTGGCGCTATCTCTTACGAAGGGATGATATGGAACCTGCTCCGTGGACACCAGAGGGCACAGAACGTTCGAAGAAGCTTGGACTAACCTTGCAGGTAAGAAGTGCAGTGTGTAGGCCCTCTAAGAGCATGAAGGAATTACCTTGTGTAGTTACAGCTCATCTATGCTAAACATGTTAGTAATTTCTGGTTACAATGTATGGACACTAAGTTCTTAATCCTTTTGCATTTCATGTAGTTTCCAGAAGGATATTTGGAGGCAATGGCTAACAAAGAGAAAAAAGATAAGGTTAAGAAGCAGCCTGTGAAATCTGAGCCAAGTAGTCCAGGTAGCCCCATCAATCAGACTCCACAAAGTGGTGCTGGAGACCAGAACACAGAAGAAAATGCAGATCAACACAGCCTTTCTACCCGTAGCAGCTCCAGACACAGCAGCACTCAAAGCAATGGAAACCAGAAAAGACCTCCTGAGGATGGTAAAATAAAATAAAATCTAGAAGCAACAGTCCAAAATAATTATGGAGAAAATGGGGGATCTATTTCACCCAACTTCCGATCTTTATCAAGCATACAGAGGATGATATAGTTGTTATGCATATATACTTACTACGAAATGTTAAAGAAATCCCTCGATGATCTTCAACAATTCGCAACAGAGAACATACAGGGCCCAATTCATCAAAGCTTTTATGCCAATACTCTAGCATAAAACTTGGAATTTACATCTAAATTTTGTGACTTTTGGCTTTTTCATGCCAGATTCTTCCTGCTTCTCCGATACGAGAGGGACAACACAACTCATTTAATTCGTGACGAGCTGTGTCGTTCCGTACTCCAGAAACGCCTCTCGTCAGATGCTCCTCTTCATGAATTAGGAGTATCGGACTCCAGCACCTCCACTCATGTAGACCAACGTGAATAACGTTATATGCTTGATGAATCATGCCCACAGTCTACCGTAGAGTATCCAAACCCCAATCTAAATACTAAAGCTTACATCCTGTCTCAATTTCTATAGTAAGCACAGTTTGTTTCAGCAGTGACTTAAAACTGTACTCGACACAGCTGTTTTTCTTATTGTAGATGATGTAGAAGAGGTTGTACCACCTAAATTGGTTAGGCGTTCAGAAGAAGGAGGTGAAGCATTTCAGCTCACTGAACAACAGCATTGGCTCATTAAAGAGGATTCCTTTAACCAGAAGCTTTGGGACGAAGTTCTTTCCTCTATCAAGGAAGGTCCAGTAAGTGTAAAACTTGGAAAATGTCTTTGTTTCAGGCGAATCTTATGGTTGTACAGATGTTGCCCCTGTAAAAAGAATCAAATAATTGTTTAATCAGCAACTTGAAAACCATAGAGCACCTGGCCTTTAGCAATTGTTAGCGGCATCGTGTCCACCACGTTTGGCCTTACCCTAACTACATTTATAATCTACTAGATGGTGGACCGATTCTAACTCATCGGGTGCTCTAGAATATGTATGTAGTTTATTTAAAGGGTATCTGTCACCCCATTTTTACCCTATAAGCTGGGGCCACCGCCATCAGGGGCTTATCTGCAGCATTCTGTAATGCGGTGGGTGTCGCGGCGGTGGGTGTCGCGGTCCGGTCCGGCCCGGCGCCTCCCATCTTCATACGATGATGTCCTCCTTGCTTTTCCCTTGGCTCCTGCGCATGCGTACTTTATCTGCCCTGTTGAGGTGCCGGGAAAGGTCAGAGAGGTCCGGCGCCTTCGCACTGCAGTACTTTGCTCTGCCCTCAACAGGGCCGATAACGTACGCGTGCGCAGGAGCCGAGGGAGAAGCAAGGAGGAGGACGTCATCGTATGAAGATGGGAGGCGTCGGCCGTGATGGCGACACCCATCAGACTGGACCGGATCTAACTTTTTTTTCTTATCTTAGAGGTTTCATCGGGGGCTTATCTACAGCATTACAGAATGCTGTAGATAAGCCCCTGATGGCGGTGGTTGCAGCTGATAGGCTAAAAATGGGGTGACAGATCCCCTTTAAATTCCGTGCCAATATCGCTGATTGCGGCAAATCCGTGCGGCAGGAGATGACCCGCGGCAACCGTCGGGAGATCAGCGGCTGGCGCCGCAGATCTCCCGACGGTAGCGGTGGCGTGCGTCGTTCGAATTCCGTGCCAATTCGCGGCCTGACTGCGCCTGTCGCTGATTGGTCGCGGCCGGCCGCAATCAATCAGCGACGTGGGATTTCCGTTACAGACAGACAGACGATTATATAGTAGATCAGTATGGTATTAATTGATAGTACATTGATACTGGAGCTTTGCCCCCAAATAAAAATCTTTAAAGCAATAATACTGTACAAGATTCACTGTTTTCCCTCAAATGACATAATCATGTAAGTGTTCTTTTTCCGCATGCTTTCCTCTGTAAGGGCTCACTCAAAAGAGCGTATAACATGGCCGAGTGCTATGCGACAAAACATTGCATTGGTCTCGAACCAGTTATTCTATGGTCCTGCTAAGATCTTGCAATTATTTTGTCATGCCAATCGATGCAGCATGAGAAAACAATCGCAGCATGTTGTGAGTGCATCCGAGAATCGGATCGCACTTGTCCATACAAGTCTATGGGTGCGTGCGCGAACCATCAGACTGCACTCAGATGTCATCCACGTGCAATCTGATTACCACAGATGTCCGCAGTGGAGGAGAGGGAGAAATTACTCTCTCTATTCATGCAAGCAGATCGGAGCACTGACCACTCTGCCAACGCTTGCAGCAGAGTGTCAGTGTCATTGGCATCTCACATCGGGTGCTATATGCTAATGTGACCCCCGGATTAATAGTGAGTATGACTTTCTGAAATTGGCTATTGAACAAAGTTCCCTGCTAGTTGAGGGGTATTCGGTGACAATACTTGCATGAAAGAATGTAAAATAGTTGTGTTATTGTTTGCTATAGAAGTTTGCTCTTATGACATAGTAAAAAATAAAATCAAATTAATTTTCTAGAATTTTCTGAAGAGAGTTGAACAAACATTTATGTGTGTCTGCTGTCAAGAGCTGGTGTTTCAACCTGTCACAACGGCATGCCTCCACAATGTGTGCAAAGTGAGTGATCTTTAGATTTCTTTTTTTATGTGTAACTAGAACATGTTGGTAGTACTTTGTGGTTGACTCATTCAAAGAAAAAGATGTACTATTATGTCTCTCTTGTTGGAGGCCAAAGGGTTGTAGGAGATAGTAGCTAGCAATGATAGTAATTTACCCCTTATATGCCATGGAAATAGCAACTGCCATAGCAAATACCAGCACCTCCTCCGTCCCCACTCATCTCAGCTGAAGACTTTGCCTCATTTTTCAAGGAGAAGATTGATAACGTCAGAGACAGTCTTGGTCAAAAACCCCCAGTGCCCTTCCTCCTAACTGCCCTGCCCTCCTCCTCCAAAACCAATTTCTCCACCATTACAGAAGATCAAATCTCCACTCTACTCTCAAGATCACATCTCACTACCTGTGCTCTTGACCCGATCCCATCCCACAAGTCACCACAGTCTTCATCCCAACCCTAACCCACCTCTTCAACCTATCACTAACAACTGGTGTTTTCCGCTCAAGCTTTAAACATTCCTCAAAAAGCCCTCTCTTGACCCATCCTCTGTATCTAGCTATCTCCCTATATCACTTCTCCCATATGCCTCAAAACTACTGAAACAACACGTCCATCTTGAACTGTCCTCCAAACTCTCTTCTTGCTCCCTCCTTGACCGATTACAATCTGGCTTCCGGCCACACCACTTCACTGAAACTGCCCTAACTAAGGTCACGAATGACCTACTAGCCGCCAAAGCCAAGCGACACTACTCTGTCCTCCTCCTCCTGGACCTGTCCTCTGCCTTTGACACAGTGGACCATTCCCTATTACTACAGACCCTCTCATCTCTTGGTATCACAGACTTGGCCCTATCCTGGATTGCGTCATACCTAACAGACCAGACATTCAGCGTCTCCCACTCGCACACCACCTCACTGCGCCCCCTATCCATCGAAGTCCCGCAAGGTTCAGTTCTAGGGCCCCTGCTCTTCTCCATTTACACCTTCGGCCTCGGACAGCTCATAGAATCTCATGGCATTCAGTATCACCTCTATGCTGATCTATGCTGATGACACACAGATCTACATCTCTGGACCAGATATCACCTCCCTTCTAAACAGAATCCCTCAATGTCTGTTTGCTATTTCATCCTTCTCTGCTAGATATCTAAAACTTAATATGGACAAAACAGAATTAATCATTTTTCCCCCATCTCATGCGACCCCCCCCCCCCCCCAACGGACCTATCCATTAAAGTATACGGCTGCCCACTCTCTCCAGTCCCACAAGCTCGCTGCCTCGGGTTTATCCTTGACACTAAAAATAAAATGCCATCTATAAAAGTGTCACCCTAGTTAACCCCTTCAGTGAATGCCGTAAAAAAAAAAAAAAAACACCAAAAAAAGTTGCAAATTATACTATTTTCTTGGAAAAAGTGCAATAACACGCGATCAAAAAGACGGATATAAATAAACATGGGACCTCTGAAAATGTAATCTTGTCCCGCAAAAAACAAGCCGCCATACAGCGTAATCAGTGGAAAAATAAAAAAGTTATAGCTCACAGAAAAAAGTGATGCAAAAATAATTTTTTTTTTTCTATAATAGTTTTTATTGTGCAAAAAAACAAAACACCAAAACATAAAAAAAACTATATGAATGAGGTATCGCTGTAGTCATAGTGACCTGAAGAATAAAGCTGCCATACTAATTTTACCACACGCGGAACGGAGAAAAAAACAAAACAATTCCTGAATTGCTGGTTTTTGTTCATTCTGCCTCCACAAAAATCGGAATAAAAAGCGATCAAAAAACGTCATGTGCCCAAAAATGGTAGCAATAAAAACAACAGCTCATCCCGCAAAAAACAAGCCCGCACATGACTGTCGGCCGAAATATGGAAAAATTATAGCGCTCAAAATATGGCGATGCAAAAATTTCTTACAAAAAAAGGCGTCTTTTAGTGTGTGACAGAAGCTAAACATGAAAAAAGGATATAAATCTGGTATCGCTGTAATCGCACCGACCCGAGGAATAAGGTCGCCTAATCACTAATACCGCACGAGGAACCAATTCTTCACCTTTTGTGGATTTGTGCATTCTGCCTCCCAAGGATGAGCAGTAAGGCGATCACAGTGGTTTACTCCCACATATGGGGTATCAGCGTACTCAGGACAAATTGCACAACAACGTTTGGGGTCCTATTTCTCCTGTTACCCTTGTGAAAATAAAAATTTGGGGGCAAAAAGATCATTTTTGTGGAAAAAAAATTTTTTATTTTCACGGCTCTACGTTATAAACTTCTGTGAAGCACTTGGGGGTTCAAAGTGCTCACCCCACATCTATATAAGCTCCTTGGGGGGTCTAGTTTCCAAAATGGTGTAACTGTTTAGGCACATCAGGGGCTCTCCAAACGCGACATGGTGTCCGATCTCAATTCCAGCCAATTTGCGTTGAAAAAGTCAAACGGCGCTTCTTCTCTTCTGAGCTCTGCCATGCACACACAGAGTGGTTTACCCCCACATATGTGGTATCAGCGTACTCAGGAGAAATTGCACAACCACTTTTGGGGTCCTTTTACCCTTGGGAAAAAAAATTGGAGATGAAAAGATCATTTTTGTGGAAAAAATATTTTTTTAATTTTACGGCTCTACGTTATAACTTTCTGAGAAGCCCTTGGGGGTTCAAAGTTCTGACCACACATTTAGATAAGTTCCTTGGGGGTCTAGTTTCGAAAATGGGGGCACTTGTGGGGTGTTTCTACTGTTTAGGTACATCAGGGGCTCTCCTAACGTGACATGGCGTCCGCTCTCGATTCCAGCAAATTTGACATTCAAAATCTCAAATGAGGCTCTTTGCCTTCTGAGCACTGCCATGCGCCTAAAGATTGTTCTTGCTCCACACATGGGGTATCGGTGTACTCAAGAAAAATTGCACAACAAATATTGTGGTTCATTTTCTCCTGAAACCATTGACAAAATAAAAAAATTGTGTCCAAAGAAAAATTTTGGGGAAAAAAAGTTAAATGTTAATTTTTTCCTTCCACATTGCTTCAATTCTTGTGACGTACTTAAAGGGTTAATAAACTTCTTGAATGTGGTATTTTCTGCCATATTGACCCCTCAAAGTAACTTCAAATGTGAGGTGGTCCCTAAAAAGAAATGGTTTTGTAAATTTTGTTGGAAAAATGAGAAATCGCTGGTTTTAACCCTTATAACTTCCTAACAAAAAAAAATGTTGGTTTCAAAATTGTGCTGATGTAAAGTAGACATGTGGGAAATATTTATTAACTATTTTTTGTGACATATCTGTCTGATTTAAGGGCAAAAAAAATTAAGTTTGAAAATTGCAAAATTTTAAATTTTTTTGCCATATTTCCGTTTTATTAATAAACGCAAGTCATATTGAAGAAATTTTACCATTAACATGAAGTACAATATGTCACGAAAAAACAATGTCAGAATCGGCGGGATCCATTGAGGCATTCCAGAGTTATAACCACATAAAGTGACAGTGGTCCGATATCAAAATTAAGGCCTGGTCATTAACCTACAAAGTGGCTCGGTCCTCAAGGGGTTAAAGGGACTGACAGTGGCATTTACTCCCACAAAATGTTACCAGTGTTGTATCGACCATGTAATGACTTTTGTAGCTATGTCTTTATTATAAATGTGTTTATTTGCTTCAAAATTGAAGTTTATTGTTGGCGCTTCTGTCACCAGATCAGTTCAAGTACGCTAAAAGGAACCGGCGCACCTATAATAATAATAAAAAAAATGTGTGTGTTAAAATCACCCGTCTGCCATTTTTATTAATAAAAAAAACAAAACCTTAATCTAGCCCAGTGTTTCTCAACTCCAGTCTTCCGGTTCCCCCAACAGATAGCGATTTGAGAATATCCTATAGACAGAGAGCCTGTGGCTATTCATGAGGACTTTGAAATACCGAAAACATGACCTGTTGGGGGTACTTGACGACTGGAGTTGAGAAATTCAAAATGATAGTTCCAAAATGCTATCTTTTCCTCCAAAAAGTTGAACAAGTCATTAAAAAGTTGTATGTATACCAATGAAAATGGTAACAATGAAAAATATACCTTGTCTACCGAAAAAAAATAGCTTGTCTATAAAAAAAAAACAGTTCAAAAAAATACAATTGAGTCTAATGATAACCGACACAAATCATATTTTATTTTCTAAAAGTAGTAAAGTGTAAAAAAAAAAAAAAAAAAAAAGTGTTAATGTAACAGTTCTGACGTCACTTTTACTATATAATGATCTACATAGTAACAATACCAAAATAAACAATAATGGAATTGAGGTTTCATTTTCCATTCCATACCCTCATTTTCAATACGTTTTGTAGTACTATGAATTGTGCCATGGTTTTCTGTTATTTGTCTAACTAATGGTTGATCTGTTGCTTTCTAGAGCTGCCTGCAGCGCTCATTCCGAGCTGAGGTTTACACTTGTCCAGCATGCCGCTATGACCTTGGAAAGACTTACAGTATGGTTCCAAATAAGGTCCTGCAGACGCTCCTTGACCAGTTTTTTCCTGGTTACAGCAAAGGGCGATGATTTGTTTTGCGCCCAGAGCATCTCTCTTTTTGACTTTTATAAACAAAAATAGACATTCTTCTCAAATCACAAAAAAGGACGTGGACCAACAGGCACCATGGATCTCAAGCGCCACCTTTCTCCATGTCACCATGTCTTCAGCTCTCGGTGGTTTCAATATCCAAGGTAGTTTGCCTGCTAAGGCCACTGATTTGAAAGAACTTGTGCAGCATCCTTGCTACTCCACCTGCTATTTTCTTGTTTTCATCTAACTACCTCAAGACAGAGACGAAAACATGGAGACGAAGAGATGAAACGATTGGTTATCTGATGTTCAGCAACACACTGCCTTCAGAAGTTGTGCCTGGTCCATTAGTAATCTTAGCTCCGTGCCGAGAGGAGTCCACAGTGCGTTGCAGGGCAAAGGCTTGTCGACACCTTTCAGTGTACGCTGACAGCACTTAGTTACAACCAGATGTTAGACTAAAGAGCAGCAGATTCTTTGTAATCTTTTCCTTTCTTCCCAACGTCTGTTTTTTTTTACCTTCCTTTTTTCTTCGGCAGAGCTGCTTATTTGTACATTACCGTGAGCTTCTTTCTGCTTCATAATTTTTACATTATGCAGTTTGACTACTAACTACTAATGAGAACAATATATATGCATTGTTGCTACATTAGTGTAACGTGATCTGTTTTAACTTTTTTTTTTTTATTATTTGTCTTAGAGTTAATGGCAACACTCGTGATTTTTCTTTTCTATACATTGTCACTTTTGTATTAGTTTACAAGCTGTATGCTGTAGTAGAACCTTGTATCAGTGGTAATACAATCTGCAGAGCATTGATGAGTATAGCTTGGAGAGGGTCTGAAATGGCTTCCTATTGTGATCTCAAATTTTATACACAGTATATTCCCTAAAATATACCTTATTAAATATTTTATGATTCAGACATGTTGCTTATGTTTTCAGCTGACTGTGCTATGTCCTCTAATTTTTCCATTTTATATCAGTGTTTTTTTTTTTTTTTTGTTTTTTTTTTAATTACATGAGATTATTTTTAATTGCTGGCATAAAGTAGCTTGTGTCTCTTGTGTTGCTTCTGTTGATTAGTACTTAAGAACCAAAACAATATATGGTAATTTATCCAGTTCTCTGATATTGTTTCTTAAGATCCCCAAAACATTTGAAAGCTGAAACACCATAAAAAAAACACTTTTTCCCCACTTTTGCCCATTCTGGGTTTTTATCATACAAAGGTCAAAACTTCACAGTGTAGGTGAGTAACCCATTTCTTGACCTCCATATTTTTTAATTGGCTGGTGTGCTTTTAAAGTCTGCTGTGGCATCTTTTGATGTTGCTGCATTAATGCTCCAGTATTCCTGACGGCCAACGATGTGACCTACTTTGGAGAGGCAGCCGAGAAGACAGATGCATATTATAACCACTTCTGTTTTCTCTTTCGAGATGCATGAGCACACTATGCAGTGAATAGAAACATCAACTTCAGTGATTCTTCTTTTTACTCCGTTGGCATGGCATAGCTGCTGGGCTTAGCAAACCCGGACCGGTTCTGTGAGCAAGGGGTTGTTTTTCCAGTAACAGTGGCCCGTTACTGCATATTGGTAAAAAATGCTTTTTTTTTCCTTCAGAGGGCTTTTATCACCTCTTCAGAGTGAAATTATGTAACAAATATATAAAAGAATAAAAAATGGACTAAACACAAACAAAATGTACAATAGTGTATTTTTATTAATAATCTTATAAATTACATTAAAATGTGGACAGAAGATACACGAAGCGAATCGAACCATGCTAAAAAAAAAAATGGCTTAATTTCAATAGGTTACTTAATGTGAAAATGAATATCATAAAAAATAAACACTGAAATGCCAAAATTCCTTTTTTCTAGATTTGTGAAGAAAGACTTATATGACTTCCACAGTAATTTATATGTAACTACCAAAACGTGCAGAATTAAGCAAGGGTACTTGCAAAAATTAGAAAAAAAAATGTCCAGTCATTAAGGGGACAGAATGTTTTTTTTTTTTACTTTTCCATTTTTTAGAGTTCTGTTGTTCTCATTTTAATATTCGCTAATAGGACTGATTTGTCAGTGTGCCTGTGACTTGCACCTTGCTGCTTTATTGAAGTATATGTAGGTACGGTAATCCACTTATTACCCGGAAATTGAAGTAGAAATGTTACAGCTAAATATATAATGTTGTGATACTCTTGTGGTGTAATAAGAATATTATGTGAATTGGGAAGCTAACTAAAGGCACATGTGCTTTGGTAAGTGCAACTTAATGAACACTCTAAGGGTACGTACCCATTTGGAAGAAAAACGGACGAGTGCAATCCAAGAAAAAATCAGATTGCACTCTGACCAATGTTATTCAATGAGTTACATCTCTTCTGAGATTTTTTTCTCAGCTCCAATCTGACTGAGAAAAAAAATTAAGCATGCTGCGATTTGCAGCGTATCTTGGATGAGACTCACCAATGCAAGTCAATGGATGCGAGAAAAAAAACGCACAGCACTCGTGTAAGGGGAGCCAGGGCCGTAGTTGTTGCTGACATAGATTGCTCAAACGCGCCCTGGTCTCCCGCCAGATACATACAATGTCCCCTTTGCAGCGTACCTTTTGTCACGCCTTCTGTACCATCAGGGTCCCATCTGGTCTGCTGTGGGTTCACTCCTACTGGTTTCACACAAAGAGAGACAGTCCAGTTTCAACTTGTCACAGAAAACTTGTATTATTTCGCAGTACGTCCAGTTCAGTTACTGCAACTTCACAGGGACCATCACAGTATACATCCTTGTCTATTCCTGTGCTTCTCCCTATTTCTTCTAGACCAGTGTTTCTCAACTCCAGTCCTCAAGACCCACCAACAAGTCAAGTTTTCAGGATATCCTTAGTATTGCACAGGGGATCATTTCAACACCTGCTCAAGCATTAATGCCATCACCTGTGCAATACTAAGGAAATTCTGAAAACATGACCTGTTAGTGGGTCTTGAGGACTGGAGTTGAGAAGCACTGTTCTAGATGGCTCCCGGGTCGTACCGTTTAATCTGGTACCACAGCGTTCCTTCGACTGTCCAGCTTCACTACCTTCAGGCGTTCCTCTGTTTCGCCCCAGACATAAGGGCATCTGCCCATATAGTAAGCTGCCCTGCATTTCATTGTTGCTGAATCTTCCATCATTCAAGCCCTGGACAACTGGGCTCCTATCTTGTGAACGTTGCGGGGTCACTGTGTTGTCCCGGGCTCTAAGCCCTACAGGACTGTCTGTGCTCCCTGGCCCTACTGAATACAATCAGGAAATACTCCTGGATTACCTACAGTAGGCCCCTCCTAAATTAACTATTCATTACACTAAACTTCTATCCCTACTCTACTATGCCCCCCTCTAGTGGCTAATTCTATAACTGCACTGACTATATATATATATATATATATATATATATATTTTTTTTTTTTTTTATTTATAGCAGCATCAGGTAATTGTACAATTATACGGACAATCAACATGAGGAAAGGGAGTGGAGCATCACGCTGTCCCAGAACACCCCTTACTGATAGAATCTGTTCTGTTTGTGACTATCCGCCATTTTCTTGTAGTGTTAAGGTTGCTGTTCTTTTTCCCCTGGTGCTGGGTTTGTCTTGGGTCAGGTGATTGTATCACTCTTTATTAACCTGCACGTGTCTCCCGTTCCTTGCTGGACAACAGTGTTAATCCGCTTGCTTGCCTTCTGTGTAATTAATGCAGTTCTGGGACTTCTGGTTCTGCTAGTCTTAGTTTCTGGTTTCAGTTTATTTCTGCAGCCTTCTCTTTGGTTTCTATTAGGTGACCTGTTTTGTACCCAGTCCTTAGATCTTTCAAGGACCCCCTTCCCCCTAGCTATAGGTCTTCGCTTGAGATTAACCTAGGATTGTCGGTGGGTCTATTCACAAGGAATGGGTCGCCCACTCCATCGTAGGGTATCGGCCTAGTCGCAGTGCAGGGTCAATTTTCCCCCCCTCCTACCCTAGTCCTGTGCTGCAGTACCGTAACATTTACACTCGCACCATACAAGTGCTGTCCGATTGTTACGCCCTGGTCTCCTTAGAAAAGCAATGTACAGTAAAATACAATTAGTACAGTGTGTACCAATTACTGGACATGTAGTTAATTAATAAAAGATTATTTTTCTGAAAAAAATGGCGTGGGCAATTTTCATAAACAGCAGCTTGGGAGCCACTGCACAATTTTATAAAAATAAGCTTCTCTACATGTCTGACAGCCATTCCATTCCAGTGTCAGTTGAATTCCAACCAAAGTACACCTCATTCTACGTAATGTGCTTCTGATTAGGTGATCACCTGAACCAAATCTTATTTAACAAAGCAAAGTATAAAAAAACAGCAGTGGGATACAGTTCGCGTCATGTCGCCTCCATTCTTAAAAATTCTAAAACAGCAGTCCATTACGAGGTCAAGCAGCAGACATTGGGGACAACAAAGCTACAGACAGGCAGAGGGGGGAAAAAAACAACTCCACTTATTGACCGGGATGACCGTCATCTTAATTGAATGTCACTCAGCAATCGCAGAATGACATCAAGTGACCTACAAAAGGAATGGCAAATGGCAGCTGGGGTGAAGTACATGGCAAGAACAGTTCGTAACAGGCTCCTAGAGGCAGGGCTCAAGTCATGTAAAGATATAAAAAAGCCTTTCATCAATGAGAAACAAAGAGCCAGGTTGAAGTTTGCCAAAGACCATAATATGGCTTGGACCATAGAGGACTGGAGTAAGGTAATCTCTGATGAGTCTAATTTTCAGCTTTGCCCAACACCTGGTTATCTAATGGTTAGAAGGAGACCTGGAGAGGTGTACAAGCCACGGTGTCTTGCACCCACTGTGAAATTTGGTGGAGGATCGGTGATGATCTGGGGATGCTTCAACAAGGCTGGAATTGGGCAGTTTAATCTTTGCGAAGGATGTATGAATCAAGCCGCATACAAGGTTATCCTGGAAAACCAGTTGATTCCTTCTGCTCAGGCAATGTTACCCAACTCCGAGGACTGGTTTTTCCAGTAGGACAATGCGCCATGCCACACAGCTAGTCTCTTAATTTTTGCCAGAGCTGTATTAGATGGAAGAAAAGCCGTCAATTCTTGTGTCGTTTTCACCCTCTGCCGGTCTGTAGCTTTGTTGGCCCCAATGTCTCCTGCTTGACCCTGTTGTAATGGACTGCCTTATGGTCCCGTTACATTTAGCGATGCACCAGCGATCCCGACAACGATACGACCTGGTCAGGATCACTGGTGCATCGCTAAATGGTCGCTAGTGAGCTGCCAAACAGGCAGATCTCACCAGCGACGCAGCAGCCCGTCGGCGGTCGTTACCTGTCAGACGCAGCGATGATGACGTCTTCCGCCTGCGTCCATGTGTCGCTCGTCGGCGCCAGCTGGAAGAAAATGGGCCTGGACGTTCTCGCGCGATCAGCTATATCCAGCGGGGTCGCAGGTATGTGTCACACGTAGCGATATCGCTGTTGCGTCACAAAATCGGTGACACTTTAGCGATCTCGCTATGTGTGAAGGGGGCTTTAGAAATTTTAAGGATGGAGGCAACATGACGCTCACTGTATCCCTTTGTTAGTAAAGCCAGACTTGAGCCCTTTTCCTCACTCAAGACTTTTCTACTCCTTTGGCATGGGTTAAAAGTTATTTTTTCTTTCCTATTACTTTTGGGATATTACTAGCACTTGTTTTGCCATCCAGCTTGTCCTATTGCAATAGGATTGTGAACACCACAGCAGGGTTTTTCATACTTTCCTTCATTAAATAAGATTTGATTCAGGTAATCACCTAATCAGAAGCATATTAAATTCTGGTTGGAATTCAACTGACACTGGAATGGAATGGCTGTCAGACATGTAGAGAAGCCGTATTTTCTGAAACTGTGCAGTGGTCTCTTAATTTTTGCCAGAACAGTGTGTGTGTGTGTGTGTATTATATATATATATATATATAAGATTATGACCCGATGCTATCGCATCGGGAGGATGCGATAGCATCACAGCTCTTGCCATGTTAACCCTCAACACACAGACTCCTCTCACCTTTCACCATCTCCACTCACTCTTTCACTCCACATACGACCCCTTCTCTCACTCCGTCTCTCATACTCATGCCGTCATCGCCGCTGCTCCACGATCCCCGACATCTTCCGCCGGCGCCATCCTGGATC
The DNA here is from genome assembly GCF_039654945.1 of Dendrobates tinctorius. NCBI lineage: Eukaryota > Metazoa > Chordata > Amphibia > Anura > Dendrobatidae > Dendrobates > Dendrobates tinctorius. The sequence continues at coordinate 19,882,134 of NW_027361699.1, read as the reverse complement.
CAGACGTTGTCCACGCCGGCGACATGTTCTTGCGGCGACGCCATCTTGAGTATCGTGAAATCCCGCGATAGTCAAGATGGCGTCGCCGGAAGAACATGTCGCCGGCGTGGACGACGTCGGGATCCAAAATGGCGTCGGCGAAATCTCGCGAGTTTTCGCCGACGCCATTTTGGATCCCGACGTCGTCCTCGCCGGCGACATGTTCTTGCGGCGACGCCATCTTGACTATCGCGGGATTTCGCCGATCCAAAATGGCGTCGCCGCAAGAACATGTCGCCGGCGTGGAGGACGTCTGGATCCAGGATGGCGCCGGCGGAAGAAGATGTCGGGGATCGTGGATCAGCGGCGATGACGGCGTGAGTATGAGAGACGGAGTGGGAGAAAGGGTCGTATGTGGAGTGAAAGAGTGAGTGGAGAAGGTGAAAGGTGAGTGGAGTGTGTGTGTTGAGGATTAACATGGAAAGAGGTGTGCGGTGACATCACCGGTTACAACTGGACGGAAGTTGTTACAACCGGAAGTTGCTTAGGGCAATTATTATTATAGATATATATATAAATATGTATATCAAAAAAAGGCAAACAGCACAAAAATAGTGAACTTTATAAAGTTCACTATTCTTGATACTTTTGTGCAGTTTCCCTTTTTTTGATATTCTAGTGAGCTAATTGATTGCTGGTTGGGGAAGCGTGCACACAATTGAGGTATTTTTTGCTATGGCGCTGTTCATATATATACAGTATATATACATACACACATATATGTACACACACGGAACAGAAAGTATTCAGACCCCTTGAAATTTGTTCATTTTTTTCTCAATGTACGCTCTACACCTCATCTTGACTGGAAAAAACAGAAATGTAGAAATTTGTTCAAATGTATTAAAAGAAAAACTGAAATATCACATGATCATAAATATTAAGACCCTTTTAAATGTTTCACTCTGTTTCATTGCATCCATTTGGTAAATTCAAAAAAGTTCATTTATTTTTTTCTCATTAATGTTCACTCTGCACCCTATCTTGACTGAACAAAACAGAAATGTAGACATTTTGCAAATGTATTAAAAAAGAAAAACTGAAATATCACATAGTCATAAGTATTAAGACCCTGTGCTAAGACATTCATATGTAAGTCACATGCTATCCATTTCCTTGTGATCCTCCTTGAGATAGTTCTACTCCTTCATTGGATTCCATCTGTGTTTAATTAAACTGATAGGACTTTATTTGTAAAGGCACACACCTGTCTATATAAGACCTCACAGTTCATGTCAGACCAAATGAGAATCATGAGGTCAAAGTAACTGGCCAAGGAGCTCAGAGACAGAATTGTGGCAAGGCACATATCTGGCCAAGGTTAAAAAAGAATTTCTGCAGTTCTCAAGGTTCCTAAGAGCACAGTGGCTTCCATAATCCTTAAATGGAAGAAGTTTGGGACAACCAGAAGTCTTCCTAGACCTGGCAGTCCAGCCAAACTGAGCAATCGTGGGAGAAGAGCCTTGGTGAGATAAAGAACCCCAAGATCCCTGTGGCTGAGCTCCACAGATTCAGTAGGGAGATGGGAGAAAGTTCCACAAAGTCAACTTTCACTGCAGCCCTCCACCAGTCGGGCCATTTAAGGCAGAGTGACCCGACGGAAGCCTCTCAGTGCCAGACATGTGAAATCATGCATAGAGTTTGCTAAAAAAACACAAGAAGGACTCCTAGACTATGAAATTCTCTGGTCTGATGAGACGAAGATAGAACTTTTTGGTGATAATTCTAAGCGGTATGTGTGGAGAAAATCAGGCGCTGCTCATCACCTGCCCAATACAATCGCAACAGTGAAACGTGGTGGCAGCATCATGCTATGGGGGTGTTTTTCAGCTGCAGGGACAGGACTTGTTGCAATTGAAAGAAACATGAATGCAACCAATTACAGAGATATCCTGGATGAAAACCTTCCAGAGTGCTTTGGACCTCAGACTTGGCCCTTCGAAGGTTCACCTTCCAAAAAGACAATTACTCTAAGCACACAGCTAAAATAACAAAGGAGTGACTTCAGAACAACTCTGACCACTCTTGACTGGCCCAGACAGAGCCCTGACCTAAACCCAATTTTGCATCTCTGGAGAGACCCGAAAATCGCTGTCCACCAACGTTCACCATCCATCCTGACGGAACTGAAGAGGATCTGCAAGGAAGAATGGTAGAGGATCCCCAAATCCAGGTGTGAAAAACTTGTTGCATCATTCCCAAGAACATTCATTTCTGTACTAGCTCAAAAGGGTTCTTCGACTCAATAGTGCGCAAAGGGTCTGAATACTTATGACCATGTGATATTTCCGTTTATCTTTTTAATAAATTTGCAAAAATTTCTACATTTCTGTTTATTTTCAGTGAAGATGGGATGCAGAGTGTACATTAATAAAAAAAAATTAACATATAAATATATGTTTTGACAAATATTTCCTTTGAAAACGCTGTGTAAATGACAGAGAACTGCTGTATGTAAAAGCTCATGTTAAAATCGCATTGCAGTCGGATAGCAATCGCAATGCACTTGGATGTAAATCGGATGCTAGGTGTGAAAAATCTCATTGTACTCGCAGGACACTCATCCGGTTTTCCGGTTCAAATTACGGAACTTCTTTTTATAACATATGGGTGCGTACCCTAACAAAGATTTTTGAATCCCAGATAACTGCTCATAGTAAATTATCACCACAGTTTGCTATAGATCGTGTGGAGGCACAAGGGCAATGTTGACAAGCCGTTTTGTCAATTTAAACTGTAACTAAGCTTTGGGGGGAAAACAATTAGATTTTTATTTAAGCCCTTAAATACATTGCAGCTCAGAGGGGTATTCAGGTTCTGATGGAATTCTCCAGCTTATGCAACAGAAACACATACACCTCATGCCTATCTGCACTCACAAAACAGGCTAAGGTTTTAAAAGAAAGTCTGTGACTCTTCTGTAAGTCTATGAATTTCTATTTAATTTTGTATGTTCAACCTTAGTCAGCAGCTGTGTGTGCCCGCCTCCCGATCTGTGCGCGCCTGTGCAGTCTTTTCAGCAGTCAATGCCTCAGGACCTATGTTATTAATTTGTGCTAGAGCATCAGATCTGTTTTTCTGATATGTTAAAAATGGATTTTTATATATTTTTTCCAATGTGCTGGATCCATTTTTTGTCTGTGTCAGTTTTGCAATTCTTGAAGCATCTACTTTTGTCATATGAGGAAAAAAAATTCTCTGCTTTGGCTAACACGGTATAAAGATATACATCTTTTCTGCTTTGGATGGCATTCTCATGCTATTTGTTTCCAACCAACCCCCCCGCCCTCCCCAGGTCATTGACCTGCAATGGGTAGATTGATCTGCAACATGGATGAAACTAGGACATGTCTCAATTATTTTTTTCATATGGAGATGCTTTTTTATGATCTGAAAAATAAAGTAACACTTTTTTTAATTTTTGGATACACATGTGCTGAATTTATTCCTGGTTTTGTGCATCTTTACAAATAGTCATCATTAAAATATTTAGAATCATAGAATCGTAGAGTTGGAAGGGACCTCCTGGGCCATCTGGTCCAACACCCTGCTCAAAGCAGGATTCGCTAAATCATCTCAGATGTCTGTCCAGCCTCTGTTTGAAGACTTCCATTGATGGAGAACTCACCACTTCTCGTGGCAGCTTGTTCCACTCATTGATCACTCTAATTGTCAAAAAGTTTTTTCTAATGTCTAATCTGTGTCTCCTCCCATTCAGTTTCATCCCATTGCTTCTAGTCTTTCCTTGTGCAAATGAGAATAAAGTTGATCCTTCTACAATGTGACAGCCCTTTAGATATTTGTAGACAGCTATTAAGTCTCCTCTCAGTCTTCTCTTTTGCAAACTAAACAATCACAAATCCTGCAACCTTTCCTCATAAGACAGGGTTTGTAGACCGGTCACCAATCTGGTCGCTCTTTTCTGAACTTGCTCTAGTTTGTTGATGTCTTTTTTAAAATGTGGTGCCCAAAACTGGACACAATATTCCAGATGAGGTCTGACCAAAGAGGAGTAGAGGGAAATAATGACTTCACGTGATCTAGACTGTATGCTTCTGTTAATACATCCTAGAATTGCATTTGCCTTTTTTGCTGCCGCATCACACTGTTGACTCATATTCAGTCTGTGATCTATTAGTATATGCAAGTCTTTTTCACATGTGCTGTTGCTTAGGCCTATTCCTCCCATTCTGTATATGCTTTTTTCATTTTTATTGCCCAGATGTAGTACTTTGCATTTTTCCCTGTTAAAAACCATTCTGTTAGTTGCTGCCCACTTCTCCAGTTTATTTATATCTTTCTGAATCCTCTCTTCTCTAGTATTAGCTATCCCTCCTAGCTTTGTGTCATCAGCAAATTTAGTCAGTTTACCCTCAATTCCTTCACCTAAATCGTTGATAAAGATGTTGAACAATACAGGGCCCAGGACAGAGCCCTGTGGTACCCCACTTGAGACATTCTTCCAACTGGATGTGCAGCCATTTACAACCACTCTCTGGGTCCGATCACTAAGCCAGTTATGAATCCACCTAACAGTTGCCTTGTCCATTCCATACTTAGTCATTTTTTCAATAAGGATTGTATGAGATACTTTGTCAAATGCTTTGCTGAAGTCAAGATATACTATACAGCGTTTCCTTGATCCACCCAATCAGTTATTCCATCATAGAAGGAAATTAAGTTAGTCTGACATGACTTATTAGTTACAAACCCATGCCGACTCTGTTTAATCACTTCATTCTTATCCAGGTACTGACATACATGTTGTTTAATAATTTGTTCAAAGATCTTTCCTGGTATAGAAGTCAGACTCACCGGCCTACAGTTGCCTGGGTCCACCTTCCCCTTTTTGAAGATAGGAACAACATTTGCTCTTCTCCAGTCTTCTGGGACTTCTGTTCTCCAAGAATTTTCAAAGATTATGGAGAGGGGTTCAAAAATTTCTTCTGCTATCTCCTTCAGTACTCTGGGGTGTAATCCATCTGGACCTGGAGACTTGAATTCTAAGTGTTTCCTCACTATCTTTCTGTTTATAGATATCCTGGATTCTTCTATTCCCTTAATAGGACAGTGAAGAACAGTTGGTGTTACAATTCCTTTCTGAGAGAAAACAGGTGCAAAATAGGAATTTTAAAGTTTGGCCTTCTCAACATCCTGTCTTACCATTTCATAATTTTCATCCTGTAAAAATCCTATAGCATCTTTGACTTTTACTTTTGACATATCCCCAAAATCCTTTATTATTGCTTTTGGATACTCTTGCAAGCCTCAGTTCATTGTCAGCTTTAGATAATCTGATTTGTGTTCTGCAGACAGCATTATATTCTTCTTTAGAAATGCCTCCCTCTTTCTATTTTATAAACATTTTTTTCTTCCTTTTTAGCATTTGCTTAAGTTCTGTGTTCATCCATCCTGGCTTCCTTAAATGCTTCCTATTCTTCCCTCTTTTTGGAATTGTTAACAACTGTGCTTTGAGAATTTCATTTTTCAAGATTTCCCATCCTTCCTGGACATTTTTGTCTTTAAGGATATCCAGCCATTGGATCCCTCCAATTCTCTTTCTGAATCCCTTAAAATCTGCCTTTCTGAAATCTAACCTTGACGTCTGAGTCTTCACAGGTCTTCCTCCTCTAGTTATCCAAAATTCCAAAATAGCATGGTCGCTACCTCCTAGGGTCCCAGCCACTTTTACCTCCTCAACCATTTCCTCTCTGTTTATAAGGATTAGATCCAAGGTAGCAGTTCCCCTTGTTTTCTCCCCTACCTTTTGGAAGATAAAGTTGTCAGCAAGAGAGGATAAGAATTTCCTTGACCTGTTAGTTTTGCCTGAGAGAGATTCCCAACAAATGTCTGGATAGTTGAAATCTCCCATGACAACTATGTCATATTTTTTGGAGAACTTGGCCATTTGATGCATAAAGAGTTCATCCATATCTTCAGCTTGCACAGGCGGCCTGTAGTAAATGCCTACAATGGTGTCCTTTCCATTGTTCTGTCCTTGTATTCTTACCCAAACAGTTTCCACAGAACTCCCAGTCTCTGAAGCTTCAATCTCTGTGCAGATATACGCATTTCTAACATACAATGCGACACCTCCTCCTCGTTTATCAAGTCTGTTTCTTGCAAATAAGTTGTATCCTTCTAGTCTTGTATTCCAATCATGTGTATTGTCCCACCAAGTTTCAGTGATTCCAATGACATCATATTTCTTTTCCTGTGTTAGTAGCTCAATTCTCCTTGTTTGTTGCCCATGCTTTGTGCATTAGTATAGAAACATTTTAGTCTGTGATTGGTTTCTCTTTCTCCAATATTTTTATTATTTAGATTCTTTTGTCTTTGTTCTTCCTTTCCACTTCTAATAGCAGAGTTCTCAATAGCATTTGTCAGGTGTATGGCTTTTTCTGGTCTTTTGCTTCCCTTCCCATGTTGTTCTAGTTTATAGCTCTCCTTACAAGTGTAGCAAGGCAACTTCCAAATACATGTTTTCCAGTCTTCGTAAGGTGCACCCCATCTCTAGCAAGTAGTCCATCGTAAAGGTAATTCACTCCGTGATCCAGAAATCCAAATCTTTGCTGACGGCACCATCGACGTAGCCAGTTGTTCACCTGCAGAATCTTATTCCACCTCCTTGTTCCATGGCCATCCACTGGGAGGATGGAAGAGAAGACCACCTGTGCTCCCAGTTCTTTCACTTTCTTGCCTAAGTCTTCAAAGTCTCTGCAGATGGTTTCCAGGTCGTTTCTTGCGGTGTCATTTGTCCCCACATGTAGTAGCAGGAATGGGTAGTCATCTGTAGGTCTGAAGAGTCCTGATATCCTGTCAGACACATCTTTAATTTTTGTACCTGGAAGACAGCACATTTCTCTTGAAGTTATATCCGGTCTGCAGATAGCAGCCTCTGTTCCTCTCAGCAGGGAATCCCCCATGACCACCACTCTCCGTTTCTTCTTCACAGCATTTTTCTTTCTCCATCCAGGAGGACTCTGAAGGCGTACAAGGTTGCTGTTTGTGTGCAAAGTCTTAGGCTGTGTTCACACACAGCGTTTTTTTAGCGGTTTTTACCACGGTTTTCACTATAAAACCGCTATAAAACCGCTAAAAATAAGCTGCAGTCTTTTCTATGCATTTTGCACTTTTTGTGCACATTGATGCGTTTTTTACCGCGAAAAAAACGCATCGCGGTAAAAAACGCAGCATGCATATTAATTTTGCGGCTTTTTCCGCGGTTTTGGCTTCTTCCATGCGTTTAGAAACCGCTGCGGTAAAAAACGCATCAAAACCGCGCAAAAAACGCAGCGGAAAAATAGGTGCGGTTTCTGGGAAGGGATTTAGGTTTTTGTGCAGAAATTTTCTGCAACATGTGCACTTAGCCTCACCCTGATGTATTTCTTCATCATTTTCCTGCGTAAGAGCCTGGTACTGGTTCCTGAGAAGTATGGGTGCGGACTGCCTCCCGATCCTCCTGCTTCTCTGGGTCACGTGTCTCCATTCCTCTGTTTCTTCAGGTGCAGGTGTTTCTTCAGGTGCATTATATTGCTGCAGCGTGTCTGTAAGTCCATTCTCTAGCCGACTGCTTTACAAAAATATTACAAATTTGTTGGAGCTTCTGATAACCCCTTATCTGAGCACATTCAGTCATCAGACCCTACTACAAAGATAATGAGCTGAGAGTTATCATAGCATGCTCGAATGCTAATAGAGCATCTTCGGCGTGCTCGAATATTATGGCCGAGTCACCGTGGCTGCATGTTTCGCGGCTATTAGACACCTGCAACACATGCAGGGTTTGTCTAAGAAACAAAGACATCTCTCCAAATCACACCTCACCACTTGTGCACTTGACCCCATCCCACCTTCTCCCCAACCTCACCACGACACTAATCCCATCCCTAACCCATCTCTTCAATCTATCACTAAGTTCTGATACCTTCCCCTCTGCTTTCAAACATGCCACAATCACACCTATCCTCAAAAAGCCATCCCTTGACCCAAGCGTTATGTCCAGCTATCGCTCCATATCTTTGCTCCCATTTGCTTCCGAACTCCCTGAGCAGCATGTCCATGCTGAACTTCCTCTTACTTTGTAGGTTGTCGAAGCGCGAGTTAGATGCAATCTGGCTTCCGTCCCTACCATTCCACTGAGACTGCCCTGACTAAACGTACTAATGACTTACAGCCAAAGCTAATAGACAATTCTCTATATTCCTCCTTCTAGACCTGTCCTCTGCCTTCGAGACCGTTGACTACTGCCTCATACTAAAGGCCCTCTCTTCCTTTGGTGTCAAAGACCTTGCCCTATCCTGGATCTCCTCATACCTTACCAACCGCACATTTAGCATTTCTTACTCCCATACTACCTCTTCATCTCACCCCCTCTCTGTTGATGTCCCTCAAGGCTCTGTCCTAGGACCCCTTCTCATCTCAATCTATACCCTTGGCCTGGGACAACTCAAAGTCCTATGGTTTCCAGTACCATCTATATGCTGATGACACTCAGATCTACCTCTCTAGCCCAGATGTTACCTCTCTGCTCTCCAAAATTCCAGTGTCTAATCAGCCATATCCCCCTCCTCTTCTCGCTTCCTCAAACTCAATGTGGATAAATATGAACTGATTATCTTTCCTCCATCTTGCATACCTTCCCCTACCTGATCTATCACTATAAATGAATTCACACTTTCTCCTGGTCCAGTAATCCGCTGCCTCGTAGTAACACTTGACTCTGCCCTGTCTTTCAAACCACACATCCAAGCTCTTGCCACCGCCTGTCTCCTCCAGCTCAAAAATATTTCCAGAATCCGTCCTTTCCTCAACCCTCACGCTACCAAAATGCGTGTGCATGCCCTAATCATCTCCCTCCTCGACTAATGCAACATTCTCCTTTGTGACCTACCTTCTAACACTCTTGTGCCTCTCCAGTCTATCGTAAACTCTGCTGCCCGACTAATCTCTCTCCTTGCTACACTCCTGCTTCCCCTCTTTGCAAATCCCTTCACTGGCTCCCAATGTCCCAGCGTATCCAGCTTAAACTACTAACACTGACCTACAAAGCCAATCATAACCTTTCTCCTCCATATATTTCCTAACTAATCATCCCAATATCTTCCCTCACGTAATCTCTGGTCCTCCCAAGATCTTCTCACCTTCATGTTTATTTGCTCCTCACACAATCACCTCCAAGACGTCTCCCGAATATCCCCCATCCTCTGGAATACTGTGCCCCAGCACGTCCAATTATCCACCACATTTGGATCCTTCAAGCGGAACCTGAAAACCCAGCTCTTCAAAAAAAGCTTACAACCTGTAATGACCAAATGGCCACTTCAGCACCATCGGCGCTACTGCAACCCCCGACCTACTGTCTCCTTCCCCATAATCTGTAAGTGATATTTGTAATTTGATGTAACCCCGTCTCATGTACAGCATTATGGAATTAATGGTGCTATATAAATAAGAAACGGAATCCCTACATATGTTGCGGCAGTCAAACAGCCGAGAGACATGCAGCCACAGCGACTCGAACATAAAGTATCTTTGGAGTGCTGGAATACTAGTAGAACTCGAACGTGCTTAGATAACACCTTATTTGAGCTTATTTGCTCATCAATAGTAGAACGTGACACACGGATGTGTGAACGTGGCCCAACAGTGTCATTCACTGGGTGCAGGTCTCCTATGAGGGGGGACTGTAAACCATTATCAACACTTGTACCATGACAAACAGATCTGTGAATGTGGCTTTAACTACAGAAAAAAATGGAGAGCTATACAATTCATTAAAACTTTTAGTCATACAAAGTATACCAGTTACTTTTAATAATTGCAACAAAGGACCGAAACCTAATATCAACCCTGGTCCTGAGCATGAATGACAACGTGTAGACAGTCACAGTGGACAATAATTGGTAATAAACCACTAGTTCTACCATGTCATAATTAAGTCATCATCTACTTAAATAGAATAACATGATATAAGTAACAGTCGCCAATTAATAAAATTCTACCCAGAAAAGGGGAAATATAAAAATATACTATATAAAAACATATACTATTTAATATATATATAAAAATTATACTATTAGCTGACGTGCATGTTTTGTCAGTCAGTGTCGCACAGGACCAGGCACAATTCAATAGGGAAAAAGCTACCTGTAAACGCGCGTCGGGTTTGTGACTGTCTACACTTTGTCTTTCATGCTCAGGACCAGGGTTGATATTAGGTTTCTGTCCTTGTAATTATTAAAAATAATTTTATATTTTGTATGAATAAAAATTTGATATTTTAATGAATTGTATAGCACTGCATTTTTTCTGTGGTTGATACATGACTGGAGTTTGCAGTTACTATTTATCCATTAATTAATATATTGGGGAACATAAATTGTTCTTGACAAAAACATATTCCCAGCCTTTTGGGACAAATGAATTTTCTGTGAGTTCATTAGTAATGTGGCTTTAGTGATAGCAGGAGAGAGGGGGAGGTGGTTGTACACAAATCTGCAGTGGAAAAAGCAGAAACGATCTCAGAGGGCACAGAAAAAAGGCTATAGACAAGGATGAAGACATGAAGTGGAAAGTACAGAATTTGGGTTGTGCTGTTATGACTGCAAATAAATGCGGCAGCATCTGTGATTCACATAAGCCTCACATCCAGCTTATATTACTGGGAAAGATACTGACAGACAAATTTTAGTGCAATTTTTTTATTAGAATTAAATTAATTCAAAAAATTGTTAACGTTGCTATGTCGCCTCAAACAGCAGAAAAAAAAAAAATCTGTTCTAGCTTTCAATCCCATAAGCTATTTTTTTTTCCATACTCATGTCTGGATAGAGCCATAAAAAATGAAAACAGTTATACCTTCCTGCGCCGCGCAACAAAAAGGGAGTCAAAAAAATAAATATCTACTGCCTGTGAAGGTCATTTTTTTATGTATTTCCTCTTCTACCTTCTCCATCTCACCCCTACTTTACTAATGGAGGTCTGTTTAAATAGGTTTTCTGTTTCACACATCAATTAGGTTTTTTTTTGTGCTGTTTGTTATTTTTAGAGGTACAGGTGCTTCTCACTAAATTAGAATATCAACAAAAAGTTAATTTAAGTTCTTCAATACAAAAAGTGAATATCATATTATATATAGTCATTACAGACAGAGTGATCTATTTCAAGTGTTTATTTCTGTTTTAATGTTGATGATTATGGCTTACAGCCAATGAAAGACCAAAAGTCATTATCTCAGTAAATTAGAATACTTTATAACACCAGCTTGAAATATTATTTTAAAATCTGAAATGTTGGCCTACTGAAGTGGCCAGGTGGCCATGAAACGCGTTGGCTTGAGTGTCAATAAAGGTTTGGTTGGTTCCTTGTGGTCTAGCACGGATATATCCCGGCTTTTCTCTTAATCTACTGTATGTATCTCAGTAAATTAGAATACTTTATAACACCAGCTTGAAAAATTATTTTAAAATCTGAAATGTTGGCCTACTGAAATGTATGTTCAGTAAATGCACTCAATACTTGGTTGGGGCTCCTTTTGCATCAATTACTGCATCAATGCAGTGTGGCATGCAGGTGATCAGCCTGTGTCACTGCTGAGGTGTTATGGAAGCCCAGGTTGCTTTGATAGCAGCCTTCAGCTCATCTGCATTGTTGGGTTAGGTGTCTCTCATCTTCCTCTTGACAATACTTCATAGATTCTCTATGGGGTTAAGGTCAGGTGAGTTTGCTGGCCAATCAAGCACAGTGATACTGTTGTTTTTAAACCAGGTATTGGTACTTTTGGCAGTGTAAACAGGTGCTAAGTCCTGCTGGAGAATGAAATTTCCATCTCCAAAAAGCTTGTCGGTAGAGGGAAGCATGAAGTGCTCTAAAATTTCCTAGTAGATGGCTGCACTGACTTTGGTCTTGATAAAACACAATGGACCTACACCAGCAGATGACATGGCTCCCCAAACCATCACTGATTGTGGAAACTTCACACTAGACCTCAAGCAGCTTGGATTGAGTGCCTCTCCACTCTTCCTCCAGACTCTGGGACCTTGATTTCCAAATGAAATGCAAAATTTTCTTTCAACTGAAAACAACACCTTGGACCACTGAGCAACAGTTCATTTCTTTTTCTCCTTGGCCCAAGTAAGACGCTTCTGGTGTTGTCTATTGGTCATGAGTGGCTTGACAAGGAATGCGACACTTTTAGACCATGTCCTGGATATGTCTGTGTGTGGTGGCTCTTGAAGCAATGGCTCCAGCAGCAGTCCACTCCTTGTGAATCTCCCCAAATTTTTGAATAGCCTTTTCTTAACAATACTTTCAAGGATGTGGTTATCCTGGTTTCTTGTGCACTTTTTTCTACCACATGTTCTCCTTCCACTCAACTTTCCATTAATATGCTTGGATACAGCACTCTGAACAGCCAGCTTCTTTAGCAACGTCCTTTTGTGTCTTACCCTCCTTGTGGAGTGTGTCAATGACTGACTTCTGGACATTTGTCAAGTCAGCAGTCTTCCCCATAAGTGTGGAGCCTACTGAAACGGACCCTATTAAACACTTAGGAAGCCTTTGCAGGTGTTTTTTGTTAATTATTCTAAATTACTGAGATATTGACTTTTGGGTTTTCATTGGCTGTAAGCCATACTCATCAACATAAACAGAGATAAACACTCAAAATAGATCACTCTGTATTGAAGAACTGAAATAAATTAACTTTTTGATGATATTCTTATTTTGTGAGAAGCACTTGTAGATCAGACACATTACAAACTGGGCCCTTTCACATGTCCTTGTAACAAAACAAAAAAAAAACATTTTCGTATGAGAATAGTTTGTTTTTTTTATTCTAAGGTGAAGAAATAAAGAAATTTAAGTCTTACATACTGATATGTAATAATAGCTGATGTTCATCAGAAAATTGGCACATGTGGATCGATGGCTGTGGATTAAACAGCGTTGTGCTATAAGTGAACTTTTCCATCTTAATCTTGTGATGTTGTATTTATAAAGTTGTTAACCTTTGCAATTAGGAAGCAAATGAAAAATAAAAATTCTGTGTAATGATGCACGTAGCCTTTAAAGGGAATGTGTCATTGAAATTAAAAACTTGATTTAATGTTGATATATGTACTAAAGATAAGCAAGACTTCGCCAACTGAGGCCGGAGCCACATTAACGGTTCTTAAAATCAGTCCGATTTTGTTCCTGAAAAGTGGACGAGTGTCATAGGTTTTTCATGCGAGTACAATCCGATTTTTAACACCTAGCATCTTATTTAAATGCGAATGTGATGTAATTTTAACATGAGCTTATACACAGAGAATTGCTCTATGTAATTTACACACAGTTTTCCAAGGGCATATTCATATATATAATTTTATTAACCCGCAGGGGGAAAAGGACAGCTGGAGGCAGATGTTTAATAGCCTGGGAAGGGGGTAATACCCATGGAGCTTTCCAGGCTATTAATATTAGCTCACAGTTGTATACTTAGCATTTGCTTAGGGCTATATTATATATATATATACACACACACACACACACACACACACACACCTTAAATTGTCCATCATCCACTTCCGTCTGGATGTCCCACAATCCCCCGCCCCGACCGGAAGTACGCCGACTGCCATATTGAAATACCCAAGTGATGGGTATTTCAATATGGCACCTGCTGGTGGTACCGTACCAGGCCCTTCCACAGTACCACCAGCGGGACCCCCCACCCGCTGCCGTTGCAGGACCCGCCGCTGCCTGCCCACCCACCTCCGTTACAGCCAGCAGGAAACACTGTGGCTTGCGGCCTATGCACAGGCCACAAACCGCGGTCTTTCCTGTCAGCTGGCCACCGCCAGGACCCCCCTGCCGCTGAACCCCCCGCTGCCTTCCCATAATGTATATACACACACACACGGTCAGGAACACCGCACTGCACTAGTGCGCATGTCCTGAGTAAGACAAACTGCTCAAAGATACCTGAGGAGCGGGCAGCAGCAGTGAAGATGTGTGCTTCAGACCAGCAGGACCTAAAGCACGTGACTGCTGGGGCCGTGGCCTAAACTACGGGACAAGGTTACCAAGGGGCATAGACAGGGACGTAAACAGATCAGGCCGGGGTCAAAGCGCGAGGTAGCACAACAATACCAAAGGATTAGACAGAACGGATAGTCAGGACGTAGCCAAGAAGTCAGAAACCAGATATACAGTACAGAATCAACAGGCAAACTCACAACAGGGGACAGAAAAGGGTCAGAACCATATAAGCAAGCTAAAAGACAATGAACAGGCACAGGCGCACAGGTGTCACCACACTCGGCCAAAGGCAAAAGTATAACTGACAGGGATTGGAGTTTCCCAGGGCTATAAGAAGCTCTCCCTGAACCAAAGAGAGGCCACAATAATTAACCCCAGGCATGCAGGTCAATGTCTTCACTTGGCTCAAGACATTAACCCCTGACGTGCAGGTCAAAACCTGCACTGGGATCGTGACACACACACACACACGTACTCACATCTCCAGCAGAGGCCGCAAACCACCCTCTTCTGCCGGCTGTGACTGCATGGAGGTGGGTGGGCAGGCAGCTGCGGGAGACACAGACACGTACACACACACGTGTATGTACTCACACACCCCACACACAGTCCCTGCACAGCACAGCCTGGCACAGTCCCCGCACAGTACCTTCACTGCCCAGCACAGTCCCCGCACAGTCCCACACAGCCCGGCATAGCCCCCACACAGCCCGGCACTGGCCAGCAGTCCCACACAGCCCGTCATAGTCCCTGCACAGCACCTGCAAAGTCCAGCACAGTCCCACACAGCCCAGCATAGTCCCCCCGCACAGTACCTGCAAAGCACTGCCCAGCAGAGTCTTCGCCCAGGCCAGCTAAGCCCGGCAGTTTTCTCACAGGCCGGCACAGTCCCGCAAAGCCCGGCACAGTCGTCTCACAGGCCAGCACAGCCCGGCACAGTCTTCACACAGGCCAGCACAGTCTTCTCACAGGCCAGCACAGCCCGGCACAGTCTTCTCACAGGCCAGCACAGCCCGGCACAGTCTTCACACAGGCCAGCACAGTCACGCACAGCCTTCTCACAGGCCAGCATAGCCCGGCACAGTCTTCTCACAGGCCAGCACAGCCCGGCACAGTCTTCACACAGGCCAGCACAGCCCGGCACAGTCTTCACACAGGCCAGCACAGCCCGGCACAGTCTTCACACAGGCCAGCACAGCCCGGCACAGTCTTCACACAGGCCAGCACAGTCTTCACACAGGCCGGCACAGCCCGGCACAGTCTTCACACAGGCCGGCACAGTCTTCTCACAGGCCAGCACAGCCCGGCACAGTCTTCTCACAGGCCAGCACAGTCACGCACAGCCCGGCAGTCTTCTCACAGGCCGGCACAGTCTTCTCACAGGCCAGCACAGTCTTCTCACAGCTCGGCACAGTCTTCTCACAGGCCATCAAACCCCGGCACAGTCTTCTCACAGGCCGGCACAGTCTTCTCACAGGCCGGCACAGTCTTCGCAGAGTCCCCGCCCAGCACACACAGCCCATTACTCGCATTTCCCATAGACTTACATTGGACTCGCTACTCGTTACAAGTACCCGAGTATTAGGAGGTACTCGTAACGAGTACAGCGAGTCCGAATACTTCACTTATCCCTAGTCAGTAATGGAGAGGCATCTATAAGATTTGTGCATACAATTGCAGCATGCTACAATTTTATTTTCCAGGTCAAACATGATCTGATCCGAGCTGGAAAAAAAAATTGCAGCTGAGCACACAATAGAAGAATAACACTGTTTCAAATGCAAACAGATTTTTCATTGTATTCGGCCGATTTAATCGCAAGTGGGAGTGAGCCCTAAGACAAGATATTTTCTCCAGAAATTTGATTTCCTCAAATTACTAGCACTGCAAAGCGTCCAGTTGCCCTGAAAAGAGGTCCAACAATATTGAGTTCTCCTACGACTATAGCCAACCTCTTTCAAGCTCTTTAATGCAAACACATGAGTTGGTAATGTCAAAATGACCTTAACATATGCCAAGGGTAAACAGATGGTAACCGACCTCCTGTTTAATACATAATACTGCACTGACAGATTTTTTGTATTTTAAAAAGCATAAAACGAAAAACAATGTTCCACAAGTGATGCATGTTGTGCAAATGTTTATACACAGGTAGCATACACTGAAAAAGCTATGGCGTTTTGGCATTGGTGGTCTAAAAATCTCTTTTTGTGAGCTGCAACAGGTTTGCTGTTTGGAAAGTTAAAATGCACTGGCTTTTTAACATATCATCCATTTATGTTTATTTACTTGTGTAGGATAGGATTCACAGAAGTAGTACAGTAGCTATAGAACAGAATGAACAGTCAGACATGTGGCTGTGTGCAGTGGCAGCAACTGCTCTGTAAAGAATATGATGGGATAGGCAAGAACCAGTTGTGTATGGCAAGCATTGGCAGCAGTACAGTGTAGATATAGAACACAATGCACAGAAAGGAGACGTGGCTGACTGGCTGCCTATTGGTAGCGGCAGCACAGTATTCAATATGATGGACAGGCAGGAGATGTATGGCTGTGTAGTGTCAGTAGCAGCACAGTATATAGATATAACTTGATAGACAGGTAGAAAATGTTTGGATGGGTTGGCGAGTCAGCACTGACTGCAGCAGAATAAAAACGGCACTGATCCGTATATGATTCATTTTGACAAATGTTAGGTTTTCCAAACTTGTGGAGGACAATCTGTGCCTAGCTTTTCAGGCAGTGAGTTTCTGCTAATAAAATAACTGGTCCATCATGTCATATACTGTAATGGCGGCAGCTGCTGCAGTAGCAGGAGCTACTTGTTGTAGTGCAGGCACAGGCTGGGAAGCATTGGCTATGTAGGAAATATACATTGCTCAACAAATAAAAGGGAACACTTAAACAACACAATGTAACTCCAAGTCAATCACACTTGTGTGAAATCAACCTGTCCAGTTGTGAAGCAACACCAATTGTGACTTAATTTCTCTTGCTGTTGTGCAAATGGAACAGACACGAGGTAGAGATTATGGGCAATTAGCAAGACAACCCCTGTACAGGAGTGGTTGTGCAAGGGACCACAGACCATTTCTTTTTTTGGCTGTTTTGGTCATTTTTACATTTTGTCATTGTGCTCACCACTAGAGGTAAACTAGGATGAGGCAGAAGTTGCTCAGGTATTGCAGCTCATCCATGATGGCACATCAATGCAAGCTATGACAAGAAAGGTAGCCGTGTCCAGAGCATGGAGCAGATACCAGGAGATGTGGAGGGGGGCGTAGGAGGGCAACCTCCTCCTTTGTGTGAGGAGCAGTGCCAAAGATCAGAATGTCAAATCGGAGCACATGTTTCTACACATGGTTGTAACACTTTCTACTACACGTTGTCACCGGCGTCTTATTAACATTCTAGGACAGGTTTTACATTTTAATTTTACAGTTGTGACAAAAGAGTTTTGTGACCCACAAAATTTGTTGTTTTTTTTATGAAGTTTGTTTCTTCACTTCAATTTTACCTAAGAACACTGTCATGGTTATAGAAGGTATCTAAACATCCTCCAAGAGCAACGTCTCCCAACAATCTAGGAGCAAATTAGTGATGAGAAAGAAATGCTGTTTCCATCTTGGTCATCACATTTTGTATGCCTTGTGACATCAAGTAGTTCAGTGAACAAAACATTGAAATTTTCGATCCACGGCCTGAAACTTCCCAGATCTCCATCCCATTGACTACCTGTAACCAATCCTCAAAGTGTGGGTGTACAAAAAAAAAACAAAAAAACAATTGTGATAAACTCAAGCACTGACTTGGCATGAATGAGTTGTCACTAGCGATGAGCAGCGATGCTTGGATGGGGTTTTATACGAGCATGCTCGGGTGCTAACAGTGATTTCGGCGTGCTCGAAAAATATGTTCAAGTCCCCGCCCCTACATGTCTTGCGATGGTTTGACAGCTTAAAAACACATGTGACATGCACAAATGTGAACAAGTTGGTAAGACAATGTTCACACCACCCACTGAGACACAAGAAAACAGATTTGCAAAAATACTTTGCAGTAAAATATATGACAGTAATCAGCACTTGCTGATTACTGTCATATTTTACTGCAGAGTATTTTTGCAAATCTGATGGTTTGACAGCTGCAACACATGCAGAGATTGCCCATTATTTAGGCTGTCCCTGCATGTGTTGCAACTGTCGAACAGCCGCAAGATATGCAGGCACATGGAAAACAAATTGTTCCCAAGAGTCAAATAGCACTCCTTCCCTCCTGATTCTTGCCATGTGGCTGACAAGTATTGCACAGCCACATATGGAGTATTGCCACTTAAAAAAACAAAACAAAAAAAATTGTGTGACAAATTTTTATGCCATTTTTATCGATTTCCTCTTTGGGGCAAAAAAAATTGTGTGACAAAAATGAAATTTTCTTCACTGCCCAATGGTATAAAATTTGTGACACACCCATGGTGTCAATATGATCACTGTACTCTTAGGTGAATTCATTGCGAGGTTTAGTTTGTAAAATGGGGTCACTTATGGGGGAGTTATGCCATTTTGTACCTTAGGGGCTCTTCCAGGGGGTCATGGCACCCACAAATCATAACAGCAAAATCTGCAGTACAATACGGGGCTCCTTCCCTTCTGAGATTTGCACTGTACTTGAAAAGTATTTCCCGATTACATGTAGGGTATTGGCAAATTTAGGAGAAATTGCAGAACAGTGAGGTACATTTTTCCCACTAGCCCCTATAAAACTTTGTGCTAAAACAACATTTTACTGGTAATTTAAAATGTAATGCTTTGTTCCATGCTCAATGGTAGAAAATTTTGTGAGGCACATGGGGTGTCAATATGATCAATGCACTCCTAGATGAATTCATTGGGGGGAGTTGTAGTTTGTAAAATGTGGTCACTTATTTAGGGAGTTTGCTTTTCTGGCACTTCAGGGGCTTTGTCAATGTGACATGATATCCTCAAACCATTCCAGCAAAATCTGAAATCCCATATGGTGCTCCTCCCTTCTGAGCTTTGCACTGTGCCTCAAACTAATTTTTGACCACTTCTACTCAGGAGAAATTGCTTAACAAAGTGTACTGCTTGTTGTCTCCTATTACCCCTTTTGAAATTTGCAAACTTGGGGTCAAAGCAATATTTAGTGGAAAAAATAGTAATATTTTATTCTCTCAGCCCAATTTTCTATAAGTTTGTGAATCGCCTGACCGTGAAAGATACTTACTACTCCCCCCAGATGAATTCCAACATAGGTATAGTTTCTACTGTTATGGCATGTCAGGGGCTATTCAAATGTGACATGGCATTGCTCTCCAAAAATCAATTGGCCTTCCTTCCGAGCCCTGCCATGTGCCCAGTTTTCCACCAGATATGAGGTATCTGTGTACTTAGAAGAAAATGAAAGGTACAATTTGTTGTTTTGAAAATGAAAAATTTCTGGCTAAAAGCAACATGTTCATGGAAAAAGTGAAAATGTTCCTTTTTTTCTTCCACATTGCTTTAATTCAGGGGTCCTCGATTTACTGCCCTCCAAGGACTTTTATCCGGCCCCTGGCCAGGTCGACATTGAACTGCATTGCAGTTCAACGCCGGCGGGCCCTGTAATCGCAGGCGGGACGAGGTGCCGAGGAAAGGCATTGCGCAGCCCTCCGTATGCAGCACAGTGCACACAGATGACGTGACTCATCACGCCGCCTGTACCGGAAGATGGAGACGAGCGGGCGCCTCTTCAGAGTAGCGGGGGACATAGGTGAGTACTTTTTTTTTTTAATGCCGGGTCCTATTGGGGACATTTACTTGCCTATTGTGGACCTGTGCTGCCTATTGGGGACATTTTCCTGCCTATTGGGGACCTGTGCTATGTTTTGGGGACATTTTCCTGCCTATTGGGGACTAATGCTGCCTATTCTGGACCTGTGCTGCCTATTGGGGACCTGTGTTGCCCATTTGGGATATTTACCTTCCTACTGGGGACCTATGCTGCCCATTGAGGACCTGTGCTACCTATTGGGGACATTTATCTTCCTATTGGAGACCTGTGCTATCTATTGGGGACATTTAGCTGCTTATTGGGGAAATTTACCTGCCTATTGGAGACTTCTGCTGCCTATTGGGGACATTTACCTGCCTATTGGAGACTTCTGCTGCCTATTGGGGATTCTGGCAGCACACCAGTCTGAGCATGAGGTAAAAGTGGAGTTCTACCAATATGGGCACTGGTGAGGCTGCATTGATGGGCACTGGTCAGGCTGCATTGATGGGCACTGCAGTCTGTATGTCTGAGTGGGCAATTTTATTGCTGGTATATTGTTTTTGTAGCGCTGTATATATGTTGGTATTTTACTAATAGCAATTTTGAATCCCTAGGAAACAATGATATCAAGAAAGAGAAAAAATTGACTCAAAGTGTAGGATATTCAAAGAACCCCAAAAAAATCGGTAAGTTTGAGGATTTAACTTTACTTCATTTTTAATATTGTATTTGTTCCCATTTTGTTTTATTACTTCTAAATAAGATATGTGCAGTGTGCATAGGAATTTGTTCATAATTTTTTTTAAACTATATTCTGGCCTTCCAATGGTCTGAGGGACCGTGATCTGGCCCCCTGTTTAAAAAGTTTGAGGACCCCTGCTTTAATTCCTGTGAAGTACCTGAAGAGTTAATAAACTTGTGGTTTTCAGTACTTTGAGAAGTGTAGTTTTTAAAATAGTGTTACTTTGGGGTATTTTCTGTCAAAAAGGCACCACAAAGTCACTTCAAATTTTATGTGGTCCCAAAAAAAAAAAAAAAAAAAAAAAAAATATATAATTGGTTTTGTAAATTTTTGGGGAAAAATTGCTGATTAATAGTGACGAGGGAGCACCAAAATGCTCATTACTCCAAATCGAGCACCACCAGACTGCGCAGGTGCTTGACTCTAGTATCGAGTATAATGGAAGTCAATGGGAAACTCAAGAATTTTTCAGGCAAACCTTCGCAGGAGGTCTCGGGGGCAGTAAAATCACTGAAATAGATATAAAAAGTGCTCAAATGGAATGGGAACGTCGGGACGAAGCCTGAACGCATCTCTGACTCCCAAGTTGGTGCTGGGAACAATGTTGTCAGAGTATTACGCTACTTTTATAAAGTGACAATTAAACAACCAAAACTGAAGATCAAAACGGAGGCAAATTGGAACGCTTACCTAGCGTTTTTGGTGAAAAAAAAAAAAAAAATCCACTGGTAAGTGTAATTTTAACATTTTGCTAACTTACCTGACCACATGGTGTGTGTGACATGGTCAGACACATCTTGTTTAATTTATGAAGGAGGGATTAAAACTCACAAAGCCTATGCAGACAATGCAAAAACTACCAAAAATTAGAAGAAAGACAGATGCACCCTGTGTTGGACATAAAGGAGGGCCTCACACATTCTGTTAAAATTGTTAGGTAGCGGGACTCCTAGCCTCATATAGCCTATGCACAAAGTGCAAGGGCTGCTAAATATTAGGAGGGACTGCAATACACCCTGGAATACAAGTAGAGGAGGGCCTCTAAATAAATTTGGCAATTGTTAAAAGATTGTGAGTTTTAAGTTGTAAAAAGATAGGGACTTTAAATGTTAAAAAGGCAGCTTCTTTCCATACATTCATTGACAGATTATATCATGTGGTGGACTGTTGAAGATATATATGTGACCACCAGAAGGAACACTCATTTCCGTCAGATGATATAGACATTTAACAGGAAATACAAGATGGGACAATGCAAGAACTTGACTTGGCCTTAGAATAAAATTTTGGATGATTTAAAAAAAAAAAAAAAAAAAAAAAGATTGTGAATTGGATTGGATAGGAAAAAGTTTGGAAGAGGAGGCCCACTCACATGACTACCGCGTACACACGGATGGTATAGTGAAACTAGGAATGGTCATTAAATTAGTACATTTTGCCTCTTTGTAAAATTTCTGTCTACAGATGACCATAACCAGGTGCTGGGAAAGTCTAGTGAAACTATCCCAGACCTTTAATAGTGTTCCCTGCCTCCATTGGACCTGGTGTAGGTCTCTCTCCTCTCTAGTCCATAGAACTCTGATCTCTGCCGCCAGCATTGTCAGATGAAGAATGACTCCCAACAGGCAAGACTTAGAGTGAATATCATCTGAAACACAAACACAGTACATATAATTATATTCATACAGCCCTATACCCAAAATACAAGCTGTAGTGGGCATTCCACTATGATACTCCCTAATTAATAATTCCTACAAGAGACATGGAGTCATAGTCCATATATGTTAAAAAAAAAAAAAATGCAAAGTTTATTTAATCAATAGGAAAAATAGAAGTGGATCCACCTCACTCACAGGGATTATTTAAAAATTAGAAAATTTTTATTGGATGATCCTTAAAAATTTCAAAATGACAAAAACAGACATCTCAGGGTGGTTTCACATTAGCGCTTTTTAAGCGCACGCACGGCCGGGGGTAGCTCCGCCCCCGAGCCGGCTCTCTGCCCGGCGTGCCCGCCCCTTGCTTGTAGCGCCACCTCCTAGCGCACAGCGGCACCTGCGATCGGCGCACCCTATCTTTAGCATAGGGTGCGCAGGCTGTGCGCTAGTTGCGCTTTGACCTGCGCTGCGCACTTTTGACGGTGCGCCGTGCGCACCAAAATCCGAAAAGTTTGATTTTGGCGCGCACGGCGCACCGTCAAAAGTGCGCAGCGCAGGTCAAAGCGCAACTAGCGCACGGCCTGCGCACGATCTGCGCACCCTATGCTAAAGATAGGGTGCGCCGATCGCAGGCGCCGCTGTGCGCTAGGAGGCGGCGCTACAAGCAAGGGGCGGGCACGCCGGGCAGAGAGCCGGCTCGGGGGCGGAGCTACCCCCGGCCGTGCGTGCGCTTAAAAAGCGCTAATGTGAAACCACCCTCAGATGGCACAGCAATAACAAGGGGTGATGTGTAATAAAACCATACATACGCATTGAGCTCTTGAACACTGGTTACCCTACAGCATTTCTGAGTACAATGCTCAGAACATGAAGTCACTGGGTCTTCTACAGACCTGATGAAGCTATGCAGCCGGCCAATCACAGTAATTTCATTAGAAAGATCAGCCACAAAACATGTGGAGCGGAGCAATCAAGCATGACGCCCAAGTACAGAGCACACTCACCTATCACTACTGATTAACTTAATCCTTCCAACGGGGTGGGGGGAGAAAAAAAAAATTGGTTTAAAAAATGATGCAAAGTCGACGTGGTAAATTGGTAAATGTTATTTATGAACCCTTTTGTGTGATATAACCATCTGGTTTAAGGACATAAAAAGTCAAAGTTTGGAAATTGCTAAATTTTCACTTGTCAAATCTTTGATATTTTCATGAACACAAATCACCTCAACCAAAGTTTACACTAACATGAAGTACAATGCAACAAAAAAAAAAAAAAAATCTCAGGATCACTGGGATATGTTGAATCGTTTGAGTGATTACCTTTTAAAATGACACTGGTCACAATTGTAAACTTTGGCCTGGTCAGAAAGGTGAAAAGAGGCTTGAAGGTGTTACAATAGCTTAGCACATCAATTGTATTAAGTTCGGCTCCTTATTGCAAACTATTCACCATGAAAATGTGCAAATAAAGTGAATTTTTGAAACAAAAATTTTATTGGAAAGCCAAAATATTAAGAAAAACTAAGACATGCAAAACAAAAATTGGGGTGCATACCCAAGACCAAGTACAAAAATGTAAACATCTAACATCATAAATATTCGATTTGATATCTCCATATGAATAATATTTAGCATTACATCAGTTCTCTATGGTCTGATCCTGTGTTGAAATTTGCTGTACCATTTTTGAATGCACGTTCAAAAGGAAATCCTCGATCTAGAGTTGAGAATCTCGAGACTTAATTTGTTTCAACACCTGGTTTCAGATTTTAAGTTTAAAGGGGGTTTAAATGTAGACAGCCAATGGCACGCTTTGTAGAAGAAAGCAGCCATTTTTTTCCCTTATCGGTGCAGCCCTCTATTGGATCAAGACTAGAGTTGAGCGACTTTGGTCGGATCGGGTTTCGTGAAACCCGAATGAAACAAAATAAGTTTCAGATGAAACTCGTCCGACTAGAGCAAAACAAAGTCGGAGTTTCGTCCGAAACCCGACCCCAATGCAAGTCAATGGGAAATAAAAGTCGGACGAAACTCCGACTTTTTGCTCTAGTCGGACGAGTTTCATCTGAAACTTATTTTGTTTCATTCGGGTTTCATGAAACCCGATCCGACCAAAGTCGCTCAACTCTAATCAAGACAATTAGTTTGAGTGACCAAAACCAGATAAAGGGAGCCATTTGGAAAGAACCTCACATCATAGAGTTGCTATATCTTATGTCAGAGGCATCTATATGGACTAGCATTTGTAACATGGTTCTACATAGATTGACTTAAGCCAAATCCACCCCATCACCATTTTCTATATTTTTCCTAGAGCTATGGAACAATTCAAATAAGTAGCTCTACAAAGTTAACTACAAATGGTATTTCAGTGTCTGAACCACAAGTATAACATTAAACCCATTTTTTATACACGAGTCCCATGTAAGAAGCACAGATGAGCATAGGTCACAGTCCATATACAGATTAGCAATGCCCTGACTATCCATGATCTCCTGACCAGTTTTAGAATTACATAAGCTGTTCAAAGAATGATCTCAGTGGAGAAATGCAAAATAATTTTGCAGTTCAGATACATTTTAATGGCTAACAAAAATAAGTGTTACAAAGCAAGCTTTCGAGACTTCTTAGGTCTCTTCCTCAGGCATGGTACCATGCCTGAGGAAGAGACCTATAAAAAGTATCAAAAGCTTGCTTTGTAACATTTTATTTTTTGTTAGCCATCAAAAAGATTACACTACAAGATTTTACTTATTCCACTGACCACAGTGCCAAAACCTTGTTTAAACTATAAGCTGTTCAGACAACGGTGTACAGGTTTTAGACTATGAAAACATTTGCCTGTGAAACATTTGTCCTGACCGCTCTGGAGGACAACATATCTACTACTACAAAAGGACCAGCACCTGAATATCAAGATAAATCTATTGAGTACACTGAAGGAAGGAAGGTAGACATGATGCCATCCTTACCAAATGACTGAAAAAAATTAAAGGGAAAGTCTTAATGCAATAAATAATATGCATTTATTCCATTTCTAGTAACAGCAGGAAAAAAAATGCAAAATGTCATTTACTGAATGATTATTTATAGTACAAGTTCAAAGTCAGAAAAAAAGTTTCAAACTTAAGAACATTGAAAATGACGCTGTTCTCTCTGAGTCCAATTTGTGTACTTAACTGCACACTGTGTAAGCATCAGTGAGGTTCTTGCTTCCACAGGGTTTCAGGGAGGATAGTCATTCAAGAGTATGCAGAACATCAGTATTAAAATATTTACACACTGCTTCTCTTCTGTATTGCGAGTAAAATGGTTGCAGTTAGCAGGGTTGAATGGTAGTGTTGTGCTGACAGTTGCACAAAATGGATGAGTGTAAAGTTACGACGAGGCTCTTTTTTGTTCACTGAAAGGCGACTCATACACCTCCATGGGAGGACAAGTGCACATCAAATGTTGGTCACCATAGATGTCATCAATCCGAGCAATTGTGGGCCAGAATTTACTCTCCGGTCTGACGAAAGGCTTGAAGGAAGAAAAAAAAAAAAAAAAAAGAAGAAGAAGCAGGTCGTCAGAAAACCAGCAACTGTAAAAACACTAATCTATTAAATGCTGTAACTTAACACACACCTATCACTTAAAAAAAAACAAAAAAAAAAAAAAACACAACAACATGCAAGAAAAAGGAAGTTAAAATTAGTCATTCCATACCAAGGGGAATGCCGCTACATCCCGGGAGTATGGGCGGTCCCAATTCGATGAAGCAATGCAAGTTAGAGTGTGGGGAGACATCTAGGAAAAGATATATATTTGTTACAAGTCAAGCACATTTACAAGCAATAATCTAAAGAAAAACCAAAGACAAATATGGCACTTTTTATTGTCCAAAAATACACCAAGATGCACCCAAGGTTTAGACAGCCAAACAAAAGGGGGATTTTTGGTACTTACCGTAAAATCTCTTTCTTGGAGCCTTCATTGGGGGACACGTTACCATGGGTGTATGCTGCTGTCACTAGGAGGCTTACACTATGCAAATAAGAAAAAGTTAGCTCCTCCCCAGCAGTATACACCTACCGACAGGCCCAAATTACCTCAGTTGGTGCTAAAGCAGTATAAGGAGCTACTATAAGAAACTCAACCGTAAGAACTCATCCTATGTACCAACCAAACAAGGCATATAGCCAACACGGTACAACATTAAAGGGAGGGTGCTGTGTCCCCCAATGAAGGCTCCAAGAAAGATTTTATGGCAAATACCAAAAATCCCCCTTTCTTTCTCGCTTCATTGGGGGACACAGGTTACCATGGGACGTCCAAAAGCAGTCCCCAGGGTGGGAAAGAAATGCTGAGAGAAAGGAGCTTAGGTCGGCCGGTGCGAGACCGCCACCTGCAGTATTTTCCTTCCTAAGCCTGCATCAGCAGAAGCGCGAGTATCTACCTTGTAGAATTTCACGAAGGTATGGAGTGACGACCAGGTAGCGGCCTTGCAAACCTGCAAAGCCGAAGCCTGGTGACGAACGGCCCAGGAAGCTCCTACAGCCCTGGTAGAGTGAGCCCTCACCCCCGGAGGAGGCTGTTTGTCCTGGACGCGGTAAGCCTCCAGAACTGCTGAACGAATCCAACGAGCAATGGTGGATTTGGAGGCTGGGAACCCCTTTTCGATGACCATCCGAGACGACAAACAGGGAGTCGGACTGACGGAAAGAAGCAGTCCCAGCAAGGTAGATTTGAATGGCTCTGACCAAGTCCAACTTGTGCAGGGATCTTTCCAAGGGATGAGTTGGAGAGGGACACAGAGAGGGCAGGACGATGTCCTCATTGATGTGAAAAGCAGAGACCACCTTAGGCAGAAAGGCCGGAACCGGTCTGAGCACTACCTTATCCTGGTGCAAACCAGGAAAGGGGATGCTGCCAACTCAGAGACCCTCCGAATAGAAGTGATAGCGACTAGGAAGGCGACCTTCCACGAGAGGAGGGAAAGAAAAATGTCCTGAATCGGCTCGATTGATTGGTAGGAGAGCTTCCTGAGCAACCCAGCGGCCCTGCGCCGTAAGGTAGAGAAAAACCGCTCCCCAACCCAGGAGACTGGCATCGGTGGTGATGACCTGCCATCGAATGGGAAGGAAGGATTTCCCGCCTAGGACCGAGGTGGGAAACATCCACCAGGTTAGGGATTGCCTCACCTTGAGAGGCAGAAGCACTTGGGCAGTCCAGGGAGGACGGCATCTTGTCCCAAGCAGACAGGAGGGCCAGCTGGAGAGGGAGGGAGTGAAACAGGGCATATGGCACTGCTTCGAAGGAAGCAATCATCTTCCCTAGGACTCTCATGCAGAGCCGAATGGGAAGAGACCGGGCGCTTTAGGGCTTTGATTTCCCGTCAGAGGGAGGAAATTTTCTTCTTTGGAAGGAAGACTCGAGCTTGGCTGGTGTCGAATTCCATGCCCAGAAATACGAGACACCGAGTTGGGATCAGGGTAGACTTCTCTTTGTTGACTATCCAGCCGAGGCGATGCAGCGTGTCCAGAGTGATCTGGAGGCTGTGACTGCAGTCTCGGCGAGATGGACCCTTGATCAGGAGATCATCGAGATAAGGGATTATAAGAATCCCCTTTGAACGAAGGATGGCCCTGACCGCCGCCATGATCTTTGTGAAGACTCTGGGGGCGGGTGCCAGACCGAATGGGAGTGCTGTGAACTGATAATGGCACTCCTGTATGGCAAATCTGAGGAACTTCTGATGCTGCACACAAACAGGAACATGCAAATAAGCATCCTGAATGTCCACAGAGCAAAGATATTCCCCCGGTTCCATGGAGGCGATCACTGAGCACAAGGACTCCATTCGAAAATGGCGAACCCGAAGGTGACGATTCAACTGCTTGAGGTCCAAGATAGGTCGAAGGGCGCCATCCTTTTGGGACTATGAACAGGTTTGAGTAAAACCCTGAAAACCGTTCGTGCCAAGGAACGGGTACGATCACTCCTGAGTTTAGGAGAGACGAGACAGCCTGGGAAAGCCCTGGGGCATGAGAGGGCAGTTTTGGTGGACGAGAAAGGAAGAAACGTCCCTTTGAGGGCGAAGAAAATTCTATTTTGTAGCCTGATGTGACAACCTCCCTGACCCAGGCGTCGTCGACCGCTGCCAACCAAGTTTCCTTGAAAAGAAGAAGCCTGCCTCCCACCCTGGAAAGGTTTCCAGGTGGGGGTGACCCATCATTTAGAGGAAAATCTGTGGCCGTGAGAACCGGAGGGCTTAGAGGGGCGGCTCCTAGACCTCCAGCGAGGGGCAGGTTTGAAGGAAGGTTTTCTTCTTTCTCCCTGAGCGAACGGACGGTCCTGTTGAAAGGATCCGCCTGAGGAAGAGAAAGGCCGAAAAGGCTGAGGGCCCTTTCTGTTGAAGGTGCGTCTTGGCCTGGATTGGGGCAGAGAGGTACTTTTGCCTCTGGTGGCATACGAAATGATCTGATCTAGCTTGGCCCCAAAGAGTCTGGCGCCCTGGAAAGGAAGGCCAGTGAGATTTTTTGGATGCCGGATCTGCGTTCCAAGCCTTCAACCAAAGGATGCAGCGAATAGCAATAATCTTGCTGTTAGCACTTGCTGAGCAAGCCGCAGCATCCAGGGAGGCGTTCAACAAATATTTACCAGCATGGGCAATTTGATCTGCTAAATCTGCTAGCTCCTCTGGGGAAGCTGCTGCCGCAATGCCTCGACGGAGTATCTTGGCCCAGGCAGATATTGCTTTCACCACCCATGAGGAGGCAAAGTTAGGGCAAAAGGAAGTGCCTGATGCCTCAAAGGCTGACTTGGCTAAGGCCTCAATCTGTCTATCCGTAGTGTCCTTGAGAGATGCCGCATCGGGAATGGACAGGACTGTTTGAGATGCTAAACGTGAAACCGGCAGGTCCACCTTAGGAGATTCTGACCATTTGCTAATGAGGTCAGGAATAAAGGGGTAAAGGGTGTCCAGATATTTTCTTCCCGGAAAGCGTTTTCTGGGATTTTCCCAGTTTCTTGAGGTAGTGATGTCAAACTCGTTGTGATTGGGAAAAAGCTTGGAAGGGCGTTTTACCCATTTGAAAGAAACAGATTGGTCCTGAGCAGTAGCATTTTCCTCCTTAATTTCGAGCATTTGTACAATAGTCGAAATAAGGCTATCTACCATGTCCTGCGTTCTAGGGGTGTGATCTGCGTCCGAGTCAGACTCGGACAGAGAGGCCGCGTCTGACCCGACATCCACCTCCGAGGAGGGGGGAACGGGCAGAGAGGGGCACCCTTGGTGCTGCCGAATCTGAGGAAGAGCTAGACAGAGTCCGCTTCCTAGTCCTTTCTCCTGATCTGTCCCTGGGAAGGTCATGGTCAGGTGCGTGCAAATCACCGTGAGAGGTGTTCGGAGCACTGGTGGCAGCAGAGGGATGTGGCATACGTTCCAGGACCTGTACCAGGGACTGAGATTTTGGTGAGGTCTGAAACCGATTGAGATATGGCAACGGTCAGACCAGAAACCGATTGGGACATGGCAACGGCCCACTCAGGAGGTGGGGGAGTGCTCTCATCCCGGGCGTTAGAGGAGTCCTGAGGCGCCGACATGGTGGAAGGACTGCAGGACAAGCAGAAAGAGGACGGCTGGCCTGAAGCCCACTTTCTCTTACAGCAGGCACAAGCGTAGTAGACTACCGTGGGGATATAGGCAGAGGCCCCTGCAGAACTGGGCATAGGTAGAGTCTAAGTGAATACTGCAGCACAACGCTATGGAGGTGATACTGCTGAGGAGAGTTAACAGCCAGTCAGGGTAAGAAAAGAAGAAC
Source organism: Dendrobates tinctorius (assembly GCF_039654945.1). Lineage (NCBI taxonomy): Eukaryota > Metazoa > Chordata > Amphibia > Anura > Dendrobatidae > Dendrobates > Dendrobates tinctorius. Next base: position 19,852,091 of record NW_027361699.1, on the reverse strand, counting down.
CTACCAGACACCCAGCGATGCAGCAGCAGAAGCGCAGGTAACAGAGTCTCCCGCCGGAACACAGATGAGGAGGCTGGTATCTGAGGTCCCAGAGAGAAAGATGCTGCAGAAGCACAAGATGAAGAGCTGGACGGAGGGTGGGGTTAACAACCTAGGCACCTCTAGTAATTGGCCAGACAGGCTGAGAGCGCCAAAAAGAAGGGGGATTGTCCTGCCGGAGAAATTGAAAGTGGCGTCCTGATAGGCTGGCCCGCCAGAGGGGGTGTGGCCAGCGTGCTATGAAAGTAAAGGGAGAGACGGGACATAGGAACAGGCAGGGGGGCGGGCCCGGCGCTGGAGAATGAAAGGAAGGCGCAGATTGGCTGACGTCGGCCAGGAGGTGGGGCCTAACCGGAGAACAGCCCAGAGGAAGAGGGTTGTAAGAAAAAAAATGTTGGACAGCGCGCGCTATGTGACGAAAAAGGCGCAGAATTTAAATCTGAATGGAGGAGAAGCAGGGGCTGCAGTGGCTTACTGGTGGGTGCTGCAGGGGCTTAGCGGTCGGAGGAGGAGGAGGCCTACTACCTGTCTCTTGAATCCGGCTCCTCTTCATAGCTGAGGATGACATCAGGAAACCTCGGGAAAGCGGGTCCTGGGAAAACAATCCTCCTTCCCGCACCGTGTCCTGATGGCGCAGAAGACGGTGTCACCCCTTAAGAATAAGGTGGAAGGCCACCACCGGTGACCACCGTCTTCCTCTCAGCCCTCTCCTGGTCCTTACTGGCCACCGAGAGTCGCCTTGAAACACCCTTACGGGGGGACAGGGGACAAAGTCCTGCCAGCGGGTCCGAGAGTAGGCGATGTGGGTGACACCACACTGATCTCCCGGTCACTTAAATGTGGGAAAACAGGGTGAGCATTCTGCACCCTGTTACCCGACGAGGTGTATTTGAAAAATAAAGGTGAAAAGATTAATAACACACACACAAAACCTGTAAAGAAAAAAATACTGCGGATCTGGTGTTAGATCCAGGTCCGCCTCCTTCAGACGCTAAGCAAAAACTGAGGTAATTTGGGCCTGTCGGTAGTTGTATATTGCTGGAGAGGAGCCAAGTTTTTCTTATTTGCATAGTGTCAGCCTCCTAGCGACAGCAGCATATACCCATGGTAACCTGTGTCCCCCAAGGAAGCGAGAAAGAAATAGAACTTTTATTGGTGGCGAAAGTGGTGGTGCTAATTTTCATGCACTAGTGTGTAGTAAGGCGGTGTCATGGTGTGTTGTGAGTTCAGGGCAGGTGGTGTAGGAGTTAATATGGAGAGCCTCTCTGTGGATCTGGGGAGGGTTCTTCTAGCATCAGGGGAGAGCCGTTCCCTGTCGTTTATACTCCTATCTGAGTGTGCCCGACCCTGTTCCATCCGTGCTGCACGCCAATCATTGTCTGCCTGGTATTTGTTCCTGTTCTGTTACGGTTTACGTCTCTGGTTTGCTGATTTGGTACTTTCTCTGCCCGTGCGGTGTATGATCCTTGGCTACGTCTGACCTCCCTCCTGAATACCCCTCTTGTACCGCGCTGCCCATTCTGTGTATGACCCCTGGCTTTGTCTGACCCCTCTACTAAGCACCCCTCTTGTACCGCGCTGCCCGTTCTGTGTATGACCCCTGGCTTTGTCTAACTTCTGTGACGCTCCTGTGTCACTGTTTTCAGCAGCGCTGTTAGAGCTCAGCGGTAGCTCCGCCCCTCCCTCTGATGTCCTGAGGGCACTGAGCGCATCTCTACCGCTCTGCCCTCCCCACAGGTCCTGGACCCAGCTTTCCTGCATCCACGTGGTGCCTCAGCTTCTCCCTGCTAGGCAAGAAGCTGCATATTATTCCACCACCCTGTGTGCTTGTCCCCTGAGCAGTCGGGCAGCGGTAATGATCTATTAGTACATCTCTGGAACATGCTTGACCTAATAAAAAAAATCCACTACCTTGTACCAGCACCTTTTTCTCATAATTTTACCTTTAAAGGATTAATTCTGGAGTCCATTCTACCTTCCTCAATATCAACAATTTCCTGTTTTATATTGATCATGGCATCACAAAACCTGTCCAACTCTGCCTTGTCCTCAGATTCAGTTGGCTCAATCATAAGAGTACCAGCCACGGGCCAGGACATGGTTGGAGCATGGAAACCTAGAAACAAGGATACAACGAGAGTGGGTCAGAAATTTTATAAAAACAAAATTAAAAATTACATACAAGTCATTTTACCAGAAATGTATGGAGGGATTTTATAAGACAGTGCTTGACATGCATGAAGTTTTTAACCCCTTAATGACAGGGCCAAATTTTTAACGTCTGACCAGTGTCACTTTATGTGGTGATAAGTCTGGAACGCTTCACCACATCCCAGTGATTTTGAGATTGTTTTTTTCGTGGCACATTATAATTTATGATAATGGTAAGTTTAGGTTGATGTGTTGTGTTTATGTATAGAAAATATCAGAAATTTGATGAAAAATGTAAAAAAAAAAAAAAGTTTTGCAGTTTTAAAACTTTGAACGATTATCCCTTTAATCCAGATAGTCATACTATAGAAAAAACAAACATTTCCCTCATGTCTACCTTACATCAGCATCATTTGTAAAATGTTTAATTTTGTTAGCATTTTAGGAGGTTTAATATTGTAGTAGAAATTTTTCATTTTTTCAAGGAAATTTACATTTATAAAAATAAATTTTTTAGGGTCCTACCCAGTTTTGAAGTGACTTTGGACTTCCTATACATTGGGAAATTCCCCCAAGTGATGCCATTTTAAAAACAGCGCCCTTCAGCACGTTCAAAATTGCTTTCAGGTAGTTTATTAACCATTCAGGTACTTTTCAGGAATTAATGCAAAGTGGCATGACAGGAAATAAAGTGTATTTTTACCACTTAAATGTCGCCAACTTTGGAACAGGTCACTATAGCCTGCAGACTGTAAAGGCATCTATTTGGCTATGAACTGCCCCGGGAAACATCAGGACCACACAATCATGATCGCAGAGTGCCGATTGAGTTAAACAGAGAAACCTCACTCCGTTAACCATTTGTATGATGTAGCCACTATTGACAGCAGTATCTAAGGGGTTAAACAGATATGGCCAGTGACAACACTGATCGTGGCTGAGGCAGCAAGTTGTCAGCTCTAGTGCACAGCTAATAGCTAGAGGATGATCACTTGTATTGGGAAGCCATTCTCTTATATCTCAGGTCAGTAAAAAGACTGATTGGCAGTCATTAAGGGGTTAAGCGATGCCAGGCAAGGGCTGTTCATCTTAAGGCCGCATGGACACAATTAATACTAGTTCAAAGTTAGAGCCCTTTCAAACGTGCGTCATCACGGATCCGATTGCAACAAACGGATTAGCCACACATCTCCCACCTTGAGCGTGACAGCCTCCGTGAAATATATAAAGAGGTCACACTCCGTTTGGGAGATAAGTGGCCAGTCCACACATTACGATTTGAGATGGGACAGATTATCATGGACATCCATTTGAGTTGTTTCCATACCCACCCGCCCCAGGCCTTTTTAAAACATAGGTACTAGCCAGTCACATAGCTCTACTGCAGATAGACATTAAAAATCTGGTATATAGAATACAGTGATCTATAATGGCTCTTCAGGATCACACCGAGATACTAAAAGCAAGAGTTTCATCATATTGTTTACATGCCAATTCAAAAAGGAGCAAATGCTCACTTATTTTCTATCCAATTTCAGAGCGACCATGTAAAAGTAGTCAAACATATAAGGAAGGCAAAGTTAGGCCGGGATCACACATGCAAGAAATACGGCAGTGTCTCGCATGTTAATACCCGGCACTGCCGCCGGCACTCAGATCGGAGTGTGCAGCCGCATAGCAATACATGGAGCTGCATGCTCCACTCCTGATTGCCGGTGGCAATGCCGGGTATTAACATGCGAGACTCAGCCATGTTTCTTGCATGTGTGATCCTGGCCTTAGAGTGAGACTAAATTAAGACGATTAATACAATACACAGTATAGTTACCATAGTCTTGCAACCTTTTTGCAACATCTACAGCTTCTATGTTAGCAGACTTCTTAAATGGTCTTACATCAAGGATGAATTCGTGGGCCACATAGCCTGAAAATCATATGAAGTCTAGTTAATTAGCTGCTACAAATCTTTACAGGGCTACATTTTTCATACACAACATACAGCTTTACATAATGGGGTGATGAACATCGCTATAAAACATTGAAAATTAAATATAGAAATGAAGATTATTTCACACTTGCCTCTAGAACCTCGAAATAAGATTTTGTAGTGTTTTTCCAGCCTTTTTGACATGTAATTAGCATTCAATATGGCAATTTCGGTTGCATGTTTAAGTCCTTTGGCACCCATCATCTGTAGGAAATACAAACCATTAACACTTCAAACTTTTGACCAATGTAAATTGTGGACAATGATATAGAAGGGAATAGCGAACTTTAGTTACTGTACTTCATAAAAAAAAAAAAAAAAAAAAAAAAAACACACAACACATACACCAACCTTGATATAAGCCCATGAAATGGGCAAAATTGCACTTGAGCCCCATGGGGCTGCACTTATAGTGCCCAATGGCTTGGCATCATTGTCCTGCTGCAAAGGTATTACTGGGTGGCTGGGTAGATATGGGGCAAGATGCTTCTTTCTACAAAAGGATTTGGAAAATTGTCCATTAACAAGACATGTTAAAGATTTACATTAGATCTGGTAACAGATCAGATTTTTCAGAAAATATCTGGAGACCGCGCAGATTTAAGCAGCGCATATTACATTACTCACACTCCTATAGGTCCCATTCCTGGACCTCCGCCACCATGAGGTATACAGAAGGTCTTGTGAAGGTTTAAGTGCGAAACATCAGAGCCATAGTCTCCAGGACGGCACAACCCAACCTAATTGTAAAAGCAGAAACATGTACTTGTAGCAGATAGCATAATCACTAGCTAAACATTGTGCTGAGCAGAGCTGTGGAGTCGGTAAGCCAAACCTGCCACTCAGACTCCTCAATTTCCCTTACACCAATTCAGACTCTACGACTCCCACATATATTGCTTATATTTAACCCCTTAACGACCAGGGGTATTTTTGGTTTTGCATTTTCATTTTTCCCTCCCCTTCTTTCCAGAGCCATAACTTTTATTTTTCCTTCTATATGGCCATGTGAGGGCTTATTTTTTGTGGGACAAGTTGTTCTTTTAAATGGCACCATTGGTTTTAAACCATGTCGTGTACTCAAAAACGGGAAAAAAAATTCCAAGTGCGGTGAAATTGCAAAAAAGTGCAATCCCCCACACTTGTTTTTTGCTTGGCTTTTTTGCTAGGTTCACTAGATGCTAAATCTGACCTGCCATTATGAGTCTCCAGGTCATTACGAGTTCACAGACACCAAACATGTCTATGTCCTCTTTTATCTAAGTGGTGAAAAAAAATTCCAAAGTTTGCTTAAAAAAAAAAAAAAAAAAAAAAAAAAAAAAAATGTGCGCAATTTTCCGAGACCCGTAGCGTCACCATTTTTCATGATTTGGGGTCGGGTGAGGGCTTATTTTTTCCGTGCCGGGCTGACGTTTTTAATGATACCACTTTTGTGCAGATACATTCTTTTGATCGCCCGTTATTGCATTTTAATGCAATGTCTTGGCGACCAAAAAAACGCAATTCTGGCGTTTTGAATTTTTTTCTCGCTACGCCGTTTAGCGATCGGGTTAATGCTTTTTTTTTTTTTTTTTTATTGATAGATTGGGCGATTCTGAACGCGGCGATACCTAATGTGTATGTCGGATTTTTTTTTTTACGGTTTTATTTTGATTGGGGCGAAAGGGGGTGATTTGAACTTTTAGGTTTAACTTTTTTTTAAATTTTAAACTTTTTTTTTTTTTAACTTTTGGCATGCTTCAATAGCCTCCATAGGAGGCTAGAAGCATGCGCAACCCGATCGGCTCTGCTACATATGGGCGATGAGCAGATCACCCATATGTAGCAGATTTACTGCTGTGCTTTCAGCGCCGACCACTGGGTGGCGCTGAAAGCCATATGCCTGGAACAACCACAGAGGTCTCAGAGACCTCTGGTTGTTCAGGCAACATGACACCGACCCCCGATCACGTGACGGGGGTCAGCGATGAGGTCATTTCCGGAGCGGCGGCCGGAAATGCTATTTAAATGCCCGCTGTCAGCTTTGACAGGGGGATTTAACTAGTTAATAGGCGTGGGCAGATGGCGATTCCACTCGCACCTATTGCGGGCACATGTCAGCTGTTCATAACAGCTGACATGTCCCGGCTTTGATGCGGGCTCAGCGCCAGAGGCCTCATCAAAGCAGGGGAGATGTCTGATGACGGACTGTGTCCGTCATAAGTGAAAAATTTATTGTAGTACAATGTGAACATCAGACATTTAATCATTTTTATGATGCAATAATTAAGATATTTAGATAGAACATAATATATTTATTGGAACACAACTTTAGAACACAAAAAACTAATACATTGTAAATATGTAATACAATATATAATACTATGTAATAAACTATGTAAGTGGCAAAAAAAACCAAACCACTTTTCAACAAAAACATACTTAATAACATTTGTGCAGTCTATGAATTTGTTCTAAGAAATAGAATTGCCTCCATCAGATCCTCCTTCATAGATGACCTCAAATCTGACCTAATAATTTTAAGGCTAGAGAACAACCTCTCTACACTAACTTGGGTTGGAGGCAAAGCCGTAGCCACATGGGCAACATCTCTAACAATTTCCGGGTATAAATTAATTGCCTCATACACAGTCAGTTTTGATGAACGGTTGAATTTTTCTATTTCTTTGAGAGCAAGTGAAACATTTTGCTGAAATATGGTCAATCTGCTTTTTCCTTGCGGCAACGCTTTGCCTGCTCCAGGTCATCCAAATACTTGTCAATGTCAAACGCCTCATCTGATGAAGATGAAGATATGGCAGCAGTAGCACTGTCAGAACCCAAATCCTCTTGCGCCTGGCAGTCCTCCTGTAGGCCACTCATCCCAACTGCAATCTCAGTCAGAGCTTCTTTTCCTTTAGTAAGCTGTTGACCATCAAGCAGTATACAATGACTTGGGTCCACAAACAGCTGCCAGAAAAATTTTATTTTCCAATAGCTGTGTCTCTCTCCGTTTCATTGAAGCAGATATGCCATCTGCAATTAAACCTCCTCTTTGGGACAGGCAAAATAGCAAGTTCTTCCACTCCCTTATGAAAATGCCAGGAGTTAAATCCTCAGCTTGTAATTTTTTATTCACAGTAAATGGGTGATTAAGCAATTCCTTCAATTCAGCCACCTGTGTCCATTGACCTTCATTTAGGGTTACCTGAGGGTTCGTCATATCTATAAGAAACGGTTTTAGTTCAAGCAAATTGATCAATTATTAAATAGGTGCTGCCCCAATGAGTGGCTTGATCGACAATTGCCCCTTTCCCAGCACGTCTCTTCAAGATGGAATCAATTTTAGGGGTTCTGGCGGCAATAACCAATTTCCTCACTTTTCCCTCTTGCAGACTCTTATTGCCAGCTGCAGTGTGTGCACAACACAGCGCATGTGATGAATATGAAAGTGTTTTGAAGCAGCTTCAACAAGATCATCTATTTCTAAAGTAATTTTGCTGCTCTTCTGTTGTAATATTTGTTTGTTCCTCAGTTACAGCAACAGCACTGTGGCCTTCCATCTCAAACATACTGAATCCTAAATTTTCTTCTAGCTGTTGTTCATTACTCTCATTCATCAGTGCAATTGTACTTCTGTTTGAAGCATTGTCCGTTACAATAGCAAGAACCTGTTCTTGTGAATGTAGCCTTAGATCAGGAATAGAACAGCCATTTATAGGACATTTCATAACTTTCCGAAATTCCTATGAAAAAATATTCAGCACATTCTGCATTGAACTACTGTACCCAATTTATTATATATTTTAGGAGTCGGTCCATTTTATACCGACGCCACCAAAATGAGCACCGACTGACTCCACAGCCCTGGTGCTGAGCCTCAGAATGTCAGCTCAAAAACAAACACGGATGTGTTGTACATATAGATTTTACATTTCATTATAGTGGACACTTGACAAAACTACCTCTCCCCTCCACCCTCCCCCCAAAAAAACCCAAAGATAACAGTTTGCAGAAAAACGCTGTGTCCAACTAGCCTTTACGAGTTTTGGCTACAATATGAACACATCACCACTCCTGTGAGGTCTTTCCAGGTCAAATCAAGTTAAATAAATCACAATTTCAGAATGCTAAATTTGCTTTGAGAGAGATTATTGAACTACATACTCACCTGGGCATTCATGTTTGCTCCATCCAAATACACCTGACCACCATGTTTGTGTATTAAGTCACATACATCACTTATATCCTCCTCAAAAACCCCATTGGTTGAAGGATAGGTGATCATTATAGCAGCCAGGTTGTCCTTATATTTGTCTACCTATAAATGGGGGGAGGACACAGGAGCAGATGTTTCACATTAGGTTGAAAAGGATTCAAGAAACGCATATTAAAATAGAGAATAAGTGACTTGACTTTTATAGTGTTGCGGTGCTAAGAAAATACCATAGCTCTGAAAGTGGAGCTTAGGCAATACCAACATCCACTGCATAAAACACAGAATATCCATACATAAAATATCTAAAAAATACTACATTTCGACTATTCAGCATTTCTTATCCTGGAACAACTTAACTGGGTTCTCAAGAACATCCAGGACCTAAATTCTTACTGAAAGTAAAAAAAATAAAGGCAATTTAGATTCAAACAGGATTTTTGGTTGCTTACAGCAAAATCTGTTTCTCAGAGCAGTCATTGGGGGGGGGACAGAGGAACCATGGGTGTATGCTGCTGCCACTAGGAGGCTGACACTATGCAAATCAAAAAAAAGTTAGCTCCTCCTCCGCAGTATACACCCCACGGACTGGCGCTCGGTTAATCAGTTAGTGAGAAAGCAGTAGGAGAAGCAATAGAATAGAGAACAAAACAGGCAACTCAACTGAAACTATATTACACAGAACAAGGTACAGAAGTTGAAACATGGGAGGGTGCCGTGTCCCCCAATGAAGGCTCAGAGAAACAGATTTTACGGTAAGCAACCAAAAATCCTGTTTTCTCAAATCGCTTCATTGGGGGGACACAGGAACTATGGGACGTCCCAAAGCAGTCCCTGGGGTGGGAAAACCAAACTTTCATTAGGTCAGCGGACTCAACACCGCCGCCTGCAAGATCCTTCTTCCTAGGCTGGCATCCGCCGAAGCTTAGGTGTGGACCTTGTAAAATTTTGCAAACGTGTGAACAGAGGACCAGGTTGCAGCCTTACAAAGCTGCAGCGCAGAAGCCCTGTGGTGCACCGCCCAGGACGCGCCCACTGCCTGGGTGGAGTGAGCCTTAATCCCAGAAGGGGGCACTCTGTTCTTGATCCAGTAAGCCTCTAAGATTGCCGATCTAATCCAGCGAGCAATAGTCGCCTTGGAGGCCAGCAAGCCTTTTCGTGCACCATCTGGGATGACGAAAAGGGAGTCTGTCTTCCGGGACCCATCAGTTCTAGCCAAATAGACTGTCGTCGCCCTGACCAGATCTAGTTTGTTCAAGGAGCGTTCCCAGGGATAAACTGGAGCCGGGCAGAAAGAAGGTACAACGATGTCCTGATTCAGGTGGAAAGCAGATACCACCTTGGGGAGGACGGTGGAGGTCGCAGAACCATTTTATCTTGGTGAATCACCAAAAAAGGAGGAGGTCGACAAGAGCCGCCAATTCCTAGACACACCGGATGGAAGTAATGGCCACGAGAAAGGCCACTTTCCAAGAGAAAAGATAGCGAAATATCCTTGAGAGGCTCAAAGGGGGAACCTTGTAGAGCCTCTAGGACTAGATTGAGATCCACGGGAGTCCAATACAGCGGAACTGCAGCGGCTGCCCCCTGCAAAAAGGTTTTGACCTGCGGACGAGAGGAAAGTGTCTTCTGGAAAAGAAATGAAAGCGCCGAAACTTGACCCTTTAGAGAACTAAGGGCCAGACCAGCCTACTTGGAGGAATGCCAGAATTGAAGGGAGCGAAAAGGACATAGGCTGAATGCGATTGGACTCGCACCAATGAAAATAGGACTTCCATGTTTGATAGTATATTCTGGAAGACAACGGCTTCATAGCCCGGATCATTGTGTGAATTACCCGATCTGAATAACCTGACTTCAGAACCGCTGTCTCAATGGCCACGGTCTTGAGTGGAATTGGGCGATGGGAATCACTTCTGGCATTGCAACCATCCTACCTAGGACTCTCATGGCTCATCGGAGGGAAGTGCGTCGAAGACCCAGAGGGAAGTGCGTCGAGGACCCTGAAGCAAGCGAACATCTCGCCGAAGCGTTACTGTCTTGTCCTCGGGAAGGAAGACCTTTGCCTGACGGGTGTCGAAAAGTATGCCTAGAAACACAAGACGTTGTGTTGGAACCAGGCAGGACTTTGTGTTGATGATCCACCCGAATCAGGCGAGAGTGTCGCATACATGGAAGAGATTACTGAACGAAGGGACTCCATCCTGAAATGTCACAGACAGACCCTTTTTGTTTAGTAATTTTAAATCCAGAATAGGCCGAACCGTGCCGCCTTTTTTCGGCACTACAAACATGTTTGAATAGAAACCTGTGAAGCGCTGTTTTTCTGGTACGGGAACAATCACTCCCGACCTGAGAAGAGAGGCGATGGCTGTAAAGAAACTCGGAACTAAGGCGGGGTCTTTCGGGGGCCGAGATTCGAAAAACGACGAGAAAGGAATTCTATTTCGTATCCCGAAGATACAACTTCTGACCCAAGAGTCTTCCACCGAGGCAAGCCAGACATCCCTGAAGGCAAGAAGACGGCCGCCCACCTGGGGGGGGTATGTACCGGTGTCTTGATGCCAGTCATGCGGAGCAAGATCTTCCAGGTCTGGCCCTGGTAGGTTTACCTTGGGAAGAATGGGGGCACCAGGAAGGAGTGGGCCTAAAGGAGACTCTTTTTCCTATCTTGGCACGCTTGAGGCCTCTGCTGATGGGGAGATGTTTCTGCTGTCGTGAAGCGACGAAAAGGCCGAAACTAACGTTTCGGAGGAGGCCGACGAGGTTTTGACTGGGGAAGAAGTAGAAGCAAAGGCCGGGCTTAGAACAGATGCCGCCGCTTCGAAAGCTGACTTTGCAAAAGATTCTATGACTCTGTCATTAGTGTCTTCTAGAGATGCTCCACCAGAAATCGGAAGGACTGTGTTGTTAGATAGTCTTGAAACTGGCGGGTCCACGGCCGGTGAAGCTGTCCAATCTGCAATGAGTTCCGGCGAGAAAGGATATAACACACCAAGGCGTTTTCCTCTTTGAACGCGCCTGGTTGGATTTTCTCTCTGGACAGAATCTTCTGGAACTCCGAATGGTGAGCGAAGACCATGGAAGGTGGCTTAGACCGTCTGAAGGAAACCTCCTGGTCCGTGGGTGCATCCTTGATATTGAAGGACTGGTTAATCGCTGTAATGAGGCTCTGAACCATATCCCTCATATCAGTGATTTTGTCCGAATCCAGCTCCAAAGCAACCTCAGAGGGCACATCCGAGAAGGTCTCGCCTGGTTCAGGGGAGGAAGATCGGGATAAGGGAGGCCGCTGGGACGGACTATGGGGCGATGCAAAACGGGAAGAGGAACCGGACCGGTGCTCCCGTCGGGCTCTTTTGCAGCTAATATTAGCAGGCTCGACCGGAGCTTCCTGTGACTGCTGGGTCCTGCGGAAGCCTGCAGGGGCAACCTATCCAGTACGGGCACTAAGGTCTGAGACACCTTGGTGAGGTCCGCCAGATTGTGACAGAGGAAGCCCACCCTGGGATAGGGGCCTCAACCTCAGTCGGGACAACCGGAAACTCCTGGGCGGTGGGTTCAATGGGATTGCTGCAGTCCTGACAGAGGGAAGAGGACTGACCTGATGGAAATTTGCATTTACATGAAGAACATGCAAAGTGACTGACTACCATGGAGGAAGAAGAGCGAAGTGGTTTAGAATTAGACATGGTGAGCTAACCCACTGACAGTGCCAGATGGTTAGGGGACAGAGAGCTGAAGGATGGTGTCAGCCTCCAGTGCAGAGCTACTCATGGAACCAGTGGCCTGAAGCGACTTCCAGTAAGGGGCTGCACAGCTCACTGGAATGCGGGTCTGCAGACAGAAGAGAGGACGACCAGCTCACAGCTGAGGAGAATGGAGCTGTGAGAGAAAAGTGCGCTCTCCTGAATGCGGTGGGCGGTAATTAGCTCACCAAGAGGGGGGGGCGGAGCTAACCGCTCTCAGGAGCATAACGATGGCACTGCTACACACCTATAGGACGACTTGGAGGAGTGGGCGGGTCTATGCGCCACCTCTAGCCCTTAATGAAGGGGTGGGCGGCGCAAGACGGGCGGGACTGTCTCCTCAGAAGAAAAAACCCGCCCAAAAGGGGCGTGGCCTCGCCTCAGAACTAGGCCCGAAGAGAAGCCGGGGCCTGGATTAGAAACGGCAGCTGCCGGAGGGCGCGGGGCGGCGCGAAGGCCTTACATGGAACACATTTCCGCGGCGCTAAGCAACCGAATATTCGGTGGCTCAGGTAACGCCGCCCAGAAAGAAACTGCCCTATTGGTGTCAGTTTACCACCGCCCGGGGGGAGTCAGGAAGGGTGACAGGCTCAGACTGTTGATACTTACCTTCTGCAGTCTTGACCTACCTCATTATCCAGTGGGAAATTATGAAGTCCGTGTCTCCATCCACCGACAGGCTCTGGTGGGCGAGTGGGTGGGAGACATGGCCAGGATTGGTGTGGGAAGCCCGGACACGCATCCGTGTTAGAGGCTCTTGATCCTGCCCGGTAGACATACGAGGATACGGTGTGGACACCCAACGATCCCCCGCCAAGTCACAGTTGTATAGGACCCCCAGGGCTGCCACTTGAAACTTTAGTGTGCTGGTAGCTAGGCCTTGCTCTAGACCCCTTTGTAGGAACTCTAAGATGTTTGATATGGGTAGCTTCCCCTTTGGACTAGCCTTTGAATCTGAAAGGAACTTTCTCCAGACCCTCCCGTACTGTTTGGTGGTTATCGGCTTCCTGCTTCGCAGTAGCGTGGATACTAAATTTTTGGAGAAGCCTCTGTTGATTAATAGAGCCCTTTCAAATTCCAGGCTGTCATGTGTAGATTCTCTGCCTGAGGGTGCAGTACTGGGCCCTGGGAGAGTAAGTTTGGGATATCCGGGAGGACCCAAGGATCGGAGATGGCCATTCTCCTCAGCCACGAGAACCACGTCCTTCTCGGCCAGAAGGGGCCATTAGTATTACCCTCGCTTTGTCCTCACGAATCTTCCTCAAAACCGACGGAATTAAGGCTATTGCTGGAAACGCATATGCAAGGGGGAAGTGCCAGGGGATCATAAGGGCGTCCAGGGCTAATGGGTCCCCGGATGGGTCTATGGAGCAGAATGTTTTCACCTTCCGATTCGTTTTGTTGGCGAATAGGTCTATGTTGGGTTTTCCCCATAACTGTGTGATCTGATCGAAAACTTTCTGGTTCAGCTCCCATTCGCCCTGTCTCAGCTGTGTGCGACTTAAAAAATCCGCCATCACGTTGTCTGACCCTTTTATGTGTAATGCCGTTAGTGAGCCTAGGTTCCCTTCTGCCAAGTGGAAAATTGATTTTGTCACGTCCATAAGGGTACGGGATCTCGTGCCCCCTGATGATTTAAGTAAGCAACTACCGTGCTGTTGTCTGAGAAAAATTTTACGTGGTGGCCTTAGAAAATACAGGAGGGCGCGCGCTTCACCGCTAATAGCTCCTTCATATGCGAGGAGGCTGTCATTTCGTTTTCTGTCCAGGCTCCTTGTGCTACTTGGTTGTCCCAGTGAGCCCCCCACCCCCTGGGGCTTGCGTCTGTAATAAGGATCTGAGAGACCAGTATCACCTAAGGAACCCCCCTGGCTAGGTTGGATGGTTCCATCCACCAATGTAGAGCGCAAGCTGTTACGGGTGAGATGTTTAACTGCCCTTCTAAATTCCCGTGAAGATAAATTTCTGCCTCTAGTATCTCCCACTGGAGATCTCTTGTATGAGCTTGGGCCCACTGGACCGCTGGTAAGCAGGCTGTCATTGAGCCGAGCAAGGACATGGCCTTCCTGAGTGTCATTAGAGTCCGTGTTATTGCTCCTGTTGCTAGCTGCTCTATGTGTAGCCGTTTCCCTTCGGGGAGGCGGCACTCCTGCCTGATGGAATCTATGGTTATGCCCAAATATTCTTGCACCTGGCTCGGAATTAGCCGATATTTCGGTAGGTTCAGGAGCCAACCTAGGTTGGACAAAGATTCCATAGTCTGGTTCAACTGGTTCCTGCAATGGCTCGGGGAGTTGCCTACTACTAGGAAGTCGTCCAAGTATGGGACTATTAGGGCGTCCTGTTCTCTCAGATGTGCCATAACCTCCAATATGATTTTCGTGAATACTCTTGGGGCGATGGCCAGCCCGAATGGGAGGGCTTTGAATTGGTAATGCTTTTTTTCTCCCCCTACTGTGACTGCTATTCTGAGAAACCGGCGGTAGTCCGTGTGTATAGGGACGTGATAGTACGCGTCTTTTAAGTCAAGTACTGCCATGTAACAAGATGGAAACAATATCTTTACTGTGGATTTTATTGTCTCCATCTTGAATGGAGGAATCACTAGACATTTGTTTAACCTTTTCAGGTTTACTATCGTCCTGAACGTCCCATCTGGTTTCTTCCGCAAGAAGATAGGGGAATAGAAGCCTTCTCCTTTTTCTTGGTGGGTAACTTCCTGTAACACTGCTTTCTCCACCAGGGTCTGAATCTTCTGTTGTACTGCAACCTGCTCTATCGACTGCCTCAGTGGGGTCACTATGAAAGAGGGTTTGGGTAAGGTGTGGAGTTTTAATTTGAGACCTGTTTCTATGATGCTTAGGATCCAGGATCTGTCTGATATCTTTTCCCAGGCCGGGAAGAAGAGGCTCAATCTTCCCCCTACTTGGGAGACACCTTCATTGGGGTTGCTTCTTGTCAGCCGGTTTCCCGAACATGAACCCCTTCCCTTTGCCTCTTCTATCTTCCCACTTGTCCTGGGAGTTTTTAGGCGGCTTCCTCTGGATACATTTCCTGCTCCGAAAGCATTTGAAGGGAAATTGGATGGGTTAGGAAAAGATTTCTTTTTATCCCCCGCTTTCTCGAGTATGTCGAACCCAATTGAATCCGCAGAAGCGTCTGCTAGAAATGCCGCTGCTCCTTTCATTAGCGGGACGGAGTCCAGGATTGCTCCTCTTGGCGTTTTGTTCCTTAGTTGGTCATCCAAACACACCAGCAGGGCTCTGGCTGTGCAAGTGGCAGCTATAGTGGGTTTTAGTCCACCTCCAGTTGCCTCCCAGGCTCCTTTTAGGAATGTATCCGCTTTCTTACCCATAGGGTCTTTCAGCGTCCCCATGTCCTCGAACGGCAGAGAGAATTTTTTTTCGAGGCCTTCGCTATGGCTACGCCCACTTTCGGTGCCTTGTCCCAAAACGAACAGTTTGGCTCCTCAAAGGGGTATTTTCTTTTTGGTGCTAGGAGGCCCTTCTTCTCTGACCTTTTCCATTCCCTCTGTATGAGCGCCTGGATTTTATCATTCATGGGAAACGACCTCCTTTTCTTCTGCTCCAACCTGCTAAACATGGCATCCTGGATGGTCCTCTTAGGCCTGGTGTCTACTAGGCCCATAGTGGTTCCGATAGCCTTTACTAAGCTATCCGTCTCTTCTATAGGGAAGCAGCTGCAACCTTCCTCCTCAGAAGACGAGGAGCCGGACGACAAGCTATCAGTGTCTGATGAAGAAGATGCGTTCTCCTTTTCGCTAGGATCTGACTCGGGTTCCTTCCTTTTGGGTTTGTTATGTTTTTTGCATTTTCCCCTGAAGGGTTTTGACGGTGCTCTCTACCTGGTGGGCAATTAAGGCCCTAAGGTCAGCAGAGAACCCTGGGGATTCCTTGCATATTGTGTGTTCAATGCAGGACTGGCAGAGCCTTTTTTCCCCATGCCGTGGGGAGCTCCTCCTTACAAAGTGGGCAAACCTTGTGGTTGCACTTCTGTGTACACTTCTTCCCCTACAAGAGAAGGCGGACAGGCCCTAATTACAGCATACACGTTCACGTAGTCCACTTACCCGCCAGCCCGAAGAAGGATACCGAATTCAACGTGGGCCCCGGATCTGCACGCGGCTTGTCCTTTGGGACCCCTGCCCCCTCGGACTCCTTGCTGCGTCGGGACTCCGAACGGCTGCTGCTGCCGTGTCGCTGCGACTGCTCCTTCGTCTCCTTCTTGCGGTGCTGCTGCGGTGACTTCCGTGGCTGCTGCTGGTGCCCTGTGTCTGAAGGCACGTCCAGCAGCTGGTGTTCCTCTGGCTCGGTGCTCATGGCTCCAGGTGACAGGCTGCGGTATGCCCCCCTGTGCGCTTTTTAAGCCAAACGAGGGCCAGTCCAAAAACATCTCTGGCCAGTTGGTTTGCGACATGTGATGTCGCAATCTCCGCCCCGTGGTGCATCGCGCGGGCAGCGGCATCTCCCCTTGCCGTCCGGCATGTGTGTCGCCGCTCTGCCCCCCGCGTGCACACCACTGCCAGCTCCCAGTGGTGCATTGCGCGGGCGGCGTCTCCCCCGGTTGCCAGCGCGCGTGAGGGTACCTGCGCCCGCTGGCGCTCTCCCACCCCGGTACCTCTCCAGCCCAGGGCCGCTTCCGGCCGCCATGGAGGACGCCTTTTCATCCTGAGGGAGGACGGATCTTCCTGCTGCCGCCTCTCCCCCCTCCCCCCCGCACACCCTGGAGGCCCGCTGACCCCAGCGGTGGCGCCTCGGGTAACCGCAACAAGTTGGGGCAGGGTGCTCCCGCTGCCATTCACCAGACTGGTCGGCCCCGGCATCCGGTAAGTCTGTAGGTTCCCTTATGGGGACAGGAAACCAACTGATGCAGGAGAGAGAGAGAGGTACCGCCTTTTTATCAGTAGGTTTCCTGTCCCCGTGGGGCGGATCCCCTCTCTCCGTGGTGCAGTCATGGGGGAAGGAGAAAGTATATTTACTCTAAGTAGAATTTCAATTCTAGATAACCAGCAACATTTCTGGATTTTTATATTGTAGTGAACAGTGTTTGGAGCAGTTTCCCTTAGAAGTTTGTATAACCACTTAATGCGGGGTTTCTCAACACCAAGGCCACGTTCAGTATTTTATGGCTGCAATTTTCACTCACTCCTGGTTTTGGCTTACAAATACTGAACATGTGAACGTGACTTTAGAGATTAAGAGTTCCTGGTTGGAACTCTTTAGGAAGCAGTCATGATGGCAAAATGAACCAAGGCGGATGTCAGCAACAGCTAAAGGAGAGTTTACTCAATGGGAGGCAACAATATTGATGGTTACAAGTAATGGGCTTAAATAGAAGTAGATTCTTATTATACAGCAAAGAGCCTAAACTTGCAACAAAACTGGACATGGCCTCCTGCTCCTTACGGAAAACTCTTCACAAATCGCAATACAACAGCTTGTTGGTTATGCAATTAGCCTTAATGACTCGAGTGTGGCAAGCCTGTGTGTCAGAAAGTATTTACTTCCTTCAGTTATGGCAAGGCCTCTCTGGACCTTTTCATGTACAGAAATTTGCCATTACACAGTGAGAAGAGCAGAAGTCATTGTCCACTCATGAATGGTGGTACCCTCAAGAAGGTGGGCTTCTCCCCCTCCACCTGATAAACAATTGCAGCACAGCCGGGTTACATGGTCAGGACAAAAGCTAATTGATGTGCTACCCCAGTGAAATCTGCAAGTGCTACTTAACCCTACTTGCAAGCCTTCTTTGATGCAGACATTTTCTACTGAGCCCTTATCTTCTCGCCAGACGGCTAGTCTGAACATACCCCATCTCTACAGGAAGAAACCGAGGCTTCTCTGAACACACCCAGGGTGCAATCATTCGACACCATGTTTCTGCGTATGCAAGTGCCCTAGCAAATATAAACCAGCAGAAGCTGTAGCACATAAGCTACTGTTCCTACACTTCCCACCATCCTAGAGCATGGTTTCTCACACACCCAGTAGCCTCTTCTAGTTTCCTACAGTGACACCTAACTGAAAAAGTTGCTGTGTATAGTGGGGTAAAGATTTAGAGAGCCAAGTAAATAGTGAATAAAAAAATTGCAGTTTAATAAATTTGACTCATCTTAACGAAAATCTACTCACAGTAAAAAGATGCTCCATATTTATTAAAATTGCAGGATTCAGACTGTCTAGTCTCAGTTTATAACACCTAACAGCTTACTTTTGCACCAAGATGAAGATGCACTGCACACATTTTTATTTAATGCTGCATCTCAAGCAAAACACAGAGAGGAGAAAAAAAATATAACAACGAGGTCATAAAAGCAGAAAAGTTACAACACAAATTCTTACCATAGCTTTTAAGTGGACTACATCAATGCTTCCATCTTTGTCCACTTCTACTGGCTGTATTTTCATTCCCGCCATTTGAGCACTTGCTGGATTGGTTCCATGAGCGGATTTGGGGATTAGACAGACCTAGAATAGCAAAGTGCAGAATTTAGCATAAAATGTTGGCATTAGGAATCACAAATTACACTTTACTAATTGTTAGGCTATGTGCCCACGTAGCGTTTTAAAACGCTCACTAAAAACCGGACTCCTTCCCAGAAATCGCGCGTTTTTTTCCGCGATTATGATCGCGATTTTCGCGTGCGATATTTGAAGCATCGCTTGGAAAGTGATTGACAGGTTGGTCACACTCGTCAAACATAGTGTTTGACGAGTGTGACCAGGTTTTTACTATTGAGGCCGCCTATGCGGCCTCAATAGTAAAAGATAGAATGTTAAAAAAAATTTAAAAATCGGGGTATATTTACCTTCCGGCGTCCCGGGCCTCAGCGTTCCCAGTAATGCCTTGCGAGACCTGTGATGACGTAGTCTCGCGTTGCTATAGCGATCTCGCGAGACCGTTAGAGTCACGCGAGACTACGTCATTACAGGGCCTTGCCGCAAGGCATTACAGGGAACCCTAGGCCGGGAATGCAGCGCGGGACACCGGAAGGTAAATATACCCCGATTTTTTATTTATTCATTCTTTTTTTTACAGGGGTATGGTACCCAGGGCCTGGAGGACAGTCTCCTCTCCTCCACACCGTGGGTACCAACCGCACATGAGACGCTTAACTTCCCGCATGGTGGGCATAGCCACATGCGGGAAGTAAGCGATTCTCATGCATTCCTATGGGTGCGGAATCGCGGCAATTCTTTGCGATTCCGCACAAAAGAATGAGCATGCTGCAATTTTTTCCGCGATGCGATTCCACCGCGGAAAAAAGCGCAGCATTAGCTCAGCATGTGCGGAATGCCATAGGAATGCATGGGGGCATTCTGTACACGATTTTTAAACGTTTTCGCAGCATTTTTGCGCCGAAAATCACGGCAAAAACGCTTAAAAATCGCTACGTGGGCACACAGCCTCATAGTTCCAAGTCATACTTACTGTTCTATGAGGTTCACCCTTTGCACTTAAGTAGGCCTTGATAGCAGCCAATCCAGCATATTCACCCTGTGCCCCACTGATTAGGAAAAAAAAAAAAAAAATCAAATAATTCTACGTAACAATTTTTTCAGATACCAGTACAAATTACAGCATTTATAATGTAACTGCATATTGTGACAAACATGATTTTTACCTGTTTGGCTGAAAGGAGATTTTGTCGTATCCGGTTATTTCACACAAGTCCTTCTCAAGCTCCTTAAACAGCTGTTGATATCCCTGTGCCTGGTCTAAAGGCACAAACGGATGAATGTTGGCAAATTCTGCCCAAGTAATTGGCTGCAGAAAAAAGAAAGTTTTCAAAATTAAGTGTTACAAAAATGCACAAACCTGTACACTAATCAGACTCGGGCAAAACCGGTTACATGGTCACTAGACTGTGCGTAATGTTAACCTCAAGGAAGCTGCAGATTCATTCATGCCTGCAAATGATTCAGCAGATGTGACTTTCTCCTGGGATGAAATTTACAACAAAATACGCTAAAAATTTCTGCTGCATCTTAAAAAAAAATATAAAATATATATATATATATATATATATATATATACACACACACATACACATTATATATATATATATATATATATACACACACACACACACATATATATATATATATATATATATATATATATATATATATATATATATATATATATATATATATATACACACACACACACACACACACACACATCCAATATTGTCAGCGTTGACAAATTTTACAGATTAAGAAAAATGAAAAAAAATTATTCATTGTAAAGAAGAGAAAATAAAAAAAAAAAGTTTTGGTCCTATATTACAAAAAACAACCCTGAGACTGGAAGAGCAACAGTGCTGATTTAAAGCTCGGGTCGTTAATTTTTCCCTGCACAGCTGCCCTCCTGACTGTTCATGGAGCAGCGGGGGGGGGGGGGGGGCTAGACCTAAAAAGTCATGAAATGCAGATACATTTAAAACATACAAAAAAAAAAAAAAAAAATCCGGAATGACAATAGATACATCATGACAACTTAGTCCAGGAAACAAATCAATTTTTGTGAGGAAAAAAAAAAAAAAACAAACCACAACAGTCATGATGGCAAAATGGAGAGGAAGGGGGTCAGTTGTAGAGATACAGTAACCCCTAGGCAGCAGCCCTCACACGACTGCCCCCAGCTGACTACTTCCCTCGCCCGCCAATCTATTACCGGGTAGTGTTTTTTCAGCCAAGGGAGGCCTAAAACGATAGGTACTGGCATTCCCTCCAAGACGTAGCATGACAAGGACTCCTCATGATGTCCTATACGTAGGTGGATATTTTCTACGACTTGGGTCAAGCTCCCCTGGCTCAGTGGAACAGAGTTTATGGCCTGGCGCTTATAGGTTGGGCTAGCATCCTACACCTCAGGCCATGAGACTGGACAAAGCGAGCATCCACCAGACTGACTCCTGCTCCGCTGTCCACAAGCACTGGTATCACCTCCGGTACCCCGCCAGCCAACACCTCTGCTGACATAGTACCTTGGGAGGGCAAAATGGAGGAAATATACACTCCCTGGTCATCTCCCTCCAAACAACCAGGGGAATGTGGCTTCTGAGATGACACAGATAATTTAGCACGCATTGGGCAAGCCTTAAGGACATGACCAGTCTGCCCACAGTAAAAACATGCCTCCACCACTCCCTAAACCGTAGGCAGGCCTGAACACAAACTAGCTCCTCCTACTTGCATAGGTTCATCTGGAGACTTGGCACGCACTGGGTAGGCTCTCCTGAAATGGCCCGGCTTCCCACAGGAAAAGCATACCCCCCACCAGGGCGAACCGCAGACAACCCCTTTTTTGTACCAACACCGGGCTGCTTGGGTTGCGAGGACTACAGGGGGCACATTTGTGTATGTCTCTCCCTAAGGCGTCTATCCACCCGGATGGCAAGGCACATGGCGGCCTCCAGCGACCTGTTTGCGGCGTACTGCACCAGAGTATCCTGCAACTTTGAAGACAGACCCTGCACAAATTGACTCCTAAGTGCTGGATCATTCCACTGAGTGTCAGTGGCCCACCTCCTAAACTCTGAGCAGTACTCCTCAGCAACCCGGGCTCCCTGTTTACACCTACGGAGTCGGGATTCCGCCAGGGAGACGCCATCAGGATCCCCATACACTAGTGCCAAAGCCGCAAAAAACACATCCACGGACTCTAATAATGGTGAATCGTCCGGCAGGGAGAACGCCCAGGATTGGGGATCCCCCTTAAGAAGGGACATAATGATTCCCACACGTTGCTCTTCACTCCCTGATGAATGAGGGCGCAGCCTGAAGTATAGTTTACAGGCTTGCTGAAATACCAAGAATTGATGTCTCCCTCCAGAAAACCTGTCAGGGAGGGATACACCAAGGTTACTTACCGGTAGCCGGTTTTTCCGGAGCCCATAATGGCACACATGAGAGAGGGGATCCGCCCAGTCAGGACTGGAACCCTACTGAAGATAAAAGGGCGGCACCTCTCCCTCGCTTCAGCTGGTTTACAGAGCATGAGAGGCCCCCCCGGGTTG
The DNA here is from genome assembly GCF_039654945.1 of Dendrobates tinctorius. Lineage (NCBI taxonomy): Eukaryota > Metazoa > Chordata > Amphibia > Anura > Dendrobatidae > Dendrobates > Dendrobates tinctorius. The sequence goes on along the minus strand of NW_027361699.1, from coordinate 19,829,925 downwards.
GTACACATGGTAAAACTTTCACCACATTATATCTAACTAAAAAAACACCCAAACTATAGTGCACACCAAAAGGAGTGAAAAAGGGGGGGGAATATACAGGTGCCGTTATGGGCTCCGGAAAAAACGGCTACCGGTAAGGCCTCTTTCACACTTCAGTTTTTTTGCATCAGTTATAATCCGCCAAAAAGGCAGACAAGCAGATCCGTTCTCAACTGATGTGAACGGATGTCGCAGGATCCGTTTTGAGAGAGAGAGAGAGAGAGAGAGAGAGAGAGAGAGAGAGAGAGAGAGAGAGAGAGAGAGAGAGAGAGAGAGAGAGAGAGAGAGAGAGAGAGAGAGAGAGAGAGAGAGAGAGAGAATTTGTTTTGTCCGGCACCCAGAAAGAAATTCGGGTTAAATCAGTGTCTGGAGGATAAAAAACGGATGCAATGGACAGCAATCCGTCACAATCCGCCATTAATGCAAGTCAATGGGGAAAAAAACGGATCCTCAAAAGAAAATTGAGGATCCGTTTTTTTCAAAACCTGGCGGATTGTGACTGATTGTAAAAAACGGAAGTGTGAAAGAGGCCTAAGTAACCTTGGTGTTTTCCAGTCTCCCATGACTGCACACATGACAGACTTTTGTAGACTAAGACACCTTAGGGAGGGACCACTGCTTGCAGCACCCTTCTACCAAAGGTTAGGTCAGTAGAGGAAGACAGATCAAGTCGGTAGTGCTTAAAAAAGGTGGAAGGTGAGGACCAAGTAGCGGCTTTACAAATTTGTTCAATCGATACCTCAGCCTTCTCTGCCCAGGAGGTAGCCACGGCTCTGGTGGAGTGAGCCTTGATGCCTTCTGGAACCGGAGCGCCACTTGCGGAGTAGGATAACATAATGGCCTCCCTGATCCATCTGGCAATGGTACTCAGCTACCCCGTGCCCTTTTCTACTACCCTGAAAGGCTACAAAAAGGGACTGATCTTTCCTCCACTGACTAGTTACTGACATATTGTACTATGGCTCTTCTTACATCTAATGTATGGAACTTTTGCTCCCCCTGGGTTTCTAGGATTATTACAGAAAGATAGCAAGGAGATTTCCTGAGTCCTATGAAACTTTTGGACTACCTTGGGGAGATAGGCCGGGTCTGGTCTTAGAACCACTCGGTCATCCAAGATCTGTGTATATGGAGGACATATAGACAGAGCTTGTAGGTCGCTGACTCTTCGGCTGATGTTAAGGCTACCAGTAAAACAGTTTTAAGTGTAAGTAGCTTTGGTGACAGCTCTAGTAGTGGTTCAAAGGGGTCTTTGGTTAAGGCCTCTAAGACTAGGTTGAGGTCCCAGGGTAGTATCTTTGGGATAATGACCGGCCTTGACCTGCCACAGGACTTTATGAATCGGGAAACCCACCTATTGGCTGCTAAGTTGCAGTTATATAGGGCCCCCAAAGCTGAGACTTGAACTTTGAGTGTGTTAGTGGCTAACCCCAGTTGTAGCCCCAACTGTAAGAACTCTAGGATAGGTCCCACTGGTGCTACATCCCCAAAGGGTTCCCCCAGGAAGTCTAGGAACTTTTTCCACGTTCTACCGTAGATTTGGGATGTTATAGGTTTCCTACTTTTCAACAGGGTGGAGACTAACCCTTGAGAGAATCCCTGGCGACTCAGTAGCACCCTCTCAAATTCCAGGCTGCTAGATGGAAGCCCTTCACCTGAGAGTGGACCACTGGTCCCTGGGAAAGCAGGTCTGGAATCTCCGGTAGTATCCATGGATCTGTCACTGACATGAGGCTCCACCAAATCAGGGGTCTCCTCCTGTATAGTTTTGTTTATACAGTCAGCGCAGAGTTCTTTCTGCCACTGATCTGCCAGCAGGTTTTTACATATGGCACATTCTCTATTTTTGGTTTTGCTGCTGGCCTTCCTCGACCCCTAGTGATCAAACAGAGAAAATGGAACCCCGTTACCATAAGGGTGACATTCACGTAGATCACTCACCACCGCTGTCAATCAGGGGTACCGATCTCGGAGGCTCCTCAGATGCACTCGTGACGTTTCTCCTGGACGTCTCAGAGTCATGCCGGTTGAGTTTATGACTGCCGCTCCCACCACTCGAGCGACTGCTCCTGGTATGCTGGCGGCTCGGCCTGGCGTCTGGCGAGAGGTCTTGCTGCTGACGCTGCTCGTCTTGCCCCACTTCCATCTTGAAGCATTGGGCATGAGTGCGTCTTCTGTGGTCATCCCCCTTATGTAAGGGGGATCCACTGCACTCTCCGCCTCCTCCGGTTGCCCTCACAGCCCCCCCTGCCATGCCGCCGGGATCTCCTTTCGCCCGCCGGTGTGGTTTACCATGGGCGCCGCCATCTTGGATTGCCGGCGCCGCCTCCCGACGTCACGCGGGCACGCCCCTTTCCCAGCGTGCCCTGCGCGTGAGGTCAGGGGGGCACGACCCGGAAGCGGCCGCTCCCCAACGCTCATGCGCTGCTCTGGACGCGGCAGAGGGGGAGAGGGCGGCGCGGCAGCCACGGCAGAGCGCCAGGACCCCAGCCGTGCTGTTTCTGCGCCCGCTCGGACGCCGAGCCCCCGGGGGTCCGGCGGACAGCGCTTCCCCCTCCCGACGCACAGCGCTCAGGAAACCAGCCTGATCTTCCACGACGGCACAGGAGAGGGGCAGGTACGTGTGACAGCTGTCTTCAGCACACGGGTCCCCGTCAGGACAGGAAACCCAACTGAAGCGAGGGAGAGGTACCGCCCTTTTATCTTCAGTAGGGTTCCTGTCCTGACTGGGCGGATCCCCTTTCTCATGTGTGCCGTCATGGGAGATGGGAAAATCTTGGGTTCCGGCTGAGCCTGTTCCTGAACCAAGCCTCCAAAGCCCACCAACAGCTGCAGCACCAAATCACCACGCAGCCCCCTAATCTCATCAGTAAAGATTTGCAGCATTTGGGCTGCCTTGGATCCATGGCTCAGGAGAAAAAAAAGTTTGGTTGGTGATAATGTGATGGTTACATGTGACTTGACACACCGCCTCCAGCAGGGCGAATTTCCCTGACACACGTGACCCTGGATACACCGCCTACAGTAGGGCGAATTTAAATAATAAAAGGGAAACACCAGGGAAACCGATACAATGGAGGGCCCTGCGATAGGGAACAGGGACGTGGAGAGCTCCTGCACTCCCCTGAGTCAGTGTCTCTACACTCCTAACAGTCCACGAGTATATACGGTAATTTATTTTTCACCTTTACTATTCAATTTTGTTGGTTTTTCATGCAACTTTCATTATATCATTATATAGTCCAGTTTACACATGTGGGTTAATATCGGTCACCATATATTTATACACGCTGATATTTGCATGTGCATCATTACTTGCTTTTGAGTTTAATAGGCCTCCTTGAGTAGAGGAGAAAGCGCCAAGACTAAAAAATAAGAATTAAATATAAATTTACCGTAAGCTCAGAAGAACTGTTGAGTTTCATTGTGCAGGACCCCAGGGGAATCATACTATGTACAAGTGATATATCCTTGTTTTCTAAACGCTTCATGTAGCGAACAAGATTTGTTTCTGAATGGTAGCTTAAAACAAAAATAAAGCAATGTTAGCATAATATTTAATACATCTTAATATTAAATTAATAATCACCGAAGAAAATGATGGATGACAGGACCCGTTGAAGCGCAAAAGAGCTGTAGTCCATACTTTGCACATGTCTTCCGTGCCTGAGCCGCACAGCGTTCAATAAAGCAAGTTTAAACCACATTGGTGAGTGCCATTCATCATTTTGTTCGGTCATTGTGGATTGCCTGCACGTTTTTGTTCATACGGATTGAGCACTTACAGTGGTGTTTTTGGAGGCTTAATGGCATTCTTAATTTAGTGTGGTCAGCCTCATATGATTATATTGAGGGAAACACTTTTCTGCTGTTGGCTTAATATTAAATTAGCTTTCCTTTTGAAGACACCTCACCTATTAAACACTGGGTGCATGAGAAATTTGCTTGTCCTTTTGAAAGCAGTATCCAAAATGCCTCTGTTTTCCTCTCCCATGCCTTCGGCCACCAGCTCCTATGGCAGAAACCCCAAAAACACTTGAAAAAGGGACAAGAGTAGTCAAAACCAATATCCACTGGGATTTTAACTACAGCAGCACATAAATCAAACCAGATGCTCAAGGTAGACCTTGCCACCTGCACACTGTGCAAGCTCGGCATATTTTATCAGATCTAGAGGGAGCAAAAAGATTTGCACTGTCCCGGTCAGACATGGCAATCTTCATTTCTGTCGCCAGCATTCTCGACACTTTTTACACCATCATAGAACATCATGGTGCCTAGTAACCACAGCAGGAGCCCAGGACATCAGACCAAAAGAGGTCACAGAAGAGCGTCCTGTTTGGCTGCAAAGCCGCACCAGGCTAGACGCCGGTTCAGGGCAGCGCAAATCTTTTTTGCTCAACTTTAAAATCAGAGTTAAGCATTTTTTTGGAAGATGAAATTCAAGAAACGTGTATAGTTTTACGTTGGAAATACCCAACAAATCAAATGTTTACCCACCGAAAATAGTAAGCCATTGTATGGCCTGAAAAGTTTGACCATTTCCAGCTAAGTATTTATAGCCAATATGGGGTTTTACTTACTGCTGAGGATTCACAGCCAAACACCCACAGTAGGTCATCCAGATCCTTCTCCTTTACAGTTTCATCAATAGATACTCCAAGCTGCAAAAAGAATTTTTTTTTTCTTTGTTTACATACAAAGTTTGATAACCCTTCAATTACTATGTCCTACTCCCAAGTCGTTGGGTTTGGAACATATCTGCTCATAGTTCAAGCATAAACTGAACAATGTGCAGAGCAAGACATAAGAGAAGCACATAGGAATGGCAGAGAGTTTTGTCCAAATATGGTTTCTTTTTTGACACACTACTTGGTTTAGACCAATTTAACCCCTTCCCTTGTATCCAAAGACTACTTACCGAACCATCACTGTACATGCGGAGGTTTATCTGACGCTGTGCAGCTCGATCCAGAACCTCCTTGACTGGACAACCACAATGAATCTTCACTGTATCAAAGAACAAGTCATTGTGTAATTGATGTCCTGCTCTCTTCAGACCTGAGCAAGCAAGTAGAAGAATTTAAAAATTAACAAGAACTATAGATAAATGCAAATTTATTTAAAGAAAAACAAATAAAAAAACAAAAAAAAATAAATGCTAATTGTTAAATATAAGAAATTTCTTTTAATGTTTATTTGAGAAGCATATAAACCCTTTACAATACAAAATCTTCATGTTTAAGTCTCTAGTCATGTAGTTCGTGTGGACAGGACAGTTATGGGCATAAGTACTAGGTGCAGGAATAGATATTGAAATTGTAGAGTTTGATGGGACCTTCAGGGCCATAGTGTTCAAACCTCTTCTCAATGCAGGATTCACTAAACCATCTCAGACAGTTGTCTGTCCAGCCTCTATTTGAAGACTTCCATTGTAGGAGAACTCACCACCTCTTTTATAGAATCATTGGTGCAATATGTGCAGCTGCATAGGGGCCCCAAAGCTTAGGGTTCCACGGTCATCCTAAAAATCAGCATCCTAGCCACTAGATTGAACTGCACTCAATGACAATGGATAATAAGTTTCGTAATGTACAATTACTGGTGAATAATTAGGTGCTTTATTCTGAACTACAGGATAAGAGGAGGCCCAATGTAAAGAACTTGCACAGGGACCCACCATCACCTCTGACTAGGTGTATTTCAGTTGTGCAGCAGAGACTCTAATCAGCTACATATGATTTGGATTAGTGGTGGGAAAAATATTACACATTTTAATAATTTTTTTTTGGTATGTAAAATATAAAAAAAAAAAAAAAAAAAAAAAAAAAAAAAAAACACACAACACACACACACGTGAATACTTTGTTACCTTCTGCAAGTATTAGTGTAGCATTGTGAACTCTACGTGCAATATGCTTGAGGCCATTTGGACCATGGTAAACACAGAACATTGCAGCCATGTTTGCCAGCAAAGCCTAAAAAGTTCACATTAAAATGAAAGGAAGCATTAAGCATATGGCAAAATACAAAATGACAACCATTGTAGATGCTCTTAAAGGGAATCTGTCACCTATATTTAGTGATATCATGTAAAGATATCACTAAATTGTGCGTCCCATAAGGATTCTAGTCGGACCTTTGAATCCCCCCGACCCCGCACCTTTGAGGCATAAATACCTTTTTTAGCTTGTTGTGGATGTATGCAAATCGCCGCGGTCCGGTCCGATGGGTGTCCTGCATGTGAAGACTTCTGGGGCATAGACCGCGCTGGAAAATACAGTCGCTTGCGCAGTAGCGATTATACTGCGCAGGCGCCGGGGGGAGGGGGGGCTTTACATTGCGCAAGCTCGGAAACCAACGGTGTCTGTGGTATTCACAGACGAAGATTACGTGAAGCAAGCCGAGGAGGTGGGGGGAGAAGACTCCTAAGCCATGCTCATCGGACCGGACCGCGGCGATTTGCATGCATCCACAACAAGCTAAAAAAAAGGCATTTATGCCTCAAAGGTGCGGGGTCGGGGGGGGGGGTCAAAGGCCTGACTAGAATCCTTATGGGACGCACAATATAGTGATATCTTTACATGATATCACTAAATATAGGTGACAGATTCCCTTTAAAGGGTATTCTAGCAGAAACATTTGCCCTCTAACTGCATAGATGAACGTTTGGACCCCCAACTGAACGACCACTCAGACCTCAGCTGCAAGGCTATGGTCATTTTAGAATGGAGCAGTGAGCAAGAATTTGCCCTCTTGTTCAGTTCAAAATGACTGATGTAAACAGCCAAGCAACAGTCTGGCAAAAGAAGTTTTAGCAGTCATCCATTAATATAGCATTTATAGCCCATCTAATGAGGAGCAGATAAATGCTTCTGGCTGAGATACCCTTTTTACATCGCTTTTTAAATAACATGCAAGCAGCCTTCAGCTTCATAAATTTGCACAAAAGCCATGGAAAAAATAAATGCCATTTGTGCTAAAGAAAAATAAAAATTTAAGCCATTGCTAAGGATTTAAACATTATAAATATAGGCGATCCATTACCTCTATTGCAACATAGTTTGAGGGGTTTTTTTTGGTAGAGGTTTTTGTCCTACAGGGATGCCACCAAGTACACAGCACATGTTCTGGGGAAACATACCTGTGCAGTACATATGTTGCTGGTGGCTTTATCCCTTCTGATGTGCTGTTCTCTAGTTTGTAAAGCCAGGCGATAAACTTCCTTTCCAGCAGCATCTCTAAAAACAACAGTTACACAAATGGAAAATTTAGAAAACACACACACACACACACACACACACACACACACACACCCTCATGTTGGACATGCAGGCAATTGTTTTTTTTTGGGTCTCAAGTTTGACCTGGTTTTTCTAAACATTTCAGTGGCAGTAGACAGATTATTTTAATCAATTATCACTGGCATTTAGGCTCTCTGCCAAGTTTGATTTTGCCAACACTACATACCTAGTCACTCCAACCATTCTACCAGGCATCATCCGAACCAGGTTCTCCTTCACTGCAAAGAAGGCTGCATGTGGTCCACCATAGCATAGGGGTACACCGAATCGCTGAGAGCTGCCAAGAGCAATGTCTACGCCAAACTCACCAGGTGGCCTCAAGATGCACAGTGCCAAGAGGTCAGTGGCACAGCAAGCCAAGGTCTAACATGAAGAAAAACTGACTGTCAGAATTGAAACACATAGATGCACATAACTGTAAAATAGCAGTGGGTTTAAAACAACCGAGACAAAGCTCAATCCGAATAGTATTTATTTCCATGTACACAAAGACACTGGATCACTGCACATTCAATTCAAAAAAATAAACAAGAAACAGTAGTGTCTACCAGGGCTGTGGAGTCAGAGTCCATTTTGGTGGAGTCGGTATAAAATGGACCAACTATGAAAATAAATTGGTACAGAAGTACAATGCAGGATGTGCTGTAAATGTTTTCATAAGAATTTGGGAAAGTTATGAAATGTTCTATTAATGCTCTGTTCTGGGTCCAAGGATCTCGGAGTTTAGTTGAGATGAACACAAAACAAAAGCGGTTTGAGCTTGCAGAATGCTAGCGCTTTTCCAAGCGATTTGAAGCATTGCTTGGAAAAGTGATTGACAGGTTGGTCACACTTGTCAAGCATAGTGCTTGACAAGTGTGACCAACTTTTTACTATTGATGCTCCCTATGCAGCATCAATAGTAAAAGACAGAATGTTAAAAAAAAAAAAAAAAGATATACTTACCCTCTGTTAGCCCCTGGAGTCCTCCCGGCCCTCAGCGACGCTGCCAACAACTTCTGTTCACAGGGATGCGTTGTGCGAATGACCTCTGATGATGTAGCAGTCACGCGAGACTGCTTCATCATCAGATAGTTTGCACAATGCATCACTGGGAACAAAAGTCGTTGGCAGTGTCGCTTAGGGCCGGGATGACTCCGGGGGCCGACAGAGGGTAGGTATATCCCTATTTTTTATTTTAATTCTATTTTTTACAGGAATATGGTACCCAGGGCATGGAGGAGAGTCTCCTCTCCTGCAGACCCTGGGTACCATCCGCACATGAAGCGCCCACGTTACACATGCTGGGCATAGCCACATGCATAAAGAGAGCGTTTCAATGCAATCCCATGGTGGCGAAAACGCCGCGATTCCGCAGAATTAATGGACATGCTGCAGATTTTACCGCTATGCGATTCCGCAGAGGAAAAATACACAGCATTGGCACAGCAACTGCGGAATCCCATAGGATTGCATTGGAATGCGTTTTATTAGCGTTTAAGCGTTTCCGCAGTGGCAAAAACGCGGCGGAAATGCTTAAACGCAACGTGGGCATACAGCCTTAGACCCAATAAGAACAATCTTTAGTTCATCTGACCATAGAATGTTGTGCCACTTTTCTTTAGGTAAGTCAAGGGATTCTTTGGCAAACTAAACTTCAAGACATTTTTCAGAAATCTCAAAATTACAAGGGTTTCTTGCAAATAGTTTGGCTTCATGTTGGCATCTGATGGTTGCAGGACTCACAAGTGACTGAAGATCTTCTTTGAGCTCTCTGGAGCAGAATAGATGCTTCTTTGCCATTCTAGGATCTATGGGGATGACAGCTCTTATTTTCCCTCTACGAGTTTCAGGTTTTATTTGCATTTTTAAATTATTGGCAAACTTTTCAGCTAAGCAGCCAGTTATTTTGTGCATTTCTTTACATTTTCCCCTTTACAAGCAGCTTCTTGATCAATGTTGCTGCCCCTTCAGTACAATGTATTAAATGACCCGTATTATTCACTGAGATAGGGCTAAAACCAACAGGTACAACATTTGCCCTCCTTTAAATAAATGGTCAAAATTGTCACCAGTTTTTTCACGGAATAAATTATCTCACTAAAAATCTAACTCTGTACAGCTATTAAATTAGAACACCCCCCTTCCATTAAATGAGTAAATTACACTGAATCAGCAGCATGCATGTCATTACTTGATTCTGCTTGTTGCCCAATAATCGCCTACACCTAGTCATGAATTTGTTCCCATGTTGTATGATTTTTTTCTGCAAAAAGCCACAATTGAAATAGTGATATTAGACTGCTATTATTTTTCACATACTATGTATCAAAACACATAATGCTAATATAGAATGACATTTTGTAGAAAAAAAAAAAAAAAGATACAATGGGAGTGTAGCCTAATAGCAGTCTGAAAGAGTCAAAGACAATACCCATCTATAAAATAAAGCTTATTCTCCCCTCCTGTGCTGGCGCCATTTCTGCAGTGTCCACATGGTCTCCCGGACCTCCCATGGAGTTATGACACATGACGCTGGTGCCCAATCAGTGCTGGTGTCACTGTCCCCGTCTCCTGTCGAATTGAGCAGGAAGAGGAAGTCCGATGAGCTGCAGCTTAGATTTGTCTGAAGGTAGAGAAAGTGAAGCCAGTACTGACTGGGTGCCGGTGTCACGCGTCAACACCACAAAAGAGCCCTGGAACCACAGGAACGGCGTTGGCTCAGGATGGGCGTATAGGCTTTATTTTATAAGGGCCAAACATTTTGTCCGAGAAGGGGGTGTTCTAGTAGTGATCAACCCCTTTAATGTTGGATTTAAAAACACTGTTACACTCAGGATCAACTGTATGAATTGTCCTCCATCTATTCATATTCAGTTGCCATTTTATACCGTTTGACAGACAAACCATCCACCTAAAGTCTACATCCTAGCAATAGGTTGTAGAAATGAATAGATAAGCATGGGATTATAGGATTATATCCTGCAAGTCTCCAGGAACATTCTCTACCTTCTAAAAGTAGTCAGCTTCCAGATGAAATTTTGGCAACCAAGCCGTATTTTCAACCCTTTTTTTTTTTTTTTAACTCATCACAGATACATACATTTAACAAGTCCTGTTCAAAATGGACCTCACAGTACAGATGAGACTGTCGGGTGAAAATGTAGAAACAGAGCGCTATATTTGATCAATGCGAGCCCATCACATAGCAATAGTTTGGCTAGACAGCTGATTAGATACTCACTGGCAACCCTTTAGTATGAGGGGGCAGGAGAGGAAAAAGCAGTGGCATAACTAGAGTCCAATGGGCCCTTATACAAAAAAATTTGGACCTGGGCATTCACCTGCATGTTGGGCAGCCGCATGGACACATGTAGCATTCTAGATCCTATAAAGGCATAACTGTTCATTACCCCATGTAATAATGTCTCCCATGCTGGGCCCCTTCCAGTAAAAATGACCCCTATTTAGGCCCCTTCTGTTCTTCTCCAGCACGTTTGAAAAAAAAAAAATGTCACCTTCCCCCACATCCTCTTCTGTAGCCTGCACAGGAGCTGGCAGCTCACTTTGGCAGAGCATGAAGTCACTTCAAAATTGACATCAACTGCTGGTTTCCGATTGGCCAGTGGCGTGTATAGCAGGAAAGGGAACCAGTGGGTCTGTGCACTGCATTACATTTCACCTGAATGCGAGTACAAAAGCCTCAAATTAAGGTGAAATCTGTCAATAGCCCCCCACCACCATTCCCTTCCTCTAGCAGAGGCCTGGTCATGGTTGCACCCTCTGCAACAGCAATAGTTGCACCCCTGGGGAAAAAGACTCAAATAACCCCTTTATCTAGATTTTGCCACTCAATCATGTCCTTTAACATTTGGGCTTACCCCATTTTGGTGAGCTCGGTCAACCAGCTGGGTGAAGTCTTCTATCTTTCCATCAGTGTCTGGATATTGAAAAAGAACGCCACTGATATCTTTCCCACTAAAGTCCATCTCATGTGGCAACATCAGCTCCGTTGTGACACCAATATAGCTTCAAACAGAATGAAAGTGTTATGGAGCAATAAAACTAGCTGCTAAAAGTAAATACTGGTGCAAGAAACACCCTCTCAAATCAACTTTTTTGTAGGTTTCAAATATTATTGTGCTACACACGTTACCTTTGTAATTCTGGGTCAGCATGATTTATGACAATACCAAATTTATATAGTTTTATTTAGGTTTTACTACTTTTGCAACATTTTGTTTTCAGTCATTAAGTTAATGGAGTTGTATGAGGTCTTAATTTTTGGGAAACAAGAGGTTTCCAGTGTTACACATTTTTCTAATATGCAATAAAACATTCTGGATTTATTTTACATAAAAAACAATTTTTAATTTATTTACTTTAAAATATTTATTATGCAGATCAACAATGACAATGCCCAATTTAGGCTATGTTCACACGTTGTATTTTATTTTTTTTTATTGCAAATTTTAAGCTGCGTTTTACAGTAGCAGCAAAAGCTATAAGACTTCAGAAGTCTCGTGCATGGTTTTTTTTTCTCCTGACCGATTTGCAAAGCTGCATTTTTATTTTTTTCCTAACACTGCAGCATGTCACTTCGTTTTTCAGCCATAGAAAGAAATGAGCAAGTGCAAAAAAGGCAGCAAAAAATGCTGATACAGCAGTACGTGGGTCTTGGTCTCACATTAGCATGGCAGTTACGATTAGTAAAGTTTGTTAGTGATATATGTAAAGTAAACCTTGTCTGACCAAAGTGTGAAATTGAACATTACCTGCCCAACTCAAGGGCAGACCCAAGTGTGAAAGTAAACAGTGTGCTACAATCTCAATGCTCTATCAAGGTCTTCAGTGAACTATTTCAGACCAATTCAACTCCCTCGCTGCTACATTTGTAATTGCGTATTTTTTCCATGAACTTTTTTGTTCGGCATAGTCACCATTTCTTTAGACAAAAAAAATTTTAGTGGAAAAAGAATCAAATTTCCCTTTTGTCCCCCCAAAATTGTTTTACATATGTGTCTTACATTGGTGCCCTAACACCTTGCATTGTTCATGCTTCTGTGGTGGAAGCAAAGATGAACTTTGGCATCCTGAAAAAACTCGGCAAAACCAGCTTTTTGTAAATGCAGCAAAAACGCAGTGTGTGAATATAGCCTTATAGGAGGTTTTTGGTTTAGGTTTTACTGGTAAAAAAAACACGTTTTGGGATCCATATTACGAGACCTATGATTTTTGTTTTATTTTTCTTTAGCGTTAGAGGAAGGGTTTTTTCCCCCCAGGAAAAGCTATGGCATTCATTACTGACATATTTTTTGGTACCAACCGCTTTGTGATGCTGGATGAGCCAAAAACAGCAATTCTACAGTTCAGGATAAATGATAGAGATCTAATAAAGCGTGATGGATGGCACAGTATGTAACAGTTAGGGCCCTGTTACACGCTTCAATGTCCCAGCGATCCCACCAACGATCCGACGTGAATGGATCGCTGGGACATAGTTAGCTGATCGCTGGTGAGCTGTCACATAGGCAGACTCACCAGCGATCAGGACCAGCAAGCATGCTGGTATCCAGGGTAAACAGCAGGTAACTAAGCGCCACGCGGCACTTAGTTACCAGCTGTTTACCCTGGATACCCGATCAGGACCATGGCGCACGCTGGTATCCACGCGGCACTTAGTTACCCGCTGTTTACCCTGGATACCAGCTCCCAGCGTCTGCTGTATGGCCCCTTTGAGCTCGCTGATCATTGGTCTCTCGCTGTCACACACAGCGATGTGTGCTGCCCAGCTGGAGACCAATGATAGATTTCTGACCCAGACCATTAGGCAACGGTTAACGATCAGCCAACTGATTGTTGAAACGTGTCACCCGCAACGATGCCGTTTCGACATCGCTGCAACGTCACCAAACTGGTGACATTGCAATGATCTTGTTCGCAATATCTGTGTAACGGGGCCTTTACAGTGGCATGTAAAAGTTTGGGCACCGCTGGTCGAAATTATTGTAAACAGTTAAGCAAGTTGAAGATTAAAAGATCTCTAAAAAATAAACAGTTAGCTCCATATATATTTGGACAGAGACATTTTTCTAATTTTGGTTCTAGACATTACCACAATGAATTTTAAACAAAACAATTCAGATGCAGTTGAAGTTCAGACTTCCAATTTTAATGAAAGCTGAATGAAGGGTTTAGGAGTTTCAGCTCCTCAACATGTGCCACCCTGTTTTTACAGGGACCAAGTGTAATTGGACATTTGACTCCAAGGCTATTTCATGGACAGGTGTGGGCAATCCCTTCGTTATGTCATTCTCAATTAAGCAGATAAAAGGCCTGGAGTTGATTTGAGGTGTGGTGCTCGCATTTGGAAGGTTTTGCTGTGAAGGAAATATGCGGTCAAAGGAGCTCTCCATGCAGGTGAAACAAGCCATCTTTAAGCTGCAAAAACAGAAAAAAACCATCCGAGAAATTGCTACAACATTAGGAGTGGCAAAATCTACAGTTTGGTACATCCTGAGAAAGAAAGCACTGGTGAACTCATTAATGCAAAAAGACCTGGGCGCCCACGGAAGACAACAGTGGTGGATGATCGCAGAATAATCTCCATGGTGAAGAGAAACCGCTTCATAACAGCCAACCAAGTGAACAACACTCTCCAGGAGGTAGGCGTATCAATATCCAAATCTACCATAAAGAGAAGACTGCATGAAAGTAAATAGAGGGTTCACTGCACGGTGCAAGCCACTCATAAGCATCAAGAATAAAAAGGCTAGACTGGACTTTGCTAAAAAAAAAAAATCTTAAAAAGCCAGCACAGTTCTGGAAGAACATTCTTTGGACAGATGAAACCAAGATCAACCTCTACCAGAATGATGGAAAGAGAAGAGTATGGCGAAGGCGTGGTACAGCTCAAGATCCAAAGCATACCACATCATCTGTAAAACACGGCGGAGGCAGTGTGATGGCTTGGGCATGCATGGCTGCCAGTGGCATTGGGTCACTAATGTTTATTGATGATGTGACACACAGGGCTGTGGAGTCGGTAAGCCAAACCTGCGACTCCAACTCCTCAATTTCCCTTACACCGACTCCAACTCCGACTCCCACACATATTGCTTATATTTAAGTGAAAAATTTATTGTAGTACAATGTGAACCTCAGACATTTAATCATTTTTATGATCCAATAATCAAGATATTTAGATAGAACAGAATATATATTGGTGTACTACCCGGTTTTCATTCTTTTTGGTACAGATACGATATGGATAGACAGATATGGATAAATGGATATATAGATAGAGCAGATTTCTAATCTGCTTTTGCTATTGAAAACATTATCTATGAGCTCAAAAACCTTTCAGGTGATGCGGTTTTTTAAAAAAATGATCAGCTTTTGCAGCTGAAAAACGTATCCTCAAAAAACACAGGAAAAACGCTGTGTGTGAATGTAGCCTTAGATCAGGAATAGAACAGCCATTTATAGGACATTTCATAACTTTCCCAAACTCCTATGAAAAAATATTCAGCACATCCTGCATTGAATTACTGTACCCAATTTATTATATATTTTAGGAGTCGGAGTCGGTCCATTTTATACCGACTCCAACTCCGACTCCACCAAAATGAGCACCGACTCCGACTCCACAGCCCTGGTGACACAGGACAGACGCAGCCGAATGAATTCTGAGGTATTCAGCGCCATACTGTGTGGTCAGATCCAGCCAAACTGAATGGTCGTCGTTTCATACTACAGATGGACAATGACCCAAAACAAAGCCAAAGCAACCCAGGAGTTTATTAAAGCAAAGAAGTGGAATATTCTCGAATGGCCAAGTTAGTCACCTGATCTCAACCGAATTGAGCATGCATTTCACTTGTTAAAGACTAAACTTCAGACAGAAAGGCGCACAAACAAACAGCAACTGAAAACCACTGCAGTGAAGGCCTGGCAGAGCATCAAAAAGGGAGGAAACTCAGAGTCTGGTGATGTCCATGAGTTCAAGACTTCAGGCAGTCATTGCCAACAAAGGGTTTTCAACCAAGTACTAGAAATGAACATTTTATTTACAATTATTTAATCTGTCCAATTACTTTTGGTCCTTTTAAAAACAGGGTGGCACATGTTAAGGAGCTGAAACTCCTAAACCCTTCATCCAATTTTAATGTGGATACCCTCAAATGAAAGCTGAAAGTCTGAACTTCAACTGCATCTGAATTGTTTTGTTGGTAATGTCTAGAACCAAAATTAGAAAAATGTTGTCTCTGTCCAAATATATATGGACCTAACCGGACATATATTTTTTCCTTCATCCAAAAAAAAAAAAAAAAAAAGCCATTTTTATCTATTCTCCGATAACCTAAGCTAAGGTCTGAAACCTTGGTCAGCGAGCCTTATGGCTTGTTCATCAATTTTAGGAAAGGCCAGGTGATGCAAATTTTACAGCTTTGTAAAGATCCAGCCTCTAACCTTATGCCAAAAAACAGCAGCCATGGATTCTTCTAAAAAGCTGCCTAGCACTCTGAAAATTAAAATGGTGGAGACCACAAAGCAGGAGATGGCTACAAGTGAAAGGGCAACTTGAAATGCTTTGCTCAGTGTGAAATGTAATTAAGAAGTGGCAGTTAACAGGAACAGTGGAGGTTCAAGATAAGGTCTGGAAGACCTAGCAAAATGTCAGCAAGTTGCCATAAAATTGCTAGAGAGGAAAATCAAAACCATCGCTTGACTGCAAGAGACCAGCAGAAAAATATAGCAGACTCTGGAGTTGTGGTACATTGTTCTACTGTTCAAAGACATCTGCACAAATATGGCCTTCATGGAAGAGTAATCAGAAGAAGAAAAGCTCTCCAGTGTCCTCACCATAAAATTAAGCATCAGAAGAATGAAAAAGAACATTAACCAATCCTGATGCATTTTGAAAAAAGAAAAAAAAAAATTGCTGTCAATGGCATGGGGAACATTGGATTCAATGACATGTCAACAAATTCTGGATGGAAAAATAACATCCTGAAGTTGAAAGGAGGATGGCTTCTACAAATAGATAAAGATCTTAAACACATCAAAATCCACAATAGACTACCTCAAAAGGTGCAAGCTGAAGGTTTTACAACGGCCCTGAATGTCCCCTGATTTGAAAATCTGTGGCTAGACCTCAAAATAGCAGTGAATGCAAGGTAGCTCAGAAATTTCACAGAACTGGAAGAATTTTCTAAGGAGAACGGATGAAAGTCCCTCAGGGGGATGCTACTAGCTACTAAGCATGTAGGGTGCTTAAAACTTTCCCATGGGCCAATTTTCTTTTTTGTAATTTGTGAAGTGTAAAAGATTAATCTAGTTTGTTTTTTTTGCCCAAATTACAAATAAAATGTGTTATCTTTAAACTTTAGGCCTTGTAGAATTCATTTAATCTTCAACTAACTGTTCACAAGAACAGTCATTTTGACCAGGGGTGCCTTAACCTTTACATGCCACTGTATATGGACTCTCAGAATTAAAAGGAGGAGTTTCCTTTCAGTAAATGAGTGCCTGGCTGCAGGCTCTAAAGGGGGCTTTCTGGCTACACTGGCAGAGCCAGCGAGCTCACCGAATGGCTGTGGCATCGCGCTGCATCATAATGCGTGCACCGTAGCCAATGCCAGACAGCACAAGCAGAGACTCACCGGTGGAAACTGTACAATGCGGTTTATTTCTTTACAGTATACTGCAGCTGGGGACATTAATGTACTGAAAGAACCCCTTTAACCCCTTCATGACCCAGCCTATTTTGACCTTAATGACCTGGCCATTTTTGGCAATTCTGACCAGTGTCCCTTTATGAGGTAATAACTCAGGAACGCTTCAACGGATCCTAGCGATTGTGATATAGTTTTTTCGTGACATATTGGGCTTCATGTTAGTGGTAAATTTAGGTCGATAATGTTTGCATTTATTTGTGAAAAAAAATGGAAATTTTCACATTTTGAATTCTTTTTCCGTTAAACCAGAGAGTTTGTGACACAAAATAGTTAATAAATAACATTTCCCACATGTTTACTTTACATCAGCACAATTTTGGAAACAAAATTTTCTTTTGTTGGGAAGTTATAAGGGTTAAAAGTTGACCAGCGATTTCTCATTTTTACAACAAAATTTACAAAACCATTTCTTTTAGGGACCACCTCACATTTGAAGTCACTTTGAGGGGTCTATATGGCAGAAAATACCCAAAAGTGACACCATTCTAAAAACTGCACCCCTCAAGCTACTCAAAACTACATTCAAGAAGATTATTAACCCTTCAGGTGCTTCACAGCAACTAAAGCAGTGTGGAAGGAAAAAAAATGGACATTTTAATTTTTCCAACAAAAATTTTCTTTTAGCATCAATTTTTTCATTTTCATATGGGTAACAGGATAAAATGGATCCTAAAATTTGTTGGGCAATTTCTCCTGAGTACACTAATACCTCATATGTGGTTATAAACCACTGTTTGGGGCGCACGGCAGGGCCCAGAAGGGAAGGAGCGCCATTTGACTTTTTGAATGGAAATATGCTGGAATATTTAGCGGTTGCCATGTAGAGTTTGGAGAGTCCCTGTGTGCCTAAACATTGGAGCTCCCCAACAAGTGACCCCATTTTGGAAACTAGACCCTCCAAAGGAACTTATCTAGATGCATAGTGAGCACTTTCAACCCCCAGGTGCTTCACAAATTGATCCGTAAAAAAAAAAAAAAAAAAAATTTTTTCCACAAAAGTTTTTTTAGCTTCAGGTTCTCATTTTCACATGGGCAATGGGATAAGATGGATCCTAAAATTTGTTGGGCAATTTCTCCTGAGTGCACCGATACCTCATGTGGTCTTAAACCACTGTTTGGGCACATGGCGGGGTCCGGAAGGGTAGGAGCACCATTTGACTTTTTGAATGGAAAATTAGCTCCAATCGTTAGTGGACACCATGTCGTGTTTGGAGATCCCCTGTGTACCTAAACATTGGAGCTCCCCCACAAGTGACCCCATTTTTGAAACTAGACCCCACAAGAAACTTATCTAGATGTGTGGTGAGCACTTTGAACCCCCAAGTGCTTCACAGAAGTTTATGGCGCAGAGCAGTGAAAATAAAAAAATATTTTTTTTCCCCTCAAAAGATGATTTTTTAGCCCGCTATTTTTTATTTTCACAATGGTAACAGGAGAAATTGGACCCCAAAAGCTGTTGTCCAGTTTGTCCCGAGTACGCTGGTACCCCATATGTGGGGGGGGACCACTGTTTGGGCACACATCGGGGCTCGGAAGGGAAGTAGTGACGTTTTGAAATACTGACTTGATGGAATGGTCTGCGAGCATCATGCTACATTTGCAGAGCCCCTGATGTGCCTAAACAGTGGAGACCCCCAAGTGACCCCATTTTGGAAACTAGACCCCCCAAGGAACTTATCTAGATGTGTGATGAGCACTTTGAACCCCCAAGTGCTTCACAGAAGTTTATAACTCAGAGCCGTGAAAATAAAAAAAAAAAAAAATTTTTTTTTTTCCACAAAAATCATTTTTTTAGCCCCCAAATTTTTATTTTCCCAAGGGTAACAGGAGAAATTAGACCCCCAAAGTTGTTGTGCAATTTTTTCTGAGTACGCCGATACCCCATTTATGGGAGTAAACCACTGTTTGGGCACACGTCGGGGCTCGGAATGGAGGGAGTGCTGTTTGACATTTTGAACGCAAAATTGGCTGGAATAAACCGTGGCGCCATGTCGCGTTGGGAGACCCCGTGATGTGCCTAAACAGTCGAAACCCCTCAATTCTAATACACCCCTAACCCAACCCTAACCCCAACAGACCCCTAACCCTAATCCCAACTCTAACCCTAATGCCAACCCCAACCCACCCCTAACCTTAACCCCAATTCGAGCCCTAACCCCATCTATAGCTCTAATTCCAACCCTAAATGGAAAAAAAAATAATGTATATTTTTTATTTTATTATTTGCGCCTGGCTATGGGGGTGATAAAAGGGGGTGTATTTACTTTTTTTTTTTTCATTTTGATCACTGTGAAAGTTTATCACAGTGATCAAAATGAAAAATGAATGGGCAGCTGGAAAATTCATGGGCGCCGCCATCTTGGACAATGGAAGACGCACTGCGCATGCGCCCACCATTTTGCAAGATGGCGGCGCCCATGATCTGGACGGCGGGCCGGGAGCCACGGCGGGACACCATGAGCACCAGCAGGACATCGGAGGTGTCGGCGGGAATTCGGAAGGTGGGAAGGAGTGATAGGAAGGGGAGGGGGAGCAGATGACGGCGGCGACCGATCGCCGCCGTCCATCGGTGGCGGGGGCCGAACGTTCCCGCCAGTCGCCGGGGGGCACTTCAGGTGTCGGTGTCCAGCCATGTCCGATGCTATTGCAGCATCGGCCATGGCTGGATTGTAATATTTCACCAAATTTCATTGGTGAAATATAACAAATCGCTCTGATTGGCTGTTAAAAGTGAAACAGCCAATCGGAGCGATAGTAGGCACGTGGGGGCTAAGCCACACCCCCTGGAATTAATCCATGAGTGTCCTCTGTGTGCGGGTCGGGTGACCTTTCAGTGATCCCGGTCACCCGACCCGCAGGGGGGCTATTTATAGCATGACGCCTACGGGGGCGTCATGGGTCATTTGGGCACGACTTTTCATGATGCCAACGTAGGCGTCATGGGTCATGACGGGGTTAAGATGTCATTTATACCACATGGTAGGCAGTATAGGAACAAAAATTGCAAAAAAAAAAAAAAAAAAAAAAAAAACTTACTTCGCTCTTGTCTGAACCACAGCTATGGTTTGAGGATGGCAACGGCTGTCAACATAAAATTTCCTTCTCTTGTTATGCCTAAATAAAGTGTGTAAAGAAATTTCTCCATAACGATATTGCCAATAACTGGTACTAAAAATGTCCATACCAATGAAGTGTTAAGAACAACTACATAATGAGGCTTCTGACCTGTGACATAATTGCATTGCTTCAGCAGCTGCCGTTCCTTCATCCAGCAGTGATGCATTCGCCACATCCATCCCAGTGATATCACATACCATGGTTTGATAATTCAGCAAGCTCTCAAGCCTGCCCTGGGACACTTCTGGTTGATATGGTGTATACTGCGTTACCCTAAAAAAAACAAAAAAAAAAAAACAAAACCAAACAGGATTTTTATTTGCATACCGTAAAATCTTTTTCTCGGGGCCTTTATTGGGGGACACAGGAACAATGGGTGTATGCTGCTGCCACTAGGAGGCTGCCACTATGCAAATAAGAAAGTTAGCTCCTCCTCCGCAGTATACACCCCACCGACTGGCACTCAATTACTCAGTGAGAAAGCAGTAGGAGAAGCAATAGAATATAAAGTAAACCAACAATTCAACTAGAACTATATTACATAGAACAAAGTACAGAAGTTGAAAACATGGGAGGGTGCTGTGTCCCCAATGAAGGCTCCGAGAAACAGATTTTATGGTAAGCAACTAAAAATCCTGTTTTCTCTATCGCTTCATTGGGGGACA
Source organism: Dendrobates tinctorius (assembly GCF_039654945.1). Classification (NCBI taxonomy): domain Eukaryota; kingdom Metazoa; phylum Chordata; class Amphibia; order Anura; family Dendrobatidae; genus Dendrobates; species Dendrobates tinctorius. The sequence continues at coordinate 19,809,081 of NW_027361699.1, read as the reverse complement.
CAGGAACCATGGGACGTCCCAAAGCAGTCCCTGGGGAGGGAAAAACAAACTTTCATTAGGTCAGCGGACTCACCACCGCCGCCTGCAAGATCCTTCTTCCTAGGCTGGCATCCGCTTAAGCGTAGGTGTGGACCTTGTAAAATTTTACAAAGGTGTGAACAGAGGACCAGGTTGCAGCTTTACAAAGCTGCATCGCAGAAGCCCTGTGGTGCACCACCCAGGATGCGCCCACTGCCCAAGTGGAGTGAGCCTTAATCCCAGAAGGGGGCACTCTGTTCTTTATCCGGTAAGCCTCTAAGATAGCCGATCTGATCCAGCGCGCAATAGTCACCTTGGAGGCCGACGGGCCTTTTCGGCCCCATCTGGGATGACGAAAAAAGTGTCCGTCTTCCGTAATGCATTGGTTCTAGCCAAGTAGACCTTAGTCATCCTGACCAGGTGCAGTCTGTTCAAGAAGCGTTCCCGGGAATGAACTGGAGCCAGGCAGAAATAAGGTAGAACTAGGTCTTCATTCAAGTGAAAAGCAGATACCACCTTGGGAAGAAAGGATGGCGGAGGCCGTAGAACAACTTTATCTTGGTGAATCACTAAAAAAGAAAGATCTGCCAACTCCGAGACACGTCAGTTGGAAGTAATGGACACCAGAAAGGCCATTTGCCAAGAGAGAAGAGATTGAGCCTCTCAAGGAGGTTTCTCTAAGGGGGAACCTTGTAGAGCCTCTAGGACTAAATTGAGATCCCAGGGATCCACTGGAGCCCAATATGGAGGAACTGCATGGGCCGCCCCTTGTAAAAAAGGTTTTTACCTGCAGCTGAGAGGATAGCGTCTTCTGGAAAACAATTGAAAGCGCCGAAACTTGCACCTTTAGTGAACTAAGGGCCAGACCCCCGTCCAGGCCTACCTGGAGGAATGCTAGAATAGAAGGGAGCGAGAAAGACATTGGCGGAACGCGATTGGACTCACACCAACGAAAATATGCCTTCCACGTTCTATAGTATATTTTGGAAGACGAAGGCTTCCTAGCCCGGATCATTGTGTGGATGATTCGATCTGAAAACCCTGACTTTCAGTACCGCGGTCTCAATGGCCACGCCGTCAAATTGAACGACCAAGAATTGGGGTGGTAAATCGGACCCTGAGACAGCAGATCTGGTCTGTCTGGAAGTGTCCAAGGAGCGTCCGCGAGAAGGTTGACGATGTCCGTGAACCAAGACCTTCTGGGCCAATCCGGCGCAACGAGGATGACTGGTACCCCTTCTGCCTTTATCTTCAACAGCTTGGGAAGAAGAGGAAGAGGAGGGAACAGATAGAGGAGCGCGAACTGTGACCAAGGAATGGTCAGAGCATCGGCGCCCACCGCGAGGGGATCGCGGGCCCTGGATACGAACAGTGGAACTTTCATGTTCAGACGGGACGCCATCAGATCCACATCCGGAGTACCCCAACGAAGGCAAATCTGTTGGAAGACTTCCTGATGCAGGGACCATTGCCCTGCCGCAAGGCCTTTGCGGCTGAGAAAAATCGGCGGCCTCGTTTTCCACACCCGGAATGTGTACGGCGGATATTGCTGGGACTGACATTTCTGCCCAATGAAGTATCTTGGATACCTCGGCCAACGCTGAGGAACTCAGACTCCCTCCCTGGTGGTTGATATATGCCACCGCTGTGGCACGGTCCGTCTGAATCCGGATTGGCAGACCTTTGAGCAGCTTGTCCCAATGAATCAGGGACAGGAAAATAGCCCGTATCTCTAGGACGTTGATCGGAAGAGTCGCTTCCTGCCTTGACCAACGGCCCTGTACTGTGAGATGGCGAAACAGCACCCCAGCCCAGAAGACTGGCATCTGTCGTCACCACTTGCCAATGTACTGGAAGGATCGATCGGCCCTGGGCGATAAGAGGAGATGTTAGCCACCAATTGAGGGACAGCTTGATCTGAAATGAGAGTCGAATTGAAAGATCCAGTGAGGAGACAGACTTGTTCCACTGCGACAGAATGGCCCGCTGAAGCGGTCTTGAGTGGAATTGGGCGAAGGGAATCGCCTCAGACGTTGCAACCATCCTCCCTAGAACTCTCATGGCTGATCGGAGGGAAAGGAGTCGGGGGCCCTGAAGCAAACGAACATCCCGCCGAAGAGTTACTCTGTCGTCGGGAAGGCAGACCTTTGCCTGACGAGTGTCGAAAAGTATGCCTAGAAACACAAGGTGCTATGTTGGAACTAGGCAGGACTGTGTGTTGATGATTCACCCAAATCGAGCAAGAGTGTCGCATACAATGGTCAGACTTTCGAGAGCCTGGGGCAAGGATGGAGCTTTGATCCTCTCACCCGGGACACTCCTCATTCCAACTACTCCCTTCAGGACGTCGCTTCAGTGTCCCCAAATGCAGCACCAACCGCCATATGTACAGCTTCTATCCACTCTGTTCAACAATTAAATCGTCATGTGTAGACTATATTCTGTATCTGTCTTGTTAGATGTTACTTGTTGTATCTGTTATATATTATGTTGCCTCTTTGCCACACAGAATTCCTTGTATATATGTAATATGTACTTGGCGATAATAAATTTGATGAGAATGTCGTCGAGGTATGGGAAGAGCACGAGACCTCTGATCCTCAAAATGGCCATCAACGCTGCCATGATTTTTGTAAAAACCCTGGGGGCGGTGGCAAGCCTGAACGGCAGGGCGACAAACTGAAAGTGATCTTGATGTATCACGAAACGCAGGAATTTTTGATGACCCAGGAAGATTGGGACATGTAGATAGGCGTCTTGAATGTCTATGGAGCACAGGAATTCTTGTGCCTCCACTGAAGCAATTACTGAACGAAAGGACTCCATCCTGAAATGTCGCTGAAGTTCCCTTTTGTTCAGTAGTTTTAAGTCCAGAATGGGCCGAACCGTGCCTCATTTTTTCGGCACTACAAACAGGTTCGACTAGAAACCTGTGAATCGCTCTCTTCTCAAGTCGGGAGTGATTGTTCCAGTACCAGAAAGAGTCGATGGCTGTAAAGAAACACGGAACCAAGGCGGGGTCTTTCGGGGGTCGGGATTCGAAGAATCGATCCCGAGGACGAGAAACAAATTCTATTTTGTATCCTGAAGATACAACTTCTCTGACCCAAGCGTCTTACACCGAAGCAAGCCATACGTCCCTGAAGACAAGACGGCCGCCCACCTGGGAGTATGCTCCGGGGTTCCGATTCCAGTCATGCGGAGGAAGATCTTCCATGTCTAGGTCTGGTAGATCTACCCTGGGAAGAATGAGATCGCCAGGAAGGAGTGGGCCTAAAGGAGACTCTTTTCCAATCTTGGCGCGGTTGAGACCTCTGCTGGTGGGAAGACGTATCTGCTGTTTTGAAGCGACGAAAAGGCCGAAACTGACGTTTTGGAGGAAGTCGATGAGATTTTGACTGGGGAAGAAGGGAGCTTGTGCCCCCAGTGGCATCCTTAATGATCTGGTCCAGGCTATCGCCGAAAAGACACGATCCCTGAAAACAGTAAACTGGTGAGGGACTTTTTTGACGATAAGTCCACTTGCCAAGCCTTAAGCCAAACTGTGCGCCTAATAGCCACCAAGTTGATTGATGCCTGAGCTGCGCAGGATGCAGCATACAGGGAGGCAAAGACCAAATATTTGCCTGCATGCGAAATTTGGTCGGCGAGATCCGCCAGCTGCTCTGGCTGGTCTCCAGCCAAAATGCCTTGGCCGAGGTCCTTAGCCCATTTCGCTATGGCCTTAGAAGCCCAAGTAAAAGCGAAGACCGGGCTTAGAACAGAAGACGCCGCTTCGAAGGCTGACTTAGCAAGAGATTCTATGACTCTGTCATTAGTGTCTGCTAGAGATGCTCCCCCAGAAATCAGAAGGATCGTGCTGTTAGTCTTGAAACCGGAGGGTCCACAGTCGGTGAAGCTGACCAATCTGCAATGAGTTCCGGCAAGAAAGGATACAATACCCCAAGGCGTTTTCCTCTTTGAAAACGCCTGGTCGAATTTTCTCTCTCTGGAAAGAATTTTCTGGAACTCCGAATGATGAGCGAAGACCTTGGAAGGTGGTTTCGACCGTCTGAAAGAAACCTCCTGGTCCGCGGGTTCCGCCGGAGAATCTTTGATATTGAAGGACTGGTTAATCGCTGCAATGAGGCTCTGAACTATATCCCTCATATCAGCGATTTGGTCCGAGTCCAGCTCCAAAACATCCTCGGAGGGTCCATCCGAGAAAGTTTCGCCTGGCTCAGGGGAGGAAGATCTTGATAAGGGAGGCTGTTTGGACGGACTATGGGGCGATGCAGAATGGGAAGAGGAACCGGACCGGTGCTCCCGTCTGTCTCGACCGGAGCATCCTGTGACCTGCTGGGTCCTGAAGAAGTCTATAGTGGCAACTTATCCAGTATGGACACCAAGGTCTGGGTCACGTTGGTGAGATCTGCCACAGATTGAGACAGAGAGGAAGCCCACCCTGGGATAGGGGCCTCAACCTCACTCGGGACAACCGGGGGCTCCTGGGCAGTGGGTTCAGTGGGCTTGCTGCAGTCCTGACAGAGGAGAGGACTGACCTGATGGAAACTTGCGTTTGCAAGAAGAACATGCAAAATGACTGACTACCACAGAGGAAGAAGCAGAGCGAATTGGTTTAGAATTAGACATTATGAGCTAACCCACTAACAGTGCCAGCCGGTTAGGGGACGGAGAGTTAAAGAGGGTCTCAGTCTGCAGCGCAGAGCTACTCACGGAACCTGTGTACACAGCACGCTGAAGCGGATACGAGCAGCTCACAGGCTGAGGAAAAACTGAGGTAAAAAACATGCTCCTGAATGCTGTGGGCAGGAATCAGCTCACCAGAGAGGGGACGGAGGGAACCGCTCTGTTAGGAGCATAAGAAAACTCCGCTCCCTCCTATACTGAGTAATTGAGGGCCAGTCGGTGGGGTGTATACTGCGGAGGAGGAGCCAACTTTCTTATTTGCATAGTGTCAGCCTCCTAGTGGCAGCAGCATACACCCATGGTTTCTGTGTCCCCCAATGATGCGATAGAGAAAAGTGCTTTTGTCTTCGTTAGAATATACCGTATGTGTGGAGAATTATTGGGCGATTAATAGTATGCAGAATTATGTAACTAAATGGAAAAAAAAATTTTTTATATATTTTTTTTTTTTTATCTGTTACAATGCTTCCATCCTCGGAGCCTGTCAGGTTCTTGACCTGTTAACCAACATTTTTTTGGGCAACACCAGCCACAGCCTCCCAAACCATGTAGACAGGGGTGTACTTTTTTCTGCTGTCCAGTCATCCTCTGCAGATCTTACAGGAACACATGCATAATCTCAATTCCAACATTATGCTGGTGTATAGTATTTGTTGTCCTTTGCTGTCATCTACTGGCATTCGTATTGGTTTTTATGTATTTTAGCTGTAATTTCCTCCCATTTTGTTTCCTCACTCCCTGGTCTGTGCCATCTTGGCAGAGACATGCATCAGAACTGGCGAGGATTTTCCCATTACCACTATCCTTCATGTTCTACCTTATTCTTTCATCTTCCCTAGACATCTCAACCTCATTTTTTAAGGTACAGGTCATTAAACTACCTGAAAGTTAATCCACTGCATCTTCTTTCCTGGATTAAACTACATGCGGGTCAAGCAAGAGAGGAAAGGATAGCAAGCAACCCACCATTGAAGGCATGTTGCCACTTACTACTGACTAAGGTAACTTCCAACATCAACCTGTAATTTACACTACAGCAAGCTGAGCCTCTAGAGAATAAACCGCTGTATTTTGTCCCGATACATCGCAGCCATACAAACCTGAAGTCTTACATTCCCCAGGGGCTCTACAAATTAATCCACCAACAACTGGGAGATCAGACATGTCTGACTTTGACAAATCAATGAGTCACTGGGAGCTAATAAAACATCTGCCACTTATAGTTAGAGGACCCTGCAGAGAACTAGAGCCTAGAAGCCTACCTTTGGAATCTGTAACCCAAGATCTTAACCTCACAGGCAAACAACAACTGGATTTGTACGTTAAGAGGTTAGGTCCAGAATCAGAAGAGTGCTTCAAGATATTAAAAACAATTCATGTAGGCCATTCAGATGCAGCAGCATGGGAGTGACTGGAACATGTGCCTTATTTAGGAGGCTGCAAACCTTCCCAAAGAAAACAACCGAAAACGTCGGTATCTGAGTGACCTTCTAAAAGGAAAATCAAATTGGCCAAATTTGACTCATGTCTGTCAGGACAGAGTTGCCCTGTTACCCTGACACTGCTCATGGTGTGAAATCAGTGGTGTCGAAATTGTCAAACATGCACGAAAAAAAATCAAAAAATATTATATGGGTAGATCATGGTTCACAGTAGAGATGAGACCATGATGTGTCCTTTCCTCCCTTTTCCTAGAATAGATTATTCTGTCACCAAGCACGAAAGAAAGATCCCAGCTTTGTGGAGGTCCTTGGAGGTAGACTCTTTATTCCTTGATAGGATCTACATATGCTGCAGCATCTCTGGCTGCAAATAAAGGAAGGAGATCCATATAGTCTCCGATACCTCTACTGAAGCTAGCTCATCTCATATTGAATTTCTATTTGGCAAGGCCAAGTTGTGTCACACATTCATTGTTTGGTCAGTATTTTACATCCACATTTGTAAGCCAAAACCAGGAGTGGAACAAATCAGAGAAGTATAATAGAAACATGTAACCACTTCTGTATTTTTCACCCACTTCTGGTTTTGCCTTACAAATACGGATGTGAACTACTGACCAAATACTGAATGTGGCCCAAACTGGAGTATACCATACCCAGACTTGAACTCTGAAGCTAATACAGCCACTCAGACGTCATACAGAGCGAACTAGCCATTCACGTGGATGACAGATTTCTACACGAACGGCAAAGTTGTTCTGGATTACATATAAATATGGAAGCATTTTGTCTAGTTGTGTCAGTAACTGCACTGAAAAGGACAGGAAGTCTTCTAAACTGGAACAATGGCAGTATGTCCCATTCCAAGTTAATCCTGCTGACCTTGCCACCATGTCAGTGTCTGCAGGTTCCTTCGCTAATTCTTTTTGGTTGACAGGATTGGGAGTTCCTACTGTAACAGTGCAAACAGACTACTAATGAAGAGTTTGTTTCTGGACATTGTTCCAGAGATTCATCATGATGGAGCACAAGGGATAATGTGGCACCCCCAGGAATATGGTCGCCACAGTGGCATTGCCTTCATCCAGGGAGGGTGATGTCAGGCTTGGAGGCAATGAAGGGTCTCTCTAACAGATAACCATGTCATGCAACACAGTTCCCACTCCAGGCCAGCAGAGGGAGCTCTGAACCAGAATTGGGAGAGGAGTGCTGAGGGCCAGGAAGGGAAATTAGGAGTTAGTGTGAGGAGGGCAAAGAGTGTAGACGTGTGGAGAGAAGCTGGAGCTTGAGCTGAGGATAGAGAGCTCCCTCCCAGTGAGAGCGCATGATCTGGAGCCTGGTCTCCACGGTTGTATGGATACTGAAGGTCCTGCAACAGAAACCAGAGGAATAGGAAGCTGTAAATGCTCTATTCCCACCTAAGGCTCGGAGGCACAACAGCGACGGGTGAGCCAAGAGAGATAGAGGGCTACAGCTGTCTGCCATAAGAGGTAGTTCTAAGAGAAGATAAGAAGGAGGAACTTCAGTGTAAACCTATACTGCATGTACCTCAAGTAAGCGCTAGGAAGGAGACTACACAACCCATCTGATAGAGAGATCCTCGAGTTGCTTCCAGGCTAGCCTGCTCCTGTGCCATCTGTAACCAGGACCCTGGACTGCATTTGCCAAGTAAAGGTAAAGAAACTGCACCCTGTTGTGTCTTTGCCTCCTTCCTGCAACATCCTCAGCACCGCTACATCTCTGTGCCAAACACTGCACCCTCTTCCTAAACATTCCGCTACACTGCCCTGGGACAAACAGCCCTACCTGTGGAGGGCTACAACAACATTGCTGCACTACACCATCTGTCCTAGAGGATCTGCTTGCAGCGTCGGCTTAACACCTCCCTTGCCGAACACTACAGATGGCGTCACAAATCACTTATAAACTTTATTCCCAACTCAACCCCTTTTACATGGGCGCCCAGGGCCATGGACCGGGTCACCGCTGCGGTGACAATCCCCTATGAGAGACCGGCCCGGTACAGAGTACCCCACAGCCCGGGGAGGGCGACTCATTTTGGCGTCACGAACAGGATTACGGAGCCCGGTATCCCCGGGTCCTGTGTGCCAGAGACTGTTGTGTACTGTTAACTGTTGGCGCCATTATCCCGCTGCTTGGCGCGCGCGAGAAACCAAAGAGGTGGGCCGTCATGGGCGGAGCCTGCCAAAGAGCGCAAGGAAGTGAAGTGCCGCACGGGAGGAGAGGACAGCGCACGAGAAGCGGAGGAGCTGAGGCCTACAGCCGGTAAGTCGCTCAACCCCGGGGCCTGGCAACCGTTAACTGGGGGGGGGGGGGGGGAGGAGAATGTCTGAGGCAAGCGCCGATGCAGCGGCGGACGCCCCCGCCAGCCCCGCAAGATACAGTGCCCAACGCAGCTGCGGCTCCAATAGCACCCACCGCAGCGGTCCCCATAATGCCGCTCTCTATGCCTTTCATACCGGGAGCAGCATTGCTACCGCAGTACTCAGGGGAGTCCTATACCCTGAGTGACTTTAAAGAGAGACTGTGCAGTTTGTTTGGAGGTGTATCCTCTATCTGAACATCCTGATTGGGCAGCTAACAGGTGCAGCACAGAGAGAAGTAAAAGCCTGGCAGGACACTGACAAAGAGACTGTTAAAAAGATTTTGGCCAAGCTAAGAAGCACCTTTGACACCAGCACTGCAGCTTAAATCAAGATGAGGTTCTTTGGATGTAAACAGAAAGCACAGGACAATATAAGGAACTATGCTCTTAACCTGCAGGAGGTGCTGCGAGCCGTCAAGCAGATTGACCCTGACAGTGTTAAAGATGGAGATGGACTGTTAAAAAAGCAATTAATTGAGGGACTCCTATCCAGTACCCACAGAGCACAGCTGCGCATCATAGCCCTACAGAACCCCGATCTAGACTTTGCTGATTTCAAGGACAGGGCTATCCGGGTGCTACAGGAACCAACTGTCAGCCGTCCAGCGCCCCCTAGGCGCCAAGCGATCACCAAACCACCAGGAAGCAACTTCTTTCCCTTCCATCCCTGTGGAGGCTGATGCACAGACTCTGGATAAAGATCCAACAGAAGAGCTGCGTCTTCAGTTCCAGGAGTTGACCAAAGGGATGGCTGCACTTACTAAAACCGTGCAGTCCCTGCAGGTGTCCTCCAAGGAGAAGATCCAGCTTGCTTCCAGTCCAGAGGATGTTCCGTGGCTCCGGAAGAGGAGAACCCTGCCACTCCGAAGGAGGAACAACGATCGCTATGACCAGGACGGACGTCCCATCTGTCGTAACTGCCGCAAGGCAGGTCACCTTGCAAGATTCTGTTATTTAAACAAGCAACCCCTGGGGCAGAGGGCCAACCCCCAGGAGTAGGACCACAAGGCCCAAGGAACTGGCGAGCCAAGTATGTTGGAGGGAGACCAATCCTTCCAGTGGTGATTGACGGCATCCCCATGAACGCTTTGCTGGACACTGGCTCCCAGGTGACCACTATGCCCTATATCCTCTACAAGCGGTATTGGGCTGACTCTGAACTCACCCGTGGCCCAACTGATGAACTAACAGTAGTTGCCAGTAATGGTCTGTCTTTACCACAAGTGGGATGTAAAGAAATTACTGTTAAAGTGGGTAGAGTAGAGTTAAAATCTCAAGGTCTGATAGTTGTGCATATTGATCGACGAGAATGTAATCCCATGATGACTCTTGGTACAAATGTAATTGAAAATGGTCTTTCCGAGGTCGTCTTGTTGCAACAGGTGGCCGAGCTGCCGGTTCCAGTGAACAATGAGTCCTGCAGAAGGAGATCAAGGCCCTGATGCAAAGACAGCAGGTAGAACTCTCTGGCGGAGAAATTGGCAGTGTCAGAGTGAGTGATGCTTTCCCCATTGCAATGCCCCCCAGATGTGAAATGTTGATTTGGTGTCGGGCAGCCATAGGCCTCAGGAAAAGATTACCAGGTAATGGTAGAACCAGTGTACTCTGATAGCAGGCCCACTGTCCTGACAGCCAGAGGGGTAGTTGATGTCCGTAAAGGGAGAGTACCTGTACGTCTTCTGAGTTGTGGGGAGAAGGAGGCCACAATACCTCGGTATGCCACAGTTGCTAAGCTGCTCACTGTCAGTAACAATGCAATGCAGGCAGCAGAGCCCTTGGTCTCATCCGACCAGATAGAGGACAATGGCTGTCAAGCAGCTGGGGGAGTGGTGCCAGCAACTGCAGGTGGGAACTGACTCCACACCTTCATACCAGAAAAGTGGTGTTTACAGGGCGACCCAGGAATATGAGCGGGTATTCAGTAAACACCCTCTAGATTTTGGGAAGGCAACATCATATCCCCACTGGAGATCATCCACCCATTAAAGAAAGGTCCCGGCCTATACCCCCAACACAATACCAATGTGCGAAAGGTATGTTGAGAGGGATGAAGGAAGTAGGGGTTATCAGAGACAGTTGTAGCCCTTGGGCAGCTCCCATAGTTTTTGTAAAAGAAAAGGATGGTACCATGAGAATGTGTGTTGATTACTGGAAAATTAACAGCATTACACATAAGGATGCCTACCTATTACCCAGAATTGAGGAGTCATTAGCTGCTAACTATTTTTCCACCTTAGATCTCACTAGTGGGTACTAGCAGGTTCCCGTGGCAGAGGCAGACAAGGAGAAAACAGCGTTTACAACACCAATGGGTCTCCGAGTTCAACTACATGCCATTCGGGCACTGCACCGCTCCAGGGACATTCCAACGGCTAATGGAATGCTGTCTTGGGCACAAGAACTTCGACACGGTCCTGTTGTACCTTGATGATGTCATTGTTTTCTCCAAGACTTATGAAGACCATCTGAAGCACCTGGCTGAAGTGTTTGAAGCCTTGTCCAACTTTGGCCTGAAAGTGAAGCCATCCAAATGCCACCTCCTGAAGCCCAAGGTACAGTACCTCGGTCATGTAGTGAGTGCAGAAGGTGTGGCACCAGATCCTGACAGTCACTGTCATCCGGGATTGGCAGAAGCCCAGCAACCTCCATGAGGTACGTCAATTCCTCGGGTTGGTAGGCTACTACCGAAGGTTCATCAAAGGCTTCACTGAGAAAGCTATGCCTATGCAAAATCTTCTGGTGTGCCAGCCCAAGAAAGCCAGAAAGAAGAGTCCTACATTTGAATGGAATGAGAAACTGGAGAGGTCCTTCACTCGACTGAAGATGGCCCTCACAGGAGATGAAGTCCTGGCCTACCCAGACTATGACCAACCCTTTGTGTTGTATACTGATGCTGGCAACGTGGGACATGGAGCAGTACTGTCACAGATACAGAATGGCAAAGAAAGGGTGATCTCCTACGCCAGCAGGAAGCTTCGTCCCACTGAAAGGAACCCTGACAACTACAGTTCCTTCAAGCTGGAGTTCCTCGCCATAGTCTGGGCTGTGACTGAAAGATTCCAGCATTACCTAGCTTCAGCCAAGTTTACCATCTTCACGGACAATAACCTGTTGACTCACTTGGAAACTGCAAAACTAGGTGCACTGGAGCAGCGATGGATGGCTCAGCTGTCTAACTATGACTTTACCATCAAGTGGCAGAGCATAAGAATGCAAATGCGGATGCACAGTCCAGAATGCCTAATCTGCCAGATGCAGGAGAAGACCCTGAGGCTCTTGAAGAAATAGAGTTACCTCCCTTCCACCGGCCAATTGCGGCCCAATGTACTCAAGGAGTGAGAAACAGGCGGTCTGGCTTGAAAGAGGTCACCTTAAATCCATTGCCCCATCATGACTGGGCAGAAACACAGGATAGTGACCCTGCAGTCCGCATGGTGAAGGAGCTACTGTCACAAGCTGACTCACACCCAGAGTCGGATGCTCCTGAAGAAACCCAGCAGTTGTGGAAGGAGAGAGGCCGGCTGTTCATTTATGAAGGAAAGCTGTGTTGGAGGAGTATCAATGCCTGTACTCACGAGCTGGTCTGGCAGGTGGTAGTCCCAAAGAGAGAGGCATCAATGGTCTTGGAAGCATACCACAATGGAGCTGGACACTTCGGATGGAGGAAGTTGGAAGCCTTGCTTCGGGAGAGATTCTACTGGGCTGGTATGAGGAAAGCCATTGAAAAGTGGTGCCCAGAGTGTGGAAAATGTAACCTGCGCAGAAAGGATCGAAACAGCCAGAGAGCTCCTCTACAGCCAATAATAACCAAACAGCCACTTGAGTTGGTCACCCAGGACCATGTGAAGCTGGTCCCAAGCCGTTCCGGCTACATTTGTGCTCTCACCATCGTTGACCGCTACTTGAGATTCTTGGTAGTTGTGCCTGTCAAGGACCAGACAGCCAGGACAGCAGCCAGAGCATTCCAACAGCACTTTTGCCGACCACACGGATACCCCGAGCGAGTGCTTACAGATCAAGGTCCAGCCTTTGAGGCGGAAGTGTTCTAGGAATTCAGTAACTTGTACGGTTGCAAGAAGATCAGGACAACCCCGTACCATCCACAGACCAATGGCATGTGTGAAAAGATGAACCAGGTAGTGATTGACCTACTGAAGACCTTGCCTTTGGAAGAGAGGAATCTGTGGCCAGAAAAGTTGCCAGATCTGGTAGACCTTTACAACCACAATCCTGTGAATTCCACCAACTGCACTCCAGCCTACCCAATGAGAGCGAGGCCTGGTAAACTGCCTATTGATTTGGATATGGGAGTCCTGACACCTGAAGTTACATCACCAGATGCTGACTGGGATACAGAGAGGCAGCAACAGTACAGAAGAGTACAAGAGTGTGTGGAAAAGAGTCTAGCTCAGGAAAGACGAAAACAAGAGAAGAACTACAACCAAAATGCACCTGCAGTTCCCTTGTCACCAGGAGAATAAGTCCTCAAGAGGAAAAGAAGACTGCATAAATTAGATGACCAATGGGACGCTGAACCCTACACCATTCTACCCTCAAATTTTGACAATACCAAGGTGTGCCTTATTAGTAAAGATGGAGGAGAAACTTCAGCAGCAGTATCAAGGGATCATTTGAAATTATGCCCTGACCAGTTAAGAGAAAGAATGGAATAACAAAATAACATCCAACCCATAGAAGAAAAGGTCAGCACTATACTTGGAGAATTCCCTGCCAATTGGACTAAAGTAAATTATGCCATAGTGGTGTCAGTTTTGACCTTTCCCCAACTGGTAGTACAAGAAGAAGTGACTCAAGAGAACTCTGAAAATTAGGAAGTTCAGGTAGCAGATGCCATACCAGCAGTGGAGCCAGAGAACCCTCGCCCTGCCAGTGGTGAATCTGTCATACCCCTGGTGAGACTAAGAGTCGGTAGGAGAATACTACCTAGTTTACCCACACCAGAGTTACGCAGGTCTACCCATACTACACAAGGTATACCGCCCATCAGATATCATGTATAGATAAGTTTATGTGAATGTTGAAATTGTGTGTATACATGTAACTGTTCTCAAGCTTTGTGCCTACAGAGACTCTGTAAGAAGCCTTTTTGAAGTTCTTGTTTCATGTTTTGATGGACATTGGACCACAGGACTTGTGTGGTGAAAACCAACTTGTACATAGTTCACCATTTGCCCAGGAATGGACCATGGATGGACATTGATGCTTATCACAGGACTATTTTTGGAGCATGTGATTTTTGTAAATTTTTCATTTTTCTTAAATCATGTAACCTTCATATTGTTTATATGTTTTTCATGTTTTCTTTTATCAGTCCAGGAGTACTTACTTTCACTAGGGGGGAATGTGGCACCCCCAAGAGTATGGTCGCCAGTGTGGCATGGCCTTCCTCCAGGGAGGGTGATGTCAGGCTTGGAGGCAATGAAGGGTCTCTAACAGTTAACCATGTCATGCAACACAGTTCCCACTCCAGGCCAGCAGAGGGAACTCTGAGGGCCAAGAAGGGAAATTAGAAGTTAGTGTGAGGAGGGCAAAGAGTGTAGACATGTGGAGAGAAGCTGGAGGTTGAGCTGAGGATTGAGAGCTCCCTCCCAGTGATCGCATGATCTGGAGCCTGGTCTCCACGGTTGTATGATACTGAAGGTCCTGCAACAGAAACCAGAGGAATAGGAAGCTGTAAATGCTCTATTCCCACCTAAGGCTCGGAGGCACAACAGCTACGGGTGAGCCAAGAGAGATAGAGGGCTACAGCTGTCTGCCATACGAGGTAGTTCTAAGAGAAGATAAGGAGGAACTTCAGTGTAACCCTGTACTGCATGTACCTCAAGTAAGCGCTAGGAAGGAGACTACACAACCCATCTGATAGAGAGATCCTCGAGTTGCTTCCAGGCTAGCCTGCTCCTGTGCCATCTGTAACCAGGACCCTGGACTGCATTTGCCAAGTAAAGGTAAAGAAACTGCACCCTGTTGTGTCTTTGCCTCCTTCCTGCAACATCCTCAGCACTGCTACATTTGTGCCAAACACTGCACCCTCTTACTAAACATTCCGCTACACTGCCCTGGGACAAACAGCCCTACCTGTGGAGGGCTACAACATCATTGCTGCACTACACCATCTGTCCCAGGGGATCTGCTTTCAGCGTCGGCTTAACACCTCCCTTGCTGAACACCACAGGTGGCGTCATGAATCACTTATATAAACTTTATTCCCAACTCAACCCCTTTTACATGGGCGATCAGGGCCACCGACCGGGTCACCGCTGATGTGACAATCCACTCTGAGAGACCGGCCCGGTACCGAGTACCCCACAGCCCTGGGAGGGCGACTCAATAAGATGCTGAAATGCTGTGCAGTTTCCAGGACTGAACAAAACCCTGCAGAACTGAACCGAAGGGGAGAAGTTCTGGAGGGAATTAGCCAGTGCTCTGAATCCAGTGACTGCAACGAAGTCAGCGCACCAAGAGGAGAGAAGATTTGGCACCAAGGGAAGCAACAGTTGCGGTCAAGAAGAGGCTGTGAGGACATCCAGTCAGAGACCCAATCCTGGGCTGGTGATCGGAAGAGACTTACAGGTACCGGGTGTGGGCAGAGGGAGGCCTGCAGACCTGACGGGGACCAGCTGATGCTAGAGAGGCCCAGAGAGCTAATAGATGGAGCAGTGGCCCTTGTCAGGGGCCAGATAGTCGCCTTAGTAACTGTTCCCACCAGTACAGAACTTGTCACCTCGATGCCAGACAGGAGCTGACCCATAAAACCTGGACAGCCATTGAAGACATTTCATGTTGTGCATCAACACATGGATCTCTATATATATAATTGAATAGTATTGGAGTGCTTTGTTCATGTGATTTACATGTGATAATCTTTGATTAACCCCATTAAGTAAATAAAGTAGCTCTAAATTGTTGATTCCTGCTGGTGTATCCGCTGCATTCACACCACCTGCTTACATCAACACCCTCATTACCAAACCTGATGGTGTCTCCGCAGTGTTGGACGTTGATCTCCATGAGTTCATTCATCCTCATTTTTCACAGTCTTCTACTAGGCATTGCTCCTACTGGCCAGTTTTCTACTCTACACTGATGAGGGGCAATACCCCGGAACAGCTGTCTGTGGATGGATACCATGTTTTGGCATAGGTGGTTTCCTTCATTGGAGACTGCCCTTCCCGTGGTTGTTCCTTCCCGAGGAAAGACCTGGCTAGTCATTGCTTGCGTTGAGAAAAATTTGTTGCCGTCTCCGCGGCTTGTGTTTTGCATGTTTTTACATATTTCCCATAAGGGATGGGGGCATTGCTCTAGAATCACTGCGTTGAGAAACATGTGATGGTGTCTCCGCAGTGTGTGATGGTGTCTCCGCAGTGTTGGATGTTGATCTCCATGAGTTCATTCATCCTCATTTTTCAGTGTAAGAAGAGCCCACAAAATTCTCAATAGGGTTTCAGGCAGGTAAGGAAGGGGCCATATAATTATTATTTAAGAGATTCACTGGCTAGCCAAGCAATGGAGTACATCAATGTAGGAGACCAAGCATGCTCTTGCATAAAAATCATGGTTTTCTTGAAACATGTGGACTTTTTCCCTGTATCACTACATATAGAAAGTGTCTTCTAAGAACTGGCAATAGGTTTGGATGTTGGTTTTGAGTCCATTTTCAATACGAATAGGTCCAACAAGCTCATCTTAAATAATACCAGCTCATAGCAGTAAATCATCTCTATTGTGCTGATGGAGTACCGATCCAGCCACAGGTCCATCGTCCCGTCAAGAGCTGCTCAAATCTTCAGCCCATAAAACCTTTGAAAAATATGCCTTCAGATATTTCTTGGCCCATTCTTGTAGTTTTAACGTGTGTCTTAATCATTGGTGGTCAGGTTTCAGCCTTTCATATCTTGATCATGTCTCAAAGCGCTGAACATCTTGTACTTCTGTGCACTCCAGGGAGGTTGTAGTTTTGGAATATGACAGCACTGGAGGAGAAGGTGTTCCTGTGCTTCATGGTTGGATTATTCTCAAATCTTTGGTACTTTGTGTGTCTTTTAGATCAATTTTTTTGCAAAAAAAAAAAAACTTGATGGTTCTTTTATCTCGCCCCATATCTTAACAATTTTGAGAGTGCCGTTTCCCACTAAGACTTTACACAGTTCGTTACTCATATATACACGAATATAAGCAGAGTTTTTCAGGACTTTTGTGCTGAAAACGCACCCCTCCGCTTATACTCAATTGAGGGTGCCAGAAGATTGAGAGGGAGTGGCAGAGCAGTGGATCATACGAGGCAGGAGCCGGCTGTTGCGGCTAAAGCCTTTACTTGCTGCTAAAAAGAAATGAATATTCACTGCACTGGCAGTGAATATTCATTTCTCTGTAAAAGTGCATACAGTGGTCACAGCTGCCAGCTTCCTGCAGCGGCCTGGCGATCATGTGTGCCCGCTACTTGAGAAATATTCACTTCTCTCCACTCTCATGGGAGTGGAGGGCAGTGACTATTCATTCCCTTTAGTAGCGGCACGCGTGAAGGCCTGGAAGCTGGCAGCTGCGACCACTGTATGCACTACTAAATAGCAATGAATACTCCCTGCCCTCCATGACCCGGCATGAAGAGCAGTGAGTATTCCAGCAGCCGTCCTCTGCTTGTAAGCAGTGCATGATTTCCCTGACATGTGCTGCTTACATGCATAATCAGCTGCTGTCATCGGAACAAGACGCTGCGAGAGAGAGAGTGCAGGAAGGCAAGTAGGATAAAAAAAAAAAAAAAAAAAAAGTTTTTCTGATAAGGGCCATACATACAAGGATAGTGATGAGGAAAGGGGGGGCCATGCGTACCCAGCTTATACTAGAGTCAGTAAGCTTTCCTAGATTTTTGTGGTAAAATTAGGTGCCTCAGCTTAAATTCGGGTTGGCTTCTAGTCGGGTATACACGGTAATTCTTTTTTGGCATATTATGTCACCCTCCCTCATAACACATCTCCAGATGTGTTTCAAACCAATAACTGGTGAAGTTTAGGTCTAAGGGGTAAGGTTTCTCCTTGCGGAGAGTGACATGCCAGCTCTGGCTTGTCAAGGTAAGGAGGCTTACTCGCGGTGCAATGCTCCTCTGGGAAAATCATATGCAAATTGCCTCTTCAGAGAAAAAGAGGACTTGAACTCTACAGCACCACCTGTTGTAGTAGCGATCCTACAATTCACAATCAACCGTTTAACGAGCCTTGTAATATGACTTAGGATAAAAGCCAAATCAGAATCTCAATTTGCAGACAGGTGGCGCTGTAGAGTTCGTCCTCTTTTTCTCTGAAGAGGCAGTTTGCATAGTGAAGTTTATACACTTTGCAGTTGAAAAAAATATGTATAAAAATTCTGGTGAAAATACTCACTTTCCAGTACCAAATAATTCTGCATCGTTAGCCATCTTTAGGTAGAACATTAGGTTTTAAAAAGTTAATGATGCGACAGGAGGACTTATTTACAGGAACATAAAGTTCACATTCATTGTATGCTCGCTCAAACATTAATAAAACAAGTGTTCTTTCACCATTTGGGTGACTCAGTAGCACATTTATGTACAAATTGCAAAATGACCTGAAGCCACTGCAGATTTGTAACATTGTGAAATGTAAGATGTACTGACTGGATCACTTTGCATAAGTCACACTGTCTGTCCTGTGGGGATGACCAAGTTATACTAACAAAGCCTTAAATTTTTCCTTTCCTCGGGGCCATTGTCATTAGTGTTCTTCTCACATTCCCGGAATTTGTTGTCCCAGTATCCAAGGAGACCAGATTCCAATTGGCATTTTTTGGAGTAGCTGCCAACAACCTCTGCGCTCAACATTAACACTTTACTAACACGCTCTTGCAGAAGTGGCTTGCTACTTTTCAGGTCGAAATAGGCTCCCTCACATCTTGGGCCTTTGTGCATATCTGCCCATAGTTTGTATTGTTAAATCTGGTGACTGAGTTATATAAATAAAAAAATAAAATTCCCTAGCCTACAAAATCACTACAGTCACCCAGCGGTGCTCCTCCATCCCTGCACCCATTCTGTGGGCAAACAGCACTCCGGAGCAGCAATGGGCAAGTATAGCCTTTTTTTTTTTGTTTTGACCTCCCCCTCCTCTTCAACCACTCGAAGAATGAAGAGCTTAAAAATAATGGAAAATCCCTTCAAGTAATACAAAGTATTTACAAAGCGATTATTGTGTAGAACCAAAATTCAATGTTATACTTTGCACAAGTTGCTTATTATTGGAGACAGCAAACAAAATATCTACAAGTATATATTAACAGAAATTATTTAATCTGTTGCCGTGCCTAATATCAGATTTCTGATCACTATGTGGTCTGTAGACAGTAAAGAACACCAGAATAAATCATGAAAAATCAAAACGGAGGAGTTCTCAAATTAAGGGCTCATTCATAATATAACAAGTGAACTAGCTGCTGTTTCGGCTACTCCACTCTCTCCCATTTACACATTGTTGGGTTTGACAAAAGGTTCTTCATTAGCCTTACAATCAACAGGGGTCAGAGCCCTGCTGATCAAATATGGATGTCACGCATAATGGATTACGCCACAGAGTAATACTGGGAAATTACTGAATATATTTAATACACACACATTTGATGACTTTGCATACTCTTTCAATCTATTCAGTGTAGTTGTAGGATAAAGGGGAAAGTTTAACCAACAGGGATTGGGGGGGGTGGGGTGACCCACTTCTTGCCGCAGACAGACACGAGACTGAGACAGAGGTTGTATTCAACAGGTCCGTTTTTATTGGCCGTCCTTCTGACGACCACAGCAATTCATCACAGTAGTTTCACACTTCTGTGTACAGGCCCGGGTACCTTCACCTCCTTAGTTACTATAACCGTGGCGTCCTCTGTGGCTCTTTTCACTGTGGCTGCCCTAGGCCCAACCACCACAGTGCTTCACCAATCTGAGTACACTGTCCATACAATACCCACAGGCCGTCTTCGTCTGTGGCTACCATCCTCTGGGCCACCCCGCCGTGACCGCCTCAACTGTCAGTACTCTCTGGAGCCTTTCTACTGTCTCTATCTCCGCAGCAGAAGCCCCTCTCTAGTGTGCTCCCCTCACCGACTGGACCTTCAAGAACCTTGCCTCAGCCTTTTATACTCCCAGTCCTGGTAGCTCCACCCACTATCACTTGACAGTTTGACCAATGGCAGTGATTCAGTCCCACTCTTACACTCTCCACTGCCCTCTAATGGTCAAACTATAATACGGCACCCTCTCTCTTTATCTCAGCGCTTTCACACCTACGCTGCGCTACCACTTTGCCTCTCACTACAGGCAGGTCTGTCCGCCAGTCCAACTTCCCTACACTGTAATTGGGCTTTTTTTTTTTTTTTTTTTTTTATATGGGGGGGGGGGGGGGGGGGGGACAATTTGGGAGGATTTCCCCTTCTAGTTTGTCAATTCCGAAATGCTCTTCACTTTCAGAGCAAAAAATCATGCACAAGAAGAATTTTTTTTTTTAATATAAAAGACACTATACAACCGGTAAATTCATTGAATAAGGTTGCCGACAGATGCACATTGTTTTCAGGTTTACTAAATATATGTGTGAGACTGTCCACAAGGTGTCAGCAGACTCAACATGAAGGAACACATGTATTTAATAGATTCTTTACTCAAAATTATTGGTATAACAATAAGGAGGTAAAGGGTGACATACATACCAGCCTGCGTTTTCCAGCAAATTTCTCAAGATGGCTTGGGGCGCCGAACAATTATAGTACCCCATGCCAATATAGGACCGCCAAATTTTGTTTTTTCTGGCAATGTTATGTAGAGTTTCAAGAATGTCATTTTCACCTGCATTTACCAAACAAAAAGATTAGATAAATAAGATAAATAACATTTTACTTGAAAAAAATTCATATATAGATATAACAGACACATATTATTCAGATCAGTGTACACCAGTACTTTAAATTGTTTAACATAGATACTGCCAATAAAATGCTACTAAGGTATCTTTCAAATGGGCATTTGTAACAAGGCATTATAAGCAGCAGCTTATATGGGTAATCTGAAGTTATCCCCTAGCTATAGGTTTGAGGATAACTTCCAGATCACTGGATCCGACCACTGTGACCCCCACGTAATGCTGCGATAGCCATAGGTGAGATACTTGTCTCTTGCACCACAGCATCTTACATGAAGGTGGAGGCCTTGGCTGGGGGTCGTTGGCTTGGGCTGTGAAGGCACTATGCCAGTGCAGGCCGCATGTAACCGATGACGCTGGTTTGCTAGAACCTGATGTCAACCAGTTCATAAAAGAAGACCCATAGTTAATGGTAGTTCTCACACAATATTTAGTAAAGTATGTACACAACTTCTCACCCGTTTCTTCATTAAAACAGAGCATCTTAATACACAGTCTTGTTACTTCATCGGTCTCACACATTCCTGCCTCCACTGGTTTCATTTCCTTCATCAGCCAGCCTAGCACCACAGTACAGGTGTGTAGAATTAATTTCCTCCTCCCACCGTTATGTGTTCTCCTTGTAAACGATAAGGTTTGTCAATAATGCCACACTCAGTTTCAAGCTCTGACTCTTAGGGAATTCAGTCTCATTCTATTCGGCCTGGCCAGTTACCTTTAAAGAGTTGTAAGAAGCTTGGTGCATCTTCTCCAGATCCTTTTCACTCTCCTCTTTGCTCAGTAATCTGACCTGGCACTCTGCTCTGTTCCTCAGGATCACACGATCTCTGTTCCAATCTTTTACCACAGAACACCTACTGTATGCAGCCTTGCTGAGCAAGCAGACCAAAATGACTGCTCTAGCTACAAAGCTAGGCCCTGTGGAAGTCACTACCAGGAAGTCCTCTCTAATCCTTCTACATAGCCTTGTCCTCTCTGGGCTAGTCCCAAGACTTAACTACGTTATGTCTTACCTTAGTCACTGTCTATTGCTGGGCAGAACTCAGCTTCCTAACAGTACAGTGCAAAACATTACAATACACCATATCTCGACAACGCATTACATACACTACACAGCACTGGTGTCTTCAGGGGGGAATAGGGCAATATGGCCATCTTATACCAACTGTTCCAGAATACGGGGTCTGAACAGTCTCATGCATTTGTAGTGGTGATTATACACACTGCTTTTTTAGTTCTTATGAGAATGCCAAAAAATTAGCCTAAAGCAACGTTCTGTCATCTGTGGCAGTCTAAGACTGAATGGAGTGGTGATGCCCATGATTGACCACTGCTCGATTCACACAGGGTTTTAACTTTTTCTTGGGTGAGTGAGTAAAGAGGAAAAGCAACAATACATTATATATTAGTGGGGGTCCCAATGGTGGGACTTCTAGTGATGGAGAAAATTTCCCCTAGCCCATGGATAATGCCTCACTGCCAAACTTAAGATAACCCCCTAAAACTGCTTTACCATGAAAGAACTTGATATCAGTGTTAAAGAGTTGCACAGTAACCCTTCATCCTGAAATTTTCATTAAGCATCTTAAAAAGCAAATCACCATCATACAGTCTTCCCTCTTACAATACACATAAATATAACCTAAATACATTACACAATTTCTAGAAGCATTTGTCATGACCACAATTTTCTCCTCCAAAACAAAGATAACACTAACGGGAATAGATCAAGCAGGGGAGAAAAAAAAAAAAAAAAAAAAAAAAAAAAAACAAACCACAAAGAAAACCTGAATACAGTTCAATGTCAGAATGCGATAATTGCCATGACAAATTTAGACACCTTTGACTAGTTATGAACTTCTCAAGTACCACAAAATCATTATAAGAAAGGAATATAACATAATATTGAAGTGAACATTTATTCCCATAAAATTTAATTTTATTCTATTCAATAGAAATTAAAAGACACCTATGACCGTGAATAAATAATCAATAAATTTCCTTAAGAGCCCTGTTAAAGGCTACAATATACTATCTGCACCCTTCCTTGCCGTGGAGGTTGGCACCCTAATAGATACGGTTGTTTGGCGCCCCCACTCAACGTCGTCTGACCCTGTCTCCCCTACCTCACCCTACTTTCACAGGTGGGAAAACAATGCCAGATAGAAAAGATATGAAGGAAGGGAAAAACCTTAGTATACACAGAATGCAATGCAAGAGTAACCAGGGCAATAAGCCAACAAATATAATGATAGTAAAGGTAGCCCAAAAAAAAAAAAAAAAAGGCTACTGCCAATAGCCCTCACAGAACAACTATTAAAATTGCCTATTAATACACAATAAACCAATGAGCCAGAAGATAACCATGAATTGCTTATATATCTTTTGAACTGCACGAATATCTGACCATTGTACATGTATAACCATTGTTTATATAGGTGAATTGTCTAGTGTGCCCTTAAGGAGAATAAATAATTTAACCTTGGGCTGCCCTTTTATCTCGATCCACAGGTCTCTATTCTTGGTTGACTTTCCATGCTACCATGGTTGGTTTCTGGACAGATATAATCCTGTTAACGGACTAAGCTTATCCAAATTCAAGACACACAAGCAAATGGCACTTAGTGAGAATCATCCAAAAGACACCTCCAAACTGTGACCAAGAAGCGGGATGATGCATGCTGCATCAAACATTATAATCACCTGTTCTCAAACCAATTGAGATCACTTCGGAAGCATTTGACCACCGAGTGAAGACAAAGCAGTCAACAACTCAACATCTCCTGATGGTTGGAAAAATTCCAGGTGGACATCTGATGAAGCTGAATGAGAGACTGCTAAGGGGGGTGGGGCGTGTAAAGAGATCAGAGCAAATGGGTGGGGTGTAACTTTAAAGGAATCCAAGGTTAAAACATTAGTTTGCTTCACGTGTTTCTTTGCTCCTTTGTGGTTTTACTACCTTCAGTCTGACTCCACCTTGTTCTTATTGGAACCTGTACTAAGAAAACAGTAGGTATAGAATTTTAAATGCCCAGACATGCTACACAGGACTTGGTTTTTTGTTTTTTTTTGGACCAAACCTAAATACTCATCAGATCGTAGCCTAAAGTTTGCTCAAGGAAGGTTCACAGCAGGTTAGAGTCATGAGGCCCAAGTCCCATACAGTAGTGTTCAAAATAATAGCAGTCCAATATGACTAACCAAATAAATCAATGTTTTTGGTATAACTTATATTACTACATATCAAACAATTTATCAGTTGGTGCAGTTTATTCTAAGAAAATTAAAACACTCAGCATTCATCTCCATGTTTGAGTCTGAGTATTAGAATAATTAATTGAAAGGAGGCGTGTTCAAAATTATAGAGGTGAGGAGCTCAATTAGTGAGGTCAATCATTCTGTGAAGAAACAGGTGTGAATCAGGTGGCCCTTATTTAAGGGTGAAGTCAGGACATGTTGTATATGCATTACTCATTGAAAGACTGAAAAATACGGGTCGTTTGAGACATTGTTTAGAAGAACAGTGTACTTTGATTAAAAAGTTGATTAGAGAGGGTAAAACTCAAAGAAGTGCTCACAATGATAGGCTGTTCTTCAACTACAATGATTTCCAATGCTTTAAAATGGAAAGCCAAACCAGAGAAACATGGAAGAAAACTGAAGGCTACCACTCAAATGAATGGAATAGCCAGAATGGCAAAGGCTCAGCCAATGATCAGCTCCAGGATGATCAAAGACAGTCTCAAGTTACCTGGGAGTACTCGGACAGACAACACCTGTGTGAAGCTAATCTCCTAGCAAGAAGTCCCCACAAAGTCCCACTGTTAAAAAGCTGTACTGAAGCGGATACAATTTGCCAAAGAAACACATCAACTGACCCAAAGAATAAAAAGGGGAGAAACATTTTGCGGACTGATGAAAGTAAAAACGGTTCTTTTTGAGTCAAAGGGTCACAGACAGTTCAGATGACCCCCAAACTCTGCATTCAAGCCACAGTACACTCTGAAGACAGTGAAGCATGGTGGTGCAAGCATCATGATATGGGAATGTTTCTCTTAGTATGGTGCCAGACCCATTTACACAATTATGGTTCCAGACCAACAAAACTGAGGTTATGGAGTGGCCAGCCCAATCCCCGACCCTTAATCCAATAGAACACTTGAGGTGACCTGAAAAATTCTGTTTGAGGCAAAGCCAACAAAAGCCATAAGATTGTGGGATGTAGTTCCAGGCATCCTGGGCTGGAATAACAGTTGGCGGGTGCCAGAAATTGGTTGACTCTGCAACATAAATGTAAATCAGTTCTAAAAACCTGTGGGTATACAACTAAATATTAGGTTAGTGATTCACAGGAATGCCAAATCATAAAAGATAGCACATAGTGAGTTTGTAAAGACAAATGCCGACACTGCTATTTTTTAGAACAGCCCAATGCTCATTTTTGGTTGTTTTTTTGTAAAGTACCGTATATACTAGTGTGTAAGCCGACCCGTGTATAAGCCCACCCCTCTAAATTTGCCACAAAAAACCCTGGGAAAACTTATTGACTTGCGTATAAGCCTAGGGTGGAAAATGCAGCAGTTACTGGTAAATTTCAAAAGTAAAAATAGATACCAATAAAAGTAAAATTAATTGAAACAAAAGTAGGTTAAAGGTTTTTGAATATCCATATTGAATCAGGAGCCCCATATAATGCTCCATACAAAATACGCCACATATAATGCTGCACAAAGGTTAATAATGCTCCCATAAGATGCTCCATAGAATAATATGCCCCATATAGGTTATGGCCCCATAAGATATTCAATAAATTATGCTCCATAGATTATGCCCCCATATGCTGCTCCATAGATTATGCCCCCATATATTGCTGCTGCAAAAAAAGACACCTCATCGCTGGGGGCCCGTGTCCTGAGCAGGCGGTGACAGGTTCTATTGTCACCGCTGGCTCAGGACCCCGACACTGGCGATATTTACCGATCCCCGCTCCATGGCTGCTCGTCGCTCTGTCTGCTGGGTCTCTGTCAGTGACGTTCAGGCAGAGGGTGCGGCGTGCACTAACTACGTCACCGCGCCCTCTGACCTGAACATCACAGACAGAGGACGCGGAGAAGAGGACAGCAGCGCGCAGCGATAGACTGTCACGTCGCTGTCAGACTCGAGGACTGCTGTTCCGGTTTCGGCCATTGGGAGGCACCGGACTGTCACGTCGCCATCTCACTCAGGGATGGCTGTTCCTGCCTAAACCTCTAGGAGGCGCCGTGGTTCGCCCATGGGTGGTGGTGACAGAAGGGGCTCCTGCGCAGGCATCTGGTGGGCACAGGCTCCGCTCCTCTGTTAGTCATGAGGGGGTTGGTGCATCACCATCTGGCCTGGTCCTGGGGGCGGTCCAAATGACATCAGACTGAGCCTGTGAGGGATAGCCTGATCCTTCAATACCTTGGGGCCTGTCTTGCAGGCTGCCAGATATAGTCTTGGTTTCCCCAGTGTGCTAGTTTGTTTGTTATTTTCCATCTTTGATTCTGACCTTTGCCTGGATTTCTGACTCTTCTCCTGCCTGACGATTTTGTACCTTTGCCGCCCTCCTGGTTTAAGACTGACCTTGGCTTGGTTTTGGACGCTGCGACTGCCTAACGATTTTGTACCTCTGCCTCCCTCCCGGTTTATGATGCTGACCTTGGCCTGGATTTGACTCTGCTACCCGCCTGGTTTAGACTTGGATTCCTGACTACGCTTTTGGTCCAGTTTTTTAACTCCTTTCTGGCGACCGTCCTGCTCTGGTCCGCTGCTCTTATTCAGACAGCTACCTCCTGGGCTCTGCTGTAAATCCAGATCCCTGTATAGGAGTAAAAGGTATTGGGGTGGCTCGGGGTGCCACCTTACTGCAGCCCAGACGTCACATAGACCGAGGACAGGTGAATATTGCTTATACTTACCCCTCCTGGCACGGTCTCTGCAGCCCCCTGCTTCTCCCGGTCTCAGGCTCCTTCCTTCAGCGGTCACATGGTACCGCTCATTAAAGTCATAAATATGCACATATTCATGACATTAATGAGCAGTACCATGTGACCGCTGAAGGAAGGAGCTTGAGACTGGGAGAAGCAGGTGGGCTGCAGAGACCGCGCCAGGAGGGGGCAAGTATGACCTGACACACCCGCCGACCCCCTGGTATATGACTCGCATATAAGCCGAGAGGGGGAACTTTCAGCCCAAAAAAAATGGGCTGAAAAGCTCGGCTTATATGAGAGTATATACAGTAGATAAAAATTATATACATGTCTCTTCATGTTTTGAGTTAGAAAACAGTGTAAAATGTTCCCAATACTGGAAATAAAAACTAGTATAACGATTTTGCAATTAACTTTTTTTTGAACACCCTGCTATTTGGAACACCACTGTACATTCCCAGTTCTGGATCTAACCTACTGCATATCTGAATAATTCCACATGCTGCATTTCTTTTTTGTTTTTTTGCTGCTCAAACTAATCTGTATTGTGAATTTTAAAATCCACAAAATGTCAATGTTCATCATGGATAATCCCCACATATTATGCTCCTTTACATTAAAAAAATGTAATCACTTTGTGCATGTGAATTTGCAGCAAGTACTGCAGTGTATGTGCCTTAACATCCAAGCCAGTGACCTTCCTGGCTAGTGTTACTTTGGATTTAATAATTCTGGAACAGTTCAATATGGAAATTGCAAATTTTCTTTGATGCGATCAGCGTTTATGAAAATAATCGAAAAGTTAAGAAAACATTTTTAAAGAACTTTTGAGTTTATGCCCTTAATCCAAATTGTTATACAACATGTAAACTTTACATCAGCATCATTACTTTTTTTTTTTCTTTTAAACAATTTGTATTCATTAGGAAGTTAAAGACAGACCACATCACATTTGAAATGACTGAGGGACCTGTACGACAGAGCATACCCAAAACGGCACCCCTCAAAAGTCACATAGAGTTTAAAAAAATTTATAGGTTCTTTATAGGAATTAAAGCAATGTAGAACGAAAAATTGTATAATTTTTCCACAAAAGTTACTTTAGCTTTTTTTTTTTTTTTAATACAAGAGCAACAGCAGAAAGTGCGCTGTACAATTTGTTGTTTCCAGAGTACACAGATACCACATGTGGTGGAAAACTACTCTTTGGACGCACAGCAGGGCTTCGGAAGGGAAGGCGCGCCAAATTAATTCTCTAATGCAATTTTTTGCTGGAATAGAGTGCAGATGCCATGCCATATTTGAAGAGTCCCTGACATTCCAAAACAGCAAAACCCCCACAAGTGACCCCATTTTGGAAACCATTTCTTGAAGAATTTATCTAGGTGTGTAGTTGTAAAGAGATGGAACAGACCGGGGATACCGCTCTTGCGCTGGTTCTGAAACAGTCAGAGCTGTCACCATTGTGGCCCGGAGGAAAGCTTACCAACCCAGACCAACCTTTGCACTTGGCAGCAGGAAGCGTGACTGAGATAAAAGGGTCTGTGCATGGGAAAGGGAGAGGGGACTTGGCGGGAAGACAGAGCGCGCAGCAGGGGAAGTTTGGTGCTCTGTCCTTTGAGCACTGTTACAGCGCAGGCCCGCGCTATAGATTCCCTGAGTTCAGGTACAGTGACTGTAGACGGAGACTTGCCGTGGGCCCGTTGGCTCCCGCAACCGAAAGTGCCAAGCGCTCCGGACCAGTTGTCACCATGCACAAGCCATTGCCAGGAACTGGACCCTCCACTTCTCCAGGACAACACTGCAATCTTCACGCGTCAGTTGCATAGGCGCCACCGTTGGAACCTAAGAATTTGCAGTCAGGAAGCCATCGGACTGATAATTAACCCTTTCATAAACAGTTGCTTTACCCATTACAATTATTACTTTACCCCACACCCATACTGTGCTAGTATCACTTGCCACATCCCTGCTAAACCTAATACCTCCCTGCATGAAGTATTCCCCTGTTAATAAATCTGCTAACCCTTGCTCTGCCTCTTGTCCATCTCTGCATCCTGGGTACCAGCTCACATAGTGAGCATTTTTAAATAGTCAAGTCACAGAATTGTATAGCATTGGGCCGAGTAATTAGAAAATTACGTTTTTCCCACTCAAATAGTTGCTTTGGCCTTAAGTTTTAAGTTTTCAAAAGGGATGAGAAAAAAAAAAAAAAAAAAAAAAAAAAAAAAATATTTGTTACCCAATTTATCCTGAAAACATCAATACCCCATATGTGGTCGAAAACTAAAGTGCAAAGCTCAGAAGGGAAGGGGGAGGAATATTGGAGTTCAAATTTTGCTAGAATGGTTTGAGGGTACCAGGCCACAGGGACTCTGATAGTGAGGTGCCAGAACAGCACAAAACCCCATTTTACAAACTACAACCCTCAATGAATTCATCTAGGAGTGCAGAGAACATATTGACATCGCATATGCCTCAAAATATTATACCATTGGGTGGTGAAGAGTAATTGAATTTTTACCACCAAAATGTTGTTACAGCCCAAAGTTATTTTTTTCTCTTAGAAAAAAAAACAAAAACAAAAAAAAACAAAAAAACACAGCTCGTTGTGCAACTTCTGTAATCGGGAAATAATTGCTTTATTTACTGGTGTGGTGATGATAGGACTACATGGGTGTTTTCCAGAAACAAGCACGTGGATGTTGCATAGTGAAAACTGCAAATCTGCCATTGTAGTATTCATA
Organism: Dendrobates tinctorius; assembly: GCF_039654945.1. Classification (NCBI taxonomy): domain Eukaryota; kingdom Metazoa; phylum Chordata; class Amphibia; order Anura; family Dendrobatidae; genus Dendrobates; species Dendrobates tinctorius. The sequence continues at coordinate 19,779,915 of NW_027361699.1, read as the reverse complement.
CACTAGGCCCAACTTGTGCTTCTGGAGACACACACCTGTAAATTAAGCAGGCTCTCATTACTACATTAATACCAAATATGTGGTTTAAGCATACTGGTTCATTTGGATTTGAGAACGTAGAATTTGCTTGACTTCTTTTGGTGGGGCAAGGATCAATTTCACTTTTGCAGAGACTTTGTACTACCAGTAAGGTGGAACCCCCTAAATTTCCATTGACAGATGATGGACCTGATTGGGGATTTGCGTTTTCGCGGATGGAGCTGAAGCTTTAACCCCTTTCTGACATTAGACATACTATTCTATCCATATGCCCTTGCACAATTTGACCATGGACAGAATAGTACGTGGAAGGGATCGGCCGTGCTCGTGGGGGGGGGGGGGGTTGCAGCCAAGTCAGCCGATTCTCACAACCTGCACTAGGTAGCAGGAGTGGTCACAGACCGCTCCCGCACTTTAAGCCCCGAAATACTGCAATCTAGCAAGATCGCAGCATTCGGGAGCCATGGTTAGCAGGTCACCCGAGCTACTTAGTATAGCGCTGCTTCATCTGCATGCCATAGAAGCAATCAGCCTGCAAAAAATGATTGTCCCATAGTGAGACTAAGTAAAAGGGGAAAAAAAATAAATAAATAATTTAAATTGTAAAAATATATTCATCTCCAAATATTTGAAAGAAAAAAAGTACACATATTTGGTATCGCCGCACCCGTACCGATCCAACCTATTAAACTGTCCCTTTAGGGAACGCCATAAAAAAAGCCAAAAAACAATGCTTTACCATCATACCGCTGAACAAAATGTGGAATAACACGCAATCAAAAAGACGGACATAAATAAACATGGTACAGTTGAAAACGTCATCTTGTCCCACAAAAAAAAGCCGCCATACAGCTCCATCAGCGTAAAAATACAAAAATTATAGCTCCAAATAAAGAGATGCAAAAACAATTTTTTCTATAAAATAGTATTTATTGTAGAAAAGTGCCAAAACAAAAAAAAAAAAAAAAAAAAATTAAATAAGGTATCACTGTAATCGTAGTGACCCGAAGAATAAAACTGCCTTATCAATTTTACCAAACATGGAATGGTATTAAAACTCGCCCCCAAAAGAAATTCATGAATTGTTTTTTTGCTTATTCTGTCTCCCAAACATCTGAATAGAACACGATAAAAGAAAAAAAAAAATATTATATATATATATATATATATATATATATATATATATATATATATATATATATATATATATATATATATATATATATATACACATACATACATATATACACACACACACACACTCACTGGCCACTTTATTAGGTACACCTGTCCAACTGTGTGTTAAGACTTAATTTCTAATCAGCCAATCACATGGCGGCAACTCAGTGCATTTAGGCATGTAGACATGGTCAAGACAATCTCCTGCAGTTCAAACCGAGCATCAGTATGGGGAAGAAAGGTGATTTGAGTGCCTTTGAACGTGGCATAATTGTTGGTGCCAGAAGGGCTGGTCTGAGAATTTCAGAAACTGCTGATCTACTGGGATTTTCACGCACAACCATCTCTAGGGTTTACAGAGAATGGTCCGAAAAAGAAAAAAAATCCAGTGAGCGGCAGTTCTGTGGCCGGAAATGCCATGTTGATGCCAGAGGTCAGAGGAGAATGGGCAGACTGGTTCGAGCTGATAGAAAGGCAACAGTGACTCAAATTGCCACCCGTTACAACCAAGGTAGGCAGAAGAGCATCTCTGAACGCACAGTGCGTCGAACTTTGAGGCAGATGGGCTACAGCAGCAGAAGACCACACTGGGTACCACTCCTCTCAGCTAAGAACAGGAAACTGAGGCTACAATTTGCACAAGCTCATCGAAATTGGACAGTAGAAGATTGGAAAAACGTTGCCTGGTCTGATGAGTCTCGATTTCTGCTGCGACATTCGGATGGTAGGGTCAGAATTTGGCGTAAACAACATGAAAGCTTGGATCCATCCTGCCTTGTATCAACGGTTCAGGCTGGTGGTGGTGGTGTCATGGTGTGGGGAATTTTTTCTGGGCACTCTTTGGGCCCCTTGGTACCAATTGAGCATCGTTGCAACGCCACAGCCTACCTGAGTATTGTTGCTGACCATGTCCATCCCTTTATGACCACAATGTACCCAACATCTGATGGCTACTTTCAGCAGGATAATGCGCCATGTCATAAAGCTCGAATCATCTCAGATTGGTTTCTTGAACATGACAATGAGTTTACTGTACTCAAATGGCCTCCTCAGTCACCAGATCTCAATCCAATAGAGCATCTTTGGGATGTGGTGGAACGGGAGATTCGCATCAGGGATGTGCAGCCGACAAATCTGCGCCAACTGTGTGATGCCATCATGTCAATATGGTCCAAAATCTCTGAGGAATGCTTCCAGCACCTTGTTGAATCTCTGCCACGAAGAATTGAGGCAGTTCTGAAGGCAAAAGGGGGTCCAACCCCTTACTAGCATGGTGTACCTAATAAAGTGGCCAGTGAGTGTGTATATATATATATATATATATATATATATATATCTCTCTCTCTCCATCTCTCTCTCTAGTGCCCGAAAATGGTACCAATAAAAACGTCAGTTCGTCCCACAAAAAGGTACGACCTCACATGACTGTGGGCCAAAATATGGAAAAATTCTAGCTCGCAAAATGTGGTGATGCAAAAACTATTGTTTGCAACAAAAAGCGTCTTTTAGCGTGTGACAGCAGCCAAACATAAAAGCATTAGTTTTCAACCTGGACGGTGCCAAGATGTGACCGTCCACGCTGAACTCCTGGTGAATGAGCTGCTGGGAACGCAGCGTCAGTATCCTCCATGACATCACCCCCGGTTACTGGGTTCCGTTCCCAGCCGGGCTGAGCTGTGGTGAAATCCAGGGTCACTTATAAAGTTCACATACCAGGAAACAGTAGATTAGTTCCAAAAAGCAGACACTTGTTAGGCATTGCCACTGTTAAGGCACATCTAGATAAGTTCCTTGGGGGGGGGGGGGGGGGGGTTTCCACTGTTTAGGCACATCAGAGGCTCTCCAAACGCGACATGACACCCGCAGACCATTACATCAAAGCCTGCATTCCAAAGCATCACTGCTTACATTCCGAGCACAGACGTGTGCTCAAACAGGAGTTTTCTTCCACATATGGGGTACCAGCGTACTCAGGACAAATTGGACAACAACTCTTGGGGTCCAATTTCTCCTATTACCCTTGGGAAAATAAAAATTGGAGGCGAAAAGATCATTTTTGCGGAAAAATATGATTTTTTTTAATTTTACGGCTATACGTTATAAACTTCTGTGAAGCCCTTGGGGGTTCAAAGTACTCACCACATGTCTAGATAAGTTCCTTGGGGGGGGGGGGGGGGGTCTAGTTTCCAAAATGGTGCCATTTGTGAGAGGGGTTTCCACTGTTTAGGCACACCAGGGGCTCTCCAAATGCGACATGGCAGCCACTCTCAATTGCAGCCAATTTTGGTTTGATAAAGTCAAATGGCGCTCTTTCCCTTCCAAGCTCTGTCATGTGCCCAAACAGTGGATTGATTCCCCCCTCCCCCCCACACATGGAGTATCAGCGTACTCAGGACAAATTGCACAATAACTTTTGGGGTCCAATAAAAAAATATATATATATATATATATATATATATATTTGTATCTTCAATAAATTTGTGAAAGGTTTTTTTTTTTTTTTTTTTTTTTAAACATTCCAAAATTTCCTGTGAAATGTTAATAAACTTCTTGAATGTGGTTTTGAGCACCTTCATGGGTGCAGTTTTTAGAATGGTGTCATTTTTGGGTATTTTCTATCATATAGACCCCTCAAAGTAACTTCAAATGTGATGTGGTCTCTAAAGAAAAAAAAAAAACCCACACAGTACAGACCAAAAGTTTGGACTCACTTTCTCAAAGAGTTTTCTTTATTTTCATGACTATGAATATTGTAGATTCACTCTGAAGGCATCAAAACTATGAATTAACACATGTGGAATTATATAATTAACAACTGTGAAACAACTGAAAATATGTCTTATATTCTAGGTTCTTTAAAGTACTAGCCACCCTTTACTTTGATTACTGCTTTGCACACTCTTGGTATTCTCTTGATGAACTTCAAGAGGTAGTCCCCGGAAATAGTTTTCACCTCACAGGTGTGCCCTGTCAGGTTTAGCAAGTGGGATTTCTTGCCTTATAAATGGGGTTGGGACCATCAGTTGTGTTGTGCAGAAGTCTGGTGGATACAAAGGTGATAGTCCTACTGAATAGACTGTTAGAATTTGTATTATGGCAAGAAAAAAAAAAAAAGCAGCTAATCAAAGAAAAACGAGTGGCCATCATTACTTTAAGAAATGAAGGTCAGTCAGTCCGAAAAACTGGGAAAACTTTTAAAGTGTCCCCAAGTGCAGTGGCAAAAACCATCAAGCGCTACAAAGAAACTGGCTCACAGAGGACCGCCCCAGGAAAGGAAGACCAAGAGTCACCTCTGCTGTAGAGGATAAGTTCATCCGAGTCACCAGCCTCAGAAATCGCAGGTTAACAGCAGCCCTGATTAGAGACAAGGTCAATGCCACACTGAGTTCTAGCAGCAGACATCTCTACAACAACTGTTCAGAGAAGACTTTGTGCAGCAGGCCTTCATGGTAAAATAGCTACTAGGAAACCACTGCCAAGGACAGGCAACAAGCAGAGGAGACTTGTTTGGGCTAAAGAACACAAGGAATGGACATTAGACCAGTGGAAATCTGTGCTTTGGTCTGATGAGACCAAATTTGAGATCTTTGGTTCCAACCACCGTGTCTTTGTGTGACGCAGAAAAGGTGAACTGATGGACTCTACATGCATGGTTCCCACTGTGAAGCATGGAGGAGGAGGTGTGATGGTGCTTTGCTGGTGACACTGTTGAGGATTTATTCAAAATTGAAGGCATACTGAACTAGCATGGCTACCACAGCATCTTGCAGCGGCAAGCTATTCCATCCTGTTTGCGTTTATTTGGACCATCATTTATTTTTCATCAGGACAATGACCTCAAACATACCTCCAGGCTGTGTAAGGGCTATTTGACCAAGAAGGAGAGTGATGAGGTGCTACGCCAGATGACCTGGCCTCCACAGTCACCAGACCTGAACCCAATCGAGATGGTTTGGGGTGAACTGGACCGCAGAGTGAAGGCAAAAGGGCCAACAAGTGCTAAGCATCTCTGGGAACTCCTTCAAGACTGTTGGAAGGCCATTTCCGGTGACTAACTCTTGAAGCTCATCAAGAGAATGCCAAGAGTGTGCAAAGCAGTAATCAAAGCAAAAGGTGGCTACTTTGAAGGACCTAGAATATAAGACATTATTTCAGTTGTTTCACACTTTTTTGTTAATTATATAATTTCACATGTGTTAATTCATAGTTTTGATGCCTTCAGAGTAAATCTACAATTTTCTTAGTCATGAAAATAAAGAAAACTCTGAATGAGAAGATGTGTCCAAACTTTTGGTCTGTACTGTATATATCGTGTAAAAATGAGAAATCGCTGGTCAACTTTTAACCCTTATAACTGCCTAACAAAAAAATAAATAAATAAAAAAATTTGGTTCCAAAATTGTGCTGTTGTAAAGTAGACATGTGCGAAATGTTACATACGGTGCCTTGCGGAAGTATTCGGCTCCCTTGAACTTTTCAACCTTTTCCCCACATATCATGCTTCAAACATAAAGATACCAAATGTAAATTTTTGGTGAAGAAACAACAAGTGGGACACAATTGTGAAGTTGAACGAAATTTATTGGTTATTTTAAATTTCTGTGGAAATTCAAAAACTGAAGTGGGGCATGCAATGTTATTCAGCCCCTTTACTTTCAGTGCAGTAAACTCACTCAGAAGTTCATTGTGGATCTCTGAATGATCCAATGTTGTCCTAAATGACTAATGATAAATATAATCCACCTGTGTGTAATCAAGTCTCCGTATAAATGCACCTGCTCAGTGATAGTCTCAGGGTTCTGTTTGAAGCTCAGAGAGCATCATGAAGACCAAGGAACACAACAGGCAAGTCCGTAATACTGTTGTGGAGAAGTTTAAAGCCGGTTTTGCATACAAACTGATTTCCAAAACTTTAAACATCCCAAGGAGCACTGTGCAAGCGATCATATTGAAATGGAAGGAGTACCATACCACTGCAAATCTACCAAAACCTGGCCGTCCATCTAAACTTTCATCTCAAACAAGGAGAAGACTGATCATGGGCCTCTTGGCTGCATCTCTGATCACTCTGGATGAACTGCAGAGATCTACAGCTGAGGTGGGACAGTCTGTCCATAGGACAATCAGTCGTACACTGCACAAATCTGGCCATTATGGAAGTGTGGCAAGAAGAAAGCCATTTCTCTAAGATATCCATAACAAGTGTCGTTTAAAGTTTGCAACAAGCCACCTGGGAGACACACCAAACATGTGGAAGAAGGTGCTCTGGTCAGATGAACCCAAAGTCAAACTTTTTGGCAACAATGCCAAACGATATGTTTGGCTTAAAGGCAACACAGCTCATCACCCTGAACACACCATCCCCACTGTAAAAAATGGTGGTGGCAGCATCATGGTTTGGGCCTGCTTTTCTTCAGCAGGGACAGGGAAGATGGTTAAAATTGATGGGAAGATGGATGGAGCCACATACAGGACCATTCTTGGAGAAAACCTGTTGGATTCTGCAAAAGACCTGAGACTGGGACGGAGATTTGTCTTCCAACAAGACAATGATCCCAAACAAAGCAAAATCTACAATGGAATGGTTCACAAATAAACGTATCCAGGTGTTAGAATGGCCAAGTGAAAGTTCAGACCTGAATCCAATCAAGAATCTGTGGAAAGAGCTGAAAACTGCTGTTCAAACGATCTCCATCAAACTGTTTGCCAAGGAAGAATGGGCAAGAATTTCAGTTTCTCAGTGTACAAAACTGATAGAGACATACCCCAAGCAACTTGCAGCTGTAATTGCAGTAAAAGGTGGCGTAACAAAGTATTAAGTTAAAGGGGCTGAATAATATTGCACGCCCCACTTTTCAGTTTTTGAATTTCTACAAAAATTTAAAATAACCAATAAATTTTGTTCAACTTCACAATTGTGTCCCACTTGTTGCTGATTCTTCACCAAAAATTTACATTTGGTATCTTTATGTTTGAAGCATGATATGTGGGAAAAGGTTGAAAAGTTCCAGGGGGCCGAATACCTTCGCAAGGCACTGTAAGTATTTTATGTGAAATATCTGTGTGATTTAAGGGCATGAAAATTCAAAGTTGGAAATTGTGAAAATTTTCGCCAAACTTCCTTTTCTTTCACAAATAAATGCAAGTCATATGTAAGAAATTTTGCCACTATCATGAAGTACAATATGTCATGAGAAAACAATGTCAGAATCACTTGGATCCATGGAAGCATTCCAGAGTTTTTACCTCATAAAGGGACAGTGGTCAGAATTGTAAAAATTGGCCCGGTCATTAACATGCAAACCACCCTTGGGGTAAAGGGGCCAATTCTACATAACATTTATCTTGCGCTCTACGCTGAGCACTTACCTTGGGGTTGCCATCTGAAAAGAGAAAAAGATGAATGACGTGATTAAGATGAAACCCCTGATGGGTTCAAATCACTATAACAAAGCAGCAGCGTTACTCTGCACTCAGTCTGGCTTCTGTTTAACAATGCCCTTTTCAGAGGTGAACAAAATGGTGGCAGACAGTTTTTAAATAAGATGGATATCGAGAGATCATATGTTAAATGGTGTCCAGTGCCTCCATTTGCCTCATTATAGGCAATCTTCTGCCGGGGGGGGGGGGGGGTTTAGTTTGTATCACGTGTAACAGATTTACACGAAAACCCTGGTGTAAGAGCTCAGCTTAGAGCGCAGGATAAATGCGAGCCTACTGCGATCTTTGGGAGGCTGAATTAACAAATCAACAGCAGGTAAATAATTTTTTTTACATTTTTTTTGTGCCGCTCACCATGCGGTATAAGTGGTTAGTTGACTGGGGGGTTTTTTGGGGGGTGTTTTACTACCATAAAAAAAGTTTTGAATTGCCATATTTTAAGAGCTATATGTTTGTTTTTTTTATTCTAACTTACACCCTCAATAGGACTTTAACTTATTATTCCGTTCACAGATATATTGCATTTCTTTTCCAAACATTTTATTGGGGTTTTAACAATATAAGGGGAGGGAAGGGAAGGAATAGGGAAAAAGGACCAGATGGTCCTAAGTGTAAGAATAGACAATGGATAACAAATCATATATTTCACATATCTTATAACAGTGTGAACAGTAACTACATTAAGAATCAACAAACAAGAAAGGCAATGAAGAAAACAAGATGAACAGAGTGAACCCTAAGGGAACAACTCTATCCAGCGGGACCATTTCTTTGTGAATTTATTAAGATTATTGTTAATTGTAGCCAACTTCTGTTCAGAGGATTTGTGAAGAATAATCTTTTCTTTGATGTCTTGAAATTTAAGGTGATCGGGTTTTTTCCAATGAAAGGCTATTGAATTTTTCGTTACAACAAATATATGAATAACTATGGGGATTGTGGACTGGTCTATGAGATCTTAATTAACTGAGAGAAGAGCTAGTTTGGGTGAAATAGAGATAGGTTTGGTAATCAATTAATTAATAAGATTGGAAACCTCTTTCCACAAGGGCTTAAATAAGGGGGTAATACCAGAAAATGAGAAACTACCATTTTGACCGCAGCCCCTCCAGCAGTCCGCGGAAAACTCAGGATTGATCTTAGAAAGTTTGGCAGGAGTATAGTACCATCTCGATAATATTTTGTGATGAGTCTCCTGTAGAGACATTGAAATGGTAGCGGCGCAAGAAATGTCGCAGGCGCGTTCCCATTCGTTGGGGTCTAGATTTAGGCGAAATTCTGTCCCCCCCCCCCCCCCCCCACTTCAGTAGGTTGTGCATTTTTTACAAGTTCATAACTTATGTATAACTAATTATATAATTGGTCAGAAGTCCAAAAAATATTATGGTTAAGTTTGTTTATAAGATTAGCCACCGGTTCAGAGATTCTAAGTTTTTTCAGCAAGAAGACATCAATTAAGTCCTTCAAAATTGTATATTGGCAAAATGATGAGAAAGGGATATTTGATTTATTTCTAACTTGACTGAAAGGAATATAGAGTGACTCAGAATAAAGATCTTTGAGTTTAGGCATTCCCAAATCAGCCCACATAGGATCAATACCCCGGTTAAAAAGTGAACAAATAGTGTGAAGAGACAAGTTAGAGAAAATCAAATCTGTTCTGAACCCTTTTTGGTCTAGACAATATGTTCCAGGCTTCTATAGTGGTGTGAAAAATGGGATGAGAGTTGGGGGGGGTCCTATTTTGAGGAGACAATTTAGGATTAGGTGAAAAGGGGGGGGGCGGCATTGTTGTTGAAAAAGTATTCTAGAGTAGGGTTCCCCAACTCCAGTCCTCAAGGCCCACCAGCTGATCATGTTCTCAGGATTTTCTTAGTTTGCTCAGGTGATAATTGCATCACCTGTGCAATACAAAGGAAATCTTGAAAACATGATCTGTTCTAGATCATACCAGGCTGGAGGGTTAGGGCGAGGCCACCAAAAAATGCAGATTCAGATGCACAGTTGAAGATTTTTGTTAAATGTGGGGCTAGAAGGGAACCAAAAGACTTGTAGTCGTTAGTAAAGCCGTCTGGGCCTTGAAAGGTTTTAAGTGATTTATAGTATTTAGGATTTCTTTTTCTGTGAATGGAGAAGAAAGGAATTCAACATCATCTAATTTGGGGAGGTTTATTGATGATAAAAAGGATTGAATCTCAGATTGACTTGGTTGGAGCTGGGGGGAATTTTGATTAATGTTGTAGAGATTTTGGAAAAATTTGGCAAACAAATTAGCGATATCTTGGGGGTGGGATAGGAGTATTCCTTTGGGGGAATAAATTGCATCTATTCTGCTTCTACATTTAAGTTTTTTAAGCCTGTTTGTCATGTACCGGGATGGACAATTGAGGTTAGAGTATTGCTTAAATTTGGAGGATTTTAAAGCTGAATCATAAAAGGAGAAGATCAGAGATCTAGGCTCCTGTCTGAGTGTAGAGAGTTCTGATTTTAAAATGGGGCATGGAGAGTTGGTAGAGGCAAGAGAAGATTCTTTGATTTTAAAGGAGGTTTTGTAGATTCACCATTTTATTTCTGTTGAGTTTTTTGAGTCTAGAACAAATTTGTATAAGTAAAGCCCTCAAAACTGCCTAGTGGGCATTCCAATAAAAGTAAGGATTTAAGAGATCCAAGTCATTTTCCTTAAAGTAATTGGATTTGGCAGAAGATATTTCAGAATTTATATTTGGGATATGGCAGAGAGAGAGAGGAGTTACATTTCCAGAGGAATTGCCAGTTAGTAGCTGGGCCTTCTAGAAATTCAGCAACAACTGAGGCGTGATCAAAAATTGATTTAGAGAGAATGTTCACTGATTTAAATATGGGGAGAGAGAAGATGTCGGTCAAGATCACGTCGATCCTAGACGCAGAATTGTGGCGGAGTTGTCAGAGAAGTGGCTAAACTCTATAGAAGTGGAATTCAGACAACGGAAGGTGTCAAAAAATTCATTACTGTATAGCCAATTGAGAGATTCTGACCTGTATCTAGTCGGGGCAGTGGAATCTAGTGAACTGTTGGGAACCATGTTGGAATCCCCAGAGAATAAAGGCCCTGTAACACACAGCGATCTCGCTAGCGAGATCGCTGATTTTGTGACACCACAGTGATCTCGCCAGCGAGATAGCTGTGTGTGTGTGAAGGGGGATCAGCGACTGGCCCCCCTGCTGGTTATCGCTGATCGGCCTGGGCTATTTTTTCAATCGTGGTCTCCCGCTGTCCAGCACGCATCGCTGCGTGTGGCAGTGACAGACCAGCGATCAGCAACACTGGTTTCTTATGCAAACATCAGGTATCCAGGAGCCGCGCGGCTCCTGGATACCCGATGTTTACATTAGAAACCAGCTTGCTCGCTGGTCCTGATCGCTGGAGGGGCTGTCTATGTGACAGCTCATCAGCAATCAGCCTGACAATGTCCCAGCGATTCCATCCATGTCGGATCGTTGGTGGGATCGCTGGGACATAGTTATGTGTAACGGGGCCTTAACAATGAGCCTTTTCTTACCGAATTGATTTTTTTGACTAGCTTATTAAAAAATTTGATTTGCCTTGTTAGGGGAACGCAAGTATTGACAATTTTATATTCTGAATTATTCAACTTACAGATTAAGATGTGGAAATGACCCTTCTCGTCTTTAACTTCATTTATGAATTCAAATGAAAGGGAGTTTCTAATTAGAGTGAACACGCCCTCCTTTTTTTGGGGGTCCAGAGGAGTCAAAGAAATGAGGATAATTTTTGTCCATGAAAACAGGGTGGGAACGGAGTTTGAATTTTGTCTCTTGGAGACACACAATGTCAAAGTGAGATGTATTAATTTCGTTACAAATGGAAAAACGCTTCCTGGGGCCATTAACACCTCTGACTTTGTAAGTGAACAATTTAATTTTCATAAAGAGAGAAATTGGTCCCGATGGGATGTGAAGAGAATGAAGATGAACAAAGCAGTTACTGATGAGATTTAGTCATGCAAAAATACGTTGAAATTAGGAGTGTTAAACAAATATAAAAGTGAACCAACACTTAAAGAAAAATAGAATAATATAATACAGAAAATCTAAATAAGTAACTCGATAGCACTGAGAGGGAAACCAAAGAAAATGGTTCTCCTTGTGCTGGGGGAAAAGTTCATGCAGCGCAAGGCTAAGGAAACCCTCATTAGTAGCCATACCAAATATGTAGAACAAAACAAATGTACAAGAAAAGCACAATATCAAATTATATAATATCAGACAACCCAAAGACATAAATTACAATAGGCTCAAGTGACATGTCTTGGACCTGCAGAAGAAACTGTAGGAACAGAAGAAATGACACCCTGAGATTTCAAAAAGAGGAACCCCTCCTCAGGGGAAAATTGCATTTCTCCCCTTGTAATTAAAAATTAGGTATAGAGGAAAGCCCCATTTGTAAAGAAGGCCCCTCTCCCTCAAAACGGAGGTGCGCAATCAAAAGGGTTTCCGACCTTCAATAGTCGCTTTAGATAGATCAGTAAACAACTTTAGATGTTGATATGGTTCTGGGAATCCTCCCTAAATTCTTACCAAATTCTGAATTTTTTCTTTAATGTGGTAAAAATGAATTTTCAGTATGACGTCTCTGGGTAGGTCTTTAGGGATGAAAGGAGGCTTAGGAAGGCGATGGATACAATCAATGATAAGATCCGAATCATCCTCCTAAAAATCCCCTTAACATAGTCAGAGAGCTTAATGGACGATACATCTTCCGATATTCTCCTAATCTGGATATTAATACGACGGGAGCGGTCCTCCATATCCACCAATTTAAGCTTTAATGGTGCATCTCAGATTTGAAATCAGACTGGTGTTTCTGAGATCGCTTATTTGATTTCTCCAAGTCACCCAACCGGACCTCATGGTTATCCAACCTTGAAGTAAAATGCTCAAGAACCTCTTGGAAAATCTGGTTATCCATGTCCAGACGCAACCTGGTGCTAAGTTTTTCAACTAGACTGTTCATACATGCCTCAAGGCAAATTACTTCAGGAAAGGCCCCAGAAGACAAAGAAGGCATAGCCATTTCCTCCGGCCTTAACCTGGGCTTTTTTGTTTTTGGAGTAGGGTTGGGGGAAGTAGTATTTGAATCCTCCACCGAGGAATTGACAGTGGTGGACTGCGTACTTCCCCAACCCGAGGAACCCTTCCTTTTTGAGGAGGAAGAGAGATACATGGTCTCAGTACAAATATTGGAAGAGACATGTCACATTTAAATCTGATGAGCAAGCCGTATGTGTAGACGAGGAAGGAGAGAGGATGGTGAGGGCGCCCCCGCTCAATAGGAGAACGATATTTAAAATCGGACTCAATGAATTGACAGTCTTTTGAAGAACCCCGACCAGCCTTCAACTCCTTAGCTTGTTTGAGCTCTAGAAGCACCAGAAGATTTGGTCATAGGCAACTTAGAGGCGAGATGACTCATTATGGGAAGCGATTTGATAAAGAACCAATGAAGGCGAAGGAATCAAGTTTTAAAACAAAATTCCTTGAAAAACCCCTTTAAAAGTTCCTTTAAAAGAGCACTGCGAGTAAAATCAATTGGCGAGATAAGGATAGTCAGATCCCTAGAAATAGGGCCAAGGGAGGAATTACCATCTAAAGCAAGAAATAAAGCTGATCACCTCTCCTACTCACCCTCCCAATATAAAGTATCAAATATTATAAATAAAAGTAAAATATATATGAGAAATTATGAACTAGGTATAATATCACCAGAAGGGGAGGAGGAGAGAAAATGCAGGTGGGGCAAAGAAATGACACTAGCAGGCTACAAAAGGCAGTCACTCAGTGTCCCATATACTCCGGCAGCTGACCAGCACCTGAATGAAGAGAAACTGAAGATTACCCCACCAACAAAATGGCCGACTCCAGCAGCGGTGACAGTGGGAGGAAAGAAGATGGTGCCCGCAGCTGTGCCTCACAGGTACTTCACCACCAGCGTGTTTATGGAAAACCTGAAAAGAAGGAAAGGGGAAAAAAAAAAAAAAAAAAAAAAAAAAAAAACCCACACACCAGGCCGGGCAGGGGCACCTCCAGAGAAGATCCACAGAGAGCTTCCAACAAGTAGGTGCCAGCAGCAGCTAGAATAAAGATGAATGCTGAAGTCTTATCCCACGAACAAGATGGCCGACGCCAGCAGCAGCTACAGTGGGAGAAAACATGGCGCCCACAGTCAGATGTCACCGGACCTTCACCGCCGGTGTGCCTGGTGAAGACGCCAACAGAGGAGGACGAAAAGTATTAAGTTACGTACCGGTAACGGTATTTTTCGGAAGCCCATGTCAGCACTACGAGAGAGGGGATCCGCCCTTCGGGAACAGGAAACCTACAGATACAAAAGGGCGGCACCTCTCCCACGCATCAGTTGGATTACAGAGCTTGAGAGGCTACCATGGTTAGTACACCGCATATACAACCTATCTATCCTATTTACAATTCTTTAAACCATCTCCCACATAAGTTGAACTCGCGAAAACAATCCTCTAAAGGGGTGCACCCTTCTACGTGAACAAGGGAGGGAACTAAGGGTGCTGTCATGGGCTTCCGAAAAATTCCGTTACCGGTACGTAACTTAATACTTTATTCGGACTCCCATGACAGCACCACGAGAGAATTACAGAGATGTAAACTAATTTAGGGAGGGACTACAGCCTGCAGCACCCTTATCCCGAAGGTGAGATCTGAGGAGGCACCCATGTCTAACCGATAGTGGTTAAAAAAGGTGGAAGGAGATGACCAGGTGGCCGCCTTACATATCTGCAAAAAAATCCCTCTTTGTGGGAGAACAGACAATTCGCGGCGCCCTAAGTGCGTAAACACAATATAGTAGTCTTTAAAGGGTGCACAATTTTATGCACTCACCTGATAGAAGACTAATATAGCTTTGGATTATGTATCTTCAAAAATCCTTCCTTTTGGGATACTTCTCAGAAGACAGGGCTTGCAGCTTGCCTCGGGTGGATCCAAGTGAAAGAGCCAGGTTCAGGCTCACACAGGATGAGTAAATCAAGAAAAACACATCCAGCCCATAAACGGCAGCGCTTCCCAGGACTCACATCCAAAGATGATATTCCATATTTTTTTATTTCATAGGTTAAAAAAGAGATACGCGTTTCGGCTACAGTGTATATCCTTCATCAGGTATCATAAAAACACAGTACAAATCCTAATAGTATAAAATTCAGTTACACTTATATATAGTAGCAACCTTTTATCCCAGTCTCAGAAACTTGATTTAGCGTGTGGACCAAGTTCAGGAACACACCCACTGATTGATCCAACCTTGACAACATGGATGCAAGACAAAAAAAAAAAAAAAAAAAAAAAAAAAAAGCAACGTTCAAACTCTCTCTATGATATCATTCAATCCATCGTCTGGGAACATTATATCCAAATGGATTGAATGATATCATAGAGAGTTTGAACGTTGCTTTTTTTTTTTCTTCTTCTTCTCTCTGGGGTTTTTTTTTCCTTTTGGGTTTTTTTTTTTTTTTGTCTTGCATCCATGTTGTCAAGGTTGGATCAATCAGTGGGTGTGTTCCTGAACTGTGTTCCTGAACTTGGTCCACACCAGTCTGAGACTGGGATAAAAGGTTGCTACCAGGGCTGTGGAGTCGGTAAGCCAAACCTGCGACTCCGAATCCTCAATTTCCCTTACACCGACTCCCACACATATTGCTTATATTTAAGTGAAAAATTTATTGTAGTACAATGTGAACCTCAGACATTTAATCATTTTTATGATCCAATAATCAAGATATTTAGATAGAACAGAATATATATTGGTGTACTACCTGGTTTTCATTCTTTTTGGTACAGATACGATATGGATAGACAGATATGGATAAATGGATAGATAGAGCAGATTTCTAATCTGCTTTTGCTATTGAAAACATTATCTATGAGCTCAAAAACCTTTCAGGTGATGCAGTTTTTTAAAAAGATGATCAGCTTTTGCAGCTGAAAAACGTATCCTCAAAAAACACAGGAAAAACGCTGTGTGTGAATGTAGCCTTAGATCAGGAATAGAACAGCCATTTATAGGACATTTCATAACTTTCCCAAACTCCTATGAAAAAATATTCAGCATATTCTGCATTGAATTACTGTTCCCAATTTATTATATATTTTAGGAGTCGGTCCATTTTATACCGACTCCAACTCCACCAAAATGAGCACCGACTCAGACTCCACGACTCCGACTCCACAGCCCTGGTTGCTACTATATATAAGTGTAACTGAATTTTATACTATTAGGATTTGTACTGTGTTTTTATGATACCTGATGAAGGATATACACTGTATCCGAAACGCGTTGTATCTCTTTTTTAACCTATGAAATAAAAAAATATGGAATATCTTTGGATGTGAGTCCTGGGAAGCGCTGCCGTTTATGGGCTGGATGTGTTTTTCTTGCCTTACATATCTGGTCAATTGATACTCCCGATCTCTCTGCCCAGGATGATGCCATGACACGAGTGGAATGCACCCTCAGGTTCTGTGGAGCCGGACCGCCACATGCTGTGTAGGCAAGAGAGATAGCCTCCCTAATCCACCTCGCTAACGTGCATTTTGACACTCTATACCCTTTCCTGGGACCTTGGAAGGATAAAAATAATGCGTTCTCCTTCCTCCAAGGATCTGTGGCTGCTAAATATTTAAGTAGGCATCTCAACATCTAGAGCCTGAAGTTTTTGTTCTTTAGGATTGGTTGGATTAGGGAGGAAGGATGGCAGAACTATTTCTTGTGTCCTATGAAAAGGAGATGCTACCTTGGGAAGGTATGCCGGGTCTGGCCTTAGGATTACTCTATCCTCTAAGAATTCTGTGTACGGGGGCAATCTGGAAAGTGCCTGTATGTCGCCTATTCTATGTGCAGATGTTATTGCTACCAAAAAGGTTGTCTTAAGTGATATTTTTAGTGAAGCAGAATCCAGAGGTTCAAACAGTTTCTCTGTCATGGCTGTCAGCACTAAATTTAAGTCCCAAGGCATACACCTATCTTTGGGTATGGGTCTCGATCTGGTAACTGCCTTAATGAATCTTGCTACCCAATGGTTGCCGGCAATGTCGCATGCAAATAGGGCCCCTAAAGCTGAAACTTGTACTTTCAATGTACTAGTGGAAAGGCCCAACTCGAGACCCCTCTGGAGGAATTCTAGAATCTGTTTTACGGGTATTCCATCCCTGATATTAAACTCACAGGTGGACAGGAATCGCCTCCAGGTTCTAGCATAGATACCTGTGGTGGTTTGTTTCCTACTTTTTAGGAGTGTATCGATTACATTTTTTGAGAACCCTCCATCCCTCAATAGTGTCCTCTCAAACACTATGCCGTCAAACGGAGTCCCGCTACTTGTGGGTGGTTGACTGTCCCCTGGTAGAGTAGATCTGGAAGGTTCGGCAGTACCCAAGGATCGCTTACTGACATGGTCCTCAACCATGCAAACCAGGTCCTCCTGGGCCAGAAGTGGGCAATCAATATGACTCTTGCCCCGTCTTCCCTGATCTTCCTCACTACCAGAGGTAGAAGGTTCAAAGGCGGAAAAGCATAAGCCAGCGAGAAGTCCCATTTTATTAGGAGGGCGTCCACGACCAGTGGATTTTCCCTGGGATTTAGGGAACAGAACGTTTTCTCCTTCCTGTTTTCTTTGGTGACAAAGAGGTCCACGTCCGGTTGACCCCATTTGCGGACAATCTGGTTGTAGATGTCTGAGTTTAAAGCCCATTCTCCCTGCTTTAGGGCCCTGCGGCTTAGAAAGTCTGCCTTCATGTTGTCTTTTCCGCTGGTGTGGAGCGCGGTTAAAGATAGAACATTTTTCTCTGCTATCTGAAGGAGACGTTCCGTTATCCGCATCAGGGCGTTGGAGCGGGTTCCACCTTGGTGGTTGACATAGGCTACCGCTACCTGGTTGTCCGAAAGCATCCTCACATGATGGCCCTGTAGATACATAATGAGTTTTTTAATGGCCAATTCAATCGCCAGCAGCTCCCTCTGGTTAGATGAGATCTCAGCATCGGAGTCCCACTGTCCCTGTACCACTTTGTCCCCCATATGGGCCCCCCCAACCCCAAGGACTAGCGTCTGTGGTTATTACGCGGGTTCTGTATCACCCAGGGCACCCCCGAGACTAAATTTCCGACATCGAGCCACCACCTAAGAGATGTAATAGTTGAGGGGCTTAGCAATACCTGACCCCGCAAGAAGCCCTCTAAGGTTCTGCTATTAACCAGGACGTCTTTCTGAAGGGCCCTAGTGTGGAATTGTGCCCACTTGACCGCTGGGATACATGAGGTTAGGGAGCCTAACAGGGACATGGCCTGCCTGAGGGTCATGGAGGGTCTATCGATTGCCCGAAGAACCTGCTGCTGTATCTGCTGTAATTTATCTACGGGTAACAGACACTGCTGAGCTTCTGAATTTAACCGCAAGCCTAGAAACTTCTGGACCTTTAAGGGCTGAAATCGGGACTTCTCGCAATTTATTATCCATCCGAGGTTCTCTAATCTGGACTTAGCTTTTTTTTTTTTATCTGAGAAAGACAATGGTCCACCGAATTTCCCACAATCAAAAAATCATCCAAGTATGGGATAATTAAGATGTCAACTTCCCGTAAATAAGCCATAACTTCGGCCACTATTTTTGTAGATACCCGGGGCGCTGCTGAGAGACCAAAGGGAAGGGATCTATATTGATAATGACGGATTATACAGTCTATTGATACCGCCACTCAGGAACTGCTGGAAATCTGCGTGGATGGGCACATGATAGTATGCGTCTTTTAAGTCCACTACCGCTATAAAACACCCTTCAAACAGAATCTTTATTGTAGAACTAATGGATTCCATTTTAAAGGTGCGTTTAACCAAAAATTCATTAAGGAAACGTAAATTAATAATCGTTCTGAATGTTTTATCCGGCTTTTGGATTAGGAATAAGGGAGAGAAGAACCCTCTTCCTCTCTCAGACTCTGGAACCTCTATCAGAACGTTCTTTAGACACAGGTTCAAGACCTCCGCTTCTAAAGCCGCTTGCTCGAAGGGTGAAGACCTTAAGGGTGTTGGTTTAAAGGTATCCCGTGGGACTTGAGTGAACTCCAACCTGAGTCCGGTGGATATCACATTCCACACCCAGTCACTATTGGTGACCTGTAGCCATGCTGGGAGGAAGGATGACAGTCTACCCCCCACGGGAATTGCTAGTCATTGGTTCTGTCTTTTTCGCTCTCTCAACGAGCGTCTGAAAATTGAGCCCGTACCTCTTCTCCTTCTATCCACCCATCTGGGACGGTCTCTATTATTAGGTGAAGGGTTACGCCTTCTCCCTTGACCGAATCTCCTATTAAAGGGACGTCGGTAAGATGCGGACCAAAGATTTAGGAATTTTTTCTTATCATCCCCGGCCTTCTCCAGTAGTTCGTCCAGGACTGCGCCGAATAAATATTCCGCCTCACACGGGATAGTACAGAGTTTCGCCCTGGACTAAATATCTCCCGGCCAGCACTTCAGCCACAGGGCTCTCCGAGCCGCATTAGAGAGTCCTGCTGCCCTGGCGGCCATTCTGGCTGTATCAGCCGAGGCATCCGCTAGGAAGGCTGCGCCATCCTGGATTATTGGTAGGGCCCCAAGGATTGCCTGTCTAGATGTTCCTTGTTTTAACTGCAACTCTAACTGGTCCAACCAGACCACCATGGACCTGGCTGTGCAAGTCGATGCTACTGCTGGTCTTAAAAATACCTGGGAAATGGCAGCCGGTTCCTTAAGGAAGGTATCTGCCTTCCTGTCTAGAGGATCTTTAAGGGACCCCATGTCCTCAAAGGGTAGCGAGGATCTTTTCGATGCTTTCACAATAGCTGCATCTAATTTGGGGGCCTTGTCCCAAGTATTCATTGCTGAATCGTCAAAGGGATATCTCCGCTTGAGGGCTGGTGGTAGCGACCCTCTTTTATCTGGCTTTTTCCACTCTCTGCGGATGAGATCCTGGATCTTTTCGTTTAGTGGGAAGACCCTACGCTTCCTCAGCTCCAGCCCCCCGAACATAACATCCTGCATGGATAATTGAGGCTTCGGCTCCTCCACCTCCATTGTCCCTCTGACCGCTTTTACCAATTTGTCTACTCGGTCGAGCGGCAGGCAAAACCAACCAGAGTCCTCTTCTTCTGAGGACGAGGGAGATGAAATATGGGAGCCCTTACTTCTCCTCCACTCTGTCGAGGAATCCGACTCCACCGGGTCCTCACCCCTTACACGCTCTGGTTGGGACAGGGATTTTAGGGTTTCCATCATCTCTGCCCTTACTATATCCCTTAACACGCCGCTACTGCGGGCGACTCCTCTGCCACTGTCTGCTGGATACAGGGGGGACATAACTTTTTGGGGCATGAGTCTGGTAACGGGCATACACAGAGTGCGCATTCCCTGTGTCTGGTTTTACTCGTAGCTTTCTTCCCCTAGAATAAAACACAGAAGGAGGCCCCGTCACTGAGTGAACATTCACGAAGATCACTTACCAGTGCCACAATAAAGTACCGGAGAATGAGGGGGATTTCTCTCAGTCGATGCTCCTGTCCGCCTAGAGGAGCTTTTATGACTGGACTGGTCACTTCATCCCGGACGCTGCTTACTGTCACGGGCCTCTTTCTTCTTCTGTTTGACCTGCCTAAGGTCATCCAGGAGCGGCAGTGAAGATTGTCGCTGCTGCTCGCTCTCCATTACTGGCTTGCAATAATGTGGCCAAGGCAAGGCACCCATCTAGGGTCCTGCCTATATACCCCTCCTACGGACAGCAGATTTCCTCCTGCCGCGCCCTCCCCCCTAATAGGGCCCCCCTCCCCAGCTGGCGCCGCTTTGGGCAGGGGAACCGGCGCTTACCGGCGTCCTCCCAATGGACGCCACCATCTTGGGTCTCCGCGCCTGCGCCGTGGCGCCGCCGACCCGGAAGCGCCCCCAGGCTCCGCCCCCTGACGTCACCGCGACGTAACCGGAAGTCACGCGGGACGCCCGGGCGCTCCACCATGGAGCGCTCCCCGGCCCCAGCGCCCTGCAGCTGCACCGGCCCCCCTCAATCCACCACCGGAGCTGGGAGCCCCCGGGGGGCATACTTACCGGCGGTGGCGCCCATATGGAGACGGACCTCCTCCGGAAACAGCTCCCTTCTGTATCCACCACCGCCGTGCCACCCATCCTGGGCCACCGTGGCGTCCTCCAGGAGCTCCGCACCAGGCCGAGGTAGGAGACCCCCCCTCGCTACCTATACCGGCCGGCCGGCCTGGGATCCGGTCTGTAGGATCCCGTCCCCTCAGGAACAGGAAACCAACTGATGCATGGGAGAGGTGCTGCCTTTTTGTATCTGTAGGTTTCCTGTTCCCGAAGGGCGGATCCCCTCTCTCGTGGTGCTGTCATGGGAGTCCGAATAAACCACCCGTTCAGGTAGGGGCAACCTCAGAGGAGTCTCAGTGAAATCCAGCAGAATTCCTTTGCCCGTTTCATATAATGGCCGCAGACCACGATGACGTCATAGGAAGGAGGAGAAAGGCAACAGCGCTGCAGCCCTGACAAGATCTTCTGAGCTGGTGTGCCTGATATAAACAGGGTCTAAAGAGGGCGAAAACCCCCTAAGAAGGTCAACAGGGGTATTCTGAAGAAAAGCCCACAATGAGAAAAAAAAACAAAAAAAAACACACCACACAATATTTATAGTTATAAGCCGCATTGCTATGGAAACCAGCGGCCAGCAGTATAATCTATGCGGTTATGTCCATAAAAAAAAAAAAAAAAAAATATACAGGCCAGAAAAATCCTTTAACCCCTTTCTGTCATGTGACGTACTATCCCGTCCATGTGCTCTGGGACTTAATCTCCAGGGACGGGATAGTACGTCACAGCGATCAGCGGCGCCCACGTGGTGAGCGCCACTGAGTGCGGCCAGGTGTCAGCTGATTATCACAGCTGACACCCGGCACACTGTCCGGGGCGGTCACGGACCGCTCCCGACACGTTAACCCCTTGCACACCGTGATCAAACACGATCGCATCGTGGTATACCGGGGGTTAAAGGGAAGCATTGACAGGGAGGGAGCTCCCTCTGTGCTTCCCTGAGCCCCCCACAGCAGCGCAATGTGCAGCGCTGCTGCGGGGGGGCTCCATCCCTGTAGGTCCCCGAATCTAAGATGGCGACGGGGACCTGCAGGGAGCTGGCTTCCTCAGTGCCTGCAAAGCGCAGGCATGAGGAAAGCCTGTGCAGTGCCTGTGCCAGATCGCTGATCTGTCAGTGATGTGACAGATCAGCGATCTGTCACAAGACAAGTATGTCCCTCCTGGGACAATGTAATAAAGTTAAAAAACTTATAAAAATAATTAAAAAAAAAAAATCCCTAATATTTTTTTTTTTTTTTTTTCCCAAAAAATGAATTTAATAAAAGTACACAAATTTGGTATCGCGCCCTATAAAACTGTCCCACTAGTTAACCCCTTTAGCGAACCCCTTAAAAAATAAAGATAAAAAAACACTAAGCAAAAAAATAATTTATCATACCGCCAAACAAAAAGTGCAATAACGCGCGTTCAAAAAGACGCATATAAACATCCATGGTACCGCTGAAAACGTCATCTTGTCCCGCAAAAAACGATCCGCCATACAGCGTCATCAGTAAAATAAAAGTTATTGCTCGAAGAATAAAGCATTGCAAACATTTTTTATATAAAATTGTTTTTGTTTTTATTGC
Source organism: Dendrobates tinctorius (assembly GCF_039654945.1). Classification (NCBI taxonomy): domain Eukaryota; kingdom Metazoa; phylum Chordata; class Amphibia; order Anura; family Dendrobatidae; genus Dendrobates; species Dendrobates tinctorius. The sequence goes on along the minus strand of NW_027361699.1, from coordinate 19,757,482 downwards.
ATAAAAGCACCAAAACATTGAAAAAAAAAATAAATAATCGGAATAAAAAGCGATCAAAAAATGTCACGTGCCAAAAATGGTACCAATAAAAACGTCAATTTGTCCCGCAAAAAATAAGACCTCACATGACTCGGTGGGTCAAAATACGGAAAAGTTAAAGCTCTCAAAATGTGGTGCTGCAAAAACTATTTTTACAATAAAAAGCGTCTTTTAGCGTATGACAGCTGCCAAAAATAAAAACCCACCATAAATAGTAAATCAACACCCCTTTACCTTAGTTAGGGAAAAATAATAAAATTAAAAAAAATGTATTTTCCTCATTGGGGTTAGAGCTAGGGTTAGGGCTGAGATTAGGGTTAGGGGTGTGTTGGGGTTAGGGTTGGCGTTACAATTGGGGGTTTCCACTATTTGGGCACATCAGGTGCTCTCCAAACGCTGGTTTTTGTTCATTCTGCGTCCCAAAAATCGGAATAAAAAGCAACCAAAAGATGTCATGTGCCCGAAAATAGTACCAATAAAAACGTCAACTCGTCCCGCAAAAAAAAATAAGACCTCACATGACTCGGTGGGTCAAAATATGGAAAGATTATAGCTCTCAATATGTGGTGATGCAAAAACTATTTTTACAATAAAAAGCGTCTTTTAGCGTGACAGCTGCCAAAAATAAAAACCCGCCATAAATAGTAAATCAAACCCCATGTTATCATCCCCTTAGTTAGGGAAAAATAATAAAATTAAAAGAAAATGTATTTATTTCCATTTTCCCATTAGGGTTAGGGCTGAGATTAGGGTTAGGCCTCATACTCACTGGCGATTAAGTCGTACGATTGCAATCCGACCCATGTTAGTGAATGGGTGACATCTCACTTGCGATTTTTTTGTCAGCCAAAATCGGTCTGAGAAAAAAAAAAAAAAAAAAAAAAAACGCAGCATGTTGCGATTTGCAGCGATTTTGGTCAATAGAAGTCAGTGGGTGCGATTAAGAAAACGGACCATCCGTTTTTAACGGATTACACCACCATTCTGTGGTATAGAACACTGTAAATGGTCCTGTAAATGACTGTAGAAAAAGATTGGCTGGGGAAAAAAAAAAAAAAAAAAACGCATAGAAATCTCCTGTTACCCTTAGGAAAATAAAAAATTGGGGGCAAAAATATCATTTTTGTGGAAAAAAAATGATTTTAATTTTCACGCCCGGGCGTTATAAACTTCTGTGAAGCACTTGGGGGTTCAAAGTGCTCACCACACTTCTAGACAAGTTCCTTGGGGGGGGGGGGGGGGGGGGATCTAGTTTCCAAAATGGGGTCACTTGTGGGGGTTTCCACTGTTTAGGTACATCAGGGGCTCTCCATTCCAGCCAGTTTTGCATTGAAAAAGTCAAATGCGCTCCTTCCCTTCTGAGCTCTGCCATGCGCCGAAACAGTGGTTCCACCCCACATATCAGGTATCAGCGTACTAAGGACAAATTGCTCAAAAACTTTTGCAGTCCAATTTCTCCTGTTACCCTTGGTAAAATAAAAAAAAAAAAAAAAAAAAAAAAAAATTGAATCTGAAGTTTTTTTTTGTGAAAAAAGTTAAATGTTAATTTTTTTTTTTAATTAGTCAAAAAATTCCTGTGACGCACCTGAAGGGTTAATAAACTTCTTGAATGTGGTTATGAGCACCTTGAGGGGTGCAGTTTTTAGAATGGTGTCACTTTTGGGTATTTTCTATCATATAGACCCCTCAAAGTGGCTTCAAATGTGATGTGGTCCGTAAAAATAAAATGGTGTTGCAAAAATGAGAAATCGCTGGTCAACTTTTAACCCTTATAACTTCCTAAACAAAAAAAAAAAAAAAAAAAAAAAAATTTTGGTTCCAAAGTTGTGCTGATGTAAAGTAAACATGTGGGAAATGTTACTTATAAGTTTTTTGTGTGCCGTATCTCTGTGATTTAAGGGAATAAAAATTCAAAGTTCGAAAATTGCAAAATTTTAAAATTTTTTGCCAAAATTCCTTTTTTTTTTTTTTCACAAATAAACGCAAGTTATTTGAATGAAATTTTACCACTAACATGAAGTACAATATGTCACGATAAAACAATGTCGAGATCCATGGAAGCGTTTGAGTTATTACCTCATAAAGGGACAGTGGTCAGAATTGTAAAAATTGGCCTGGTCATGAACGTGCAAACCACCCTTGGGGGTTAAGGGGTTAATTTAACAAGGACTATGAAAAATAAAATAAAAAGAAACCCCAGAAGAGCAGTATACAGTTAATATAGATGAAATTACCTCAGAGAAGCAAGGCAACACAAAGGAATCAAAAAAAAAAAAAAAAAAAAAAAAAAAAAAAAAACCCATGCAAAAAAAAAAAAAAAAAAAAAAAAAAAAAAAGTCAGAAAGTCATACAATTGATTAAATAATAAAAAATGTTTTAATAGGGAAACGTCTGTTCGTAGAGTTTATTTTACCTCAGAAAAGCAAGGTCTCACATGGGCCAACCGTTAAATGACGCCATTTTAGCAGTCTGTCACCTTGAAAAAAAAAAAAAAAAAAAAAAAAAAAAAAAAGGATAAACAATCCCAGGAAAATCCGTTAAAGACGGGAAACGTCTCAAAATGTGCAGAAAAAAATTCTGAATAAAAATATGAACGGAAGCAAAAATCTTCAAAAAAAGTTGCGTTGTATGTAGCGTTAGAAGGTTACCTCAGGAGCTCGCACGTATTGCAACCTACATCACCTGTGGCTAGGTCACACCCTCAGATATTGCATTTCAATGCAACAACACTGCAATGTATAATACCCCTTTGTGTAACAGTGAGAGAACACCTTTTAGACCATGCTGCTGGTATGGTTTGACAGGTCACCAAAGCTGGCAAACCTGAAAGTCGCCATTTGACAACGGTTGGCAGGGGATGCCGATAGCGATGGAAAGGGAGCCCACAACCTCTCCCTGCCTTCTAAATGCAGTGATAAATATTACTTGCAGCATTGAGGGTTAAACAACTAGGAAATGTGCAGTCACAGCCACTGGATGTGACACCAGTGGCTCGGCTATCACTTAGGCAGAGCGCCTGTGCCCACACGGTTGCCAGGATGTACCAGTACATAATGTGTTGGGAAGAGGTTAAAAAAAAAAATGGTACAGGCTTACAATAAGCCACACACAGCCACTGTCAAGAATGCTGGGATGTCTGACAAAAAGAACCTACACAAACAAAACCCAAGAGAAAAGTAAACATCAGCATGTGCAGGGTTAAACAAACCAAAAAATACCCCACACACTAATGTCTATTTAGCATCCAGAACTAGTTTTACTAAAGATTCAGCTTATAGTCAAAGAACTGGTGAATATGCAGCATACAAATACTTTATATACTCGTGTATAAGCCGAGATTTTCAGCCCTTTTTTTGGGCTGAAAGTCCCTCTCAGCTTATACACTAGTCATATACCGGGGGGGGGGGGGGAAATCGGCAGGGGAGGGGGGAGCGGTGGTGTCAGATCATACTCACCCTCTGCAGACCCCCTGCTTGTTCCATGTTGTCGGCGCTGCTCTTCCTTCCTGCTTCAACTGTCAAGTGTAACCACTCCTTAAATATGCGCATATTTAATGAGCGGTACCACGTGACGGCTGAAGCAGGAAGGAAGAGCAGCGCCGACAACATGGAACAAGCAAGGGGGGCGAGTATGAACAGGGGGAGGCATATTCACCTGTCCCTGCGCTCTGCTGTCTTGCGTCCGCTACAGTGACATTCAGGTCAGAGGGCGCGATCGTGCCTGCCTGCACAGTCACTGCAGAGCGCAACGCTGATGAGCAGGGGGCAGCGACCAAGGTGAGTATACAGTTTTTGTTTGTTTTTTTTGGTAACAGAGGCAGCAGCAACAATATGATGGGGCCACACGCTGCGCAGCATCATCTGGGGCCACTCGCTGCGCAGCATCATCTGGGGCCACTCGCTGCGCAGCATCATCTGGGGCCACTCGCTGCACCCTCGGCTTATACGCGAGTCAATAAGTTTTCCCCATGTGTGCCAAAATGGGGGGGGGGGGGGGTTTGCTTATACACGAGTATATACGGTAAGTGATTTTTAATCATAAGGCCGGGGTCACACTAGCGATTGAAGCGGTCAAATGCAATGCGTAAAAGAAAAAAAAAAAAAAAAAAAAAAAATAATATATATATATATATATATATATATATATATATATATATATATATATATATATATATATATATATATCGCATTGCATTCGAACCCATGTTATTCTATGGGGCAGCTCACATCATGCTATTTTTTTATCGCATCCGATCCTCGGACCGAGACAATCGCAGCATGCTGCGATTGTCACCGATTATCGGATTCCCCAATGCAAGTCTATGGATGCGATAAAAAAACGCATGGAAAACGCACCAAATGTGTGACTTGCGATTAAATCGCACAACTTCTCCAGGTCTACAGGATAGGGCATCAGGCATTGGCATTGGATGTCAATTTGATGCTTAGATGCGATTAAAATTGGTTCCTTGCCGGAAAATGGGATGAGAGACGGATATCTGGCCAAGAATTCTTTGTGCGATTTCGTACCGTTAAAATGGGACCGATTTTTTAATGGTTGTGTGTGACTCCAGCCTAACTCCAAAAATTGCTATGAAATTGTAAGGCTACCTTGGGAAGGCAGGCCAGGTCTTAAAACAATCCTATCATTTACATACAAGGCAGTTTTATTGACAAGGCCAGAATATCCGTCACCCTATGGGCTGAGGTTAGTGCTACCAAAATTACTATTTTTAAAGAGGTAAGATAATTAACAGATCCTGTAACAGTTCAAATGGATCTTTGGTGAATGACCCTAGAATACATGTAGGTCCCATGGAGGAACCCTTGGAATTGGTACTGGATCTGTCTCAGGATTTTCTAAAATTTCAATATATATTTATTAGCTGTGAGATAACAATTGAATCATCCATCCAGGGCTGAACACCTAAGGCTATGTGCACACGCTGCGGATACTGCTGTGTTTCCGCAGCGGTTTTGGCCCTGCGGAAACGCAGCAGTTCCGCACACATGGTACAGTACCATGTTAGCCTATGGCATTACAAATACGCTGTGCTCACGCTGTGTTTTTTCCGCGCGGTTTACAAACCGCAGCATGTCAATTGTTTGTGCGGATTCCGCAGCGATTTCACACCTTTAACATAGTAGAGGTGTGAAACCGCAGGCTAATCAGCAGGAAAACTACAGGTCACTTTACCTGCGGATCCGCGTGGAAAAACCTGCAGGTGAATCCGCAGCGTGTGCACATAGCCTAAACCTTGAGGGGATTTGTAGCCAACCCCTAGCTCAAACCCCTTCTGGAGGCATTCTAAAATGATCTGAGATTAACCTCTTTATCCCCCAAGGGTGGTTTGCACGTTCATGACCGGGCCAATTTTTACAATTCTGACCACTGTCCCTTTATGAGGCAATAACTCTGAAACGCTTCCATGGATCCCGGTGATTCTGACCTTGTTTTCTCGTGACATATTGTACTTCATGTTAGTGGTAAAATTTCATTCATATAACTTGCGTTTGTGGAAAAAAGAGAAATTTGGTGAAAATTTAGCAATTTTCCAACTTTGAATTTTTATGCCCTTAAATCACAGATATAGCACACAAAAAAAAAACTTAATAAGTAACATTTCCCATATGTTTACTTTACATCAGCACAATTTTGGAACCAAAATTTTTTTTGTTAGGAAGTTATAAGGGTTAAAAGTTGACCAGTGAGTTCTCATTTTTGCAACACCATTTTATTTTTACGGACCACATCACATTTGAAGCCACTTTGAGGGGTCTATATGATAGAAAATACCCAAAAGTGACACCATTCTAAAAACTGCACCCCTTAAGGGGCTCAAAACCACATTCAAGAAGTTTATTAACCCTTTAGGTGCTTCACAGGAATTTTTTGCATGTTTAAAAAAAACAAAAAAAAAAAAAAAAAAGCGAACATTTAACTTTTTATCACACAAAAAAAAAAAAAAAAATTACTTCAGGTCCCATTTTTTTTTTTATTTTACCAAGGGTAACAGGAGAAATTGGACTGCAAAAGTTATTGTGCAATTTCTCCTGAGTACGCCGATACCTGATATTTGGGGGGGGAACCACTGTTTCGGCGCATGGCAGAGCTAAGAAGGGAAGGAGTGCCGTTTGACTTTTCCAATGCAAAATTGGCTGGAATTCAGATCGGACGCCATGTCACGTTTGGAGAGCCCCTGATGTACCTAAACAGTGGAAACCCCCCACAAGTGACCCCATTTTGGAAACTAGACCCCCTAAGGAACTTGTCTAGATATGTGGTGAGAACTTTGAACTCACAAGGGCTTCACAGAAGTTTATAATGTACAGCCGAAAAAAAAAAAAATGATCTTTTCACCCTCAATATTTATTTTTCCAAGGGTAACATGACCCCAAGAGTTATTGTGCAATTTGTCCTGAGTACGCCGATACTCCATATGTGGGGGTAAACCACTATTTAGGTGCATGGCAGAGCTCGGAAGGGAAGCACCGCCATTTGACTTTTTTTGGCTGAAATTGAGATCGGACACCATGTCGCGTTTGGAAAGCCCCTGATGTACCAAAACAGTGGAAACCCCCCACAAATGACACCATTTTGGAAACTAGACCCCCAAGGAACATATCTAGATATGTGGTGAGAACTTTGAACTTCCCAGGGCTTTACAGAAGTTTATAACGTACAGCCGTAAAATAAAATAAAAAAAAAAAAAAAACAATTTTATTCTTCGGGTCAGTACGGTTACAGCGATACCTCATTTATGTCGTATGTTTTGGTGCTTTTATGCTATAAAAACTATTTTATATAAAAAAATGTTTGCATTGCTTTATTCTTAGAGCTATAACTTATTTTTTTTACTGATGACGCTGTATTGTGGCTCGTTTTTTGCAGGACAAGATGACATTTTCAGCGGTACCATGGATATTTATATGCGTCTTTTTGATCGCGCATTATTGCACTTTTTGTTCAGCGGTATGATAAAAAATGAAACAAAAAATAATTTATTTTTTAAGGGGTTCGCTAAAGGGGTTAACTAATGGGACAGTTTTATAGGGCGGGTCGTTACGGACGCGGCGATACCAAATATGTGCACTTTTTTTTTTAATTTCCAAAAAATGAGTTAGGGAATTTTTTGTAAATTATTTTTACACTTTTTTTAAACTTTATTACATTGTCCCGGGGGACATAAGCTCATGTGACAGGACAGTGATCTGTCACAGGCATAGAATTAGACTTCTCATGCCTGCACTTTGCAGGCAGTGAGGTAGTCAGCTCCCTGCAGGCCCCCGTCGCCATCTTGGATCTGGGGACCTGCAGGGAAGGAGCCCCCTGCATCAGCGCTGCACATTGCGCTGCTGTGGGGGGGGGGGGGGGGGGCCTCAGGGAAGCACAGAGGGATCCCCCTCCCTGCCGATGCTTCCCTTTAACCCCTGGTACACCGCGATCGTGTTTGATCGCGGTGTGCAAGGGGTTAATGTGTCGGGAGCGGTCCGTGACCGCCCCCAAAAGTGCCGGGTATCAGCTGTGATAATCAGCTGACACCCGGCCGCGATCAACTGCGCTCCCCCCGTGAGCGCAGCTGATCGCACTAGACGTACTATCCCGTCCATGGGCATAGGGGCCGGGGTCCCATGGATGGGATAGTACGTCTGATGTCAGAAAGGGGTTAATCTTATTGGGCTCGTTTCCCAAAGCTTTTCCAGAGAACACACAATTTTTTTTTTTTTTTTTTTTTTTTAAACATACATACACACACAATGGGTGCGGAAAGTATTCAGACCCCTTTAAATGTGTCATTGCAGCCATTTGGTAAATGCAAATGTTCCTCTGAGAAATATGCAAATTGTCAATTCAGAGGAACAGGACTAGAACTCTAATGCCATTGCGGCTTTAAGTCTCCTCATCTCGGCATGCTTATGTCAGTCTCCGCAAGGAGAAACAATACTTTTTGGATATCGGTCAGATGCCTCTCAAACAGCCAAGCTTAGTATGTCAATCTCCGCAGAGAGAAACGATACTTCTTGGGTATAGCAGAAAGTGGAAATATGCAATTTCTACGTTCTGCCATAAATTTGCGCTAGGGGTTTCTTACTTCTCGAAAATGTGGAAGCTACACCAGGAGAAAATACATTCTGACTCATCAACGCCCTCTCAAATTCCATGCTGTTAGATGGAAGCCCTTCACTTGAGAGTGGCAAACTGGACCTTGAGTGAGAAGGTCCAGGATCTCCGGCAGGATCCATGGATTTGACACGGACATTATCTGCAATAGGGAAAGCCATGGTCTTTTTAGGCCAAAATAGAGCAATCAAAATCATTGTTGCCCTATCCTCCTCATGACTGCTGGGATCAAAACTAAGGAAGTTCCAGGGGACCTGAAGGGCATCTACTGCATAAGGGTTTTCCCATTGGGCTTAACGAACAATTTCTCCACTCTCCTATTTCTGATAATCCCCACAATTAACTAACTGCTGATACACCTGGAGATTTAGGGACCATTCTCCCCGGTTCAGTGTGTTGCGGCTTAGCAAGTCTGCCTTAGTTTTCTGTCCCTTTTATGTGCAATGCTGTTAGGGACAGAAGTCATTTCTGTGCTAGATGAACATATTGTTTGCAGCCTCCATTAGGAAGCGGGACCCAATTTCCCCCTTGTGCTACCAGGGAGGGTAGAGGAGAAAGAATTGTGGGCAGCACGATGGCTCAGTGGTTAGCATTGCAGCGCTGAGTCCTGGGTTCAAATCCCACCAAGGGCAACATCTACAAGGAGTTTCTATGTTCTCCCCGTGTTTGCATGGGTTTCCTCCCACATTCCAAAAGACATACTGATAGGGAATTTAGACTGTAAACCCCATCGGGGACAGCGATGATAATGTGTGCAAACTGTAAGGCGCTGTGGAATATGTTAACGCTATATAAAGATTTTTTTTTAAATAAAAATAAACACATTTTGACCGCTTTCTACTGCCCACAATTCTTTCAGGTTTGACAATTAACCCCTCTCGTAGAGTGGCCAAGAACACTGAAATGTCAGGTCTCTCAGGTGTGCCCCCCCAACCTAATATGCTCACATCCATTATGAGAATGTCACTCACTGGCTTCATCCCCTGAAGTTAGGTTTGACCTGTTTGTCCACCACAAGAGGGAATTTCTGGTTTCCAGACAAAATTCAATCTTCTCTTCTAAATACTCTATTAGCAACCTCTGTGTGGACGACATTTCTTACTGAAGCTGCCCAATGTGTAGCTGGGCCCACATCACTGTTGGGATGCAGAATGTTAGAGTTCCCAATAAGGACATTACTTTCCTCAAGGTCATTTTCTCAACATCTATTGCTGCTGAGGTGAGGGTCCTATTTCTCCTCAGGTAAAAGGCAAGTTTGAAGCTTGGAGTTCAGACAGAGGCCCAGAAATGACAGTATTTTTACTGGACTTTTAGCTTGTGGGCATTTATGATCCAGCCAAGATCTTCTAAAAGGACCTAGATCTTCCAGTTGTGTAGAACAGTGCTCCTCTGATTTCCCCACAAGGAAGTCATCCAAGTAAGGAATAATGATTGTGTTCCAGACTCAAAAAGGTAGGCAATCATCTTGGCTATTACTGCTAATGTGCATTCCCCACACCGAACATCAGCACTGCCGACACCGGACTCGACTTACCCTGAGGAAGGGACCATGCCTCCTGTGACCCTGCTGTACCATCGCCAGCCCTCAGGTAAGATACCTTAAAAATTAGGAAAAGATGGACCCCCATCTTATAAAAATATTTTTTTCTGCTATTTCATCCCAAAATTTAGGGTGTGTCTTATAGTACGAAAAATACGGCATCTGTCCAAGTGCCGTCTAAAAAAAAAAAAAATAAAAAAAAAAAAACCAGACCTCAGACAGAGCACTAGGAGCAACGTTATGGAATTGAGCTATTTAGATTACAGCTTGAAAATGTGTGTTTGAATAATGTCATGGCACCCACAGGTCTCTTCTGTATTTCAGATCAGACTTGCCTGTTGAAGTCTATGGGTGTGCAAAAATAAAGATTGGATCCCATATGAATCATCCATACAGCAGCCGATTTTTATGAATACATTTCTATTACTAACACAGGACACTATTTCTTCTTCAAAATTTCATACGGTGGTTAAATTCTAACGTGTTGAACATCTTTCTGACATATCATCTATCTGTGTCTTCAGTGACCTTTCTGGATCTGAAGGTTTCCTGAAGTGATGGTATTATTAATACAAATTTGTACCGCACACCTACAGCTACTAATAGCTTACTGGACTATCACACCTTCCATCCATCCCACATAAGAAATGGAGTGCCCACTGGTCAATTCTTGAGAGTCATAAAGGAACTGTACAGATGATAATGATTTTCGTCGTGAAGCCCTGAATCTCACTGCTCATTTTAAACAATGGCATTATCCGAGAAAGAACATTTCTAGAGCTTATCAACGAGCAAGGACCCATACCCAGGCATTCCTATTGACCCCTTGGAACAAGTCTCGGGATTGTAACCCACGGTTCAAATAGAAAATGAAGACAGCCCCTCAAAAGTTGGTGAAAAATTATTTCTGTTTCTTTATTCTGCCATCTGTGGTGACGTTTCGATCTTACATGATCTTTTTCAAGCACCATGTAAGATTGAAAGATCGCCAGATGGCAGAATAAAGAAACAAATATTTTTCACCAACTTTTGAGGCGCTGTCTTCATTTTCTATTTGGATGTCAGGATATTTTTCAGGAAGGACTCTCTGGAATTGACGTGCGCCTGTATTGTGGGTAAAGCTAACCCCTTATTGCCATGAGGTGCGGTGGATTTTTTATTCTTTGATTGAACCATGGGTTACATCACTACATACAACACTCAATGGACCCAGGGTGAGGAGAATTCTGCAAAAACACTGGGGTATTCTAACTATGGCTCTCCAGACATCTAATATAGTGAGTCAACAACACCTACCCACTGCTAGAAGGGCCCCCTAACCTGAGGGATCTTTTTACAAGAAGTCATTCATTATACCAGACAGACCGTTAGATTAACTAGGGGTATCACGCTAAAGGGTTCCTTCGCCTGTGGTGACTAACATCTGTCCCTACATGGCTCCAACCAGGGACTTTTTTGTTAATTCCACTGATGGCTGTAGACATTTATGCAATCCATCAACTGCAAAAGCATCTGTGTCATCTATGCTTTAATATGCCCTTGTTCACAGGTCTATGTGGGGCAGATGACCCAAGAGCTGCAGCGGCATATCCAGAAGCACTTTTCCACCATCAATTTGGCTTCTCTGGATCAGATGAAGGGCAAAATATTGTCAGTGGCTGCTCACTTTTTGGCACACCATTCTGGTAAAGGTACTGTCACACTTAGCGATGCACAAGCGATCCCGACAACGATATGGATCGCTGGTGCATCACTAAGTGATCGCTAGTGAGCTGCCACACAGGCAGATCTCACCAGCGACATAGCAGCGGTCGGGGGGGGCGGGTGTCGCTATTTACCTGTCAGACGAGACGATCCTGACGTCCTCCCGCCCGCGTCCACGCGTCGCTTGTCGGCGCCACAGGAAGCTGACGGGAAACGGCCCAGGATGTTCTCGCGCAATCAGCGCTAACCAGCAGGTGAGCCGGTCGGAGTTAAGTATCACACATAGCGATATCGCTGCTGCGTCACAAAACCAGTGACGTTACAGCGATATCGCTTAGTGTGACGGGGCCTTAAGACTACCAACACAAGGGTGGTTGGTCTGGATAAAAATACAATCTCCAGTCGTGGTGGTTGTCCCAAAAAGATGCTATTACAAATTGAATCCCGGTGGATTTTTAATCTTGGTTCCATTGCACCCACAGGCCTCAATGAAGAACTGTTGTTCACGGGATTCTTGGGATAGGGAGCCAACAACACAGTCTCTGCATACCTGAAGCTGGATCCATCAATTTTGTCATGATCTTCAGGACTTTTGGATTGTCATAAGGTCCCAGCTCTATTGTCTGATTTTCCAAGGATGGACTGAATTCCACTATCATGGTCTTTGGGACTTCGGATTATTATAAGGTCCCAGCTCTATGTTCTGAAGTCCTCAAGGATTTACTGAAATTGATCATTATGTTATCTATGATTGATCCCTTGTTTCTTGGTCTATGCATCATTAATTATATACTTGTATCATACATGTTTGGATGGGATTTTAGATGGGTACCATTAGGTTGTATGCCTTAGGGGTGTTTGTTTTCTCTTGCCATGCATATGCCTTTCTTGGGATTCCCATGGATGGCTATATTCTCAGGGGTGCAAAAGTTCATGGCCTTTGATTAATACAAATCATGTGATCCATCAGCCGACACCTGTTTTGCTATATGCATTTGGGGGGTTTACTACAATAGCATCCTTCCAGGGGCCTTTCAACTTTACAATTATTTTTAGATTTTTGGATCTGGTTCCCTCCTCTCTCTTGACTACCTGCTTCTCCCACTTACCTCCCCTGTATCACAATATACTGTGGTATGATATGTCAACTTGCGGGGGGGGGGGGGGGGGGGGCGCATGTGTTGTAACATAGGTCGTTTGAGACTTTGGACCATGCAACTTCCTCTTTTTGCTCAGACTCTGTTTTCTTGTTATATGGCAATCATTTCTTTTTGATGTTATCCCTTGAATCTCATTTCAATTCATTAGTAATCCATCTATACAGTGTTCAACTTTTTATTTTATGCATATACCCCACAAGTATTGATATACATACGATTTTCCTTGTTTTTCACAAGCAACTTGGTCGATTTTCTTCAGTATATTGTCTCCCAGGAGCCACGCATGCGCTTTACTTCGCTGCCTTTTGATTACACACTCCAGCATGCCAGGTTGCGTTCCACACGGCGCATGCGCGGTGTCCTTCAGTCTTGCAGAGACATCTGCTTTTTATGACACTTCCGCCTCTGACATGTATGCCGGGTCTACACACTGGTGAGTTGTTAGGACAGGAATTGATTAGGGCATTTATACCCATTCAGACCACAGAGACCTCACTTCCCCATGTGACGGCGATACGCTTGGGGCCACGTTCAACTCCCTCTTGGTTTTACCAGACTCGACTTATTTACTTGCACATCGGTAATTATGTGACTACTGTTTGGGCAAATGTGCTGTCCTGGTGGTCATTTACCATGGCTTTTTAGCCTGGGCATGATTTATTGGGGGCTTATTGTGGTCCAGCGTTTCCTTGGCTTGGGGACCATTGTTTTAAGGACACATTTCTTGCCACAGTAGTACCTACAGTATAGGGAGGACATTTTCACCTATAGTCCCACTGTTGATATGATTTTGTTCTGTGACTCCATTTACTGTGGGACACATTGTTTCTAACATTTCTTTGATTTAGTGTGCTGTATATGGACACCCATTTTGGAATCATATTGTCATGCATTCTGTTAATGTCCTCCAGTAGTTTTTCCAACACATCTGGTAATTAACCTTGAGTGGTTGGCCATGTGTTTAAGTATGTTTTATGTCACTTTTTCTCATTGTGTGTCTATTAATAAATTTTGCATTTTTGTATAATTGCTGTGGTGTGCATTGTTTCAGTAGTGCTTTTTCTTTTTATAAAGTGACAAATTATGCAGAATTAAGGGTGATAAGAAACCAAAGGTGACTTTCATACTAAATTTAATTCATAATCTAAAAATCACTTTTCTAATATATTTCAGTTGAAAAAATTCTACCTCTCCTTCTCTACTCTAACTTCCTGTCTTTTTTTTTTTTTTAACCTTCCAATTACTGTTTGTGAGTACCCCAAAATGCGCTGGGATTCTCAAGGGACATCAGGGGGCAAACGATGCGGTCACTGACACAGCTGCTTTCCCTACCATGAAAAGAAGCGTCATCTGTTTCAGAGACTGGACCCTGCTGGGTCATCTCTTCTCCTTAGAGTCAGCAAGGGAGCGCACTGTCACTGTGCATTCAAAGGAATATAGCACAGAAAACTTATACTGAGTATGCATCAGAATTTACGTACGACGTATTATCAGATGAGCAGGACTAGCCGAGCCTCCAAAACAGACATCATTGATTTCAGAGGGCGCAGAGGCTGTGGCACTGTCCGCAGAGTCTGCCCCCTGATGACAGCTCATTGGAGTATCCCAGCATGCACTGGTGAATCTCAAACAAAATGTCATGGGACGTTAAAAAAGGAGAAGTCAGGTTGTAGAGGTTACGTTAGGGAATTTTTAATTGAAGTGTATTAGATTATTACACTGAATAGACATACATTTAATATGAAATTCACCTTTGGTTTTGGACCGTCCCTTTAAGTTCAGCCGATTGGTTCAGCCCTCCGTAGCAGCGCCAGTTTCTCATGTGGCTCCTTGGGAAAATTGATTGCCCATCCCTGGTCTAGACGAATTGGGATGTGATAAACTTAAAAGCATACATACTATCACTACCATGAAATAGCTTTATGGCTGTGATTATCAATTCCATTTTGAAGGAATGGTATTTTATCCATCGGTTCAGGTTCTTACAGTTGATGGTTCTAAATGAACGGTTGTTTTCAATTAAAACTCCTTAATTTTTCTGAAAAATCAAACACCTGTTTGTTTATCAAGCACAATACCTTGGATCCTGAAGAGGGACCTCAGAACATAAAACCTGACTCCCTCTTACTCCTGGATTCCCACTTCCTTCTCTCCCCCGGAGGACATACTCCATTAAATCTTTTCCCCCAAAAAGAACCCTTTCTTGCCTCTGCTGTGAAAAACCCAGGAAATCCTTTTATCTCCAGCTTTTTATAAAACCTTGTCCAACTTCTTACCAAACATGAATTGGCCATCAGACAGGCTAGATCACAGCAGGTTTTTTTTTTTTTTTTTTTTTTTTTTTTTTTTTTTTTTTTACACAGAGGTCTCCTGGACAGGTTTTAAAGGGAACCTGTCACCCCCCCCAGGGTGTTTCTTTTCAGTTAAAGAGCCACCTTCATCAGCACTATGGCTGCATTCTGTGAAGGTGGCTTTTCTTTTTCTGACCCCTAGTAACACGGAAATATCGACTTATAACTAGCTCCTCATACCTGTTATATGTCCCATAGGTATGTTGTGTCCCCCTGTATCAGCCACCTACCATCTGTCCATCATGCATGTCCGGTGTCTCGGTGCCGCCCACCATCTGTCCATCATGATGCATCTGTGCGTCGCTGCATCCTCCTGTTTTGAATGCCTGCGCTGTGACAAGAGTTCTCGGCATGCGTAGTGCGCGCTGCCCGAGATCTGACACCAGGCTATTGCGCCTGCATGTTGTGGAGGCCCCAGCCCCGCAGTATGAATACATCATAACACACTGCAGGGAGGGATCCTGGGGCCTCCACAACATGCAGGCGCAATAGCCTGATGTCGGTTCTCGGGCAGCGCGCACTGCGCATGCCCGAGAACTCTTGTCACAGCGCAGGTGCCAGCATACAAACCAGGAGGAGGCTTTTCAAAAGGCAAAAAGTTTTAGGGATGGAAAGAAAAGTGTACATATTTAAAGGGCAAATATGACGCAAGAGAGGCTGGTTGGGTTGGCAACAATTTCGATAGAATCTGTAGTTGCTAAACAAATTAATCTCGGTGACTTAGTGTCATCCTTTTCAAAAAAAAAAAAAAAGGCAAGGAAGCAAAAAATTTAATTACCTATGTTCGTTTATGTTTTGTGTTATTGATTACTTTGGATATATTTGTCCTATACAGCTTCTCAGAAGATTAGAGTTAGGAGAGAGTTAATCATTGTTGTTGTGGTTTATTTTGCTCCTAAATTTATATCCCAAGTTTTCATCTACTGCCAAGAATAGTAGGGGCGCAACAAAATAGTTTCGCCTAGGGCACCGTAATCTATCGGGCCGGCCGTGTGGGCGGCGTCGAGACACCGGACAGGCATGATGGATGGATGGTAGGCGGCTGATACAGGGGGACACATTACAGGTATGAGGAGCTAGATATAAAAGTCGATATTTCTGCGTTACTAGGGGTCAGAAACAGAAGAGCCACCTTCACAGAGTGCAGCCTTAGTGCTGCTGAAGGTGACTCTTTAACCGAAAAACGCCCGGGGGGGGGGGGGGGGGGGGGGGGGGGCGCGACAGGTTCCCTTTAAGCCACATGGCCCAGCTAGCTGCATTGGACAAGCCTGTGGACTTGGCAGCTAGTCTTACAGAGTTATCTGCTAAAGATGATTCAGCTCCTTGTAATAATGGAAAGTTAACTAAAATCTCTCGGCGTTTTATTCTTTAGCTGCTCTTCTACTTGTAGCTAAATTAAGTAATGGGAGGTACAGGTTCCGGCAATTGCCGGCTTCAACCCCCCTGCATATCTTAGATATATATCTACTAACACCCCCCCCCCCCCCCCCCCACACTCAAGCGGGTCTTATCACACCAGAGTCCTCAGAGTAGAGCTGACTTGAGGACCATGCCGTTAATCCTATGGACTTTTTCCCATACCTCTGAATCCTTCTTTTCAAAAGGATATCTCCTTTTAGAAGACAAGGGTAAGGCACTAGATTTTTCAGGTCTTTTCTATTTCCTGTCCATAAGGGCCTGGATCTTCCTATTAACAGCAAGAATAAGAACTGAGGCAGCCAACGACAACACGTGTATAGCTTTATCCCTTTTGCAATTGTAAGGATCGTGGTGCTAATGCTCAAAAGTATAACTAGTCATCAATGAAATCAGAAAGAGCAGGCCTCACCAATCCTGTAAAATGTCAAGCCCTTTATTTTTTCAAATCGTCAAGTTACTGGCAGTCATATCAGGAGGCAAGTAGGTGATGTCACCATGCCCAATCGCATGACATCCTCTACTGTTTCTGCAATTTTAAATGTGTGTGAAGACTGCCAGAACAGGGGACATTACAGCAGTGGCGTATCCAGGGGGGGGGCAGCCAGGGCAGTTGCCCCGGGCGCAGGCAGCAGTATCTCCCCCCCCCCCCCCCGGCGGCTGCGTTCTGCCGCTACCAGTCCTGGGAGTCGGCGGTTCTCTGTGTCGGCTGTCAAGCTGACAGCCGACGCAGAGAGGGAGGCCACACCGACTCCCAGGCAGCAATTGTTCTTGGCGTCTATACAGACGCCAGTACAATTGAAGCTCTGACCGCCGGGTCAGAGCGACGTCAGCAGCGTGATCAGGTCATGTGATCACGCTGCTGACGTCGCTCCCGGCGCCCAGAGCGAACGCTGGTGGTAAGTGTGCTCCTCTGTGGAGCTGAAGAACCACCGGAGATGGGGGTTAATGAGCGGAGATGGGGCTTAATGTGGGAATGGGGGTTAATGAGTGGAGATTAATGTGTGGGGGTTAATGAGTGGAGATGGGGGATTAGGAGTGGGGGTACATAATGTGTGGGGGGATTTGGGAGTAGGGACGAGGGGTACTTAATGTGTGTGGGGGAGGATTTGGAGTGGGGATGGTATTTAATGTATGTGGGGAGATTTGAGGACACAAAATGAAGAGTATGTATGAGGAAACAGTATGGGGGATGGGTGCAGACAGTAAGGGGTGCGAACGGGTGAATGCATGTGGACACAGTATGGGGAGTCGGGGATATGTGTGAGCAGACAGTATAGAGAGTGAGGGGGTAAATATATGAGGAGACAGTATGGTGAACAGGAGGGATGTTAGAGGAGACAGTATGAGGAGGGAGGGGAATAGTGTGTGGTGACAGTATATTGCAGATATTTTTATTTAGGGGCATTATAATGACACTTCTATCTTTAAGGGGATCGTGTGGGGATTTGCTGCAGAAGACCGGAGAAGATGGAAGTCTGCAGAGACGGCTGTGGATGAGAAAACTCATCATGGGGTCTGGACAAGAAGAAAAGGAGACAGACTGCAGAGACGACGTCATCTATAAGGTACCTGGATGTAAATATTTGTGATACTGACTAATGTTCCTAACAAATAAAAACATGAGAATTAAAGAGTTTGTCCAGGTTTGTGCCGAGTCTGCAGACATTCTATGTGACTGCAGACTTCTGAATTCTCACAGTGCTCACTGAACGCTGTCAGGATTCTCTCGTGCCGGTAATTTACATACATACGGTCACATGCTGACTAGACATGAGTGGCCTCACTCAATGAAAGTGAACGGAGCGAGGCCGGGCACGTCTAGTCGGAATGTGGCCAGAAGTATATAAATCACATACTTGTGCTGACATGACTGTACATCGGCAAGGGAGAATCCTAAAAGTGTGCATTGCATTCGTTGTGAGATTCAGAAGCTGTAATGTCAGGATTCAGCTCTGCAGGTTCCAGTACTCATCACATGGACACTTCACTCATATGCGATTTTCATAGTTATGGTCCTGTGACAACGAGCTTCTCTTCCTGCTTTCAGTTTTTTACTGAACATTGAGAGCATTAGGGAGAGCAGCTCGTGGGTACATGACTAACTGTGCAAGTCGCATATGGGGGGGGGGGGGTGCCGAACCGAATTCTTGCCCCGGGTGCCAGAAAGCCTAGATACGCCTCTGCATTACAGTATGGGGGGCTTTAGAGAATGCCAGCCAGGACAGAGGACGTCATTACAGGATGGGGACATTATAGTCCTGTTAGATTTTTGTTCCTTAACAGGATGGTGAGTATACTCAGACATTATCTACTATTACATGGTCATTATGTGGGGGTATTTATCCCCCTTTCTGTGGGTTATTCATTTTGGAATAACAGGCTTGTCCAGCAACAATATGGTGATTTTTTTTTTATTTGGCAACCATATGACTACAATTTAGAAGTATTTCATAGAAAGTTATTTTATTGACGAGTTTTTTTGTGCAATTTATATATTACTAGCTGAAGAGCCCAGCGTTGCCCGGGCATAGTAGCCAACTATAGTTATAACAAATAATGATAGATATATCTCCCTAAATGTATAGCCCCGCCCACCCCGCATAGCCATATTAACTATAATATCCCGAGGGCTGGTTTTAGGCAAAGTGGGGCCCTAGGCAAAGTTTTAGGCTGTGTGCCCATGTAGCGATTAAGCATTTTTGCCGTGATTTTCGGCATGAAAACGTTTAAAAATCGTGTACAGAACGCCCCCCCCCCCCCCCCATGCATTCCTATGGCATTCTGCACATGCTGTGCTAATGCTGCGCTTTTTTCCCGCGGTGGAGTCGAATCGCAAAAAAAAAAAAAAAAAAGTGGTTTATATTTACCTTCTGACGTCCCGCGCTGCATTCCCGGCCTCAGCGCTCCGAGTAATGCCTTGCGGCACGGTCTTGTGATGACGTGGTCTCGCGAGATCGCTATAGCAACGCAAGACTACGTCATCACAGGTCTCGCAAGGCATAGGCGGCCTCAATAGTAAAAACCTGGTCACACTTGTCAAACACTGTTTGACGAGTGTGACCAACCTGTCAATCACTTTCCAAGCGATGCTTCAAATCGCTTGAATAACGCACGCGAAAATCGCGGCAAAAATCGCAATCATAATCGCGGTAAAAACCGCGCGATTTCTGGGAAGGAGTCCGGTTTTTAGTGAGCGTTTTAAAACGCTACGTGTGCACATAGCCTAAGCTGCAAAAAACAGAAAAACCCATCCGAGAAATTGCTACAACAATAGGAGTGGCAAAATCTACAGTTTGGTACATCCTGAGAAAGAAAGAACGCACTGGTGAACTCATCAATGCAAAAAGACCTGGGCGCCTACGGAAGACAACAGTGGTGGATGATGGCAGAATAATCTCCATGGTGAAGAGAAACCCCTTCATAACAGTCAACCAAGTGAACAACACTCTCCAGGAGGTAGGCGTATCAATATCCAAATCTACCATAAAGAGAAGACTGCATGAAAGTAAATACAGAGGGTTCACTGCACGGTGCAAGCCACTCATAAGCATCAAGAATAAAAAGGCTAGACTGGACTTTGCTAAAAAACATCTAAAAAAGCCAGCACAGTTCTGGAAGAACATTCTTTGGACAGATGAAGCCAAGATCAACCTCTACCAGAATGATGGAAAGAGAAAAGTATGGCGAAGGCATGGTACAGCTCATGATCCAAAGCATACCACATCTGTAAAACACGGCGGAGGCAGTGTGATGGCTTGGGCATGCATGGCTGCCAGTGGCACTGGGTCACTAGTGTTTATTGATGATGTGACACAGGACAGAAGCAGCCGAATGAATTCTGAGGTATGCAAAGCCATACTGTGTGCTCAGATCCAGCCAAATGCAGCCAAACTGATTGGTGGTCGTTTCATGCTACAGATGGACAATGACCCAAAACATAAAGCCAAAGCAACCCAGGAGTTTATTAAAGCAAAGAAGTGGAATATTCTTGAATGGCCAAGTCAGTCACCTGATCTCAACCCAATTGAGCATGCATTTCACTTGTTAAAGACTAAACTTCAGACAGAAAGGCCCACAAACAAACAGCAACTGAAAACCACCGCAGTGAAGGTCTGGCAGAGCACCAAAAAGGAGGAAACACAGCACCAATTTTAATGTGGATACCCTCAAATGAAAGCTGAAAGTCTGAACTTCAACTGGATCTGAGTTGTTTTGTTAAAAATTCATTGTGGTAATGTTAGACCAAACCAAAACTAGAAATTAGAAAAATGTTGTCTGTCCAAATATATAGGGACCCAACTGTAGCCCCCCAGAATGGTATAATACAGCCCAGCATGTTATATAGCCAGCCCAGCATGGTATAATACAGCCTGTATACCATGTTGAGCTGTATAATAAAACCCAGCATGGTATAATACAGCCCAGCATGGTGTAATACAGCCCAGCATGGTGTAATATGGCCCCCCCCCCCCCCCAGCATGGTATGATACAGCCGAGCATGGTATATAGTCCCCCCAGAGTGGCCCCACAGTCCAGTACTCACACGGATTTAAGAAAAAAAACAAACACTCCTCACCTTCTCCTCATGCCCATGCTGCTGGCTGCACCCGTCTCCTCCTGCTCTGTCTGGCACACAGTGAGCGCGATGGCATCATCGCGCCCCCACTGTGTCAGAGGCAGAGCTGGGAAGGATTGGAGAGGGAGCATCAGCTGACGCTCTCTCCTACATCACTACCTCCTTCAATGCGGCAGGAGTCGGCGCTGGGGGCAGGCGGGCCCCCCTGCCTCACAGGGGCCCATAGCAGCTGTGTGATGTGCCGCTGGCTGGGGCCCCTAGGCAGCTGCCTGGTCTGCCTGCCCCTAAATATCTCACATCATCCCGTCAGCCAGGGCCACCGGACAACTACCACTAATATCCCACATCATCCCATGAGCCTGGGGTCAGAACCAGAGCGCTGAGTGGAACGGTCCTAACTTCCATACCGGGGATCCCTTTAAGAGAAGCCTGGGGTCAGTACCAAAGCACAGAGTGGATTTGCCGTCACTTCCATTCCAGAGATCCCTTTAAGAGAGGCCTGGTATCAGAACCAGAGCGCTGAGAGGATTTGCCCTGACTTCCATACCAATGATCCCTTTAAGAGAAGCCTGGGGTGAGAATCAGAGCGCTGAGGAATTTATCCTAACTTCCATACCGGAGATCCCTTTAAGAGAGGTCTGGGGTCAGTACCAAAGCACAAAGTGGATTTGCCCTCACTTCCGTAGCGGGGATCCCTTTAAGAGAGGCCTGGGGTCAGTATCAGAGCGCTGAGGGATTTGCCCTAACTTCCATACCAATGATCCCTTTAAGAGGGAAGATGTGCGATGGGTATATGGGCAGCGAGGGGGTGATTAATTTCTGTCATGTGCTCTCTGCTCCTTTCTGGGGGGCAGACAATGGCTGGGAGCTTATGTTCCTGGGGATGCTAGATTTCTCCAACCATGTCAGTGTCTGCTGAGGTGTTGTCGAGTGGGAGAACTGTTACTCATAGCAACCAATCACAGCTCAGCATCTTTTAAACAGCTTCGTGATTGGTTGGTGCTATATTATCTATAATAATAAATGCCCTAACCAGCTTCCGGTTGTAACAACTTCCGTCCAGTTGTAACCGGTGACGTCACCACACACACACACACATATTAACCCTCAACACGCCACACCGCCTCAACACACACTCCTCTCACCTCCACTCACTCTTTCACTCCACATACGTTCCTTTCTCTCACTCCGTTTCTCATACTCACACCGTCATCGTCGCTGCCCCGACATCTTCCTCCGCGATCCAGGCGTTCTCCAGGCCGCCGACATGTTCTTGCGGGACGCCATCTTGGATGTCGTGAAATCCCGCGAGATTCAAGATGGCGTCGCCGCAACAATATGTCGCTGCCGCAACAATATGTCGCTGGCGTGGACGACATCGGGATCCAAAAAGATGGCGTCGGCAAAATCTCGCGAGATTACGCCGACGCCATTTTGGATCCCGATGTCGCCCATGCCAGCGACATGTTGTTGCAGCGACGCCATCTTGAATATCGCGGGACTTCACGACATCCAAGATGGCGTCCCGCAAGAATATGTCGCTGGCGTGGGAGACATCGGGATCCAAAATGGCGTCGGCGTAATCTCGCGAGATTTCGCCGACGCCATCTTTTTGGATCCCGATGTCGTCCACGCCAGCGACATGTTGTTGCGGCGACTCCATCTTGAATATCGCGGGATTTCACGAAATCCAAGATGGCGTCCCGCAAGAACATGTCGGCGGCCTGGAGAACGTCTGGATCCTGGATCGCGGCGGCGGAGGAAGATGTCGGGGCAGCGACGATGACGGTGTGAGTATGAGAAACGGAGTGAGAGAAAGGAACGTATGTGGAGTGAAAGAGTGAGTGGACATGAGTGGAGGTGAAAGGTGAGAGGAGTGTGTGTTGAGGCGGTGTGGTGTGTTGAGGGTTAACATGGCAAGAGGTGTTAACGACGTCCGCCGATGCCATCTTGCATTCGTGAAATTGCGTCATTTACCTCACGCCGACTTGCTGTGTGGACGCTTGGCATTGCCTGTACCACCATAACTACTGCTGCCTTGGTCCTATGCCTGTTTACTGCCGGTGTCTAATTACTGGACCAATTTGCCAATACCGCCATAACTACTGCTGCCTTGCTCCTCTGCCGGTGTCTAATTACAGGGCCAATTTGCCTCTACCGCCATAACTACTGCTGCCTTGCTCCTCTGCCGGTGTCTAATTACAGGGCCAATTTGCCTCTACCGCCATAACTACTGCTGCCTTGCTCCTCTGCCGGTGTCTAACTACAGGGCCAATTTACCACTACCACTTCATAACTACTGCTGGGCAATTACAGGGTCAATTAGTATCTGTTTACTCTACAATACTCCAGGACGCCTTCTTCACTGCCAGATAACTGCCAAATAGACTCCTTTACCTGTGCCAACATGAGTCATAACAAAAAGTATGCCAATGCCAGTGAAAGGAAAGCAGCTTTAGCACTACGACAAAAACAACGCCGTGCTAATGAGACTCCTGAGGAAAAACACCATCGCCTTGAGAAGATTAAGGCTTATAAACGCCGTCGCCTCACACACGAATCCCCTAACTCTAAATCCATAAGATTGGCTGAAGAAGCCTCTGCACGCCGTCACCGCCGACAACAGACGGCCTCTTCCTCATCATTATTATTAGACTCACAACAGGATGCTTCCACATCAGCATGTGGAACAATTTACTGCTACACTTCATCCCATATGCCGTTCACTGACATAACTAATCAGCAATCTGTTTCTGCCCTATCAATACCACCATTCAATACCGATGCACAGTATGCCAATGCCAGTGAAAGGAAAGCAGCTTTAGCACTATGACAAAAACAACGCCGTGCTAATGAGACTCCTGAGGAAAAACAGCATCGACTTGACAAGATTAAGGCTTATAAACGCCGTCGTCTCACACACGAATCCCCTAACTCTAAATCTATTACATTGGCTGAAGAAGCCTCTACACGCCATCACCGCCAACAACAGACGGCTTCTTCCTCATCATCTATAATAATAAATGCCCTAACCAGCTTCCGGTTGTAACAACTTCCGTCCAGTTGTAACCGGTGACGTCACCACACGCACATATTAACCCTCAACACACCACACCGCCTCAACACACACTCCTCTCACTCTACATACGTTTCTTTCTCTCACTCCGTTTCTCATACTCACACCGTCATCGTCGCTGCCCCGACATCTTCCTCCGCCGCGATCCTGGATCCAGACATTCTCCAGGCCGCCGACATGTTCTTTCGGCGACGCCATCTTGGATTTCGTGAAATCCTGCGAGATTCAAGATGGCGTCGCCGCAAGAACATGTCGCTGGCGTGGACGACTCGGGATCCAAAAAGATGGCGTCGGCGAAATCTCGCGAGATTATGCCGACGCCATTTTGGATCCCGGTGTCGTCCACGCCGGCGACATGTTCTTGCGGCGACGCCATTTTGGATCGGCGAAATCCCGCGATAGTCAAGATGGCGTCGCCGCAAGAACATGTCGCCGGCGAGGACGACGTCGGGATCCAAAATGGTGTCGGCGAAAACTCGCGAGATTTCGCCGACGCCATTTTGGATCCCGACGTCGTCCACGCCGGCGACATGTTCTTGCGGCGACGCTATCTTGACTATCGCGGGATTTCACGATACTCAAGATGGCGTCGCCGCAAGAACATGTCGCCGGCGTGGACAACGTCTGGATCCAGGATGGCGCCGGCGGAAGAAGATGTCGGGGGATCGTGGAGCAGCGGCGATGACGGCGTGAGTATGAGAGACGGAGTGAGAGAAGGGGTCGTATGTGGAGTGAAAGAGGGAGTGGAGATGGTGAAAGGTGAGAGGAGTGTGTGTGTTGAGGGTTAACATGGCAAGAGGTGTGATGCTATCGCATCCTCCCGATGGGATAGCATCGGGCCATAATCTAGTAGATATATAAAATTGAATGCAAGGCTGTAAGTGTCACTCTGTACGAAGCCTTTATAGACTGCGCAAGCATGACGCACCTGCGAAGTCTGGCACCAGACAGAAGAAGGCATACAGCAGTACAGGGAGTGTGTATGGCACCGGATATCGCGGTACGGGTAGACACTGAATGCGTACTGCGATCTCTGGCGCCATACTTACCTGACCGGGAGGAGCGTTGCCGCGGCGCTTCCCTTCTTGCCGGAGACCAGTGCGCGTCGAATCGCGCATAGCGCTATCCGGCGCCATTTTACTGAAGACACATTTGCAGTGTGTCTTCAGCAATATGGTGCCGGACAGTGCGGTATGGGCATGCGCCTATTCCGGCGCCACACTCCTCCCCCGACCTACGGCAGAACGGGACAGCGCTAGAGTACAAGAAATGAGAGTATAAATGTTTTTTTTTGTGTGTGCAGTTTAGTAGGGGTGATTGTGACCATACACATCAGGATAGGGGGGGGGGGGGGTGTAATGAGAGGTAGAATGCATACCAGGATAAGGTGGTGAGAGGACCATGCATACCAGGATGGGAGACCATATACCAATAAAAATGCTCGCCACCCGGGCGTAGAACGGGTTCAATAGCTTGTATAGATTTAATGAGGGGAGGTAAAAGTTTCCCTACAGGATCTAGAATGCTACAGGAACCTATATATCAAGCCAACACCATGGCCAAATTCTGAACCAGGGGCCATATTAGCTTAGTTATGCTTCTGCTTATAAAAGGGGTGAAGGAAAAAAAGATAGATATATATATATATAAAAAAAAAATCCTTTTGTGCTTCTATTTAATATATTAGGGAAAGTGTTTTGTTCTTGTGTGCTAATCCCGTAGTTCAATAGTTGCAATTCAGACTTTCTCCTGTGCCTCAGCATTTCACTGATGTCATCCTGAGCCAGCCAGATTGAACTGGTCACAAACTTGACAGAAGCTAAATGGGTTTAAAGTTTGCACTCCAGCGGCAATGTGCAATTACACGGGAAAGGAATCAGCAGCGGGGGGGGGGGGGGGGGGGGGGGGACGAGCGTCTCATGGAAGGAGACCGCAGGAAGCCACAATAATTAGTATCAGGGCCCAAAAATTAGAAAAAACACCCAAGAAGGCAAAACAATCAGAGCCATTTCCATTCTTCATGATGGTGAATTAGGGCGGTCAGCTCCCTCTATGCACTTCTGGCAGTTTATCCCCTCCTAATCTAAACATGTACATAGTACACCAGATCAAGAAGCCAGTATGAATATGACAGGAGCATAACAACGCAATCTTTCAGGAAAGATGAGTAAAGAAGTTCCAGCACCTCTGCAATAGGAGAGCCCATAAATACCAGCAGGGAGGTATGGGGACACTACTGGGTGCACGGCCCTCCGGGGAAATGCAGTACAAAACAAAGAGCAGAAACACAGTGTAATCCAGGATAAGTGACGACCAGGTCCACAGGAACAGGCAAAGCAATGGTTAGTGGTCACCAACTCCACCGCCAGCCCATATAAACAACACATCTAGATAAACTGCTAAGAAACCGTGATCTGAGATTTACCATGGAAGGAATATCAACACTTGTTTCTGCAGTCTTCGCAGACCTCATCTTTAAACATTTCAAAATAAGATTCAGGGCAATGTATTAGAACCCTTAATTTTTATAGAAAGTGTAACTAAAGTACCTGAATTTTACATACAAAGAATGACAATACTCAGGTTAATGCAATTTCATTCTGTGCATAACAGATCTCACACTGGCCAATATGATTGCTAGTTACTATGGAGGAGGAAAAAAAAAAAAAATAAAAAATAAAATAAAAAAAGTCAAACATCTTAATTTCTTCAGCATCAATTTTGAAAGTCATGCACAGAAATACACTTAGATGCCTTACCAATAGAGTTGAGCGATACCGTCCGATACTTCAAAGTATCGTATCGGATGGTATCGGCCGATCTTTAAAAAAAGTATCGGTATCGCCGATTCCGATACCGGAAGTCCCATTCAAGTCTATGGGACTTCCGGTATCGGAATAAGAAAAACCCTTTCCTGCCCTTGTACAGCCTCTCTGGGGTCTGTACGGGCCTTTCGGGGGGCTGTGCCGGCCTGCCAGGGGGTCTGTGCAGGCTCCGGGGGGCTGTGCCGGCCTGCCGGTGGTCTGTGCAGGCTCCGGGGGGCTGTGCCGGCCTGCCGGGGGGCTGTGCCGGCCTGCCGGGGGGCTGTGCCGGCCTGCCGGGGGGCTGTGCAGGCTCCGGGGGTCTGTGCAGGCATCGTCCGATGGGACTACAAGTCCCATCGGGCGATGCCTGCTAACATGACAGTGATTGACACATTAGCCAATGATGGGACAGTAGTAGTCCCATCATCCGGCTAATGTGTTAAATGTAAAAAAAAAAAAAAAAAAAATTACATGCTACATACATACAACATGCATACTACATACATGCTACATTCATACTACATAAATACTACATGCAACATACATACTACATATATACTACATGCATGCTACATACATAACACATATATACTACATGCATGCTACATACATACTACATGCATACTACATACATACTACATATATACTACATGCATGCTACATACATACATACTGCATGCTACATACATACTACATGCATGCTACATACATACCACATATATACTACATGCATGCTACATACATACTACATGCTACATACATACTACATATATACTACATGCATGCTACATACATACTACATACATACTACATTAGATTAGATTAGATTAGATTAGATAAACTTTATTGATCCCGGAGGAAATTACAGTATTACAGCAGCAGAACAAAGATCAAGAACATTACAAGAACAATACACACTTTACAAAATAAGTCTATATGGACAGCAGATGCGGATAGACTGGTACTTGTAACTCACCAATTCCCCCCCATACACTTTGAACTTCATTTAGTCTTGGGATGCTTTACACTTATACATTTGTTAAACATCCCCACAGCTGTCGGAACAAACGATTTTCTATATCTTTCCTTTTTACACATTAGTTGGAGTAGACGCTTGCTGAATGTGCTCTTTTGCTTCGCAAACAGTTCATAGAGCGGGTGTGTATTGTTGCTCATTATAGCCTTGCATTTCTTAGTAATTCTATCCTCTAATACCTCCTCGAAAGTCCTGAGTTGTAGACCCACCGCCGCACTAGCCTTCTTGATAAGTTTATTCAGCTTATTCGCGTCAGCTGTGCGCACACTACTACCCCAGCATATAATTGCATCAAAGATTGCACTCGCCACAATGGATTGGTAGAACATTTCAAGCATTTTGCTACACACATTAAACGACCTTAACTTCCTTAGGAAGTAAAGTCTACTCATCCCTTTCTTGCAAACCTTCTCCATATGGCACCTCCAATCAAGCTTGCTGTCCAGGTGAACCCCCAAATATTTGAAATTCTCCACCATCTCCACATCCTGACCATCAATAGTGATAGGTAAGCAATCCTTCATGCACCTTCCATAACTCAACACCAGCTCCCTGGTTTTCTTTACGTTGAGTTCTAAATGGTTAGCCTGGCACCAGTCAACAAAGTCCAAAACCACCCTTCTGTATTCCTCCTCCCCCCGGTCTCTCTCAATACCTCCGACTATCACTGAGTCATCAGAGTACTTCTGAAGGTGACAAAGGTCTGATTTATACTGAAAATCAGCTGTGTATAACGTAAAAAGGAATGGCGACAGCACCGTTCCCTGAGGGGCTCCAACACTACTCCGCACACTATCCGATACGGCCGCCCCCAACCTCACAAACTGTGGCCTGTCCGACAGATAATCAATGATCCAATTCACTAGTCCCTCATCAACCGCCATTTCAACCAGCTTTTTACGTAATAATAGTGGCTGTAAGGTGTTGAATGCACTGGAGAAATCGAAGAACATGGCACGCACAGTGGTTCTATCATTGTCCAAAAAGGAATGTACTGTTTGTAGTAGATACGCTACAGCATCGTCCACCCCCAGACTCTGCCGATACGCAAACTGAAGGGGGTCCGTAAAAGCAGACACCCTCGGACACAAGTAGGCAAGTACAATTCTCTCCAAGGACTTCATCACATGCGATGTTAAGGCCACCGGTCTATAGTCATTATGGGAGCTCGGGAAGGTAGTCTTGGGAACCGGCACCAGGCAAGAAGTCTTCCATAGAACTGGTACTCTCTGTGATTGTAAGCTCCAGTTAAACAGGTGCTGGAAGACAGTGCACAACTGATTCGCACACACTCTGAGGACACGTGGACAGATACCATCAGGCCCTGCTGCTTTACCCATGACCAGCTTACTAAACTGTTCCCTCACATCATTTTCGGAGATCAAGAAAGACTCCGACTTCCTCCCCCCAGTTGATATTGCTCGTCTCTCCCCGGCCCTCTCCTCTGTTGACATGGCACATTTATTGTTGAATCTGTTGAAAAAAACATTCATTTCATTAGCCATGATCAGCCCCCCACCCCCCTGATCTGACCTTGCCTTAAACCCAGTCAAAAGCTTCATTCCAGCCCACACTTCTCTGGAGTTGTTATGTGACAATTTATTTTCCAATTTAATTCTGAATGCTTCACGGGCAATCCTAATTTTCCCCTTTAAGTCTCTCTGAACAATTTTCATTTCCTCCTTGTCCTTCCTTTCATGCATTCCACACAGCAATGGCATAAAGTGAGACTAGGGACTTTTTTTTTTTTAAGTGGCGGAGGAATACAGTGCGGAAGGATACCTACCTTCCGTCATTGGATTCCTGCAGCCCGTAGAGAACGGCAGCATCATCTGATGCTGCAGTTCTCTACCCAAGATCGTCGTGGGACACACTCGTGGACTGCTTCGGATCGTGGGTGAGTATTTTTGTGGTTTGTTATGTTAATATTTATCCCGGAAAAGACAATGGCTTCGGGGAACAATGTGACAAGTATTGGTAAGTATGTTACTCTATGTTATATGTACTGTATGTCTATGTATGTATTGTATGAATGTATTGTATGTATGTAGTATATATGTGGTATGTATGTAGCATGTAGTATGTATGTAGCATGCATGTAGCATGTATGTAGTATATATGTAGTATGTATGTAGCATGTATGTAGCATGTATGTAGTATGTATGTAGCATGTATGTAGCATGCAGTATGTATGTAGTATGTATGTAGTATGTATGTAGCATGCAGTATGTATGTAGTATGTATGTAGCATGCATGTAGCATGTATGTAGTATGTATGTATGTAGCATGCAGTATGTATGTAGCAAGTATGTAGTATGTATGTAGTATATATGTAGTATGTATGTAGCATGCATGTAGTATGTATGTAGCATGCAGCATGTATGTAGCATGTATGTAGCATGCATGTAGCATGTATGTAGTATTTTTTTAACATTTAACACATTAGCCGGATGATGGGACTACTACTGTCCCATCATTGGCTAATGTGTCAATCACTGTCATGGTAGCAGGCATCGCCCGATGGGACTTGTAGTCCCATCGGACGATGCTTGCACAGACCCCCGGACATCAGCACAGCCCCCCCGGCAGGCCGGCACAGCCCCCCGGCAGGCCGGTACAGACCCCCACAGGGTGCACAGACCACCGGCAGGCCGGCACAGCCCCCCGGCAGGCCGGTACAGACCCCGGGCAGTCCACACAGCCCCCCGGCAGGCCGGCACAGCCCCCCGGCAGGCCGGCAGAGACCCCCGGAAGGCCCGAAATGACGGCGCATCATGATGCGCACACACCGCGCATCATGATGACGTCAGGCCGTCAATCAACTGAACTTCCGATTCCGATGCCGAATTCCGATATTGAAAAAATATCGGAAGTCGGTATCGGAATTCCGATACTTGCGGTATCGGAATGCTCAACACTACTTACCAACTAATGAGGTTATTGATGGTTGTCTGAGGAATGTTCTGCCACACTAATTGTACATTGGCAAACAAATCATCAAGATCTGCTGCTGGCAGCTCCCTTTGCAATTGCTTACCAGATTCCAGATGTGCTCAGTGGGAAACAAGTCCAGAAACACTGCAGACCCTGGTAATAGGTTTTTCACTAATCGAGAAACGTGTCCGACATTGTGTTGAGAGATGGCTTCTGGGACACTTGGAGAAATGGTGGTACCAATGGTCCCACCATTAAATCAATGCAATGCCGAGATGTTCTTGCACATGGATGGAAGAATAGAGGGGTCCAGTTAACATGTATAATGCCACTCCACACCATAATCCCAGGGGCAGTACCGATGAAATGTTGCCCCGTAAAGGCATTGCCCATGTAGCTACATCAGTGTTCCATTGACCTCAAGCCACTGGCTTTCAATAACCTTTATGGTGCAGAACAAGACGACAATCAAGATCTATCCTCTTCAGTGATGGAGTACCGCTTTTGTCCAGGATGCAATGATAGCCATGAAGCAATGATTGGTCTAGAGACCACTTGGGCAACACCATTGAGAGGCCGTCACAAGTTAGCATCAAAGTCACCTAGGAGCAGTTTTTCAACAAGAGAACACCACGTGTAAGCAGCCTGCGTGGCTTAGAGAGTCTCTGGACTTGTCTCCCATAAACCACATCTGGGATGTCAATCGGCAATTGCAAATAACTGATAGCATCTTGACAATTTGCATTCCCAAATGCAATCAGCATGGCAAAACATTCCTCAGACAAGCATCAAGAACCAGACTGCCATCATGCCAATGTGTGCAAGTATGTGTACTTGGTGGCACTCAAAGATAAGCAAACATCTCACTTTATTCAGTCATACGTCTCTCGATCCTATGACTTTCCCCATTTCAAACGTTGTGGACATAGCATTGCAGATTTATAAAATAAGTCCATGAATGGACCTCATCCTCAGGACCTGGAGAAGGCGAGCAACAGCTGTAATTACTACTTTATAGTTCTGCACCCTATGGTCACATAGAAAAATAAAGGGGTTGTCTGGTTACAAATTCTTTTAGTTCATTTGGCACTTTACTCCTCCAGAGAGGAGCCTCAGTTTCTCAACTGTACCACGTGGCTCACACTAGACTCCCCAGATCCTACACCATATGAACCAGAAGTCAATAGGAACGTACACAAGTGACCGACATCCAGGCCACATATAGAAGACTGGTATGATTTGGGTAGGTGGATGGTATAGCTGAGAAATGGAATTAACAGAGGCTTGGAAATCAGAATTCTTTTGCCAGTTGCTTAGGTTAACTCCACCACCCTTTGCTGGATGAGCATTACAATCAGATCCTAAACTGGTCAACGCTCACTATCACAGGCAGATTAAGATGAATCAGTGATCAAGTGGGGCACGGTTCCAAACTAGAAAAAAAAAAATACATTTTTTCAGCTACCTGTTGCAAAACATCATAATAACACATCCGTGTCACAAGCAGATCAGACCAGATTCATGGCAGATGTAGCTAGACAAAGACTAGAGGCGTTTCCTCAGATCTCTGCCCTAAAAAAAAAAAACAGTTCTAACACGCACATTCAGCAAAGTGTGACTGAGGTCATCTCACTCTCCAATGGTGTAAGTAGAACGGTCATGAAACAAGGAGGAGATTCGGGAGTCAACTTACAGACTTGATCATCCATCTTTAGGGATCTGGTCAGTCGAATACTCGATGGGACCGTTTGATCAATTAGCTCATCGATGCTCTGAGGGTGGAAAAACAAATATAATGAAAAGAAGTAATGTCACAAAGTTGTACCTGCCTGCGGATGGAGCGGGGCTGCTGTTCTAATATGTGCTAAAGACTACACAACAGCAACCCATCTCATGACAGGTGGAAGCAACACTGAGGAACATTATCTATGGCTTACTAGTAGCCAAAGAGTGAATGGGCACCAACAATGGAACACTCTCGGGTGCAGCTGAAGACAAAGGCTCTGAGACTGGTTCCCAGCTTGGTGGGCACAGATGCTGGCACTCACCTCCATGCCAAGAGTTTGGAGCATCTCCCTCTTCTCCTTGTCTCCAGGGCCAATGTGTCTCTCGGAGAAGTCATCGTGTCTGGGGAAGAGCAGCTCGATCTGCCTCTGTTTGTTGGGGGCTGAGCTGAGAGCTGCGGTGACCCTGCTGCTGCTGCCCCTGGAAGCCCCCTGGATGTGGTGCCAGGCGGCTCTCCTGCTCCCCCCCAGCGCTCGGCACAGCAGCCCCCAGGATCGTGTGCAGCTCTGCATGGTGCCCACTTGCGCGCACTGTGATGGCCGGAGCCTGTGTCCCTGGGATGAGCCAAGCACGGCGCCTCCTGCCACTCGTGGAGAAAGTTGCTGAGTGCACTGCGTGCCGATCACCTGCACATCACTTTGTCCTGATGTACCAGCCGGAGCCGCCACGCCCCCTCGTTATGTCCGGTCCCACCAATCACGTCCCTCAGTGCAGCTGACGTGCGGCCAAGCCCCCGTCTGGGGCGATGAGTGCACGGCTTGCATAACGCCCCACAGGCTTCCCCTCAGCAAACACGGGAGACCGGGGAGGGCCCACTCCCACTCCCACAATAGGACAGAAAGAACAACTCCCCACACGGGGCTCTGCTCCTCCTCAGCTGCTACCTGCAGTCAGTCCTCAGGCATCCGGATTTTACCAAAAGAGAAGTTTTCATGCTACAACTAGAAAATCCTAATAATATGTGTCCTAGAAAGAGGGGCTTGCTCAATCCCAGTGCATCACCCCACAGGCTGGCCCGGAATCCCAACATTAATGGCTAGGGCGACTGCGGCTCTGTTCCCACAACAGGTGCAGTTTTTCTAAGGCTATGCGCCCATGGGTCGCCCTCCCAGGGCTGTGGGGTACTCGGTACCGGGCCGGTGTCAGGGGGATGTGTCACAGCAGCGGTGACCCGGTCCGTGGCCCTGGGCGCCCAAGCAATGGGAAGATGTAGTTAATGGTAGAATAGTTCGTGACGCCACCCGTGGTGTTTGGCAAAGCCAACGCCGCATACAGATCCGCTGGGACTGATGGTATGTGCAGCTTAGATGGTAAAGCTCCCCACAGGTGGAGCTGTAGTCCCAGGGCAGTGTAGATGTAGCTGGCACGGGGATGTAGCAGTGCCGAAAGCGTAGGGAACAGACAAGACACAGCGGTTGTAGTTTCTGTACCTTTATTTAGTATATGCAGTCCAGAGTCCTGATTACAGGTGGTATTGGAGCAGGTTAGCCTGGAAGCAGATCAGGATTCTCTCTCAGCAGAAGGGCTGTGCAGTCTCCTTCCTAGCGCCTTGTGGTGTGAAGCACTCCAGTTACTCTGGAATGCCTCTCTTCGGATGTTCCTAGAACTTTACTTGTATGACAGACAGCTGTAGCCTCTCTCGGGGACTCCTCTCCTGAGTCCTGGCTCTCTATTCAATTGCTGTTGTGTCCCAAGTCTCTGATGGGAGCAGGGCATTTACAGCCTCCTACTCCTCTGGTATCTGTGGCCGGACCGTCAGTATCCGTACCACCGTGGAGACCAGGATCCAGTTCTTGCGCTCTTGCAATGAGGGAGCTCTCCACCCGGAGCTCAACCTCCACTTTCCTCCACACGTCTGCACACATGGACCTCCTTCAACTATCTGACCACTCCTTCCCCTCGGCCCTCAGGCAGCACCCCCTCCCCTTCATCCTGGTTCAGAGTTCCCCCTGCTGGCCTGGAGTGGAACTGTGTTGCATGCATTAGGTTAACTGCTGGAGAGACCCATCACTGCTTCCAAGCCTGGCATTATCCTCCCCTGGAGGAAGGCAAGGCCAGTGTGGCGACCATACCCCTGGGGGCGCCACATTCCCCCCTAGTGCAAGTCAGCACTCCTGGGCTGAACAAAAAACATGAAAAACAACATATATCACGTATAAACAACAATAATTGTACAAGATTTGAAAAAGGTAAAAATGTACAAAAACCAGGAGCTCAAAAATGGTCCCATGATGATAAGTCCAGCATCAATGTCCATGGTCCATTCCTGGCAAATGGTAAACTATTTATAAAGAAAGTTTTTGACCACACACAAGTCCGGTGGTTCAGTGTCCATAAATAAAACTGGTAACTTCAAAAGGGAACTCTTACAGGTTACCTGTAGGCACAAAACTTGAAAAACAGTTACATATTTACATTTCAATAATTTCAACATTTACATTTATTTTGCTATATGCGATATCTAAGGGGTGGTATACCTTGTGTGGTGTGGGTAGACCTGCGTAACTCTAGTGTGGGTAAACTGGGTAGCATTCTCCTATGGACTCTTAGACTCACCATGGGTACAACAGGTTCACCACTGGCAGGGCGAGGTGTTGTGAGTTCATTCTCTGGTTCACCAGTTGTGAGTTTCCCTTCTGGACTCCCTCTGGTGGTGACAGGAGGTGGTGCGGCTGGTTTGATCGGTGGAGATCGGCAACCTGAGAATGAGGATGACGATTGGATCTCAGGATTCTCAGATTGGATTTAAGACAGCCGACGCCCTATTCAGTTGCTGGTGATTCTTTCTGGCTTGTCAGCTCATGGTTTTCAGCTCTGTTCCAGTCATCTAAAGCTAAGTTTTTCTGCTAATGTTCACACTTGATTTTGTTGGTCTGTTCAGTTTTTTGTGTGGTCTGCCAGCCCCGGCTGGGGGCTGAGCTGAATTTCCACTCTTATTTATCAGTATTTTGCCAATTGGCTTTTTGTCCCTTACTAGTTCTGTCTCTTTTTGCTCTGTCTCAGAATATTTCAGAGTGCTGATATAGTGGGAGAAGTCTAGTGACTTCAGGGTTAATTTTGCTATCAGAAGTGTTGGACATTATTTTTGTAGGGTTTTTTGCAGGTTGCAGACAGTGTCTTCCCTTTCCTTTCCTGTCTAGTTAGTTTGGGCCTCATCATTTGCTCAGCCTATTTTCCTGCCTATGTTTGTGCCTTCATCTTGTTTCACAGTCAATTTTGCTATCAGAAGTGTTGGACATTATTTTTGTAGGGTTTTTTGCAGGTTGCAGACAGTGTCTTCCCTTTCCTTTCCTGTCTAGTTAGTTTGGGCCCCATCATTTGCTCAGCCTATTTTCCTGCCTGTGTTTGTGCCTTCATCTTGTTTCACCGTCAATACATGTGTGGGGGCTATCTATTCCTTTGGGGCAGTTAGTTTTCACTTTTCTTGCTTTAGGCTTATGTAGTCCTCCGGCCGTGACGAGGCGTCTAGGTTCATCGTAGGCACACTCCACGGCTACTGCTAGTTGTGTGGTAAGATCAGGGATCTGCAATCTGCATAGTTACCAACCACTCTGGTTTTCTGTGGCTTAGCTTGTTTTGCTTTTTTCTCCTCGGTGACCCATTCATAACAGCAAGGGTTCTCTGGCTCTACTGCTGGTGTGGCATCTGCTACCCGATTCTCCTGATTCTCTTGAGTCACATCTTCCTGTGCTACCACTTGGGGAAACAGCAACACTGGCACCACTATAGCATCATTCACTTTAGTCCAATTCGCAGGGAATTCTCCAAGCACTGTGCTGACCTTCTCTTCTTCCACTATGGGCTGGATGTTATCTGGTTCTTCTATTCTTTCTTTCAACTGGTCAGGACACAACTTCAAATGATCTCTTGATGCCGCTGCTGAGGTCTCTCCTCCATCTTTACTCACAAGGCACACCTTAGTATTATCGAAATTTGAGGGCAGAATGGTATAAGGTTCAGCTTCCCATCGATCATCCAATTTGTGCAATCTTCTCTTCCTTTTCAAGACTTGCTCCCCCGGCGACAAAGGAACGGCAGGTGCATTTTGATTGTAAAGCTTCTCCTGCTTTTGTCTTGTCTGGGTCAAACTCTTCTCCACACATTCTTGAACTCTTTTGTACTGTTGCTGCCTCTCCGTGTCCCAATCAGCATCTGGGGATGCCACTTCAGGTGTCAGGACTCCCATGTCCAAGTCAATAGGCAGCTTACCAGGTCTGGCTCTCATCAGGTATGCTGGAGTACAGTTGGTAGAGTTCACGGGAATATGGTTGTAGAGGTCTACCAGATCTGGCAACTTTTCGGGCCACAGATTTCTCTCCTCCAAGGGCAATGTCTTCAGCAGGTCAATCACTACCTGGTTCATCTTCTCGCACATGCCATTGGTCTGTGGGTGATACGGTGTTGTCCGAATCTTCTTACAACCGTACAGGTTACAGAATTCATGAAACACTTCTGCCTCGAAAGCCGGACCTTGATCAGTAAGCACTCTCTCAGGGTACCCATGTGGTCTACAGAAGTGCAGTTGGAACGCTCTGGCCGCTGTTCTGGCAGTTTGATCTTTGACAGGCACAACCACCAGGAATCTTGAATAGTGGTCCACAATGGTAAGGGCATAGAGGCAACCTGACCGGCTAGGAACCAGCTTCACATGGTCCAGGGCCACCAACTCAAGTGGCTGTTTGGTGATGATGGGTTGCAGACGGGCTCTCTGGCTGTCTCTATCCTTTCTGCACAGGTTACACTGTCCACACTCCCAGCACCACCTCTCGATGGCTTTCCTCGTGCCAGTCCAGTAGAACCTCTCTCGGAGCAAAGTTTCCAACTTCTTCCATCCGAAGTGTCCAGCTCCATTGTGGTATGCTTCCAGGACTATTGATGCATCTCTCTTTGGGACCACCACCTGCCAGACTAGCTCATGAGTGCGGGCATTGATTCTCCTCCGGCATAGCTTCCCTTCATATATGAACAGCCGACCTTCTCCTTCCACAACTGCTGGGTTTCTTCAGGAGCACTCGAACCTGGGCGTGAGTCAGCTTGTAGCAGTAGCTCCTTCACCAGGCGGACTGCAGGGTCATTATCTTGCGCTTCGGCCCA
This sequence comes from Dendrobates tinctorius, assembly GCF_039654945.1. Lineage (NCBI taxonomy): Eukaryota > Metazoa > Chordata > Amphibia > Anura > Dendrobatidae > Dendrobates > Dendrobates tinctorius. The sequence continues at coordinate 19,719,843 of NW_027361699.1, read as the reverse complement.
GTCATGTTGGGGCAATGGATTCAGGGTAACCTTCTTCAAGCCAGACCGCCTGTCTCTCACCCCCTGAGCACGCTGGGCCGCCAGTGGTCGGTGGAAGGGAGGCAACTCTATCTCCTCCAGAGCCTCTGGGTCTTCTCCTGCATCTGGCAGATTAGGCATCCTGGATAGCGCATCCGCATTGGCATTCTTGTGCCCTGCTCGGTACTTGATAGTAAACTCGTAGTTAGACAGCCGAGCCATCCACCGCTGCTCCAGGGCACCCAGTTTTTCAGTGTCCAAGTGGGTCAATGAATTGTTGTCCGTGAAGATTGTAAACTTGGCAGAAGCTAGGTAATGCTTGAACCTTTCGGTGACAGCCCAGACTATGGCAAGGAACTCCAGCTTGAAAGAACTGTAATTATCCGGGTTCCTCTCAGTGGGACGCAGCTTCCTGCTGGCGTAGGAGATCACTCTCTCTTTTCCATTCTGTACCTGCGACAGTACTGCTCCTAATCCCATGTTGCTGGCATCCGTGTACAGCACAAAGGGTTTGTCATAATCTGGGTAAGCCAGAACTTCGTCACCGGTGAGGGCCATCTTCAATCTGGTGAAGGACTTCTCCAATTCTTCAGTCCATTCAAACGTGGAATTCTTCTGCTTGCCTTTCTTGGACTGCCCCACCAGAAGGTTTTGTATCGGGGTAGCTATTTCAGTAAAGCCTTTGATGAATCTCCGGTAGTAGCCTACCAGTCCAAGAAATTGGCGTACCTCATGGAGGTTGCTGGGCTTCTTCCAGTCCCGGATGACCGTGACCTTGTCAGGATCTGGTGCCACACCTTCTGCACTGACCACGTGACCAAGGTACTGTACCTTAGGTTTCAGGAGGTGGCATTTGGAGGGCTTCACCTTCAGGCCAAAATTGGACAAAGCTTCAAATACTTCAGCCAGGTGTTCCAGATGCTCTTCATAGGTCTTGGAGAAAACAATGACATCATCCAGGTACAACAGGACCGCCTCAAAGTTCATGTTTCCCAGGCAACACTTCATCAGCCGTTGAAATGTTCCAGGAGCAGTGCAGAGCCCGAATGGCATGTAATTGCACTCACAGAGACTCTTTGGAGAAGTAAATGCTGTTTTCTCCTTATCTGCCTCTGCCACGGGAACCTGCCAATACCCACTGGTGAGATCCAAGGTGTAAAAGTAATTAGCAGTTTTAAGTGCAGCTAAGGATTCTTCAATCCTAGGTAATGGGTAGGCATCTTTATGAGTAATGCTGTTAATTTTCCTGTAATCAACACACATTCTCATGGTACCATTCTTCTCTTTACAAAAACTATGGGAGCTGCCCATGGGCTACAACTGTCCCTGATAACCCCAGCTTCCTTCATCTCTTTCAGCATACTCTTAGCACATTGGTACTGTGTTGGGGGTATAGGTCTGTACCTCTCCTTTATGGGTGGATGATCTCCAGTGGGGATATGATGTTGAACCCCTTTTGCCTGCCCAAAATCTAGTGGGTGTTTGCTGAATACCCGCTCATACTCTTGTGTCACTCTGCAGACCCCATTTCTCTGGTATGAAGGTGTAGAGTCAGTTCCCACCTGCATTTGCTGGCACCACTCTTCTAGCTGCTTTCCAGAGCTGTTGTTCTCCACCTGGTCAGATGAGACCAAGGGCTCTGCTGCCTGCAATGAGTTGTTATTAACAGTGAGCAGCTTGGCAACTGTGGCGTTCCGAGGTATTGTGGCTTCCTCCTCCCCACAATTCAAAAGGCGTACAGGTACTCTCCCCTTTTGTACATCAACCACCCCTCTGGCTGTCAGGACAGTGGGCCTGCTTTCGGAGTATACCGGTTCCACCAATGCCTGGTAATCCCTCCCTCTAAGGCCTATAGCTACCCGACACCATATCAACATTTCACTCCTGGGGGGTATTACAATGGGAAAAGCATCACTCACTCTGACGCTGCCAATCTCTCCGCCAGAGAGTTCTACCTGTTGCCTTTGCATCAGGGCTTGGATCTCCTTCTGCAGGACTCGTTGTTCTCCGGAACCAGCAGTCTCAGCCACATGTTGCGACAAGACAATAACCTCGGACAGACAGTTTTCAATTACATTTGTACCAAAAGTCATCATGGGATTGCATTCACGTTGGTCAATATCAACAGCTATTAAATCTTGAGACTTTAGCTCTACCCTCCCCACTTTGACAGTAATTTCTTTACAACCTATCTGTGGTAAAGACTGACCATTACTAGCAACTACTGTCAGTTATATCAAGTGGGCCACGGGTAAGCTCTGAATCAGCCCAATATCTCTTGTACAGAATGTATGGCATAGTGGTCACCTGGGAGCCAGTGTCCAGCAAAGCGTTCATGGGGATGCCTTCAATCACCACAGGAAGGATTGGTCTCCCTCCCACATACTTGGCTCTCCAGTTCTTTGGGCCTGCTGAACCTACTCCTGGGGGTTGGCCCTTTGCCCCAGGGGTTGCTCGTTTAAAGGACAGTACCTGGCCAGATGACCTGCCTTGTAGCAGCGCCGACAGATGGGACGTCCGTCCTGGTCATAGCGATCGTTGTTCCTTCCTCGAAGTGGCGGGGTTCTCCTCCTCCGGAGCCACGGGACATCCTCTGGACTGGAAGCAAGCTGGATCTTTTCTTTGGAGGACACTTGTAGGGACTGCACGGTTTTGGTAAGTGCAGCCATCCCTTTGGTCAGCTCCTGGACTTGAAGATGCAGCTCCTCCGTTGGATCTTTATCCAGGGTCTGGGCATCAGCCTCCACAGGGGTGGAAGGAAAAGGCGTTGCTTCCTGATGGTAGATGATCGCTAGGCGCCTCTGGGGCGCTGGACGGCTGTCTGTGGGTTCCTGCAGTACCCGTATAGCTTTATCCTTAAAATCAGCAAAGTTCAGATCAGGGGTTTGCATGGTTAGGATGCGTAGCTGCCCCCTGTGGGTACTAGACAGGAGTCCTTCAATGAACTGCTCCTTCAACAGTTTATCTACTTCCTTTACACTGTCAGGGTCAACTTGCTTAACTGCTCGCAGCGCCTCCTGCAGGTTGAGGGCATAATCCCTGATACTGTCTTGTGCCCTCTGTTTACAGCCAAAGAATCGCATCTTGATTTCAGCTGCAGTACTGGTGTCAAAGGTGCTCCTCAGCTTGGCCAGGACCTTTGCAACAGTCTCTTTATCGGTGGCCTGCCAGACTTTCACCTCCCTCAGTGCGGCACCCGTTAACTGTCCAATCAGGATTTTCACTTTCTGGTCTTCAGACAGAGGGTAAACTTTAAACAAGCTGCACAGCCTCTCTTTTAATTCACTCAAGGTATGTGACTCACCCGAGTACTGCGGTAGCCAGGCCGCTCCCAGTATGTAGGGCATAGACAGCGGCATTATGGGGACCGCTGCGGCGGGTGCTCCTCCTGGCGGTACCGCGGGATTGGCACCGGCCGCTGCATTGTCGTCTGGCTCGGACATCTTCTCCCCCTCCTAGTGGACGTTGGCCAGGGCCGGGGGATGTGTGAGCTCATTGGCGGCTGCTTCGCAGGCCGGGCGATCAGGGCTGTAGGCCTCAGCTCCTCCTCCTCTCGCGCGATGTCCTATCTTCCCGCACGGCACTTCTCTTCTTTGAGCTCTGCGGCAGGCTCCGCCCACGAAGGCCCGCCTCTTTCTTCCCGCGTGCGCCAAGCAGCGCGGCAATGGCGGCAATTGACGCCAAATTCACACAGTTCACAATCACAGTCTATGGCACACAGGACCCGGGGATACCGGGTACCGTAATCCTGTTCGTGATGCCAAATTGGGTCGCCCTCCCAGGGCTGTGGGGTACTCGGTACTGGGCCGGTGTCAGGGGAATGCGTCACAGCAGCGGTGACCCGGTCCGTGGCCCTGGGCGCCCAAGCAAGGGGAGATGTAGTTAATGGTAAAATAGTTCGTGATGCCACCCGTGGTGTTTGGCAAGTATGGTGTTAGGCCAACGCTGCATACAGATCCGCTGGGATTGATGGTAGGGTGCAGCAAAGATGTAAAAGCTCCCCACAGGTGGAGCTGTAGTCCCAGGGCAGTGTAGATGTAACCAGCACGGGGATGTAGCAGTGCTGGAAGCGTAGGGAACAGACAAAACACAGCGGTTGTAGTTTCTGTACCTTTACTGAGTATATGCAGTCCAGGGTCCTGATTATAGGTGGTATTGGAGCAGGTTAGCCTGGAAGCAGATCAGGATTCTCTCTCAGCAGAAGGGCTGTGCAGTCTCCTTCCTAGCGCCTTGTGGTGTGAAGCACCCCAGTACTTAGTTACTCTGGAATGCCTCTCTTCAGATGTTCCTAGAACTATACTTGTATGACAGACAGCTGGAGCCTCTCTCGGGGACTCCTCTCCTGAGTCCTGACTCTCTATGCAATTGCTGTTGTGTCCCAAGTCTCTGATGGGAGCAGGGCATTTACAGCCTCCTACTCCTCTGGTATCTGTGGCAGGACAGTCAGTATCCGTACCACCGTGGAGACCAGGCTCCAGTTCTTGCGCTCTTGCAGTGAGGGAGCTCTCCACCCGGAGCTCAACCTCCACTTTCCTCCACATGTCTGCACACGTGGACCTCCTTCAACTATCTGACCACTCCTTCCCCTCGGCCCTCAGGGAGCACCCCCTCCCCTTCATCCTGGTTCAGAGTTCCCACTGCTGGCCTGGAGTGGAACTGTGTTGCATGCATTAGGTTAACTGCTGGAGAGACCCATCACTGCTTCCAAGCCTGGCATTACCCTCCCCTGGAGGAAGGCAAGGCCAGTGTGGCGACCATACCCCTGGGGGCCCCACACCCACGTTGCAGAAATGTCCGCAGCATTTCCGCAACTTCCCGCAGAATTCACAAGCGTTTTTAGCTTGCAGAATGCTTGCGCTTTTCCAAGCGATTTGAAGCATTGCTTGGAAAAGTGATTGACAGGTTGGTCACACTGTCAAGCATAGTGCTTGACAAGTGTGACCAACTTTTTACTACTGATGCTGCCTATGCGGCATCAATAGTAAAAGATAGAATGTTAAAAATAATTTAAAAAATTAAAAATAGGGATATACTCACCTCCTGGCGGCCCCTGATCTCCTCAGCGGCATTGCCGGCAAGTTCCGTTCCCAGGTGTGCTTTGCGAGAATGACCTTTGTGACGTAGCGGTCGGGTGACCGCTACGTCATCAGAGGTCATTCTCGTAAAGCACGCCTGGGAACAGAACTTGCCGGCAGCGCCGCAGAGGACTCCGAGGGCCGACAGAGGGTAAGTATATCCCTATTTTTTATTTTATTTCTATTTTTTACAGGAATATGGTACCCAGGGCATGGAGGAGAGTCTCCTTTCCTCCAGACCCTGGGTACCATCCGCCCATGAAGTGCTCACTTTACGCATGCTGGGCATAGCCACATGCATAATGTGAGCGTTTCAATGCAATCCTATGGCGGCGGAATCGCCGCGATTCTGTGGAAATAATGGACATTCTGCGGATTTTACCGCTATGCGATTCCGGAGGGGGAAAATCTGCAGCATGGGTACAGCAACTGCAGAATCCAATAGGATTGCATGGGATGCGTTTTAAATAGTTTTTTAAGCATTTCCGCAGCGGCATAAACGCCGCGGAAACTCGTAAAAAACGCAACCTGGGCACACAGCCTTATACTTAATTTTGAACATAAAAAACTGCAGCAAAGTGGACGGGATTTATAGAATCTCCTGCCCTCTGGGGTTCAGTTCTGAACTCTGCAACATGTCAATATCTATATTGCGGTAAATGTCTATTTCATTTGTGGATTTCCCCTTTAGCCTTTAACCAGGGGCGGCCTTGACAGCGTAGGGCCCCTGTGCAAGAACTATGTCTGGGCCCCACTCCTTTTATCGCAACAAAACTACATATATATATATATATATATATATACAGTATATATATATATACACATATACATACAGGTGCCTCTCACAAAACTAGAATATCCTCAAAAAGTTAATTTATATTTCAGTTCTTTAATTCAAAAAGTGAAACTTGTATATTAGACTCATTACACACAGAGTGATCTATTTCAAATGTTTATTTCTGGTAATGATGATGATTATGGCTGGGTTCAGATAGCGTTTAGGGGGTGCGTTTAATGCATCCGTTACATAGCGGCATTAGCGCTTTGTAACGGAGGCGTTATCACACCCATACACTGCTACAGTATAGACAAGCGCATCGCTAACGCATGCCATAATCGACATGCCTTAGCAATGTGCCATCATTCTGTGACGGACCCTCGGACGTGGGCTGCAGCGTCCGGGGGTCCATCACTGCTAGCGCAGATGAAGCATCTGTGCTAGCGGGATCGCATTATGGGAGTAGCGTTAATGCAGTCTGTCAACGCTATGTGCTGAACGGACTGCATTAATGTTATGTGAGCCTGGCCTTACAGCCAATGAAAACCCAAAAATCTATTATCTAAGTAAATTAGAGTATTTTATAACATCAGCTTGAAAAATGATTTTAAAATCCGAAATGTTGGCCTACTGAAATGTATGTTCAGTAAATTCACTCAACACTTGGTCGGGGCTCCTTTTGCATCAATTACAGCAACAATGTGGCGTGGCATGGAGGCGATCAGTCTGTGGCACTGCTGAGGTGTTATGGAAGCCCAGGTTGCTTTGATAGCAGCCTTCAGCTCATCTGCATTGTTGGGTCTGGTGTCTCTCATCTTCCTCTTGACAATACCCCATAGATTCTCTGTGGGGATAAGGTCAGGCGAGTTTACTGGCCAATCAAGCACAGTGATACTGTTGAATAACAAAATAACAACAATATACTATGCAAGAGACAGCACTAATAAAAGAGGAAACTATGTAACTAAGGACGGTGCTATACATAATAAGTGAGTACATTATATACTAAGGGACTGTGCTATACATAAGTGAGTACACTATATACTAAGGGACTGTGCTATACATAATAAGTGAGTACACTATATACTGAGGGACTGTGCTATACATAAGTGAATATACTAAAGGACTGTGCAATTCATAATATGTGAGTACACTATAAAATAAGTGACTGTGCTCTGCATAATAAGGCTACATCCATGTATCCAAGTGCGGTGTGTGTGCTGTCTGCTTTTACAGACGCATTGAGCATGTCCTATCCTAATCCTCAAAATCGGATCAGAACAGAACATTCTTTGACCCTCACTCATCTCATTCTCAGATCCGTGATTTTCATGTATATGTGAATGGATATTTCACACAAATGTGAGAATGTAGAATAAGGGATTTTACAAAAAAACACCATCACTCCACGTCACACAGAGCAGATACAAAATAATATCTACATCCAGGCACTTACTGCTGATATCTTGTCTGATTAGAGCAGTTTTCTCCTGTTTTTTTCTCCATGTGGTCAGACCTTCATGTCGACATCTCCCAGCCATGACTCGTCACAATGATCGTCGTAGCTCTGAAAAGAACAAGGTCACACACATCGCATACATACAAGTGTCTCCCCCTGAATACAGATATGTACCCGATCATTAATATACTATTACCCACGCTCCATTAAAAAAAAAGTAATTAGCAGCACTGTGCCCCCATTACCTATAATCTCTGCCACCCAATAATATAAATTATATTATTTTATAATAATGTCAATTCTTGCAGCGTATTTCACCCGTACTAATGGGGAAAAAAACGTAAAAAAAATATATATTTTACGCAACTTTCTTCCTGCCAAAAAATTAGGATGTCCAACAGAATTTTCTCTTGCAAATCCTGAACATGTACACATAGACTTAGTCCCTGTCCTGTGTCCCTCCATTCATTATAAGTACTTGGTAGCATAAAAATGAATTTGGAAGTGGGAGAAGATGCTATTAGGTACTGAGGATCCTCCGCCACCTCCCAATTCATTACAAGTCCCTGACAGAATCTTCTCTCACCTTTCAGTTCATTATAAAGTGTCCTATGCACCTTATCACCTCCTCTCCCAATCTAATATATAAAGCTCAATGTGTGTGTGTGTGTGTGTGTGTGTGTATGTATGTGTGTATGTCCGGGATTGGCATCTGCACCGTCGCAGCTTCAGCCAGAAAATATTGCACAGTCACACGTCTGGACTCCGAGAGCGTCATAGGCTATGTTGTGAGGTGAAATTTTAACCCCGCATGTTCCAATTCACCAAACAATTTTACCCCTAGGTGCATAATGAGGAAAAAGTGTAAGTATGTATGAATGTGTGTATGTCTGCGATTGGCATGTGCACCGTCGCAGTTACAGCCACAAAATTTTGCACAGTCATACGTCTGGACCCCAAGAACATTATAGGCTATGTTGTGAGGCGAAATTTTAACCCTGCGAGTTCCAATTCACCAAACAATTTTGCCTATTATTCTTATCATTTCTATGGTGTTATCGTCCTTCTGTAAAGCTGGAAATAATGCAATTTATTACCGTGCCAATACAGACCACCCTCTGACACAGACTGCAGGGGGAGCCCAGTATCACACAGGATAGGATTAGATACATGGCTCAGCAGTCAGTATCACACAGGATAGGATAAGATACACAGCTCAGCAGTCAGTATCACACAGGAGAGGATTAGACACATGCCTCAGCAGTCAGTATCACACAAGATAGGATTAGATACACAGCTCAGCAGTCAGTATCACACAGGATAGGATTAGATACACAGCTCAGCAGTCAATATCACACAGGATAGGAATAGATACACAGCTCAGCAGACAGTATCACACTGGATAGGATTAGATACACAGCTCAACACACAGTATCACACAGAATACGCCTCCAGTTTCCAATTCAAACAGAATAGGATTAGATACACGGCTCAGCAGTCAGTATCACACAGGATAGGATTAGATACACGGCTCAGCAGTCAGTATCACACAGGAGAGGATTAGATACATGGCTGAGCAGTCAGTAGCACACATGATAGGAGTAGGTACACGGCTCAGCAGTCAGTATCACACAGGATAGGGTTAGATACACGGCTCAGCAGACGGTATCACAAAGGATAGGATTAGCTACACTGCTCAGCAGTCAGTATCACACAGGATAGGATTAGATACACGGCTGAGCAGTCAGTAACACACGATAGGATTAGATACACAGCTCAGCAGAATGTATCACACAGGAGAGGATTAGATACACAGCTCAGCAGACATTATCACACAGGATTGGGTTAGACACACAGCTCAGAAACAGGATGTGCCAAAGGAGAGGACATTTTCATTCCAAGAATTCCACTCATTCCATCTGATTTGTTTTTTTATTTTAAACACCTCCAGTTTCCAGTTCAAACAGAATAGGATTAGATACACGGCTCAGCAGTCAGTATCACACAGGATAGGGTTAGATACACGGCTCAGCAGACGGTATCACACAGGATAGGATTAGATACACTGCTCAGCAGTCAGTATCACACAGGATAGGATTAGATACACGGCTGAGCAGTCAGTAACACACGATAGGATTAGATACACAGCTCAGCAGAAAGTATCACACAGGAGAGGATTAGGTACACAGCTCAGCAGACATTATCACACAGGATAGGGTTAGATACACAGCTCAGAAATAGGATGTGCCAAAGGAGAGGACATTTTCATTCCAAGAATTCCACTTATTCCATCTGATTTGTTTTTTATTATAAATGCCTCCAGTTTCCAGTTCAACTGCTATTTGCAATGTCCATTAACAATGCTCTGCTCAGGGACAGTCCTTGAAAGTAGTAGGCGTCAGGATCCTGCCAGCGCCGGTGTGCAGCCTCCGCTGAGCAGAGACTCACCCGCACTGTAGGGGGGCCCGGGGTCAGATACAGCCAGAAAGTACAAATGCACAGGACCTGTGGACACTGAAGTTTAGCAAGCAGTGAAGGACCTGCGGTCATGTGACAGCAAGGGGGTGGGGTTAGCGTCCTGCTTTCAGAGATGGCAGGACACTATACAGAAATACTCAGAGTCAGGCAAAACAGAGGTCATACACAGAGATAGCAGTAAAGTACCAGGGATGAGACAGAACGGATAATCAGGGCCAAGCAGGGGTCAGAACCAAACAGAGATAGAAGGTACCAAGCAGAATCCAACAAGCAATATCTAGAGAACAGACCGAGTTGTACACAGAGTATCAAGCAACCAGAACACCGCACAAACACACTCAGGGGTCACCACACAATGCCAAGGGCGAAAGTATAACTGACGGGGGATGAGAGCTTTCTGGGGCAATAAGAAGCTTTCCCAGAACCAATGAGAGGCCACCATAATAAGTCCCAGGTGTGCAGGTAAGAGTCTGCACTGAGATCAAACCATTAACCCCAGAAGTGCTGGTCCACCAGCACTGGTATCATGACAGTACCCTCCTCTCAGCGGGGGGGCCTCTGGACCCCCAGGCTTGCCCAGGTACTTAGCATGGAAAGCCCGAACCAGGCGATCCGCATGCATCACCTGGGCCGGCACCCAGGACCTGTCATCCGGCCCATACCCCTTCCAATGAACTAGGTACTGTACTGACCGCCGTACCAACCTGGAATCTATGATGTGACCAATCTCATATTCCACATGTCCCTCAACCGAAACCGGAGGAGCAGCGGACTCGGATTCTCCCCGGACTGCTTCAAAAGGCTTCAGTAGAGATCTATGGAAGACGTTAGGGATCTTGAAAGAGAGTGGAAGGCACAGCCTATATGCCACTTGATTGATTTTTTCCACAATCTTGTACGGGCCAGTGAATTTGGGGCCCAACTTGGCTGACAGAATCTTTAACTTAATGTTTCGCATGGAGAGCCAAACTTTCTCTCCAACCTGAAACATGGGACCAGGTGTTCGTTTCCTGTCCGCGAAAAACTTATACCTGCCTTGAGACCTAGATATACGCCGCTGGACTTCTGCCCATGTATCTTTCAACCGCCGAAGAGAGTCCTCAGCCCCGGGACACCCCGAATCCACTGAACCCATAGTTGATCAAGAAAGGGGACATACCAATGGATTGACTCACCCGACTATTGAAGGCAAATTCAGCCAACGGCAGTATATCACACCAGTCATTCTGACTAGCAGAAGTCAGACACCTGAGGATCTGTTCCAGAGACTGATTAGTGCGTTCCGTCTGACCATTACTCTCGGGATGGTATGCAGATGAAAAGGACAGAGATATCCCTAATTTTTTGCAGAAAGCACACCAAAACTTAGCCACAAATTGCACACCACGATCAGACACCACATTCAGGGGTACCCCATGCAAGCAGACCACATGCTGCACAAACAATCTGGATAAGGTCTCAGCAGAAGGTAATGCGGACAGGGGTATAAAATGAGCCTAACTGTCCCTATCTTGCAGCGTATGACCAATTGGGAGTCAATGAGATCAATTGATGATCCGCAGTCCACGAAGGCTGTAGAGGGAAAAGAACAACCGTCCACCAACAGTTCCACATGCAATAACACTTTAGAAAAGGAGGAAAAGGGTACCTGAGGGTCTGAGTAGTCTCCCCGCTGACTACCCAGACCTAGTCGTTTCCCGCCAACCGGGTCGAAGATGGGCAATCAGGACACTCCTTTTTCCAATGTCCCATTTTACCGCAGTAAAAGCATAACTGCTTGTCCTTCCGGCGTTTCCTCTCCGTATCCTTCAGGGAGAGGGCGCCTACGTCCATGAGCTCAGGGGCAGTCTCTTTTCCACTGGGGAACAATGGAGTCTCCACCTGCATCACCCCTCTGGCCGGCAGCCTGCGGTCCATCCGGACGGCCTGGGTCATGGCATCCTCGAGAGAGTTAGGTGGGGGATGTAACGCCTAGGCATCCTGCAGCTGCTCGGACAAGCCTCTGCGAAAGAGTCCTTGGAGTGCGGTGTTGTCCCAAGAAATCTCTGCGGCCCAGTGGCGGAATTCAGTACAAAACCACTCAGCTGAGTGTTTCCCCTGAGAGACACTCATCACCATTTCCTCTGCCAATCGCACTCGGTCAGGCTCATCATAAATGTGCCCGAGGGCCTCAAAGAATGCAGTCACAGACACTCGGGGCAGTGGGAGGAAGGGAGAAAGCCCAAGCTTGTGGGGACCCTCTTAATAAAGACATAATGACCCCTACCTTCTGGTTTTCATCCCCAGAGGAACGTGGTCTCAAACTAAAAAAAAGTTTGCACCCCTCCATGAAGACCCTGAACTCCTTTTTGTTCCCAGAAAAAAAGTCAGGTAGTTTAACAGGTGGTTCCGGGGACACCAGAACAACAATGACCCAGCAGATAAAGCCCCTCGCACTGTCTCAGAAATCTGCTGCTGAGATCGAGCCAGAGCTTGTTGCTCCAGAGATAAACCCTGAAACATCTGACTCAGATTTTTCATCTGGTCAGCCAGAGACTGTATGGGATCCATAACTCTCTGCACAAAAAACCCCCAAAAACTTAACGGTCAGTTATAATGTCAGGATCCTGCCGGCGCCGGCGTGCAGCCTCCGCTGAGCAGGGACTCACCCGCACTGTAGGGGGGCCCAGGGTCAGGTACAGCCGGAAAGTACAGATGCACAGGACCTGTGGACGCTGAAGTTTAGCAAGCAGTGAAGGACCTACGGTCATGTGACTGCAAGGGGGCGGGGCTTAGCGTCCTGCTTTCAGAGATGGCAGGACACTATACAGAAATACTCAGAGTCAGGCAAAATGGAGGTCATACAAAGAGATAGCAGTAAAGTACCAGGGATGAGACAGAACGGATAGTCGGGGCTAAGCTGGGGCCAAAACCAAACAGACATAGAAGGTACCAAGCAGAATCCAACAAGCAGTATCCAGAGAACAGACTGAGTCGTACACAGAGTATCAAGCAACCAGAACACCGCACAAACACACTCAGGGGTCACCACACAATGTCAAAGGCGAAAGTATAACTGACGGGATGAGAGCTTCCTGGGGCAATAAGAAGCTTTCCCAGAACCAATGAGAGGCCACCATAATAAGTCCCTGGTGTGCAGGTAAGAGTCTGCACTGAGATCAAACCATTAACCCCAGAAGTGCCGGTCCACCAGTACTGGTATCATGACAGTAGGGATCAATTTGCAATCGCCATGCTCTTCTCATGGTCAACTTTACGTGGTCTGTTCAAGAGTTGGAACTGCCAAAAATCTGTTCATCTTTGCACCGAAAGGAAAAACCAAAAATGTTGTTTATCAAAAGGCTCTTGAATGAGTTGAAAATAAAATACTATCAATACTTGGGTAATCATTTAGTTAATTTTCTGTTGCAAATCTGTAGTGTTGAATATATGATGTGAAATGTTTTTATGTGCAATATAATCATTATAATTTGTTATAACTGACCACAGTTGGTTACTATGCCCAGGCAACACCGGGCTCTTCAGCTAGTCCCCAATAAATTTCAAGTCCCCGATAGCATCACAATGAATTTTGAGATGGGGAGGACGCTATCAGGGGCATAGCACCCTTCTCCACCACCACCCAATTCATTTTACATCCATATCTAACGTCTTCCTCCACCTCCCCCTGTTCGTAAGTCCATTATAAGTCTCCCTGCCTCCCATCCCAATCCCCCAAATCCCTCTTTGTCTTACTCCCCTCCCCGCACATCCCATCATTGTCCTCTCACGCACCTCATTATTGTCCTCTCCACCACCCCCATCATTGCCCTCTCCACCACGCCTATCATTGTCCTCTCCGCCACTTACATAATTGTTCTCTCCATCACCTCCATCATTGCCCTCTCCACCACCCCAATCATTGCCCTCTCCACCACCCCAGTCATTGCCCACTCCACTGTCCCAATCATTGCCCTCCCCCATCACCTCCATTATTGCCCCCACCACAGTAGAAATCGCAGGAACGTGGGATCCTGTCACGGACAGGAGGCAGATCAAGAGTTAACAGGTTTATTAACAACAAGTATACTCCGCTCAGGGAGTGGCAGGTAATGGGAGTTGTGTTAGGGAGTAGGGCAGAACTGGGAGTTAGGACGGGGGAAAAGGCAGGTATGTATGAAAGTTCGAAAGGAGGAAAAGGCAAAAACTTATCAGTCTGTAGTCTTCTTGATTGCATCGTCTCGGTTCTCCAACGTCGGCACCGACAACAGCAGCATGTGACGTCTCGCAAGTGTCTGTGAAGGACGGGGTCCTAATCCACGAGGTGGGTGATAAGTCTTTGCAGGGTGCGGAGAGTCCCTGCACTCACAAACGCCAAACACTGTGTCCAGTCCAGTAAGAGAGACCGCCGGAACGAGGCTTCGCTCCGCGGTATATACAGGTATCTGGATAAGAGGCTCTGGCCTAGTCACCTGCTTCTCTCTGCGCCGCGCGTCCGTTACAGTCTCTGGTTTCAACTGTGAGTCACCTCTTTCCTCGGAGGATGGAGGGTTTCTGGCAGTCTGTTGTCCACCTACAGTGAACCGATACACCAGGGATCTGTCAAGTCTGCCTGTGTCCAAGGGATACTCTGTTTTCACAGCCAACACTGCACCTGACTGCCCTCTTAGCTTTCCTGCCTGGACTCTCCCCCTTTTCACGTGCACCGCACTTTTTAACCCGGAATCGCCTACCACAGCCCCATGCAAGGATCAGTCCTTATCTGGAAAACTTCCCCCCCTGCAACATTGGTGACAGCCCCAGTAGTTCCGGAACCGTTGCGAGAAAGGTATACCCATTCTTGTCCTTCCTATTACATTCCTCCTCTCTTTTAGATTGCCATTCCACGGGCGAGAGTTTTCTTAGCTCACGCTGTCACTCTTCCAGTCCTTGAACTATTTGCTGCCAAACAAACTGATACTGATCGTATCTGTTAGAGGGTATGCCTTCTGTAGATCGGAGCGCCGTAGGATAGAAGGAGCAGTAGATTCTACTGGAGCAACTGAATCAGATTGTCCTTGGGGAATGGAAGATGCATTTTCCCTGACTGAGCTGTTGGTGCTAGGTTCCTCCTCTTCATATTCAGCAAGGACTGGCAGAACTACGATTGGGGCATCCGGTGTCTCCTGTTCTTGGTCAGGATCTTTTGACAAGCAGGGACGTAACATGTTTCGATGCACTACGTGAGTGGTGGCACTTTCCATACCCTCAGGCTGAATCTCATAGACGGGACCCTTATAGTTGACTCTAAGTTTTACCCGATACGGGTTCTTTTCCCATCAGGACTCCAGCTTATCTCAAGGGCGCCTTTTTCATACCAGGACCTGGTCTCCCGCTTGCAGAGCTGTCCCATGCAGAGGCGCGGTACTGGGATGTTCTAATTCTTGAAACTTGGTCTACACCAGACGATGCAGAGCCTGCATCCGATGTCGATGTTCTCGAACCCAAGTAGACACCTCCTTCCCTGGGTAGTCCTCCTCGGGCTCTAGCTCCATGCATGTAACCGGAGGTATTGTGTTTCCGATTGTTATATACCCATACCAACTCAGCCACGTACTCAGACCATTGGGCCTTCCTATCCTCTTCCAAGGTCCTAAGCAAAATAAAAAAATTTAGCACTGCTGCGCCGCCTCGACCTCAAAATGCAATCCAAGAAGTCCAATACCACACAAATTTGTACCGCTAAAACAACCTCACTTGGAACGGGTGCTCAATCCATAAGACAACAATATTGAGAATCCAAATATAACGAGAAGAAGGATGGCACTCATCGTTCAATGATGCAAACTTTATTCAGGCATATACAGGCATCGGCACAGGAGATATGTGCAAAGTAGAGACCGTCCTTCTTCTCGTTATATTTGTCTTCCAAGGTCCCCAGCATCTGGATATGAGAGCGATTAAACCACTCGCAGGTCCCACTTCCCTAGAGTGTTGTCCGGGACTTCCTGATCTGATACAGCTGATGTAACTCCTCCATCACCTTTCCAAGGAATCAGGAGCCTTGTTCCGAGTGTATGCGCTTTGGACACCTGGATAAAGTTCTTACAGATGGCGTAGGCCATGGACTTGGCTGTCTGGTCTCACGTTGGAGTCACAACTGCAAACTTTGTGAAGTGAACTGTCATTACTAAGCAGTGTTCATATCCCTGATGTGCTGGGCCAATGGTCAGATAATCTATCATTAGCAACTCCAGAGGAGCAGACCTCACTATGGCCTGTGTGGCGGCACTTTGTTCATGTGGCTTGGCCAACTCGCAGCTCCGACATTGTTGAGAGATTTCCTCCACTACAGTTTTTAATTGAGGATGATACATTAGTCGCTGTAGCTACTGAAAGTTTTTTTCTGGTCCAAAGTGAGCTCCTCTTTTGTGGGCCTCTGTAGCCACCTGGGGCAGCAATGCCTCAGGTATCACCATTTGCCAGGCGACTCCCAGCTCCCGTGGCAGCGGAACTTTCCGATATCGAATTCCTTCATGCAGCTGTAGTCCCTTCCATTGCCGCAGTATTCGCAGAGTACCAAGGGACAGAGAATCTCTTTCTTGCTGACTGAGTAGTTGTTTGGACGACACCCACCACCTTATTTGGGCCAGTTCTTTGTCTTCCTGTTGTACCCGGACCCACTCATCATGGGATTGTCCCAGTAGACACGAAAGAGTCGTCGCCTGTACTTGCTCTAGCGTGGCTGCCACCGTCCTAGCAGAGTCTCTGAATCTAGGAACCTCTTCGGCCTCCAATTCCTCATCACGGTTAGGCCTTGGCTCCCCGTAGTTCACTCAAGACAAAGCATTAGCATGGGTATTCTCTGCTCCTCTCTTGTAGGTGATTTTACAACGAAACTTCACCATCCGAGCCACCCAACGTGCTCTAGTGCCTCAAGCTTTGCTTTCTCCAGATGAGCCAATGGATTGTTATCCATGCGCACATGGACTTCAGAACCGGACAGATATTCAGCAAATTTCTCCATCATGGCCCATACCAACGCCAACAACTCTAACTTGAATGAACTGTAGTTAGCCGGATTCTTCTCTGAGTCATGAAGAGATCGACTTGCATAAGCGATTACTCGCTCTTCTCCTTTCTGAATTTGGAACAGCACTGCTCCGAGTCCATGCATTCTTATATTCGTATGTAGAATGAACAGCTGTGTAAAGTCGGCATAGGCTAGCACTGGTGCCTCTGTCAGGGCCAATATTAGGGCTTGAAATGTTTCTTCTTGTCGCTCTCCCCATTGCACAGTTCTATTTCTAGCACTAGACGGTACCCCCTTCAATAACTCCAGCAGCAGGTTCACAATGTGGGTAAAGTTCTTTACAAAACATCTGAAATACCCTGTGAGTCCTAGGAAAGCTCGCACGTCTTTCACAGTCTTCGGGGTAGGCCAAATCTCCCAAACACCTCTCCATGAGTCGCTGAAATGTACCTGGGGCGTTGGCCAGGCCGAATGGCATCCGATCAAACTCGAATAACTCCATTGGGAGTATGAAGGCTGTTTTGGCTCGGTCTTGCTCGGACATCGGCACTTGTCAGTAGCCACTGGCGAGATCCAACGTGGAAAAGTATTTAGCATCTCCCAGGGTGGACAGGGACTCCTCAATTCTCGGCAGTGGATAAGAATTCCATACCGTACAGGCGTTGAGTTTGCGGTAACCCACACAGAAACGTAACGTCCCATAGTTCTTCCGCACCAGTACAATGGGGGCAGCCCAAGGGCTCTGACTCTCTCGAATCACCCCCTTCTATAGCATCTGGTTCAGCATGCCATTCACCTCCTGGTACATTTGGGGAGGAATTTGATGGTAACGTGCTCTTATAGGTGCAGAACTTCCAATTGGAATCTCGTGTGTGATTGCTGTCGTGCACCCAAAATCGTCCCTGTGTCTCATGATCACATCCTGATATCTTTCCAACAAAGTCTCCACCTGCTGTACCTGCTGCGGCGTGAGTTCAGTCAACTCAGCTCTCATCTGTTCCAGGATTCGGCATCCCTCCTTCAAATGTCGTGGGTCGGGTGACAAAGCAGTGTCCACGATCACCATCCAAGGATCCCCTTGCTTAACAGTTAGCTGTACAGCCTTTGGTGATATCAACTCTTCTTGCAAACACTGGACATGAGCCACTTTGCTTCTGGGGGGGTAGTATGACATCTTTTTCTCCTAGATTCACACAGCGTACAAGAACTGCTCTGTCACGCACCATAGCCGACATCCGTGCCCAAGGGCAATCTGGCTTCTTTGTCGGAGCTAAAGGATCTTGGGGTCCCATAGCCAGATTGCCCTCTTGTGCGGCGGCAGGGAGCACAAATCGTAGAAAATGGTAGAAAATGGCAGCGAAGCTGCAGCGATCTGTCCTCTGCTTCCTGTCCGACGCTTTGTCTGACACAGGCACGCGGGGCTGGATGAGGTCAGCAAGCAGCACGTGCCTGTGTCAGAGAGAGTTTCTGGCAACAACGATTCTGCGGGAGAATGGAGGCAGTGGTGAGTGGTGGTGTTTGTTTTTTTTTACACTGAGGAGAGGTCCAGGACAATCAGGGGCGGTGAAGGAGAAGAGAATAATGATGCGGATGGTGGAGAGGACAATAATGGAGATGGGGGAGAAGGCAGTGATGGAGATGTGGAAGAAGGCAATGATGTAGGTGGGGGAGAGGGTAATAATGGAGATGGAGGAGAAGAAAATGATGGTGGTGCGAGAGAAGGCAATGATGGACGTGGGGGAAAAGGCAGTGATGAAGGTGGGAGAGAACATGGAGGATGTAAGATATAAATGTAAAATGAATTGGGTGGTGGAGCAGGGTGCTAAGTTCCTGATAGCTTCATCCCACATCTCACAATTCATTGTGATGCTTTTGGGGTCTTAGAATTTATTGGGGAGTGGGAGCAGAGGGGGTAAGGTGCATAGGACCCTTTATAATGAACTGAAAGGTGGGAGAAGATGCTGTCAGTGACTTGTAATGAATTGGGAGGTGGTGGAGAATGTGCAATACCTTATAATGTCTTCTCCCTGCCTCACATTCATTATGATGCTATCAAGGACTTTTAATGACTGGGGGGACACAGGACAGGGACTAAAGCTATATGCTCACATGCAGGATTGTCAGGAGAAAATTCTGCTGCATGTCCTAATGAGTTAGCAGGAAGAATGCTGGGTAAATACATTTATTTTTTACACATTATGCTTTTGTTACGTATTTTTCCACACTCATTAGTATGGGTGAATTATGCTGCAAGAGTAGACATTATTCAGATTTTAACCCCTTAACCCCCAAGGGTGGTTTGCATGTTAATGACCAGGCCAATTTTTACAATTCTGACCACTGTCCCTTTATGAGGTAATAACTCTGGAACGCTTCCATGGATCCCAGTGATTCTGACAATGTTTTCTCGTGACATATTGTACTTCATGATAGTGATAAAATTTCTTTGATATTACTTGCTTTTATTTATGAAAAATTTCGCAATTTTCCAACTTTGAATTTTCATGCCTTTAAATCACAGAGATGCCACACAAAATACTTAATAAGTAACATTTCCCACATGTCTACTTTACATCAGCACAATTTTGGAACCAAATTTTTTTTTACATCAGCAGAATGCCGTGGGGTCTCCCAAAACAACCCAAAACATCCAAATGACCCTGATCAAAAGTTTATATATCCCATTTCTTAATACCGTGTATTGCCTCCTCTAACATCAATGACAGCTTGAAGTCTTTTGTGGTAGTTGTGGATGAGGTTCTTTATTTTCTCAGATGGTAAAGCTGCCCACTCTGATTTGGAAAAAGCCTCCAGTTCCTGTAAATTCCTGGGCTGTCTAGCATGAACTGCGTGCTTGAGATCTCCCCAGAGTGGCTCAATGATATTGAGGTCATAAGACTGAGATGGCCACTCTAGAACCTTCACTTTGTTCTTCTGTAGCCAATGACAGGTCGAATTGGCCTTGAGTTTCGGATCGTCGTCATGTTGGAAAAGTCCAAGTACGTCCCATGCGCAGCTTCCGGGTTGATGATTGCAAATTTGCCTCCAGTATTGGCTGATAATGGGCTGTATTCATCTTTCCTTCAATTTTGACCAAGTTTCCTGTGCCTTTGTAGCTCACACATCCCCAAAACATCAGCGATCCACCTCTGTGCTTTACAGGAGGAATGTTGTTCCTTTCATCATAGGCTTTTTTTTAATTACCTTTGTGAGGCATTGACCCCTGTTACAGCTAGGGGGTGCTGTATGTGCTCTTCAGGATACGCATGGAGGCGTAATGGTGATAGTGAGACAGTGACTGGCGTCATTGTGAAAGGCCAGTATGTGTCACAGAGGAGATCCTCTGCGCTGTAAGCCAGTAATGCTGCTCTGGGACCTGTAGTCCTATGACCTTTGTTTTTGGGTGGTTACAGCTACATAAAGTGACCAGGGTTTGGGTCACATGGTCAGTGTGTAAGGTCCTGGATGGCCTGTGTGTTGGAAGGTCCTAACATCCTGAATAGCACATGGAGAGGTCTTAAACCTGAGGGCCTGTGTGTTGGAAGGTCCTAGGAGTGGACGACTTCCTGAAGAGCACATGGAGAGGCCATATGTGCAGAGTCTGTGACGGCACTGCTTGGGGGGAGCTACTGTCCTTCTGAGGGTCTGGACTGTCAGGAGTGCCCTGGTCGCAAGGACAGTGATCCCTGTGAGGCAGCTTCCCCAGGAGTGAGGACTGACAAGGAGTCAGCGAGTGGAGCAAGAGCTCCTGTAAGGTAATTCCAGATAAGGGTGTTATGGGCAGACAAGTATCTGCGATTGGAACAGACTGTTGGTGCTTGTTATGTTCCATGGATGATAATGTACTGTGTGGTCACCCACGGTAACTGGACGAAGTGAGGTCCGGTATGTTTAGAGACTGAGTATTAAAGTTGAGTACTAAGAAGTGTTATGGACTATGTGTTAAGACTGTGATATATAACATGGCCTCAAGTGCTTTATGATGTCTAAATAAACCAAATAAACTGTTTTTATGAGAAAAACGTGCCTGTGTGCCTTCATCCCTATGCCAAGCGAGTGTCCCCCAATACACGCAGTAAGTGCTGTCTTACACTTTGCTCCAGAAGTTTTGAGGCTTGTCTCTGTACTGTTTTGCGTATTGTAGGTGAGATACTTTGTGGCATTTGTGCAGTAATGGCTTTCTTCTGGTGACTCGACCATGCAGCCCATTTTTCTTCCAGTGCCTCCTTATTGTGCATTTCGAAACAGCCCTACCGCTAGTTTTCAGAGAGTCCAGTATTTCAGCTGATGTTATTTGTGGGTTTTTCTTTGCATCTCAAACAATTTTCCTGGCAGTTGTGGACAAATTTTTTGTTGGTCTACCTGACCATGGTTCTGTTTTTACAGATCTCCTGATATTCCATTTGTTAATCACACTATGAATGCTGCTGACTGACATTATCAATTTCTTGGATATCTTTTTGTATCCATTTCCTGTTTTATTCAGTTCAACTACCTTTTCCTGTTAATCCGTTGACAATTCTTTTGCTTTCCCCATGGCTCACAATCCCGAAATGTCAGTGGCTGGATGAAAGATGTAAGCGTCTGTCTGAATCCCAGAAACACACTCAGATTTTATGCACACACACTCTGATTATAAGCAAACACATCACAGGTTAGGATGTTTAGTAGCCATTCAAACCCACTTGTATCAACTTCTATGCATGTTATCAGGCCTAAATCACCAGGGTTTGTGAACTTTTGTTCAGGGTCATTTGGATGTTTTGGGTTGTCATTATGATTTAAAAAGAAAAAACACAGTAGTTTGACAATAAATGGCTTCACTCAACCACTAATCATGAGTGGAGAAAAAGCTTTGGTGTTATCATTCCTATTCTCTGAAAAAAGGCCAAGAAAGCAAAAATTCTGCAGGGGTATGTAAACTTTCGAGCACAACTGTATATATAACTTTGTTATTTTCAGGGCTGTGACAATCATCGTGACAAGAGGAGTCGTGGCTGGGAGATGTCGACATGAAGGTCTGACCAGATGGTGAAGAAACAGCAGAAACTTAGTCTAATCAGTTGAGACGTCAGTGGTAAGTGCCTGGATGTAATTATTATTATGTATCTGCTCTGTATGACTTGGAGTGATAATGTTATCTGTAAAATTCCTTAGGCTGCATTCTCACATTCATGTGATATGTCTGTGTGATGCCATATTTTTTAATCGGACGGCACATGGACTTGTAGAGTTTTATAGGTCCATTCACACATCTGTGAAAATCTTGGATCTGATAATGAGATACTCTACGGTTCAAAAGTTTGGGGTCACCCAGACAATTTTGTGTTTTCGATGAAAACTTATACTTTTATTAATCAAATGAGCAGTCAAATGAACTTAAAATCTAGTTAAGACATTGACAAGGCTCGAAAAAAAGATTTTTATTTGAAATAACAATTTTCTCCTTCAAATTTTGCTTTTGTCAAAGAATGCTCCCTTTGCAGCAATTACAGCATTGCAGACCTTTGGCATTCTAGCAGTTAATTTGCTGACATAATCTGGAGAAATTTCACCCCATGCTTCCAGAAGCCCCTCCCACAAATTGGTTTGGCTTGATGGGCACTTTTTGCGCACCATACGGTCAAGCTGCTCCCACAACAGCTCAATGGGGTTGAGATCTGGTGACTGCGCTGGCCACTCCATTACAGATAGAATACCAGCTGCCTGTTTCTTCCCTAAATAGTTCTTGCATAATTTGGAGGTGTGCGTTGGGTCATTGTCCTGTTGTAGGATGAAATTGGCTCCAAGCAAGCGCTGTCCACAGGGTATGGCATGGCATTGCTAAATGGAGTGATAGCCTTCCTTATTCAAAATCCCTTTTACTTTGTGCAAATCTCCCACTTTACCAGCACCAAAGCAACCCCAGACCATCACATTACCTCCACCATGCTTGACAGATGGCATCAAACACTCTTCCAGCATCTTTTCAGTTGTTCTGCATCTCACAAATGTTCTTCTGTGTGATCCAAACATCTCAAACTTGGATTTGTCTGTCCATAACAATTTTTTTCCAATCTTCCTCTGTCCAATGTCGTTGTTCTTTTGCCCATATTAATCTTTTCCTTTTATTAGCCGGTCTCATATATGGCTTTTATTTGCCACTCTGCCCAGAAGGCCAGCATCCTGGAGTTGCCTCTTCACTGTATACATTGACACTGGCGTTTTGAATATACTATTTAATGAAGCTGCCAGATGAGGACCTGTGAGGCGTCGATTTCTCAAACTACAGACTCTAATGTACGTACTTGTCTTGTTTCTCAGTTGTGAAAATGAGGATGAATGAACTCATGGAGATCAACATCCAACACTGTGGAGACACCATCACATGTTTCTCAACGCAGTGATGCTAGAGCAATGCCCCATCCCTTATGGGAAATATGCAAAAACATGTAAATCAACAGCCGCGGAGACACCTTCATTGGAGACTTCCCTTCCCGTGGTTGTTCCTTCCCAGTGAAATACCTGGCTAGTCATTGCTTGCGTTGAGAAACATGTGATGGTGTCTCCGCGGCTGTTGATTTACATGTTTTTGCATATTTCCCATAAGGGATGGGGGCATTGCTCTAGCATCACTACGTTGAGAAACATGTGATGGTGTCTCCGCAGTGTTGGATGTTGATCTCCATGAGTTCATTCATCCTCATTTTTCACAGTCTTTTACTAGGCATTGCTCCTACTAGCCAGTTTCCTACTCCACACTGATGAGGGGCAATACCCCGAAACAGCTGTCTGTGGATGGATACCATGTTTTGGCATAGGTGGTTTCCTTCATTGAAGACTGCCCTTCCCGTGGTTGTTCCTTCCCGGTGAAAGACCTGGCTAGTCATTGCTTGCGTTAAGAAACATGTGATGGTGTCTCCGCGGCTGTTGATTTACTTGTTTCTCAGTTGTGTAGCAGGGCCTCTCACTTCTCTTTCTACTCTGGTTAGAGCCTGTTTGTGCTCTCCTCTGAAGGGAGTAGTACACACTTCAGTAGGAAATCTTCAGTTTCTAGGCAATTTCTCGCATGGAATAGCCTTCATTTCTAAGAACAGGAATAGACTGTCGAGTTTCACATGAAAGTTCTTTTTTTTCTGGCCATTTTGAGAGTTTAATGGAGCCATCAATTGTAATGCGCCAGATTCTTAACTAGCTCAAAGGAAGGTCAGGTTTATAGCTTCTCTAATCAGCCAAACTGCTTTCAGCTGTGCTAACATACTTGCACAAGGGTTTTCAAGGGTATTCTAACCATCCATTCGCCTTCTTACACAGTTAGCAAACACAAAGTACCAGAAGAACACTGGAGTGATGGTTGTTGGAAATGGGCCTCTATACACTTATGAAGATATTGCATTACAAACCAGACATTTGCAGCTAGAATAGTCATTTACCACATTAACAATGTATAGAGTGTATTTCTGAATCATTTAATGCTTCATTGGAAAAAACTGTGCTTTTCTTTCAAGAATAAGGAAATTTCTAAGTGACCCTAAACTTTTAAACGGTAGTATACGTGAGGGTCAGAGAATTTTCTGTTCTGATTCCTTTTTTTGAGGATCAGAATAAGACATGCTCAGTGCGTCTGTAAAATCGCACAGCACACCGACACTGCACACAGATACAGGAATGTAGCCTTAGTATGTATCGCACAGTCCCTTAGTACAGTTGAAGCTAGAAGTTTACATACACTTTATAAAAAGACACATATGCATGTTTTTCTCAATATCTGACATGAAATCAGAATAAAACTTTCCCATTTTAAGTCAATTAGAATTACCAACATTATTAATATTTGCTAAATGCCAGAATAATGAAAGAGATATTGTCTTAAAGCATTGTTATTACTTACTTCTAAGTCAAAAGTTTACATACACTAAGATTACTATGCCTTTAAATAATTCTGGACTGTCTATATGATGATGTCATGTGTTTTGAAGCTTCTGATTCTGATTTTTTGACAACATCTGAGTTAATTAGAGATAACATGTGGATGTATTTTAATGCACACCTGAAACACACTGCATCTTTGTGACATATATACAGCAGCCTCAGTGTCTCCTACAGTTGTGGCCAAAAGTATTGGCACCCCTGCAATTCTGTCAGATAATACTCAGTTTCTTCCTGAAAATGATTGCAATCACAAATTCTTTGGTATTATTATCTTCATTTAATTTGTCTTAAATGAAAAAACACAAAAGAGAATGAAGCAAAAAGCAAAACATTGATCATTTCACACAAAACTCCAAAAATGGGCCAGACAAAAGTATTGGCACCCTCAGCCTAATACGTGGTTGCACAACCTTAAGCCAAAATAACTGCGACCAACCACTTCCGGTAACCATCAATGAGTTTCTTACAATGCTCTGCTGGAATTTTAGACCATTCTTCTTTGGCAAATTGCTCCAGGTCCCTGATATTTGAAGGGTGCCTTCTCCAAACTGCCATTTTTAGATCTCTCCACAGGCGTTCTATGGGATTCAGGTCTGGACTCATTGCTGGCCACCTTAGAAGTCTCCAGTGCTTTCTCTCAAACCATTTTCTAGTGCTTTTTGAAGTGTGTTTTGGGTAATTGTCCTGCTGGAAGACCCATGACCTCTGAGGGAGACCCAGCTTTCTCACACTGGGCCCTACAGTATGCTGCAAAATTTGTTGGTAGTCTTCAGACTTCATAATGCCATGCACACTGTCAAGCAGTCCAGTGCCAGAGGCAGCAAAGCAACCCCAAAACATCAGGGAACCTCTGCCATGTTTGACTGTAGGGACCGTGTTTTTTTCTTTGAATGCCTCTTTTTTTCTCCTGTAAACTCTATGTTGATGCCTTTGCCCAAAAAGCTCTACTTTTGTCTCATCTGACCAGAGAACATTCTTCCAAAACGTTTTAGGCTTTTTCAGGTAAGTTTTGGCAAACTCCAGCCTGGCTTTTTTATGTCTCGGGGTAAGAAGTGGGGTCTTCCTTTGTCTCCTACCATACAGTCCCTTTTCATTCAGACGCCGACGGATAGTACGGGTTGACACTGTTGTACCCTCGGACTGCAGGGCAGCTTGAACTTGTTTGGATGTTAGTCGAGGTTCTTTATCCAACATCCGCACAATCTTGCGTTGAAATCTCTTGTCAATTTTTCTTTTCCGTCCACATCTAGGGAGGTTAGCCACAGTGCCATGGGCTTTAAACTTCTTGGTGACACTGCGCACGGTAGACACAGGAACATTCAGGTCATTGGAGATGGACTTGTAGCCTTGAGCTTGCTCATGCTTCCTCACAATTTGGTTTCTAAAGTCCTCAGACAGTTCTTTGGTCTTCTTTCTTTTCTCCATGCTCAATGTGGTACACACAAGGACACAGGACAGAGGTTGAGTCAACTTTAATCCATGTCAACTGGCTGCAAGTGTGATTTAGTTATTGCCAACACCTGTTAGGTGCCACAGGTAAGTTACAGGTGCTGTTAATTACACAAATTAGAGAAGCATCACATGATTTTTCAAACAGTGCCAATACTTTTGTCCACCCTCTTTTTTATGTTTGGTGTGGAAGTATATCCAATTTGGCTTTAGGACAATTCTTTTTGTGTTTTTTCATTTAAGACAAATTAAATGAAGATAATGATAACAAAGAATTTGTGTTTGCAATCATTTTCAGGAAGAAACTGAGTATTATCTGACAGAATTGCAGGGGTGTCAATACTTTTGGCCACAACTGTATGTAATGTATATATAGCAGTCTCACTGTCTCATATGTGATGCATAAACAGTAGCCTCAGTGCCTCCTATGTGATGTATATACAGCAGCCTCTGTTCTTCTATATGATGTAGACAGCAGTCTCGGTGTCACCTACATCATGTATACAGTGGCAAGTAAAAGTTTGGGCACCCCTGGTTAAAATTACTGTAATTGTGAACAGTCAAGTAAGTGGAAGATGAAATTATCTCTAAAAGGCCTAAAGTTAAAGATGACACAAGTTTCAATACAAGTTGAAATGAGAATGGTTTCTAAAAACATGTCAAAATTCACAATAGACTACCTCAAAAGGAGCAAGCTGAATGATTTACAATGGCCATCACAGTCCCCTGATCTGAACATCATTGAAAATATGTGGTGTGGCAGTTCAACTCACGTGGCGGTATATGGAGGTTGGAAAAATAGGAACACCATTTCTTTAAATCCTGGGTTGGTTTATTAGTAAGCAGCATAATCCAATATGAGGGAAAATAAACTCAGCCTTTCCAGCTAAAACAGAAAAAACAACAAAGAAAAAACAAAACCACTGCAACACAGGCCATACGTTGCGGGTTGCACCCCGCTCTAGAGCACCACAGGTTCAGAATGTCCTCTACAAGACACAAAGCCATTGGAGACTCATCTCTCCAGTCTTGCTGAACCCCGACTGCCTGTAGAGTCTATTTACTTAAACTCAGACCATGTGACTTTTTCCATCATGTGACTGACCACATGATCATGACATCACACCGATCTTGGCAGCTCTGCCAGTGGAGATAAAGTGGACCTTCTCCCACCTGCTCTATGAAGGGCCACATGAAACCAGCCCTTTATGCAACTCTCACAACACGTAGTGTGCTGGAGGAAAATATTCTGGTTTCATATCACTGATGCCATTAAGCCCAGTAACATATATCTCCCCTCTGTTACTTTACCAGTGACTTTGTCACAGTGGCTAGACCTCAACATAACAGTGCATGCAAGACGACCCAGGAATCTCACAAAACTGGAAGAATTTTCTAAGGAAGAATGGATGTAAATACCTCAGACTAGAATTGAAAGACTCTTGTCTGCCTACAAAAAGGGTTTACAAGCTGTGATACTTTCAAAAGGGGGTGCTGCTGTGTACTAACCATGCCGAGTTCCCAAACCTTTTGCATCAACCCATTTACTTTTTTGTAATTTTTAAAATGTAAAAGATAAAAATATATTTTGCCTAAAATACAAAGTAAATGTGTCATCTTTAACTTTAGGTCTTTTAGACATCATTTCATCTTTAACTTGCTTAACAGTTCACAATAATAATTTTGACCAGGGGTGCCCCAACTTTTACATGCCATTAAATACAGCAGCCTCAGTGTCTACTATGTGATATATATGCAGAAGTCTCAGTGTCTCATACGTGATATATACATATATATATATATATATATATATATATGAATATATATACAGCAGCATCAGTGTCTCCTAAGTGATGTATATACATCAGTCTCATTGTCTCATATGTGATGTATGTACAGCAGAGTATCATTTGGCAGTAGTACCAATAAAAACTTTTAGTAATCCAACAAAAACTCAAACTCCAACTAAGGTCTCTCATCTTTTGGTGGAAAAATATGGGATGTCCACATTAATGGTAGCACTAAAGCTCCGGAACAGCGACATTGCTCCCCACCCCCCTCAAAAATTCATTGAAGTATGTCCACCAAAATCCAAACGCCTCCTTCCCCAACACAATGCATATTACACTTCAGTATTTGCAATATTCACTCTGCATCATCCACTGTGTGCTTATTTATGGAAAACACCTTTGCAGTCAAAATAGAAATTACACCCATAGACAGGGCCGTATTTAGAGTTTACGCTGCCCTAGGCACTTTTAATGCTGCCTCCCCCATTGGTGAGTAGGACTAATGCAGACACTTTGGCAAAAATCGCTGATGTGAAAGTAGCCTTTCTCCCTACCGCAGTCATCTCCCCAGTGCAGCCATCTCCCCAGTGTAGCCATCTCCCCAGTGTAGCCATCTCCCCAGTGTAGCCATCTCCCCAGTGCACCCATCTCCCCAGTGCACCCATCTCCCCAGTGCACGCATCTCCCCAGTGCACGCATCTCCCCAGTGCAGCCATCTCCCCAGTGCAGCCATCTTCCCAGTGCAGCCATCTCCCCAGTGCAGCCATCTCCCCAGTGCAGCCATCTCCCCAGTGCAGCCATCTACCCAGTGCAGCCATCTACTCAGTGCACCCATCTCCCCAGTGCACCCATCTTCCCAGTGCACCCATCTCCCTAGTGCACCCATCTCCCTAGTGCACCCATTTCCCCAGTGCACCCGTTTCCCCAGTGCACCCGTCTCCCCAGTGCAGCCATCTCCCTAGTGCAGCCATCTCCCTAGTGCAGCCATCTCCTCAGTGCACCCATCTCCCCAGTGCACCCATCTCCCTAATGCACCCGTTTCCCCAGTGCACCCGTTTCCCCAGTGCAGCAATCTCCCCAGTGCAGCCATCTCCCTAGTGCAGCCATCTCCTCAGTGCAGGTCTCTCATCTTTTGGTGGAAAAATATGGGATGTCCACATTAATGGTAGCACTAAAGCTCCGGAAAAGCGACATTGCTCCCCACCCCCCTCAAAAATTCATTGAAGTATGTCCACCAAAATCCAAACGCCTCCTTCCCCAACACAATGCATATTACACTTCAGTATTTGCAATATTCACTCTGCATCATCCACTGTGTGCAGTCAAAATAGTAATTACACCCATAGACAGGGCCATATTTAGAGTTTATGCTGCCCTAGGCACTTTTAATGCTGCCTCCCCCATTGGTGAGTAGGACTAATGCAGACACTTTGGCAAAAATCGCTGATGTGAAAGTAGCCTTTCTCCCTACCGCAGTCATCTCCCCAGTGCAGCCATCTCCCCAGTGTAGCCATCTCCCCAGTGCACGCATCTCCCCAGTGCGGCCATCTCCCCAGTGCGGCCATCTCCCCAGTGCGGCCATCTCCCCAGTGCGGCCATCTCCCCAGTGCAGCCATCTCCCCAGTGCAGCCATCTCCCCAGTGCAGCCATCTCCTCAGAGCAGCCATCTCCCCAGTGCAGCCATCTCCCCAGTGCAGCCATCTCCCCAGTGCAGCCATCTCCCCAGTGCAGCCATCTCCTCAGTGCACCCATCTCACCAGTGTAGCCATGTCCCTAGTTCAGCCATCTCCTCAGTGCACCCATCTCCCCAGTGCACCCATCTCCCCAGTGCAGCCATCTACCCAGTGCAGCCATCTACCCAGTGCACCCATCTCCCCAGTGCACCCATCTCCCCAGTGCAGCCATCTACTCAGTGCACCCATCTCCCCAGTGCACCCATCTCCCCAGTGCACCCATCTCCCTAGTGCACCCGTTTCCCCAGTGCACCCGTTTCCCCAGTGCACCCTTTTCCCCAGTGCAGCCATCTCCCCAGTGCAGCCATCTCCCTAGTGCAGCCATCTCTTCAGTGCACCCATCTCCCCAGTGCACCTATCTCCCTAATGCACCCGTTTCCCCAGTGCACCCGTTTCCCCAGTGCAGCCATCTCCCCAATGCAGCCATCTCCCCAGTGCAGCCATCTCCCCAGTGCAGCCATCTCCCTAGTGCAGCCATCTCCTCAGTGCACCCATCTTCCCAGTGCACCCATCTCCCTAATGCACCCGTTTCTCCAGTGCACCAGTTTCCCCAGTGCAGCCATCTCCCCAGTGCACCCATCTCCTCAGTTCACCCATCTTCCTAGCGCAGCCATCTCCTCAGTGCAGCCTTCTCCCTAGTGCAGCCATCTCCCCAGTGCAGCCATCTCCTCAGTGCACCCATCTCCTCAGTGCACCCATCTCCTCAGTGCACCCATCTCCCTAGTGCAGCCATCTCCTCAGTGTACCCATCTCCCTAGTGCACCCTTCTCCTCAGTGCAGCCATCTCCCTAGTGCAGCCATCTCCCCAGTGCAGCCATTTCCTCAGTGCACCCATTTCCCCAGTGCAGCCATCTCCTGATTGCACCCATCTCCCCAGTGCACCCATTTCCCCAGTGCAGCCATTTCCCCAGTGCAGCCATCTCCCCAGTTCACCCATCTCCCCAGTGCAGCCATCTCCCCAGTGCAGCCATCTCCCCAGTGCAGCCATCTCCCCAGTGCACCCATCTCCTCAGCGCAGCCATCTAACCAGTGCAGCCATCTACTCAGTGCACCCATCTTCCCAGTTCACCCGTTTCCCCAGTGCAGCCGTCTCCCCAGAGCAGCCATCTCCTCAGTGCACCCATCTCTGGGTCGCTTCAGTCACCACAGAGGTACTGCACCTTCTCCTAAGGTGTGGTACCCCACCATCCAGGTAGGGTGGGAGCTCCCTTCCACATTCCAACACCTGCACCCCACACACAGGATAGTTCAGCAGGGACCCATCCATGCTTTATGCTGGAAAGGTCATAGGGTGCCTTTTGTGGTCCCTGGCTTCGTAATACGAGAGCTGCTGGGGAGGCGGGTGGAGTTAGATATAAAAGAGAGGGAAGGTGTAGGATTTCAGGTCAGTCTGCAGAAGAAGGCAGGCGGAGTACGAGAGGACAGCCACTCAGTGAGGAGTGGGGATCCCTGGAAGAAGGGATGGAGGAAGGAGTGCTGCAGCTGCCCCAGTGAACTAGGCCAGCTGGCACAGGAAGGAAGAGAAGGAGAAAGAGACGTAGACTGGAGACTACAGATTCCATAAGAGAGAGAGAACAGATCGGAACGAAGGAGAATAGAAGGATGGTGGGAAGCAGGTTGAGAAAGAGAGAGAACCCTTCCAGTCTAGAGCGCAAAGGCCGAGGCCCAGTCCCCGAGGTTGATTGGATCTTTATGTCCGGCAACAGACACCGGAGGAGTAGTGAGCCACTAACGCCTTACTCCAATCATAGACTTGGGACACAACAGCAATTGAATAGAGAGTCGGGACACAGAGAGGAGTCCCCGAAGCAGGCTACAGCTGTCTGTTATACAAGTAGAGACTAGGAACACCTAGAGAGAGGTATTCCAGGGTAACTAAGTACTGGAGTGCTTCGCACCTAAAGGCGCACTGGAGTCGTTCAGTAAGGTACATATTGGCAGAGTGTGGAGGGGAGAATCCTATCCTGCCTGGAGGTTGGCTGGTGCCCTGACCTGAAGAACACAGTGCGGAGGCAGGCAGTTGTGTGAACTGCAAACAGTGAGTAAAGCTTTGGAACCGCATACTCTGGTGTCTTCCAGTTATTCCAGCACCGCCACACCTGGGTACCTACACCTACACCAACTGCGCCTCCCTGCCATTACTTCATCTACACTGCCCTGGGACTACAGCTCCACCTGTGAGGAGCTTTACCATCTAAGCTGCGCATACCATCAGTCCCAGAGGATCTGCCCGCAGCGTCGGCCTAACATCACACTTGCCGAGCACCACAGGTGACGTCACAAACTATCCATATAAACTATATTACAAACATCACCGCCATTGATATTGGGCGCCCAGGGCCACGGGCGGGGTCACCGCTGCTGTGACACATCCCCCTGACACCGGCCCGGTTCCGAGTACCCCGCTGCCCTGGGTGTGAGGGGCGACCCATCTCCCTAGTGCAGCCATCTCCTCAGTGAACCCATCTCCCCAGTGCAGCTATCTCCCCAGTGCACCCGTTTCCCCAGTGCAGCCATCTCCCCACGGCAGCCATCTCCTCAGTGCACCCATCTCCCTAGCGCAGCCATCTCCTCAGTGCACCCATCTCAATAGTGCAGCCATCTCCCCAGTGCAGCCATCTCCCCAGTGCACCCATCTCCTCAGTGCACCCATCTCCTCAGTGCACCCATCTCCCTAGTGCAGCCATCTCAGTGTACCCATCTCCCTAGTGCACCCTTCTCCTCAGTGCACCCATCTCCCCAGTGCAGCCATCTCCCCAGTGCAGCCATCTCCTCAGTGCACCCATTTCCCCAGTGCAGCCATCTCCCCAGTGCAGCCATCTCCCCAGTGCAGCCATCTCCCCAGTGCAGCCATCTCCTCAGTGCACCCATCTCCCCAGTGTAGCCATGTCCCTAGTTCAGCCATCTCCTCAGTGCACCCATCTCCCCAGTGCACCCATCTCCCCAGTGCAGCCATCTACCCAGTGCAGCCATCTACCCAGTGCACCCATCTCCCCAGTGCACCCATCTCCCCAGTGCAGCCATCTACTCAGTGCACCCATCTCCCCAGTGCACCCATCTCCCCTAGTGCACCCATCTCCCTAGTGCAGCCTGTTATGAATGAGTCACCGGAGGAGGAGAAAACAAAAATACAAGCTAAGTCCAGAAAACCGGAGAGGTTGGTAGCTATCGGATTGCAGACCCCTGATCCTATACACCACAACTAACAGTAGCCGTGGAGGGTTCCTACGGTGCCCTAGACCCCTCGTCACAGCCGGAGAACTACATAAGCCTAAAGAAGGAAAGGGGAAATCTAAACTGCCCCAGAGCAGACCCCAAAGCAATAGACAGCCCCCAACATGTATTGTCAGTGAAATACAGATGAAAACACAAACACAGACAGAAAGACAGGCTGAGGAAACGATGGGGCCCAACTAACTAGATAGGACAGGACAGAAAAGATGCTGGCTGCAATCCGCAAAAAACCCTACCAAAAATGTCCCAACCGTCTGATAGGGAAAAAGGCCCTGAAGTCGCTAGACTTCAAAATCACTATATCAGCACTCAGGTATATTCTGAAAACAGAGCAAAGAGATCAACTGATCAGAGACAAAAATGGAATTCAGCCAGTCCCAACCAAGACTGGCTGAATACAAACACTAAGGAAACCAGACAAAATCTCATGGAATAATAGTAGGGCAAAAACTTAGCTTTTAGTAGACAGGAACTAAACTGGATGCAAGTGCTCAGAGCAGAAACGATCACCAGCAGCCCTGCAGGGCGTTGGCTGCCTTATATCCACTCAGAAATTCCAGATGTCCAATCACACTCCGCCTGTTCAGATGACAGGTTCTTCCCATCCCAATCAATTTCACTACCTCTCTTCACCAGCAGAGGGAGTTCATCAGACATCAAAGGTGAAGGGGAGAATTAACTCACAACAGTACCTCCCCCTTGAGGAGGGGTCACCGAACCCTCATCCACGCCACCAGGGTGATCAGGATGGGCCCGATGAAAATCACGAACCAATCTTTTGGCATGAATATCGGATGCAGGGACCCAAGAATTATCCTCCTGGCCATAACCCTTCCATTTAACCAAATACTGGAGTCTCCGTCTAGCCAGACGAGAATCCAGTATCTTCTCAACCTCATATTCCACATTACCTTCAACCAATACAGGGTCAGGAGGTGCCACCACAGGAACTACTGGCTCAACAAACCTCTAAAACAGAGACTTATGAAACACGTTATGGATCTTGAATGTAACAGGAAGAGCCAATCGAAAAGAGACCGGATTAAGAATCTCCAAAATCTTGTAAGGTCCAATAAATCTAGGTTTAAACTTTGGAGAAGCCACCTTCATAGAGATATTCTTTGATGACAACCAAACCATATCACCCACCTTAGACCGGGGACTAATGGTTCTATGCCGGTTGGAAAACCGCTGAGCCTTTTCCTGGGAGAGAAACAACTTAGCCACCACTTGGTCCCAGATCTGGTGCATTCTCTCCACCACAGTGTCAACACCTGGGCAGGCAGAAGACTCCACCTGCCCTGAAGAGAATCGAGGATGAAACCCAAAGTTACAAAAAAAAGTGACATCAAAGTGGCAGAACTAGCTCTATTATTTAAAGCAAATTCGACCAAGGGCAAAAATGAAACCCAATCATCCTGATCAGCAGAAATAAAACATCTCAAATACGACTCCAAAGTCTGGTTTGTTCTCTCCGTCTGCCCATTGGTCTGAGGGTGAAACGCAGAGGAGAAGGACAACTGAATTCCCAGCTTGGAACAGAAAGTCCTCCAAAATCTAGAAACAAACTGAACTCCTCTGTCAGATACAATGTTCTCAGGAATCCCGTGCAAGCGAACCACCTGTTGCAAAAACAAGGGCACCAACTCTGAGGAAAATGGCAACTTAGGGAGTGGCACAAGATGGACCATCTTAGAGAATCTATCACAAATCACCCAAATAACAGTCATTCTCTGAGAGACAGGCATATCCGCGATAAAAATCCAATGAAATATGGGTCCATGGCCTCCGGGGCACCGGCAAAGGCATCAACAACCCACTAGAGCGAGAACAAGGTTTAGACCGGGAGCAAGTCCCACAGGACTGCACAAAATTCCTGACATCACGAGACAAGGCGGGCCACCAAAAAGACCGACTCACCAAATCTCTAGTACCAAAAATACCTGGATGACCAGCCAATGCGGAGCAATGAACCTCAGACATCACTCTCTTCCTCCACTGGTCAGGAACATACAATTTTCCAATGGGACAACGCTCAGGTTTGTCTTCCTGAAACTCTTCCAGAACACGTCTCAAATCGGGCGAGATGGACGAAAGAACTACCCCCTCACCTAAGATGGTAGCAGGCTTGGTCACAATAGGAGAATCAGCAAAGAAACTCCTAGAGAGGGCATCTACCTTGACATTCTTAGTGCCCGGAAGAAAAGAGACCACAAAATCAAAACGTGTGAAAAACAAGGCCCACCTAGCCTGTCTAGGATTCAAGCGTTTGGCCGACTCCAGGTAAATCAAATTCTTGTGGTCAGTGAGCACCACGACTTCATGTTTAGCTCCCTCCAACCAATGTCTCCACTCCTCAAATGCCCATTTCATGGCTAACAGTTCCCAATTCCCCACATCATGGTTACGTTCGGATGGAGAGAACTTTGGGGAAAAGAAAGCACAGGGATTCATTTTAGATGTTACAGGATCTTTTTGGGACAAAACAGCTCCTGCACCAATCTCAGAAGCGTCCACCTCTACCTGAAACGGGAGTGAGACATCAGGTTGCCGCAAAACCGGAGCAGAAGTGAACCTTCGCTTCAGCTCCTGAAAGGAAGAAACAGCCTCCGGAGACCAATTCAGCACATCAGCCCCCTTCTTAGTCAAATCAGTCAATGGTTTGGCAATACCAGAAAAATTAGCTATAAATTTACGATAAAAATTAGCAAAACCCAAAAACTTCTGGAGGGCCTTCAAAGAAGTGGGCTGAACCCAATCATAAATGGCCTGTACCTTGGCCGGGTCCGTTTCAATAGTTGACGGAGACAAAATAAATCCCAAAAATGAAATCCTCTGTACACCAAAAAGGCATTTCGATCCCTTGACATACAGGGAATTCTCCCTCAAAATCCGGAACACAGTCCGAACATGTTCCACATGAGAGTCCCAATCCTTGGAAAAGATCAAAATATCATCCAAATAGATGATCAAAAATTTATCCACAAAGTCTCGGAAAATATCATTCATGAAGCACTGGAAGACAGAAGGGGCATTAGTGAGCCCAAAAGGCATCACCAGGTACTCAAAATGTCCCTCCGGAGTATTAAATGCCATCTTCCATTCATCCCCCTGCTTAATAAGATTATACGCCCCCCCTGAGGTCAAGCTTGGTAAACCAGCAAGCACCTTTAACTCTGGAGAATAGATCAGAAATCAGGGGTAACGGATACTGATATTTAACAGTAATTTTGTTGAGGGAACGATAGTCAATACAAGGCCTTAATGAACCATCTTTCTTGGCCACAAAAAAACCCCCAGCGCCTAAGGGTGAAGAGGATGGTCTAATATGACCCTTCTCCAACGACTCCTTAATAATAGGATCGCATAGCCTCGTGCTCGGGTACAGATAAATTGAAAAGTCGACCCATGGGAAATTTACACCCAGGGCTCAGCTCAATTGCACAGTCATAACTCCTATGAGGAGGCAAAGACGCAGACTCATTCTCACTAAATACATCATAAAAATCAGCCAAATAGTCAGGAACATCATGCGACTGGGGAGAGGTGGAGAAAATAGGAGCGTCACTAAGGGCACACCGACAACCCCAACTCACCACAGACACAGATTTCCAATCCAAAACTGGATTATGGATTTGCAACCAGGGAAACCCCAGAACGATGGTATCAAGCAAATTATGCAACACCAAAAATCTGCAATTTTCTTGATGGTCTGGGGCGACCCGCATTACCACCTGGGTCCAAAACTGAGGTTTATTCTTCGCCAAAGGAGAAGCATCAATACCCCTCAAAGGGATAGGCGTCCGCAGAGGTGTCATAGGAAACCCACAACGTTTAGCAAAATCCAAGTCAATCAGGTTCAGAGCTGCTCCCGAATCCACAAAAGCCTTAGCAGAAAATGTGGACAGGGAGCAGATCAGAGTAATTGCCAGAAGAAACTTAGGTTGAACACCACCCACAGCAAATGTGTGTGCAAAACGTTTCTCTCGTTTAGGGCAGACAGAAATAATATGCGAGGCATCTCCACAGAAAAAACACAGCTTATTATGCCTTCTGAACTCCTGACGTTGCGCCCTAGACAAAATTCTATCACATTGCATAGGTTCAGACATTTGTTCAACAGGTGGCAACACCTCTCGTGCAGTTTTGCGTTCACGCAAACGCCGATCAACCTGAATGGCTAATGACATAGAATCGTCAAGACCAGAGGGAACAGGAAATCCCACCATAGTATCTTTTATGGTTTCTGACAAACCCTTCCGAAAGAGAGCTGCCAAGGCACCATCATTCCAGGTAGTAAGGACCGCCCACTTTTGGAATTTTTGACAGTACAACTCTGCAGAATCCTGACCCTGGCTCAATGCCAACAGGGCATTTTCAGCCTGATCAATAGCATTAGGTTCATCATACAACAACCCCAAGGCCTGAAAAAATGCGTTTACATCAGTCAGAATAGAATCATCAGGTTTCAAAGAAAACGCCCAATCCTGGGGATCGCCGTGCAGCAAAGAGATGACAATTTTAACCTGCTGCGAGGAGCTCCCCGATGAGTTAGGCTTCAAGGCAAAAAATAATTTACAATTAATCTTAAAATTCAGAAATTTAGACCGATCCCCAAAAAACACATCAGGAGTAGGGATCTTTGGTTCAGCAGCATGTTAATGAGCAAGAAAGGCGGAAATTCCCCGCACTTCAGCAGTAAGCTGCTCCACAAGATCAGACAATGGCTTAATCTCCATTGAGAAAAAATTCCCCCTACGGCCTCAGAGAAATAGAGGAAAAAATATACACAAAAAAAAAATTCTGACACTTTTTTTTTCTCTCTTTTTTTTTTTTCTTACAATTCTTTCCTGCTATTGAGTACCCTAGAATCTGCAGTATGGCTGGTGATTCTGTTATGAATGAGTCACCGGAGGGGGAGAAAGCAAAAATACAAGCTAAGTCCTGAAAACCGGAGAGGTTGGTAGCTATCGGATTGCAGACCCCTGATCCTATACACCACAACTAACAGTAGCTGTGGAGGGTTCCTACGGTGCCCTAGACCCCTCGTCACAGCCGGAGAACTACATAAGCCTAAAGAAGGAAAGGGGAAATCTAAACTGCCCCAGAGCAGACCCCAAAGCAATAGACAGCCCCCAACATGTATTGTCAGTGAAATACAGATGAAAACACAAACACAGACAGAAAGACAGGCTGAGCAAACAATGGGGCCCAACAAACTAGATAGGACAGGACAGAAAAGATGCTGGCTGCAATCCACAAAAAACCCTACCAAAAATGTCCCAACCGTCTGATAGGGAAAAAGGCCCTGAAGTCACTAGACTTCAAAATCACTATATCAGCACTCAGGTATATTCTGAAAACCGAGCAAAGAGATCAACTGATCAGAGACAAAAATGGAATTCAGCCAGTCCCAACCAGGACTGGCTGAATACAAACACTAAGGAAACCAGACAAAATCTCATGGAATAATAGTAGGGCAAAAACTTAGCTTTTAGTAGACAGGAACTAAACTGGATGCAAGAGGATCACCAGCAGCCCTGCAGGGCGTTGGCTGCCTTATATCCACTCAGAAATTCCAGATGTCCAATCACACTCCGCCTGTTCAGATGACAGGTTCTTCCCATCCCAATCAATTTCACTACCTATCTTCACCAGCAGAGGGAGTTCATCAGACATCAAAGGTGAAGGAGAGAATGAACTCACAACAGCAGCCATCTCCTCAGTGCACCCATCTCCCTAGTGCATCCATCTCCCTAGTGCAGCTATCTCCCCAGTGCACCCATCTCCCCAGTGCAGCTGTCTCCCCAGTGCAGTTGTCTCCCCAGTGCACCCATCTCCCCACTGGTATTAAATAGTGATGAGTGAGTATAATCATTGCTTGGGTTTTCCCAAGCATGCTCGGGTGATCTCCAAGTATTTTGGCATGCTCAGAGATTTAGTTTCTGTCGCCGCAGCTGCATGATTTGCGGCTGCTAGACAGCCTTAATACATGTGGGGCTTCCCTAACAAACAGGCAATCTCCATATGTATTCAGGCTGTCTGGCAGCTGCAAATCATGCAGTCACGTCGACAAAAAATAAATCTCCGAGCACGCCAAAATACTTGGAGGACACCCGAGCATGCTCGGGAAAACCCGAGCAATGAGTATACTCGCTCATCACTCACTAGTAATAAACAATTTATCATAAAAGTAGCAACAAATTATGTGGCCTTTTCTATTGTACCCTCTTGTAAAAATATAAAATCTGATGCTAAAACAATACTATAGTGGTAAAAATGTAATTATTTTTTTATCACTGTTCAATGGCATAAAATTCTCTGATACATCTGTGGTATCTATATGATGACTGTACCCAAAGACATAAAATGGGGTAACTTTCTCGGGATGTGATATGGCACCCCCAAACCATTCCAGCAAATCTACACTCAAATGGCACTCCATCCCATCTGAGCTTTGTAGTGTGTCTGGCGCTCCTGCTTTTCCGAGCCCTGCCGTGCGCCCAAACAGTAGTTTCTGACCACGTGTGGGGTATCGGTCTACTCAAGAGAAATTGCACAAAAGATTGCATGGTTCATTTTGTTGGGGCTAAAAATTCTTTTTTGAGGAAAAAAACATAATGTTTCATTTTCACAGCACAATTTTATAACATTTTGTAAATCACCTGTGGGTTCAAACTGGCCGCCGCACACCTAGATGAGTTTCTTAAGTTTTCAAAATGTGGTCATTTATAAGAAGGTTTCTGCTATTTTGGCATCTGGGGGCTCTGCAAATGCAACATGGAGTCCAGTATTTGCACTCCAAGTCAAATAATGCTTCTGCCCATCCAAGTAGATATGTGGTAAATGTTATTTATTTATTATTTTGCATGTTATGACTATGTGTTTAAGGGCATAAAAATTAAAAGTTCAAAAACTGCACATTTTTCGAAACTAATCAAATTTCAGATATTTTAATAATTGCAAATAGTATCGACCTAAACATACAACATAAAGTGGAACATGTGCAATGTGTCACAAAGAACACCAAATCACTGGGATATGTAGAAGCATTCCAGAATTATTAGCACATAACATGACATACTTCTTGGTCATGAAGATGAAAACTGGCTGCCACAGGAATAGGTTAAAGGGTTGTGACTGCAAACTTGTGAATCCTTAGAGCGCATGCATTGTGCACTGTGAGGACACTCAGGTGTTGGCGCCAGGAGAGACCGGTCATATGACCACAAGTATGCAATTTGTGATACATTTGTATTTAGCCAGGTGGCGCACATCTAGTCAGCATGTGACCCCATGTATGCAACTGCAGTGTCGGCGCCCACCTGCTCCTGATGCCGACACTGGAGAATCCTCATGGCGCACACTGGGGGGATTCACCAGTCTGCAAACACATAGAGTGACTGCAGACTTGTATCCTAAGGCCAGACAACCCTTTTTAAACAATAGGTCATTTTATGATAGCACATTAACAACATAAAAATTGAATCAATACAGGTCTCCTCCTTACCTTACTATAAAGTTGCATGGGCCTAAAAAAAAACCCCATATACTGTACAACATGTGTGTATTCAGGATTCTTTTGGAAAATTGTATTTGATTATGACTTTTAAAAAAGTATTTTTTTATGTGGAACTAAAAGTGATTTCAAAGTAGTATAAAAGTATATTAAATGAAAATAAAAAAAAACCTCATGATGATTTCCATGTGTCAAGGCTATACTCAGATTCCTCTCCAATGTGTATGGTAATAAGAATAGGTCCCTAGCCCAAAAATGCCACTTTTGCCATAGAGGGTGTTTTAATGGGCTTTTGGAAATTAACCTCTTTATATATTTAACAGCATAATATGCAAGTGGGAAGTACTGATAAGATAGTAGTATAAGTGTTAGAACAGATCGTATTTGGGCAATACATAGAAGATAAGAAACACGTTTGACTGAGTCCCATTAGTTGTCACATACATTTAGAAACAGCACACGGACCAAGAACCAAGCCTGTGTGCAGCCATAAATTAAATCCACTGAAAATGTGACCTTTCCATTTTGTTCAATTAAAAGCACAAAGATGGAGAAAAACTGCATTCACACATGAAGATGACAAGGGGGGATGTCCTAAAACCCTGTCAAATTGTGGCTGGATAAAATGTTGCAAGCAATATACAAAAACAAATGCATGTTCAAATACGTCCAAAATTCTGCCCAAGGCACCCTACTAATGACAGGTTTGCAGAGCAAAAATAGCAAGTGCAATGACTAATCAAAATATAATCTAAAGACCGATATTTGAGTAGCAAGTAGTATACTGGGAGCATAAGTGGAGGAGCAGATAAGGCGAGCAACTAACCAGCTGCAGGGTGTCACTCTACCACCATGCCCAACAGCAGTTTTGCGCAGTACTTCAGGGATATATGTGCTTTGTGCAGAATGGGAGATCTGGCACTGTACA
Source organism: Dendrobates tinctorius (assembly GCF_039654945.1). Lineage (NCBI taxonomy): Eukaryota > Metazoa > Chordata > Amphibia > Anura > Dendrobatidae > Dendrobates > Dendrobates tinctorius. Next base: position 19,678,480 of record NW_027361699.1, on the reverse strand, counting down.
GCTGTTTTGCTGCTAATTTTTTCTTTTCCTCCAGTTAGGCTGTCAACTTACTACTTGTTACTCAAACGTGGGGCTTTATATTATGAATGACTCTTACTGTTTTCAGTCTCCAAGCCTTTGAGTAATAGGACACTTTGGGCATAATTTTGTATGCATTTGCAAACACATTACTATTTGTATATTTTCTGTATCACACGCGCAGACATACCACTGGTGCAATTTGTGCATATGCACAGGGGCATTAGAGATAAGGGGGCCCATTTCCACCTCATAAAGGAGTGCATTGTTTTTGTCATGCCTTTATACAAATGCATATAATCAGTTATGCTATGCTTTGTATTGAATTGGAGTGTATTGATAACATTGAAGTGTGGTATATTGTGATCTAATTACAGTTTACTTTCTGTTTCATTGCTTACTGTGCAATTTAATATTTAAAGCTCATCGAGGCTTCCGTAGTTCCCATCAGCCTACATTAGCCTTGCCCCCTTCTTCTCCAGCAGCCATTTTAGCCTCATGGATACTGATATGCTAATTATCTCTCCCTTATTTTCAGCCCATCTGGTTATTTACCTCCACATAGCACAGACGGTGAGTTATTTCCTCCTTGTTAGAGCTGGCCATATTGCATTATATAGCTACTCTGTTCCATATGTTTTATATCAAAGTAGTCTTTTGCCATTACAGATGTTTATATTACCGCCATGTTGTGCAATTGCACTGTGAATGTCCTGTACCATACATAATGCTATGTACTTTAGATATGTTGCATGCCTTGTACTGAGTACTTTCATTTTTCTTATAGTTTTACACTGATCCTATCAATAAAAGTTGTAAAGGACCCCCTGCGTCCACCTCAATGCATCGATAGGAAAGAGTTTCGCTGTCTGTCAACTCGCTTTTCTTAAGCACAAAGTTGAAGATGCCAGAGCAGTAAAACGACTTCTATAAACGGGGTTTAAGCACAGACCAAGGCTTCTATGAGAGAGCAGTCAAGCAGCATACAGACACTATGTCAGATAGAGGATCTGAAGATTATGCAACACGCTCACATGTCAGCTCATCAGCTTCAAGGAAGTCTGTGAGCAGCACCGCAATTGCCACCGCTACTGCGAAGGCAGAAGCCGCCAAAGTTAGAGCTGCCTTTGCTGAGCAGAAGTTGAAAGTTAGAGCTGCCTTTGCTGAGCAGGAGTTGAAAGTTAGAGCTGCCTTTGCTGAGCAGGTGCTGAAATTAAAGAAAGAAAAAGCACACCGTGCAAAACTCGCCATGGACGCAGAAGCGGCAGCAGCAGAAGCAGAAGCCGAAGCACAGGCTTTAGAAGAAGCAGCACTCTGCAATAGTAGAAGTGTCAGCTTAAAACTCGGTCCCGAAGTTAGTCATCGTGATATCTCACAAGGAATTTCAGACAATGTGCTACAGCATGCCCCATCAGCCGATTACCTACATTCAGCTCCAAGAGTGATACCACAGCCTGACGATCATCAGGGTCAAAATTACGTCACTCAGTCATCGACCCTCATCCATCAATCATCACATGTCAAGCAAGAAGGTAATTCCGTCCACCTACTACCATCAGTGCGACATGCACCAAAGCCTGAAGATCCGTACTACACAGTAAGCGCTTTTAAGATAGAAGTCTTCTAGCTATAATGCGTTTTATTGTAACAATAGCTCACTGAGACCTCAACACAGTGATGCGCACCCAGATCGCCCTATCAGAGATCAAGAGTTGCCAGCTTTTCTCAAGCTCTTTGCACTCCGTGAGTTACTCACCAAAGGTGTCTGAAAGTTTAGTAACCGTCCTAAAAGTTACAGAGCGTGGAGAGCTTCCTTCAGAAACGCCACTGCTGGCCTAGACATCTCTGCCAGTGAAGAGATTGACCTCTTGGTTAAGTGTCTAGGAAATGAATCAGCAGAACATGCAAAACACATCAGAGATATTAACATCAACCACCCAAGCAGAGGCCTGTACATGTTCTGAGAGAGACTCGATGAGTGCTACTGCTCCTCAGAGATGATAGAAGAATCCCTCTTGGAAGATTTTTCTAAAATCTCTAATAAGAGCTTTCACATGCTAAGAGAATTGAGTGACCTTTTGACAGAACTCCAAAGTCGCCAAGACTGAAGGAGACCCACTAGGCCTCATGTCGCTAGACACAGCCAGGGGCATCAAACCCATAGTGAAGAAATTACCTTACAGTTTGCAAGAAAAATGGATCAACCGAGGTTCAGATTACAAACAGAAACACAACGTGCCGTTCCCTCCATTCAGCTTCTTTGTAGATTTTGCACGCCAGCAGGCAAAGATCAGGAATGATCCCAGCATCGACCTTTCCACCAGAGAGCCTGTCAACCCAAGGACAGATAAGCTTGTTCCAGTCCATAACCCCAGAGGCACACCTATCACCGTGCACAAAACAAATGTGTTTTTGTCACGCTCATGCCCTGACTGGTGGGCGTGAGCCAGGGGGTTTTGACCCCACTGTGCCACAAACCAGACTATCCTGGAAGGGGCCTGACTAGGACAGCTGCCTTGATTTTCACTGGAGCCTCTGATGGTGAGATCAGGCTTGTGCCGCAGGCAGCTTCCAGGTGCCACTCCATGGTGGTGTCTGGCTGTGGCTGCTGATCCCACTTGGGGAGACGGTGACACGGCTGAGACACTGGCAGGCGGGCATGGCAGAGACACGAGCAGGCAGGTACGGCTGAGACACTGGCAGGCAGGCACGGCTGAGACACTGGCAGGTGGGCACGGCTGAGACACAAGGCAAGCAGGCACGGCTGAGATACAGGGCAGGCTGGCATGGCTGAGACACAGGGCAGGCTGGCATGGCTGAGACACAGGGCAGGCTGGCAAGGCTGAGACAAAGGGCAGGCTGGCACGGCTGAGACACAGGGTAGGCTGGCATGGTTGAGACACAGGGCAGGCTGGCATGGCTGAGACACAGGGCAGGCTGGCACGGCTGAGACACAGGGCAGGCAGGCATGGCTGAGGCACGGGGCAGGCAGGCACAGCTGAGGCACGGGGTAGGCAGATACGGCTGAGGCACGGGGCAGGCAGGCACGGCTGAGGCACAGGACAGGTAGGAACGGCTGAGAAACAGGGCAATCAGATACGCCTGAGACACATGGCAAGTAGGTATGGCTGAGATATGGGGCAGGGAGGTGTGGTATATGAAGGAACAGGTTGAGACCTGTTCACAGAGTGGGTGGTAGTACTGGTACAGACAGGAAAGAGTGGAGTATGACGGAACAGGTTTGGACCTGTTCGCACAGGAGGAGCAGGTACGGGTACTGACAGGAAAGAGTGGAGTATGAGGGAACAGGTTTGGACCTGTTCACACAGGAGGAGCAGGTACGGGTACTAACAGGAAAGAGTGGAGTATGATTGAACAGGTTTGAACCTGTTCACACAGAAGGAGAACTGCAAGGCTGCGGAGAAGAATAGTAGAGCAGCAAGAGGTTCTGCAGCAGCAGAATCAGAACCAAGCAGAACTGCAAGAGTAAGGAGCCCAGGCAGAGCCTGAAGAGTACAGAGCAGGCAGAGTCGCAAGAGAGCGGAGCAAGAACAGAGCCGCAAGAGTGTGGAACACAAGCAGACAGGGAGGACACAAGGAAAGACACAGCAGGGAAAGAAGCTAAAGACAAGGAGACAGACAAAGGTGGGACAGAGTTCAGACAGGGTAACAGCATGTGACAAGGTACAGGACCCAGGACACAGTGACCAGAGTATACACAGGTACAAAGCAAGGCAAGAACAAAGACACAGAGACCAGGATATTGTGCCTCCTGGAGGGCAGACAGACAAATACCAAGCAAAGCATGAGTAAACACATTGCACAGGCAAGGTTCCACTGGGTGGAGCTGCCCTAAATATTAGAGGTTTCTTGGTAATTGGTCAGGGACACATTAGACAGGTGCACCCTGACTCCATAAGAACCAGAGAGTTCTGGCACCGCCCCCCTATCGACACAGCCAGGAAATATGCACAGAACAGATAGGAGACAAGCGGCACAGAGCATGGAGCTGGCAGCAGACAGAAATCACAGCATTGCCTGGAGCAGTGAGTAAGTTGGTGTGTGGGGGATGGGAGGCCATGCAGCGATGCCAGCAGGGTTGTTACAGTCTTCTACAAATCCATCACACAAGACCCACAGTACAGCAGAAACAGAAGAGTCACTGATAAAAGACCCAGACAAGGAGTGCCCCCCTACATAAAAGGCCTCACCCAAAACAAAAGTGCAGGAGTTTTAGGGAAAAATCCCTTAAAGACCATAGAACCTTCCTCAAAGAGAATAACATATGCTACAGATGTTGTGCATCTGCATCTCACTTAGCAAGAGACTGCAAAGTTAGCATTACTTGTTCAGAGTGTAAAAGCAGACTCCCTCTCCCATATACGGACCTGCAGAGCACGGCGGGGAGGAAAAAGACAGCACACCTCCCGAAGTGTCACCCCAGTGCACTCAAGTTTGCGGAGAAGGTCTTAGTAACAAATCCTGCTCAAAGATTTGTAATGTTACAGTTTACCCTACAGGCCATAGAGAAAAGGCAGTCAAACTCTATACTATCCTCGATTATCAAAGTAATAGATCGCTTGCCAGCTCAGCTTTCTTTGACATCTTTAAAATCGACGGACTCGGTTCATCCTACTCACTTAAAACATGCACAGGAGTGAGTGAAGAATATGGGAGAAGAGCCACAGGTTATCAAATTGAATCCCTGAATGGGCAAATATCCTTACCCCTTCCTACATTGATTGAGTGTAATTCTATCCTGAACAATAGAGAAGGAATTCCCACACCAGAAGCATCTTTACATCATCCTCACTTGAAAAGCATAGCGCATCTCATTCCCGCTCTCAATCCTCAAGCCAAGTTGGTCCTTTTGCTGGGGAGAGATATCATCAGAGTCCACAAGGAGTGGAAGCAGATAAACAGTCCTCATAACTCAACCTACGCTCAGAAGCTAGTCCTGGGATGGGTCATCATAGGGGACATTTTCCTAGGAAACGCTCACAAACCAAACAACGTGAACTCTCTCTACACAAACACGCTAGAGAGTGGGCGTACATCTCTTTTCCTACCCTGTCCCAACAAATTCCTTGTAAAGGAGAAGCTCGCCAACTTGGCACACTTGAATGACAGGGAAGACAGGTATGCCATGGAGTACCTATACGACGGAGACAAAGATCACCTAGGGTGTGCTGTCTTCCAAAGGATTAAAGAAGATAAATTAGCCCATTCCATCGAAGATAAGAACTTCCTGGAAATAATGGATCAAGGTTTTCACAAGGATGAAATCAACAGCTGGGTGGCTCTGCTACCGTTCAAGCCACAGAGACACCATCTTCCTAACAACAAAGAGCCTGCACTAAAGTGCCTTGCCCTTTTGAATGACAGCTTCTCTCTTCCTGTACAATGCAGTTTAGAGCTCAATTGGGACTTAAAGTCTGATACTTTTACATTTTAGGTTAATCTAGAGCAAGAACTCTTCACACGGCGAGGCGTCCTGTCCACAATCCGTAGTCTATATTATCCCCTTGGATTCGCTGCACCGATCATTCAAGGTAAGACTTTGCTACGCAAATTAATTATAGACTCGGTTGATTGGGACACCCCACTTTCTCCTGAGAAAGAAATTTTGTGGATAACCTGGAGGGATTCCCTAAAATAATTATCTGACCTGCAAATACACAGGCCGTACACGTATATCTCCTCAGAGGAAGCTGTATGTATTTTGTGATGCCTCAGCGAAAGCCATAGCCACAGTCGCCTACTTGAAAGCTATAGATGTTATGGGTAATGTCCACATAGTGTTCGTCATGGGTAAAGCCAGGCTGGCACCATGTCCTGCATCTACCATACCCAGACTAGAACTCTGCGCTGCTGTTCTTGCCACAAAACTGGCGAACTTATCAGAACTCAATCTACAGCTTCAAGGCTCAGAATTCTTCACTGATAGCAAAGTAGTGCTAGGCTACATTCATAATGAGACTAGGAGATTCTACATCTATGTAAACAACCGAGTACTCAGAATTAGGAAGTCTTCACAGTCTTCTCAGTGGAGATATATACCGACTGACCAGAATTCTGCAGACCATGCAATCAGAGCGGTACCGGCATCATGCCTTAGAGTCACTACCTGGCTCGTTGGACCTGCATTTCTGTATCAACTAGTACCCACTTCTTGCGAGACACATACACATGAACTGTTCGAGCCTGAATCAGATGTAGAGATCCGGCCTCAAGTTTCTACACGTAACACAACAGTCACCAAAAGGCACCTTGATTCCAGCCGCTTCCTCAGATTCTCCACCTGGAGGTCAGTTTACAGAGCATTATCTTGCATGATTCATGTTGTTAAATCCTTTGAAATTACACAAACAAGGTCAGTTTCTATGCAAAATCTGGCATCAATGTCATAAAGCTTACACAGCGGACGAGTTCATGCAAGCGAAACATGCTATCATCCGTTGTGTCCAGCATGAGGCTTATACCCAGACACTGGAGTCCCTCCAAAGTCACAGAGATGTCCCTAAGGCTAAGTGCACACGTAGCAGAAGATTTCTGCTGAAAAACCTGACTCCCTTCCCAGAAACCGCGCATTTTTTTCTGCTCGTTTTCTGCGCAGAAAACGTGCGGTTTTTATGCGTTTTTTTCCGCGCGTTTTCAAAACGCATAGAAATAGCCAGAAACGCGGAAAAATCCATGAAATTAATGAGCATGCTGCGTTTTTTACCGCTAGGCGTTTTTTTTGCGGTAAAAAACACATCAATATGCACAAAAAGTGCAAAATGCATAGAAATGAATGGGAAGCTTATTTTTAGCGGTTTTATTGGAAAACCCGCTAAAAATACCGCTAAAAAACACTGTGTGTGAACACAGCCTAAAGGTAGTCCCCACTCATCTCATATGAGAAGCGTGTGGGAGCGCATGATCAACATTGCTCACAGAATTCTCGATTCTATCTTTCTACAGCTAGGTCTTTCGAAGCTCACTCATGAGACTCTCACTACCTTCATGGCCGAGATAGTAGCCATTATAAATGCTAGATCACTGGTTGCCATGTCCAATGATCCTGAAGATCCATTTCTGCTTACTCCCTCAACTCTTCTGACCCAGAAATTTAATTGAAGCACGCAGACTCCTGGAGAGTTTTCTACTAAAGACTTGTACAAATCCCAGTGGAACAAAGTGCAAATGCTAGCAGACCTTTTCTAGACCAAGTGGAAAAATCAATACCTATCTACTTTACATGAAACCTGGAAATGTTGAGTATTGAACTATTGGACCACAAATGGCCCATATGCTGTTCTTGCAGAAGTTCCCTCTTCTGTGTCCACTCCTGCGGTAACATTGTATCCAGACAATTTAGCACGGTTTCTGGACATCAAGCCTTGTGTTCTTCCTGTATTATGAGTGGGGAGAAATTTACAACAAAAATGCAAGTAAAAAAAGATCCAAAAATGTTCTTTTTGTTGCCAACTTTTTCCTGCCAAGAGATGCAGAAATGTCTGCATCAAATACTTAACATTTGCACATACCCTAAAATACTTTTACAACCTCTTTAATAAAGATTACGGATGAGCGAGCACTAACATGCTCCAACCGAGCAATTACTTATTGCTTGGATGCTCGTTTCGAGTAACTAGTATAATGTGAACCAATGGGAAAAGCCGAGCATTTTTTTGGCAGACCCTAAAAGGAGGTCTAGAGGGCAGTTAAAATGTTGAAATGAATGGAAAAAGTGCTTAATGGAAGGAAAACAGCATGGGGAAAACCCCTGGAAGCATCTCTGACTCCCAGATCCCTGCTGAGAACAGTGGTGTCACACTTTTACTCCACTTTAAGGACTGACAATAAAAAAATTCAAAATCGACGAGAAATTGGAGTTTATAGGTAAAAAAAAGTTAAGAAACATTCTTTCCTGTATAATGACTTTATATAAAGCATGATTTAAAAATGATTTAAAAAAATAATAATTGAAGTAAACCAAAATTGATTTTTTATTAAAAAAATTGAAATGTCAGTGTAATTTATGAAGGGAGCAAGAACAGCCAAAAATTTGATGGCAGAACGACTCAGATACACCCTGTGTTAGACCCAAAGGAGGGCTTCTTGCACATTCTGTTCACTAAGTGCAGAGCCTGCCAAAATTACAAACAGGATCATGCAAACACCCTGTCACGATTCATTTTGGGATTCGTGGCAGATCTGGTTCCGCTATAATTTAAATGTAGTTTTTTTCCTTTCAGGTCAGCAAGAGTTAATGTCAGTTTCCTTGCTGGCAGCTGCTTTGTTGCTAGTCAGCTGCTGTAGATGGTGATCACTCCCACCATCCTTTAACCCCTTTCTTTTATATGTCGTACTATCTTGTCCATGGGACCCGGGCCCCTATGCCAATGAACGGGATACTACCTCATAGCGATCAGCGGTGCTCACTATGTGTCAGCGGTGGTCACGGACTGCCCCCGACACGTTAACCACTGGCACACTGCGATCAAACACGATCCCAGTGTACCGGAAGTTTAGGGAAGCATCGGGAGGGAGGGGGCTCCCTCCGTGCTTCCCTGAGACCCCCACAGCAGCGCAATGTGCAGCGCTGCTGTTGAGGCCTCCTTCCCTGCAGGTCCCCGGATCCAAAATGGAGGCGGGGACATTCGGGGGCCTGCAGGGAGCCGGCTTCCTCAGTGCCTGCAAAGCGCAGGCATGAGGAAGTCTGCTTCAATGCCTGTGACAGATCGCTGATCTGTCACAGCGATCTGTGATGTGACAGATCAGCGATCTGTCACATGACAGTTATGTCCCGCCTGGGACAATGTAATAAAGTAAAAAAAAAAGTGTAAAAATAATTTATAACAAAAAGCTAAATAAATTAAAAAAAAAAAAAATTCCCTAATAAATTCATTTTTTGGAAATAAAAAAACCCCCCAAACAATAGAAATACACATATTTAGTATCGTCGTGTCCGTAACGACCCGCCCTATAAAACTGTCCCATTAGTTAACCCCTTTAGCGAACCCCTTAAAAAATAAAAATAAAAAACAAAGCTAAAAATAATGCTTTATTATCATACCGCAAAGTGCAATAACGCGCGATGAAAAAGACAGATATAATTAACCATGGTACTGCTGAGAACGTCATCTTGTTCCGCAAAAAAATGAGCCGCAACACAGCATCATCAGCGAAAAAATTAAAAAGTTATAGCTCGCAGAATAAAGCGATGCAAAAATAATTATTTTTTATATAAAATTGTTTTTATTGCATAAAAGCATCAAAACATAAAAAAATTATATAAATTAGGTATTGCTGTCATCGTATGGACCCAAAGAATAAAACTGCCTTATCAATTTTACCACACACGGAACGGTGTAAACGCACCCCCCCAAAAGAAATTCTTGAAATGCTAGTTTTTGTTCATTCTGCGTCCCAAAAATCGGAATAAAAAGCGATCAAAAAATGTCACGTGCCCGAAAATGGTACCAATAAAAACATCAACTCGTCCTGCAAAAAGTAAGACCTCACATGACTCGGTGGGTCAAAATATGGAAAAATTATAGCTCTCAATGTGGTGATGCAAAACTATTTTTACAATAAAAGCGTCTTTTAGCGTGCGACAGCTGCCAAACATAAAAACCGCCATAAATAGTAAATCAAACCCCCCGTTATCACCCCCTTAGTTAGGGAAAACTAATAAAGTAAAAAAATGTATTTATTTCCATTTTCCCATTAGGGTTAGGGCTAGGGTTAGGGCTGAGATTAGGGTTAGGGGTGTGTTGGGGTTCGGGTTGGAGTTAGAATTGGGGGTTTCCACTGTTTGGGCACATCAGGTGCTCTCCAAAAGCAATATGGCGTCTGATTTCAATTCCAGCCAATTCTGCGTTGAAAAAGTCAAACGGTGCTCCTTCCCTTCCAAGCTCGACTATGTGTCCAAACAGTGTTTTACCCCCACATATGGGGTATCCGCGTACTCAGGACAAATTGGACAACAACTTTTGGGGGGCCTAATTTCTCCTGATACCCTTGGGAAAATAAAAAAATTGGGGACTAAAAGATCATGTTTGTGGAAAAAATATGATTTTTTTATTTTCACGCCCGGGTGTTATAAACTTCTGTGAAGCACTGGGGGGGGTTCAAAGTGCTCACCACAAATCTAGATAAGTTCCTTGGGGGGGGGGTCTAGTTTTCAAAATGGGGTCACTTGTGGGGGGTTTCCACTGTTTAGATACATCAGGGGCTCTCCATAGCAACATGACACCCGCAGACCATTCCATCAAAGTCTGCATTCCAAAGCGTCACTACTTCCCTTCTGAGCCCCGACGTGTGTACATACAGTAGTTTTCGCCCACATATGGGGTATCAACGTACTCAGGACAAATTGGACAACAACCTTTGGGGTCCAATTTCTCCTGTTACCCTTGGGAAAATAAAAACATTGGGGACTAAAAGATCATGTTTGTGGAAAAAATATGATTTTTTTATTTTCACGCCCGGGCATTATAAACTTCTGTGAAGCCCTTGGGGGTTCAAAATGCTCACCACACATCTAGATAAGTTCCTTTGGGGGTCTAGTTTCCAAATTGGTGTCATTTGTGGGGGGTTTCCACTGTTTAGGCACATCAGGGGCTTTCCAAACGCGGCATGGCGTCCAATCCCAATTCCAGCCAAAAAAGTCAAATGGCGCTGCTTCCCTTCTGAGCTCTGACATGCGCCCAAATAGTGGTTTACCCCCACATGTGGGGTATCAGCGTACTCAGGACAAATTGCAAAGTAACTTTTAGGGTCCTGTTACCCTTGGGAAAATAAAAATTGGGGGTGAAAACATCATTTTTGTGGAAAAAATGTGATTTTTTAATTTTATGACTGTACGCTATAAACTTCTGTAAAGCCCTGGGAGGTTCAAAGTTCTCACCACACATCTAGATAAGTTCCTTGGGGGGTCTAGTTTCCAAATTGGTGTAGTTTGTGGGGGGTTTCCACTGTTTTGGCACATCAGGGGCTTTCCAAACGTGACATGGTGTCCGATCTCAATTCCAGCCATAAAAGTCAAATGGCGCTGCTTCCCTTCCGAGCTCTGCCATGCGCCCAAATAGTGGTATACCCCCACATATGGGGTATCAGCGTACTCAGGACAAATTGCACAATAACTTTTGGGGTCTGTTACCCTTGGAAAAATAAAAATTGTGGGTGAAAAGATCATTTTTGTGGAAAAAATGTGATTTTTTAATTGTACGACTGTACGTTATAAACTTCTGTGAAGCCCTTGGGGGTTCAAAGTTCTCACCACACATCTAGATAAGTTCCTTGGGGGGTCTAGTTTCCAAAATGATGTCATTTGTGGGGGGTTTCTACTGTTTTGGCACATCAGGGGCTTTCCAAACGCGACATGGTGTCCGATCTCAATTCCAGCCAAAAAAGTCAAATGACGCTGCTTCCCTTCCGAGCTCTGTCATGCGCCCAAATAGTCATTTACACCCACATATGGGGTATCAGTGTACTCAGGACAAATTTCACAATAACTTTTAGGGTCTTGTTACCCTTGGGAAAATAAAAATTGGGGGTGAAAAGATCATTTTTTAGAAAAAATATGATTTTTTAATTGTATGGCTGTACGTTATAAACTTCTGTGAAGCCCTTGTTGGTTCAAAGTTCTCACCATATATCTAGAAAAGTTCCTTGGGGGGTTTAGTTTCCAAAATGGGGTCACTTGTGGGGGGTTTCCACTGTTTAGACACATCAGGGGCTTTCCAAACGTGACATGGCGTCCGATCTGAATTCCAGCCAATTTTGCATTGAAAAAGTCAAACAGCGCTCCTTCCCTTCTGAGCTCTGCCATGCCCCGAAACAGTGGTTCCCCCCCATATATCAGGTATCAGCGTACTCAGGAGAAATTGCACAATAACTTTTGCAGTCCAATTTCTCCTGTTACCCTTGGTAAAACAAAAAAAATTGGACCTGAAGTAATTTTTTTGTGAAAAAAAGTTAAATGTTAATTTTTTTAAAAACATTCAAAAACTTCCTGTGAAGAACGTGAAGGGTTAATAAGCTTCTTGAATGTGGTTAGTTTTTAGAATGGTGTCACTTTTGGGCATTTCCTATCATATAGACCCCTCAAAGTGACTTCAAATGTGATGTGGTCCGTAAAAATAAAATGTTGTAAAAATGAGAAATCGCTGGTCAACTTTTAACCCTTATAACTTCCTAACAAAAGAAAATTTTGGTTCCAAAATTGTGCTGATGTAAAGTAAACATATGTGAAATGTTACTTATTAAGTTTTTTGTGTTCAATATTTTTGGCAAATTTCCATTTTTTTCACGAATAAACGCAAGTTATTTGAATGAAATTGTACCAGTAACATGAAGTACAATATGTCACGAGAAAACATTTTCAGAATCACCGGGATCCATGGATGCGCTTCAGAGTTATTACCTCATAAAGGGACAGTGGTCAGAATTGTAAAAATTAGCCCGGTCATGAATGTGCAAACCACCCTTGGGGGTTAAGGGTTAAATAGACACCTGATACATCAGCTGACTGCCGGTGATAGAGTTTTTCTCTGAAGACCAGCCGATGAATTGGGAGCTCTCAGGTTCCAGCGTGTATCAGCTGCTTGAGGTCCTGGTTCCATATCCTCTGCTGTGTGGTGCTTGCAGCAGAAGCTTGAAAACTAAGGTTTCTTATTCCCAGTCTTTGTCTCTTGCTTGTCACTACCCCCTGTGTTTACACCATCTGCAGTGGTGAGGATAGCGTCCTTGCTAGTTGTTGTTAGTGTTGTGCCGTCCGCAGGACCGACCCTTGTGGGTTGTGACATTGGTCCACAGAGTTTCGTAGTGTGGGATCACTGGTCTCCTGGGACTCAACATGGTGGGAGGAAGGAGGATCAAGATGAGGATTCAGTGATACAGACTCTTGGGTGGTGAGACTGGACCTTGTGGAAGACTGGGTAGTGCTGGCAAACATGCTGGAAGCATTATCTGCTATTCAACCAACCACCTGTTCACATGCGTGTAGCTTCTGAAATCAGTGATTCCCTGCAAAGTGTGACAGGAAGTTATGTGTCATGGATGGGCGTGATGCTTGTGCTCCAGCAACAGGTGCAGTTGTACCTGCTCCATGTCCTCGCCATCTCTGTGCACCATCATCAGCACATCCACTTCCCCATGCCTTTCGCATTTTCTGTTAGGTCTCTGGAAATTAAGTTTCCTTGATGAATTGAAGCAAATGGCTACGTCGATGGTGCCGTCAGCAACGATTTGGATTTATGGATCACGGAGTGAATTACCTTTACGATGGACTACTTGCTAGAGATGGGGTGCACCTTACGAAGACTGGAAAACATGTATTTGGAAGTCGCTTTGCTACACTTGTAAGGAGAGCTTTAAACTAGAACAACATGGGAAGGGAAGCAAAAGACCAGAAAAAGCCATACACCTGACAAATGCTATTGAGAACTCTGCTATTAGAAGTGGAAAGGAAGAACAAAGACAAAAGAATCTAATTAATAAAAATATTGGAGAAAGAGAAACCAATCACAAACTAAAATGTTTCTATACTAATGCACAAAGCATGGGCAACAAACAAGGAGAATTGTAACTACTAATGCAGGAAAAGAAATATGATGTCATTGGAATCACTGAAACTTGGTGGGACGATACACATGATTGGAATACAAGACTAGAAGGATACAACTTATTTGCAAGAAACAGACTTGATAAACGAGGAGGAGGTGTCGCACTGTATGTTAGAAACGCGTATATCTGCACAGAGATTGAAGCTTCGGAGAGTGGGAGTTCTGTGGAAACTGTTTGGGTAAGAATACAAGGACAGAACAATGGAAAGGACACCATTGTAGGCATTTACTACAGGCCGCCTGTGCAAGCTGAAGATATGGATGAACTCTTTATGAATCAAATGGCCAAGTTCTCCAAAAAATATGACATAGTTGTCATGGGAGATTTCAACTATCCAGACATTTGTTGGAAATCTCTCTCAGGCAAAACTAACAGGTCAAGGAAATTCTTATCCTCTCTTGCTGACAACTTTATCTTCCAAAAGGTAGGGGAGAAAACAAGGGGAACTGCTACCTTGGATCTAATCCTTATAAACAGGGAGGAAATGGTTGAGGAGGTAAAAGTGGCTGGGACCCTAGGAGGTAGCGACCATGCTATTTTAGAATTTTGGATAACTAGAGGAGGAAGACCTGTGAAGACTCAGACGTCAAGGTTAGATTTCAGAAAGGTAGATTTTAAGGGATTCAGAAAGAGAATTGGAGAGATCCAATGGCTGGATATCCTTAAAGACAAAAATGTCCAGGAAGGATGGGAAATCTTGAAAAATGAAATTCTCAAAGCACAACTGTTAACAATTCCGAAAAGAGGGAAGAATAGGAAGCATTTAAGAAAACCTGGATGGATGAACACAGAACTTAAGCACATGCTAAAAAGGAAGAAAAAAATGTTTATAAAATGGAAAGAGGGAGGCATATCTAAAGAAGAATATAATGCTGTCTGCAGAACCTGCAGGGCACAAATCAGATTAGCTAAAGCTGACAATGAATTGAGGCTTGCAAGAGACGTCAAAAGCAATAATAAAGGATTTTGGGGATATGTCAAAAGTAAAAGAAAAGTCAAAGATGCTATAGGATTTTTACAGGATGAAAATGATGAAATGGTAAGACAGGATGTTGAGAAGGCCGAACTTTTAAATTCCTATTTTGCATCTGTTTTCTCTCAGAAAGGAAATGTAACATCAACTGTTCTTCACTGTCCTATTAAGGGAATAGAAGAATCCAGGTTATCTATAAACAGAAAGATAGTGAGGAAACACTTAGCTAACCTAAATGAATTCAAGTCTCCAGGTCCAGATGAATTACACCCCAGAGTACTGAAGGAGATAGCAGAAGAAATTTTTGAACCCCTCTCCATAATCTTTGAAAATTCTGGGAGAACAGGAGAAGTCCCAGAAGACTGGAGAAGAGCAAATGTTGTTCCTATCTTCAAAAAGGGGAAGAAGGTGGACCCAGGCAACTATAGGCCAGTGAGTCTGACTTCTATACCAGGAAAGATCTTTGAACAAATTATTAAACAACGTGTATGTCAGTACCTGGATAAGAATGAAATGATTAAACAGAGTCAGCATGGGTTTGTAACTAATAAGTCATGTCAGACTAACTTAATTTCCTTCTATGATGGA
Organism: Dendrobates tinctorius; assembly: GCF_039654945.1. Classification (NCBI taxonomy): domain Eukaryota; kingdom Metazoa; phylum Chordata; class Amphibia; order Anura; family Dendrobatidae; genus Dendrobates; species Dendrobates tinctorius. The sequence continues at coordinate 19,663,284 of NW_027361699.1, read as the reverse complement.
ATCACTGATTAGGTGGATCAAGGAAATGCTGTAGATATAGTATATCTTGACTTCAGCAAAGCATTTGACAAAGTATCTCATACAATCCTTATTGAAAAAATGGCTAAGTATGGAATGGACAAGGCAACTGTTAGGTGGATTCATAACTGGCTTAGTGATCGGACCCAAAGAGTGGTCGTAAATGGCTGCACATCCAGTTGGAAGAATGTCTCAAGTGGGGTACCACAGGGCTCTGTCCTGGGCCCTGTATTGTTCAACATCTTTATCAACGATTTAGATGAAGGAATTGAGGGTAAACTGATTAAATTTGCTGATGACACAAAGCTAGGAGGGATAGCTAATACTAGAGGAGAGAGAGAGGATTCAAAAAGATTTAAATAAACTGGAGAAGTGGGCAGCAACTAACAGAATGGTTTTTAACAGGGAAAAATGCAAAGTACTACATCTGGGCAATAAAAATGAAAAAAGCATATACAGAATGGGAGGAATAGGGCTAAGCAACAGCACATGTGAAAAAGACTTGGGTATACTAATAGATCACAGACTGAATATGAGTCAACAGTGTGATGCAGCAGCAAAAAAGGCAAATGCAATTCTAGGATGTATTAACAGAAGCATACAGTCTAGATCACGTGAAGTCATTATTTCCCTCTACTCCTCTTTGGTCAGACCTCATCTGGAATATTGTGTCCAGTTTTGGGCACCACATTTTAAAAAAGACATCAACAAACTGGAGCAAGTTCAGAAAAGAGCGACCAGAATGGTGACCGGTCTGCAAACCCTGTCTTATGAGGAAAGGTTGCAGGATTTGGGAATGTTTAGCTTGCAAAAGAGAAGACTGAGAGGAGACTTAATAGCTGTCTACAAATATCTAAAGGGCTGTCACATTGTAGAAGGATCAACATTATTCTCATTTGCACAAGGAAAGACTAGAAGCAATGGGATGAAACTGAATGGGAGGAGACACAGATTAGATATTAGAAAAAACTTTTTGACAGAGTGACCAATGAGTGGAACAAGCTGCCTCGAGAAGTGGTGAGTTCTCCTTCAATGGAAGTCTTCAAACAGAGGCTGGACAGACATCTGACTGGGATGATTTAGCGAATCCTGCTTTGAGCAGGTGGTTGGACCAGATGGCCCAGGAGGTCCCTTCCAACTCTACGATTCTATGATTCTATGATAAATGATTTTAATTAAAAAAATGTGGTCACCTGTAGCAGGCCAAGCGGATTTTAAAAATTATAAATCGCCATAATTTCACACAAAGCAGGTTATACTGTATGGATGACAATAGTAAATTTCTGGAACAAAAAAATTGGTCACCTGGAGCAGGCCAAGTGATTTTTCCAAATTTCAAACCACCGTCATTTCACATAAGGCACATTAAACTGTATGGATGACAATACAGTCAATTCCCCCACCAAAAAAAAAATTGGTCACCTACAGCAGCTATATATTTGGCAATGGACTGCAAAGCCCGTAGCCCTACTTAGAAGCTGTGTTCAGGTGTTCAGCCACTCTCCCTGCTCCAGCTGTCCCCAGGCAAAATGCAGAAAAGTATCACATAGAAACAGCAAAGCACAAGATAAGAAGGACCTTTAGTATGATGGTTCAGTAAAGTATCATCACTAGAGGACTCCTAAGCCCTCCAATAAGAAGCTTCCCTGAGCTGAACAATGGCATCATTGCGCCGAGCATGGCGGCACCAGTCCTGTTATATCCTGTGATGAGGTAATGCTACCACTTAATCACAGTAATGCCACTTCCAAGATGGCTACAGCATTACAGTGTCTGGTAGGCAGTCCCTGCATGCTTATTGGCAGTACGACATGCACCAAACAGTGCCGGGATTCAAGCATTCAATTTGACCACCTTGATGAGTGCCAAGCATGTCCAAGCACCCAGATACTAGAGAGATATCCGAGTATCACCGAGTACGTTTGCTCATCATCACTAATAAAGATCACATTTTTTAACGGATTTACAGTATATTTGCTTTTGTTTATGCTTAATTCTTGGTCAGTGTAATATGTGATATACATGATTAACATAATCAGATGCACATTCTGTAGCTATGGAAATGACACAAACACCTCACAGGAATGTGTATGTGTTTTAAATACATATAAACATATAAAACCATGTAAAATCACATTTTTTGATTGCTTCCAGTATAAGGTTGGGATCACAAAGTTGTTTTCTACGCTGAGCGCTTACATCTGGGTTTCCGTATAAATCCCACAAAAATGCGATTCAGACAAAACCCCCAACAGAACCACCCACCATAAGGCAGATGGAGACACTTTGGAGTCCGTTTGGTATCCATCTTTTTAGGCATGCACAGATCTGACACCGCCGGAGCACAGACCAGTCCAAAGTGACTCCATTAGCCTCATACGTGAGTGGTTCCGTATGGGGTTTTGTATGAATCGCGGTTTTGGGGAATTTACGTGGAAACCTGAACGTAAGCACTCAGCGGAGAGCGCAGGATAAATGTGAGCCGAGCCTTATTCCAATTTTTGGGAGGTAGAATGAGCAAATAGACAGCAATACAAGAATAGTTCTTATTTTTATTTTTGCGCTGTTCTCCATGCACATATAAGTGATGAAATGGATTTATTCTTCGTGTCACTGCGAATACAGCTATACCAGATTTATATTTTTTTTAGGTTTTGCTGCTTTCACACAGTGAAAATGCTTTTTTATGAAAAGTAGGCTTTTTTGTCGCCATTTTCTGAGAACTGTAACTTTTTTATTTTTTGGCAAACAGAGTTTTGTGAGGGTTTATTTTTTGTTGCAGATTTTTTTGGTACCTTTTTGGGCACATAATATTTTTTGATCGCTTCTTATTCAGATTTTTCAGACACAAAATGAACAAAACCCAGCAATTCAATTTTTTTGCACCATTCACCATGCGGTAAAAGATTTATATTTTTTTTATTCTTTGTTCTTTTTACAGACTAAAAACAACATTTTACAAAAATGAATTTGTTTTTGCATCGCCATATTCTGAGAGCTGTAACTTTTTAATTTTTTTTTGCTGAATGAGCCATATTGTTTTTTGCTGGATGGTTTAGTGTTTTCATTCATTCCTTTTTTTTACATATGACTTTTTGATCACTTTTTATTTACTTTTTTGTGAGTCAGTATGATGAAAAAGTAACATTTTGCTTGTCTTTTTATGATTTTTTTGCAACATTCGAATAATGGAATTGTTCTGTCCTCACTGAATGAGACAGACGTCATTGCAGCTTATACAGGCAGCTAAACCGCTATACCGGGGTCCAATAAGGAGACTGTAGGTTGAATCTGTGCTTTATTGAACGTGATGGTATATTGATGCGAGGTGAAACAAACAAAAACATATATGCATACAATCAGTACTGGGTTCGTCAGGGATTCATATATACATAATACATCATCTGCACTAATAGCTAGCCAGGGGAGAACTAAGCAGGCTAATATGAGACAGGAATTGGATACAGGAAACATAAATACATACCAGCGATGCTGTCACAAGGGGAGAAGAGAAATGAGATGCTTCCTGAATGCAGGCAGAAGGAAAATGGTGAACTGGAGGGAAAATGGGGGCTGAACTAACCATAATCCTTTGCAAAAGGCTACCAGGGTGCATTGCAACCTTACCAGAATGCACTGTAAATGGAGGGAAATAGAAAGTGAAAGTAAAACACACAATAACACTGCGGTTATGACTCTGGTCACTAGATGGAGCCAGAAAACACTGTAAATATTAACAAGCAGATAATAAATCAGATGTTGGAGACAAAACAGGAATAAATAACGTTCCAGTTTTATAGAGCCGGTAGTTATGGATGCAGTGATGCCAATTATGTGTACTTTTTTTGTTTATTTTTGCTTTATCACAAAAGCTGCATCTTGAGTGGTGAAATGAGGTAATAATTACCCTTAACGACCGCCGTTTTAATGCGTACTGTTAGAGGTTAAGCTTCCTCCTACACAGCTGTTTACGTTTCAGTTAATGACTGTGTGTAAACCTACATATGAAAATGATGATCATTATCACCTGTACGGTATAATTGGTAACTCATACACTTGAGTATAATCCTGCAAAATCAAAGAGTGTCAAAGAGTGGTCACATTAAATATTGATTTGTCTTAGGCCTCCTTCACACATTCTGGTTATTTCTGTACAGTACTGGTGGTTCGGGTCCGTGTGTGTAGATGTGCAATCCATGTGCCATCAGGCTGTTCGTGTTTACTGTCCGTGTGTTAGTGTGTCCATGCGTTAAATCCGTGTGCCGTCCATGTGACATGTACCGGCACCAGGTTTTGAAGCGGTACAGTTCGCACTGTTCCCTGGAACCTCCTGTCATCTGAGCTCAATGGATACGTTTGGGAAAGCAAGGATTGGGGAGAACCAGTCATCTGGCTCCATGGAGATGTTCGGAGAAGCCAGGTTGTGACCCTCCAGTCACCTGGCCTTGTACCTCAATGGACTGTCAGCTCCCTAAGCTTGTCGTTACTTCCTCTCTGTGCTTCTCAGGGGTAGTCGGCCCTGGAAGCTCTGAAGTCAGAGCTGCTCTTATCCAGGCGAGTCAGCGGAAGGGTGAGACTCTGTAATTTTGCACCATCTTGAGTATTTTTCTGGGACTGTTCTATGTGTTATTTGACTGTTTGTGGTTCAATAATGCCATACTGTTTTACCCTCACCCTGTTTTGTCTGATCAATATTATGCCCAGGGTACAAGGAGAGTGTTCGGTGGGATGAGCCCTGGTCCATGCGGTTTCGGGATAGCAGATTGTCTCCAAAATATCATTTTGGGGTAGATACAATGTTTTGTTCTCCTCTTCTTGCATTTATAGCAATGTTGCAGCTGCAAAAAAAACATTGCTGAACGCCTCAATACCAAATATGTGTATTTTCATTTTTTTTATTGTTTTATTTACAATATGGCAAAAGGGGGTGATTTGAATTTTTGTGTTTTTTTTTTAATTTTTTCTATATTTTAAACTTTTTTCCATATTCTTTACTGGCTTCAATAGTCCCCTTAGGAGATTTGAATCTGCAATCACCCAGTTGTTTTTGCTATACATAGCAGTGCTTCAGCAATATCTATATATAGCAGAAATGATGCTCTCCTATAAACGCCTGCCAAGGGCTGGTGTTTTCAGGAGGTTCAAAATGATAGGCACAGGGTTCATCAGCACACCATGACTGGTTGTCATGACAAACCCATCAGTGCCCCACGATCACGTGAGAGCAATGCTGATGGGCAAGATTAATGATGCGCTTCTGGATGGCGTGTGCTAATTCCGGCTGTCAGTGATTGACTGCAAGATTCAGTATGTTAAAATATTAATAAGTGCCTGCAGAACAGCTGTTAAAGGCACTTTAGAAAATTGGCCTTTTTCATCAGCTGGACTACTTTTTTCTATTTTCTTAAAGGCACTTGATGGCTGATTAAATCAGCCATCAATTGTGAGGAAAGATGTGGACTCACACGCCGAGCATGGACACAAACTTAAATATACGTCAAAGGTCGTGAAGGGGTTAAAGGCAAAAGAATATATTAACCCCTTTCTGACATCAGACGTACTATCCCGTCCATGGGACCCGGGCCCCTATGCCCATGGACGGGATAGTACGTCTACCGCGATCAGCGGCGCCCACGTGGTGAGCGCCGCTGATCGCGGTCGGGTGTCAGCTGATTATCACAGCTGACACCCGGCACAATATGTCAGGGGCGGTCACGGACCGCCCCCGACACGTTAACCCCTTGCACACCGCGATCAAACATGATCGCGGTGTACTGGGGGTTAAAGGGAAGCATCGGCAGGGAGGGGGCTCCCTTCGTGCTTCCCTGAGCCCCCCACGGCAGCGCAATGTGCAGCGCTGCTGCGGGGGGCTCCTTTCCTGCAGGCCCCCGAATCCAAGATGGCGATGGGGGCCTTCGGGGGCCTGCAGGAAGCTGGCTTCCTCAGTGCCTGCAAAGCGCAGGCAAGAGGAAGTCTAATTCAATGCCTGTGACAGATTGCTGATCTGTCACAGTGATCTGTGATGTGACAGATCAGCGATCTGTCACAGGACAGTGATGTCCCACCTGGGACTATGTAATAAAGTTAAAAAAAATTAAAAAAAGTGTTAAAATAATTAAAAAAAAATCGCCAAATAAATTAGAAAAAAAAAAAAAATATTCCCCCAAATAAATCCATTTTTTGGAAATAAAAAACAAACAAACAATAAAAGTACACATATTAGGTATTGCCGCGTCCGTAACGACCCGCCTTATAAAACTGTCCCATTAGTTAACCCCTTTAGCGAACCCCTTAAAAAATAAAAATAAAAAACGAAGCAAAAAATAATGATTTATTATCATACCGCCAAACAAAAAGTGTAATAACGCGCGATCAAAAAGACGCATATAAATATCCATGGTACCGCTGAAAACGTCATCTTGTCCCGCAAAAAACGAGTTGCCACACAGCATCATCAGCGAAAAAATTAAAAAGTTATAGCTCGCAGAATAAAGCGATGCAAAAATAATTATATTTTATATAAAATAGTTTTAATTGCATAAAACCGACAAAACATAAAAAAACGACCTAAATGAGGTATCGCTGTAACCGTACTGACCCAAAGAATAAAACCGCTTTATCAATTTTACCGCACGCGGAACTGTGTAAACGCACCCCCTCAAAAGAAATTCATGAAACGCTTTGTTCATTCTGCGTCCCCAAAATCGAAATAAAAAGCGATCAAAAAATGTCACGTGCCCGAAAATGGTACCAATAAAAACATCAACTCGTCCCACAAAAAATAAGACCTCACATGACTCGGTGGGTCAAAATACGGAAAAATTATAGCTCTCAATATGTGGTGATGCAAAAACTATTTTTACAATAAAAAGCGTCTTTTAGCGTGCGACAGCTGCCAAACATAAAAACCGCCATAAATAGTAAATCAAACCCCCCGTTATCACCCCCTTAGTTAGGGAAAAATAATAAAATAAAAAAAATGTATTTATTTCCATTTTTCCATTAGGGTTAGGGCTAGGGTTAGGGCTAGGGTTAGGGTTAGGGTAGGGTTAGGGTTAGGGCTAGGGTTAGGGCTAGGGTTAGGGTTAGGGCTGGGATTAGGGTTAGGGGTGTGTTGGGGTTCGGGTTGGAGTTAGAATTGGGGGTTTCCACTGTTTGGGCACATCAGGGGCTCTCCAAATGCAACATTGCGTCTGATCTCAATTCCAGCCAATTCTGAGTTGAAAAAGTCAAATGGTGCTCCTTCCCTTCCAAGCTCTGCCATGCGCCCAAACAGTGTTTTACCCCCACATGTAGGGTATCAGCCTACTCAGGACAAATTGCAAAACAATTTTTGGGGTCCAATTTCTCCTGTTACCCTTAGGAAAATAAAAAATTGGGGGCAAAAATATTTTTGTGGAAAAAAATGATTTTTTTATTTTCACGTCATAATTTTCGCGTTATAAACTTCTGTGAAGCACTTGGGGGTTCAAAGTGCTCACCACACATCTAGATAAGTTCCGTGGGGGGGTCTAGTGTCCAAAATGGGGTCACTTGTGGGGAGTTTCAATAGATTAGGTACATCAGGGGCTCTCTAAACGCACATGACACCCGCAGACCATTCCATCAAAGTCTGCATTCCAAAACGTCACTGCTTCCCTTCCGAGCCCTGACGTGTGTCCATACAGTAGTTTTCTCCCACATATGGGGTGTCAGCGTACTCATGACAAATTGGACAACAACTTTTAGGGTCCAATTTCTCCTGTTACCCTTGGGAAAATGAAAAAATTGGGGACTAATTGATCATGTTTGTGGAAAAAATACGATTTTTTTATTTTCATGCCCGGGCGTTATAAACTTCTGTGAAGCACTGGGGGGTTCAAAGTGCTCACCACACATCTAGATAAGTTCCTTGGGGGGTCTAGTTTACAAAATAGTGTCATTTGTGGGGGGTTTCCACTGTTTAGGTACATCAGGGGTTTTCCAATCGCGACATGGTGTCCGATCTCAATTCCAGCCAAAAACGTCAAATGGCGCTGCTTCCCTTCCGAGCTCTGCCATGCGCCCAAATAGTGGTTTACCCCCACATGTGGGGTATCAGCGTACTCAGGACAAATTGCACAATAACTTTTAGGGTCCTGTTACCCTTGGAAAAATAAGAATTGAGGGTGAAAAGATCATTTTTGTGGAAAAAATATGATTTTTTAATTGTACCGATGTACGATATAAACTTCTGTAAAGCCCTTGTGGGTTCAAAATTCTCACCACATATCTAGATAAGTTCCTTGGGGGGTCTAGTTTCCAAAATGGGGTCACTTGTAGGGGGTTTCCACTGTTTAGGTACATCAGGGACTCTCCAAACGTGACATGGCGTCCGATCTGAATTCCAGCCAATTTTGCATTGAAAAAGTCAAGCGGCGCTCCTTCCATTCTGAGCTCTGCCATGCATGGAAACAGTCGTTCCCCCCACAATTCAGGTATCAGCGTACTCAGGACAAATTGCACAATAACTTTTGCAGTCCAATTTCTCCTGTTACCCTTGGTAAAATAAAAAAAATTGAACCTGAATTATTTTTTTTATGAAAAAAAGTTAGATGTTCATTTTTTTTTTTAAATATTCAAAAAAATTCCTGTGACGCACCTAAAGGGTTAATAAACTTCTTGAATGTGGTTTTGAGCACCTTAAGGGGTGCAGTTTTTAGAATGGTGTCACTTTTGGGTATTTTATATCATATAGACCCCTCAAAGTGGCTTCAAATGTGATGTGGTCCTAAAAATAAAATGGTGTTGTAAAAATGTGAAATCGCTGGTCAACTTTTAACCCTTATAACTTCCTAACAAAAAAAATTTTGGTTCCAAAATTGTGCTGATGTAAAGTAAACATGTGGAAAATGTTAGTTATCAAGTTTTTTGTGTGCCGTATCTCTGTGATTTAAGGGCATAAAAATTCAAATTTGAAAAATTGCGAAATTTTCAAAATTTTTGCCAAATTTCCATTTTTTTCACAAATAAACGCAAGTTATTTGAATGAAATTTTACCACTAACATGAAGTACAATATGTCACTAGAAAACATTGTCAGAATCACCGGGATCCATGGAAGCGTTCCAGAGTTATGACCTCATAAAGGTACAGTGGTCAGAATTGTAAAAATTGGCCCGGTCATGAACGTGCAAACCACCCTTGGTGGTGAAGGGGTTAAATTAAGTAGTTACCGTATATTTCAAACTAGAGCATGCACCTTACTATTAGACACACCTCACCTTTATACAGCAGAAAATAAGAAAAACATACAGTATTTACTCCTAACTAGAGATGAGTGAATATTTCAATGTTCGGTTCGGATTACGATTGCCGAATTTGCAATATTCGACGATTTATTCATTGAAAATTCGCCAAACGTAGCCGAACACCATTAAAGTCAATGAGACGCAAAAACAAACGCATACACAACACCTTCAAACGGGCTCCAAAGCTGCAAAAGACATCAAATGAGAGGCAGACACCAGGAAAGTGGCCTTAATTTATCCACAGTACAAATTTTAGAATAGCACAGCAGCAATCAGCCATGAGGTATCAGGGTCTGGGCCAACATTTACACCTTTGAATTGAACTTCAAATTTAGATGAGGAGGCTAAGGGATCGGTGTAGGCCTGCTTAGCTGGGAGCCCTGATACCATATGCAACAGCTCAATCTCCTTTCATGCTCAGCCACATTCAGGTGGCACAAATATCAGTTTCGTAGATTACTATAGTTAGAAAAATGTGAGGATAGTAACACGGGCAGTTAACTCAAAGACAGTGGAGGCCTGCTGGTCTTGGAGGCCTACTACTACATGAGACACAACCAGGAGTCTACACATTTCCAAAAATGATTGGCAGACACCAACAAAGTGGCATCAATTTCACCACAGTAGAAATAGTATAATAGGGACCAACATATCTTCCACTACAGCCAACCCAGTAGATGGAGACCAACATTGCCTAGTCGGTAGAGTCTGCGATTGGAGTGAAAAAGTTCTTGTAGATCCATGACTTGATGAAAGCTAGGTGGTCTGCACTTTCAGAGGACAACCAATTGCGCTTATTCATCAGGACACCACCAGCAGCTCAGAAGACACTTTCTGAGAGATTGCTGGCTGCCGGGCATGATAAAACCTCCAAGGCTTGAGAGGCGAGCTCAGGCCACTCATCCATTTTTGAAAACCAAAATCTGAAAGGGTCCAAACCCTCCCTGATGGTATTGATATTGGGTTTTAGATACTCCTGCACCATCCTCTCCATTCATTCACCACGTGTCAGACTTGGACTCTTGTGTTGGTGCATGAGCTGGTCTAAAATATGTGTCAAAAGACTCACAGAAATTGCTTCTGCCACTTACACTACTGCTGCTGCTAATGTTTTGGTGTTGACGAATTGACTTGTCGGAGGTTGGAAGTCTAGAGCTGCGATGCACACTGTATGCTTCACTGCTATCTTGGGGAAAAGTGTGTTTGGATACTCCAGCATTTGAGGGTCTCTTTCCAAGGCAGGAAGCATCTGGGAAATTTTTGTCTTATAACATGGATATAACAGAGCGGCAACCCAGTAGTCAGCACTATTTTGAATCAAAATTATAAAGGGATCATGTTGCAGATAGTGCAGCAGGAAGGCACTCATATGTTGGGCTCTTCCATGAGATTCAAGCCCATGCTATGTTGGTGGCTAGGCAACACTGATGCTTGTTTCCTCCATCCCCTCCTGCCAACCACGAACAACAGAGAGCGGATGATTATCCTCTTCATCTCCTGTCAGTTGCGTGCCCATCACCTCTTCCTCCTCCATTTGTTCCTCAGATCTTGTACGTTCATTAACAGTTTGTATGTTATTACCAGCCACCCTCGATCGCAGTAATCCACCCTAATTTGGCACCCGCCTGTGTGACGACAGTCTGGAACTTTGAGACACTGTTATCCCTTCCTCCTCTGCTTCCTCCTCATCCTCTGGGACCACCACCTCCTCCCGCAGGTTATTCAAAGTCTGCTACAGAATGTAGATGACCAGAATAGCGATGCTGATGATGGCATTGTCAGCACTTACCATCTTAGTAGCCATTTTGAAACTGTGCAGAAGGGTGCAGAGGTCTTTAATCTGTTCCCACTCTGTAAATGTGATATGCACCATGTCCGTAGAGCATTGGTTCATACTATACAACATGACATACTGCGTCAGGGCTCGTTGCTGCTGCCACAGTCGCTGCAACATGTGCAGAGTGGAATTCCACCATGTTGGCACATCACATATCAACCTGTTAACTGGCATGGACAAAGACCTCTGTATCGATGCAAGTCGATGACCTGAGGGGTGTGAACAGCGGAAGTGAGCACACAGTTTCCATGCTTTCTGCAACAGCTCACCCAGGCCAGGATCGTGGCAGAGCCATGCAAGGCACGTGTGTGAGCTTGCCTCCTCGTAGGACTGCCACCAGGTTCGCACTGTTATCGGATGCAGCCTTCCCTGGATGCAGGTTCAGCTTAGCCAGCCATTGCTCAAACTCGGCCTGGAGAGCTGTCCACAACAAGGCATATAAATTTTATCACTGCCTGATTGTGGTGAGCCCTGGCTGCACAGTACAGAGGTGGTGGCGATTTGCTCTGCACTGTTGGAACACGTGTCTCATTAAGGCAGCTGTGGAGGCACAGGTGGAGGTCCTAGAGGAGGTAGAGGATGAGGCAGAAGCAGTGTAGGAAGTGTGAAATATAGAGGTTTGTCCTGCAAACCTTGGGGATTCCAAGACTTGTGGAGCAGCATCTTCCCCGCTTTCCTCCACAGCCACCAGCGTCACCCAGTGACCACTCAGCAAGATGTAACGCCCTTGGCCATGCTTACTCGTCCATGTGTCTGTGGTGAAATGCACCCTGGCAGACATAGATTTAGTCAAGGAACGGTGATGTTGTCTGAGACATACTGGTGTAGCACAGGCACAGCTTCTTAGAAAAGTAATGGCGACTGGGCAACTGGTACTGGGGGACTGCGATGGCCATCAGCTTTTGGAAACTGTCTGTACAGTGGGGAAAAATATTTAGTGAGCCACCAATTGTGCAAGTTCTCTCACTAAAAAAGATGAGAGAAGCCTGTAATTGACATTATAGGTATACCACAACTATGAGAGTCAAAATGAGAAAACAAATCCAAAAAAATCACCTTGTCTGATTTGGCAAGATTTATTTTTCAAATTATGGTGGAAAATAAGTATTTGGTCACCAAAAAACATGCAAGATTTTTGGCTCTCACAGACCTGTAACTTCTTCTTTAAGAGGCTCCTCTATCCTCCACTCATTACCTGTAGAAATGGCACCTGTTTAAACTTGTTAACACTATAAAAGATACAGAAAATTGTAGAGATAAGCAGGCACCACTTCAATAACAGCAACAGGGATCTGCCATGTGTATAAACCACAGTATATGAAACCAAAAAGAAGATATACACAATTTTTTTAGATCAACCTGAGCAAAATTATTTATTCCAAAAATACAATATTTATCTATTTTTCTATGCCTATGTGTGAATTAATATTGTATTTTTGGAATAAGTAATTTTGCTCAGGTTGATCCCAAAAAATTGAGTATATCTTCTTCTTTTTGGTTTCGTACACTATAAAAGATACCCGTCCACAACCTCAAACAGTCACACTCCAAACTTCACTATGGTGAAGACCAAAGAGCTGTCCAAGGACACCAGAAAGAAAACTGTAGCCCTAAACCAGGTTGGGAAGACTAATAGGCAGCTTGGTGTGATGAAATTAACTTTGGGAGCAATAATTAGAAAACAAGACATGCAAGACCACTGATAATGTCCCTCGATCTGGGGCTCCACGCAAGATCTCACCCCATGTGGTCAAAATGATCACTAGAACGGTGAGCAAAAATCCCAGACCCACACGGTGAGACCTAGTGAATGACCTGCATAGAGCTGGGACCATCGTAACAAAGGCTACCATCAGTAGCACCCAACACCGCCACGGACTCAGATCCTGCAGTGCCAGATGTGTTCCCCTGCTTAAGCTAGTACATGTCCGGGCCCATCTGAAGTTTGCTACAGAGCATTTGGATTATCCAGAAGAGTATTCGGAGAATGTCATATTGTCTGATGAAACCAAAGTAGAACTGTTTGGTAGAAATAAAACTCATCGTGTTTGGAGGAGACAGAATGCTGGGTTGCATCTAAAGAACACCATACTTACTGTGGAGCATGGGGATGACAATATCATGCTTTGGGGCTGTTTCTCTGCAAAGGGACCAGGACGACTGATCCGTGTACATGAAAGAATGAATGGGGCTATGTATTGTGAGATTTTGAGTGCAAACCTCCTTCCATCAGCAAGGGCATTAAAAATAAAATGTGGATGGGTCTTTCAGCATGATAATGATCCCAAGCACACCGCCAGTGCAACGAAGGAGTGGTTTTGTAAGAAACATATGAAGGTACTGAAGTGGCCTAGCCAGTCTCCAGATCTCAACTCAATGGACAACCTTTGGAGGGATTTGAAAGTCTGTGTTGCCCAGCGACAGGCCCAAAGCATCACTGCTCTAGAGGAGATCTGCATGGAGGAATGGGCCAACATACCACCAACAGTGTATGCCAACCTTGTGAAGACTTACAGAAAACATTTGACCTCTGTCATTGACAACAAAGGATATATAACAATATTGAGATGAACTTTTGTTACTGACCAAATACTTATTTTCTACCATAATTTGAAAAATAAACCTTGCAAAATCAGACAAGGTGATTTTCTGGATTTGTGTCTCATTTTGACTCTCATAGTTGTGGTCTACCTATGATGTCAATTCCAGGCCTCTCATCTTTTTAAGTGGGAGAACTTGCACAATTGGTAGCTGACTAAATTCTTTTCTTCCCCATTGTATCTACCAGGCAGAAAGGCAGCATTTGTCATGTGTAGGAGGAAAGAATCTTTTACGTGACCACAACTGTGGGACTGTCGGCTCGCTGCAGTGCTGAGAAAGGGTGGAGTACGATGACCTGGACAAACTGCTGGACCATAAGGGTGGTGCAGGTGGAGTTGTTACGGTGAATTGTGAAAGTTGTGGTGGGCTCCTTCTCTCAGGTCAGTCATAAATAGCACGCATGTTCACTTCCGTTACAACTGACAGGCTCTCACTCAATCTGACTGGAGCGGCTAAAGAACCCAAGGTTCTGCAGTCGAAAACCTGCAGCAGATGTTATTGATGAGGCAGCTGATGATTGTTGAGGTCTGCATTTTAGCAAAGTGGGATTCCCAGAGTAACACATGTTGATTGCGCATTTGAAGGTTCATACATGTAGTAGTTAAATTATTGATTGCGCATTTGAAGGTTCATACATGTAGTAGTTAAATTATTGATTGCGCATTTGAAGGTTCATACATGTAGTAGTTAAATTATTGTACTTTTTCCCTCTACTCAGTTTTGTTTTGCAAAGTTGGCAGATTACAAAGTTTGCTCATCCTTTGCAGTATCAAAAAAGGCCCAGGCTCGGCAACTCTTGCCACCTCTGCATGCTGCAGACCTGTGCCACAGTAGTGGCAGAGGATGCATTGCTCATTATGGCTGCATTACTATGTGCCTGCACCATACGGCGCAACATAACCTCGTCGTCTTCCTCCTCCACCTCCTCATGTGACCTACTCAGATGCGTGCCTCTGTGTATACACCAACTGGAATCTACTACCTCATCATCATACTCTGTGTTATCACATTACTTGCCCTGAGAGTCATCCTCCTCCTCTTCTTGCCCTGACAGCACAGTACACTCTGAGTGAGCCTCAAATATCATAGTCTCATCAGGATCACCCCCCCCCCCGGGGGTTAACATCTGGTGACGAGGGTCAGAATGCTGCTCAGACCCTACTTCATCCTGCTTTGGATCCAAGCTAAAAAAAATTTGGGCATCGGTGCAGATGATTTCCTCCTCTTGAGACTGTAAAGCTTTTGAGTACACTTCTGATGTCCATGGCATAGAATTTGTGACCAGCTCTGCAGACTCACCCATCTGTGGTTCCCTGCAGCCGTTGGGTGGTTGGAGAGTTGTGACGCGGGGGGAAGCAAGGGTAATTGGGGTTCCACCTCTGTGGACTGTACTGGGTGTGATGTTGAGGTGAAGGAAGAGGAGGAGTGCCACTTGCGGCAAGCTTGCCATCCACTCGAGCATATGCTTTTTCTGGGCCTCATCAAAAAGGTTTACCGCTGTTCTTCTGCCAAAGCAAGGTATTAGAGTAGCCCGTCCCGTAACAGATGTTGTCACTTGTCTTTGTATAGGATGTGAGGTTTTGGTTCACAAGTGCTTTCACAAACATTACTGCCTGCCCCTCGTACACCTTGAACACCAAGCCTAATCCCCCTTCCAAAACTACCTAACTTTTTCCCAGTCATGTTGCTCAGATAGTGTGGTAGGAGCACAGTATTAGCAACAAAAAAATAGATTTTTTACTGTGCACCAACTCTGCAAACAGCTGAATTTCAGTGGCGCTAAATGACAAATGAAATATGGCATGCTGAATCGCGTTAGTCACAGAAGAATTACACCTTTACTTCATGAAAACAAACAACTGTCCCTCATACACATACTTTTCTTTGATCAATAATACAGCTCTGCTACATTATCACACACCTCTACTACAACAGCACACACAACTCTGCTACATCAACACACACCTCCACTGCACACTATGAATATAATAACACATATTTAAGTATCTCCAGGCATATGACTGATCACATGACCTGAAAGATCCTTCATCTTGTAGGTTTCCTTGCACTGATCAGAAAGATCAATGTCGGGCTGAAAGTGAGAAAACTGTGCTGCCGCATAGTTATATTGGTGATTAGGAGTGACATTGTGTCATTGTTCTGCACCATTACAGAAAGCTGTCACTATGCTACACACACATTTTTAGGAACATTAGTTCTTGCTAAAAAGTGCATCATATAGCCCCAGAAATGTGATAAATAGATTTTTTAATCTTACTAATAGGTCTGTAGCTGCGCAAAGTTGGTCTGCACTGCAACCACTGATTGGCTGCAGCAGTCAAGCACCAATAATGCTGTTCAAATCTTGTGTGGGATGATGCAAGGAGCAGGAAAACGCAGAGAGTGAAGAGACCGGCAGGTGAGTATAGGCCAAATATTATTTTAAAGCACATTCTGGCTATTCCTGATATAAATGGAAGGGGTGAAAATCCCCTTTAATTGTTCTTTTTCTAAGCCCCAACTTATTTTATTACTGTTTAAATTCCTTTAAATTATCCAGGATGTTGCTAAACTTTTTCTTTGCAATTCTAATGATATTCATTAATAACTAATCTTTCTGTTGTCATTAATAAAATATTTACAAATCTTGTAACATTTTCTGGCTCAGAGGCAGCAAAGTCAAAGAAATTACACTTTACTAAATAGTTTCATGGCCAAAGACATCTCCTCTCGGGATAAATATTAATCCAGTTGTCAGGTATGCAGGTATATAGTGCCCAATTATGACTCATTCACAGGTTACACGTTATTCCCTAATATCCAGTAGGGTAGAACATGCAGCTCATCACATGATGACCTCTTTTCAGTAGAAATAGAACACTATGAAGCATGTAAATAAATGATGTTAAAAAAAGATAATACTATGTACAATACACTTTCTGAAGCATGGTGTTTATACAAAATATATCTAGTTTCCTTTTAACCCCTTTGCCCCCAAGGGTGGTTTGCATGTTAATGACCGGGCCAATTTTTACAATTCTGACCACTGTCCCTTTATGAGGTAATAACTCTGGAATGCTTCCATGGATCCCGGTGATTCTGACATTGTTTTCTCGTGACATATTGTACTTCATGTTAGTGGTAAAATTTCATTCCTATAACTTGCGTTTATTTGTGAAAAAAAAAAGAAGTTTGGTGAAAATTTTGAAAATTTTGCAATTTTCCAACTTTGAATTTTTATGCCCTTAAATCACACAGATATGGCAAGCAAAAAACTTAATAAGTAACATTTTCCACATGTTTACTTTACATCAATACAATTTTGGAACCAACTTTTTTTTTGTTAGGAAGTTATAAGGGTTAAAAGTTGACCAGCAATCCCTCATTTTTACAACACCATTTTTTTAGGGATCACATCACATTTGAAGTCAATTTGAGGGGTCTATATGAAAGAAAATACCCCAAAGTGACACCATTCTAAAAACTGCACCCCTGACGATGCTCAACACCACATTTAAGAAGTTTATTAACCCTTCAGGTGCTTCACAGGAATTTTTTGAATGCTTAAAATAAATGAACATTTAACTTTTTTTCACAAAAAATTACTTAAGGTCCAATTTTTTTTATTTTATCAAGGGTAACAGGAGAAATTGGCCTGCAATAGTCATTGTGCAATTTGTCCTGAGTACGCTGATACCTGATATGGGTGGGGGAACCACTGTTTCGGTGCATGGCAGAGCTCGGAAGCGAAGGAGCGCCGTTTGACTTTTTCAACGCAGAATTGGCTTGATGCCATATCGCATTTGGAGCCTCTGATGTGCCTAAACGGTGAAAACCCCCCACAAATGACACCATTTTGGAAACTAGACCCCCCCAATGAACTTATCTAGATGTGTGGTGAGAAATTTGAACCCCCAACGGCTTCACACAAGTTTATAGCGTGCAGCCGCAAAATTAAAAAATCATATTTTTTCCACAAAAATGATCTTTTCTCCCCCAATTTTTATTTTCCCAAGGGAAACAGGACCTCAAAAGTTATTGTGCAATTAGTCCTGAGTACGCTAATACCCCATATGTGGGAGTAAACCACTGTTTGGGCACATGGCAGAGCTCAGAAGGGAAGGAGCGCCATTTGATGCAAAATTAGCTAGAATGAGATCAGGCGCCATGTCGCGTTTGGAGATCCCTTGATGTGCCTGAACCATGGAAACTCCCCACAAGTGACACCATGTGTGGTGAGCACTTTGAACCGCCAAATGCTTCACAGAAGTTTATAACACCCAGGCATAAAAATTAAAAAATATTTTTTCCACAAACATGATCTTTTAGTCCCCAATTTTTTTTATTCTCCCAAGAGAAATTGGATCCCAAACGTTGTTGTCCAATTTGTCCTGAGTATGCTGATACCCCATATGTGGGAGAAAACTACTGTATGGGCACACATTAGGGCTCGGAAAGGGAAGTAGTGACGTTTTGGAATGCAGACTTTGATGGAATGGTCTGCAGGTGTCATGTCACATTTGGAGAGCCCCTGATGTGCCTAGACAGTGGAAACCTCCCACAAGTGACACCATTTTGGAAACTAGACCCCCCAAGGAACTTATCTAGATGTATGGTGAGCACTTTGAACCCCCGAATACTTCACAGAAGTTTATAATGCCCGGGCGTGAAAATAGAAAAATCATATTTTTTTCCACAAACATGATCTTTTAGTCCCCATTTTTTTATTTTCCCAAGGGTAACATGAGAAATTGGACCCCAAATGTTGTTGTCCAATTTGTCCTGAATACGCTGATACCCCATATTTGGGAGAAGACTACTGTATGGGAAACCGACGGGGCTCGGAAGGGAAGTAGTGACGTTTTGGAATGCACACTTTGATGGAATGGTCTGCTGGTGTCATGTTGCGTTTGGAGAGCCCCTCATGTGCCTAAACTGTGGAAACCCCCCACAAGTGACCCCATTTTGGAAACTAGACCCCCCAAGGAACTTATCTTGATGTGTGGTGAGCACTTTGAACCCCCAAGTGCTTCACAGAAGTTTTTAACGTAAAGCCATAAAAATAAAAAAATCATATTTTTTTCCACAAAAATGATATTTGTGCCCCCAATTTTTTATACTCCCAAGGGTAGCAGGAGAAATTGGACCCCAAAAGTTGTTGTGCAATTTGTTCTGAGTAGGCTGATACCCCATATCTGTGGGTAAACCACTGCGTGGGTGCATGGCAGAGCTTGGAAGGGAAGGAGCACCGTTTGAATTTTTCAACTCAGAATTGGCTGGAATTGAGATCAGACGCCATGTTGTGTTTGGAGAGCCCCTGATGTGCCTAAACAGTGGAACCCCCCAATTCTAACTCCAACCCTAACCCCAACACACCCCTAACACTAATCTCAGCCCTAAACCTAGCCTTAACCCTAGCTGTTATGATTGGGTCACCGAGGAGGAGAGCAAGACCAGGCTAAGCCACAGAAAACCAGAGAGGTTGGTAACTAAGCGGATTGCAGACCCCTGATCCTATCCACACAACTAGCAGTAGCCGTGGAGTGTGCCTGCGATGATCCTAGATGCCTCGGCACAGCCGGAGAGCTAAATAAGCCTGAAGCTAGAAAGGGGAGATCTAAACTGCCCCGGAGCAGACCCCAAAGGAATAGATAGCCCCCAAACTTATATTGTCGGTGAGACAAGATGAAAACACAAACGCAGGTAGGAAAATAGACTGAGCAAACGATGGGGCCCACACTGACTAGACAGGACAGGAAAGGAAAGACACTGTCTGCATTCACGCAAAAAACCCTGCAAAATGTCCAACACGCCTGATAGAAAAATACTGAAGTCGCACGACTTCGCCCACTATGTCAGCACTCTGCTATATTCTGAAAGCAGAGCAAAAAGAGGCCAATCTAATAAGGGACAAAAACAAACTGGCACAAGCAGTAACATATGGATGGTGATTCAGCACAGCCCCAGCAGGAGCTGGCTGATCCACACAAAACTGAAATAGACAAAACCAGATCAAATGTGAACAATAGCAAAAAAACACTTAGCTGAGCAT
Organism: Dendrobates tinctorius; assembly: GCF_039654945.1. Classification (NCBI taxonomy): domain Eukaryota; kingdom Metazoa; phylum Chordata; class Amphibia; order Anura; family Dendrobatidae; genus Dendrobates; species Dendrobates tinctorius. The sequence goes on along the minus strand of NW_027361699.1, from coordinate 19,643,508 downwards.
GCAGGGGCTGAGCTGGAAACTAAGACCTCAGTAGGCAGTAAAAAATCACCAGCAGGGAAATCATCAGCAGGGATAGAGGGAGTCGGCTGTCTTAAATCCAGTCTGAAACCCCAGATCTCCAATCGTCCTCCTCATTATCAGGTGGCAAGCCTCTGTTAATCAGATCAGCTCCATTACCTCCAGTAACCACCAGAGGGAGCCCAGAAAGAGAACTCGCAACCCCTCTGTCAATATGACCAGCTCCACTACCTTCAGTAGTAACCAGAGGTAGGCCAGAAAGCAAATTCACAACACTTAGCCCTAACCCTAACCCTAATAGGAAAATGGAAATAAATACATTTTTTTAATTTCTTTATTTTTCCCTAGATAAGGAGTGAGAAAGGGGGGTTTGATTTACTATTTATGATGGGTTTTTATGTTTGGCAGTTGTCACACGCTAAAAGACGCTTTTTATTGTAAAAATAGTTTTTGCATTACCACATTTTGAGAGCTATAATTTTTCCATATTTTGAAACACCGAGTCATGTGAGGTCTTATTTTTTTGCGGGACAAGTTGACATTTTTAATGGTACCATTTTCAGGCAGGTGACATTTTTTGATCCCTTTTTATTCTGATTTTTGGGATACAGAATGAACAAAAACCAGCATTTCATGAATTTCTTTTGGGGGGGCGTTTACACCGTTCCGCTTGTGGTAAAATTGATAAAGCGGTTTTATTCTTCGGGTCAGTATGATTACAGCGATACCTCATTTATATCTTTTTTTATGTTTTGGCGCTTTTATACAATAAAAACAATTTTATTCTGCACATCGCGTTGTTCCGAGGGGCTCAGGGAAGCACGCAGGGAGCCCCCCTCCTTGCGTGATTCTTCCCTATGCCCCCGGTACACTGCTATCATTTTTGATCGCAGTGTGCCCGGAGTTAATGTGCCGGGAACAGTCCATAACCGCTCCTGGCACATAGTGCCGGGTGTCAGCTGTGATAATCAGCTGACACCCAGCCGCGATCAGCTGTGCTCCCCCTGTGAGCGCAGCTGATCGTGGTGACGTACTATTCCATCCACGGTCATACGGGTCTGGGTATCGTGGACGGGATAGTACGTCCAATGTCAGAAAGGGGTTAAGATGCATCCAAATGTGACAATTTCATCCAAAAATATCTGGAAAATGTGCTTCAAAATTTCCTTAAGTTACATATGGAGTTGTCCTGGTTTTCTGTTTCAATAGTGTGTATTTCATCAGCATCCTAAGTATGTAAATTTTCCATTACTGTACATATTCAATTGCTTTTTTGTGTTTCTCTTTTTATGAGCATCAACCAGTGCACTTGACATCCCAATCACTGCGTAAATGAGCCATCCATTATATGCTTTTATTATATCTAGTTTGAATCAAAAAAGTATTTCCCCAAAATTCTGTAATATACACTGCTCAAAAAAATAAAGGGAACACTAGGTGCTCTTACTGAGCAGACACATGGATGTTAGTGACCTTCCTATCATTTCTACCTGTTGTTTATTCCATTGGCACAACAGGAGGAGAAATTGAATCACAATCAGTGTAGATTTCACAGAAGTGTGACTGACTTGGAGTTACATTTTGTTGTTTAAGTGTTCCCTTTATTTTTTTGAGCAGTATATAATTTGTATGGAAGAAATAATACATGTATTACACTGAAGCACTGTCATGATACTAGTGCTGGGTGACCGGCACTTCTGGGGTTAATGTTCTGATCTCAGTGCAGACTCTCACTTGCACACCTGGGACCTATTATGGTGGCCTCTCATTGGTTCTGGGAAGGCTTCATATAGCCTCAGGACGCTCCCATCCCCGTCAGTTATACTTTCGCCCTTGGCATTGTGTGGTGACCCCTGAGTGTGTTAGTGCTGTGTTCTGGTTGCTTGATTCTCTGTGCATGACTCGGTCTGTTCTCTGGATATCGCTTTGGATTCTGCTTGGTACCTTCTATGTCCGTTTGCTTTTTGATCTCTGCTTGGCCCTGACTGTCCGTTCTGTCTCATCCCTGGTACTGTACTGATATCTTGTGTATGACCTTTGGCTTTGTCTGACCTTCCGTCTGTTTATCCCTCCTGTATCTCGCTTGTCTGTATTGTGCTTGACCTCTGCTTTGCCTGACTCTGAGTTTTGTTCCTTCTTTGAAAGCAGGACGCTAAGCCTCGCCCCCTTGCAGTCACATGACCGTTCACATGACCGTAGGTCCAGTGCCTGCTTTCTAAACTTCTACATTCAGGTCCCGTGCATCTTTATTTTCCAGCTGTTCTTGTCCCCAGGGGTCCCTACGGTGCGGGTGAGTCCCTGCTTATCGGAGGCTGTACGCCGGCGCTGTCAGGACCCTGACAAGCACTATGAGATGTAACAGTTGTATTATGGTTAATTCTTTTTATATGTGCTTGTAATAGCAAAGGCTAATAAATAAATACATACTGTAAAGAGGCTGTTTGGATATCTTATCTAATCTATATATGCTCACTTGTTTTTTGAGATTTATGTTTTGCGTTGAGTATTTTTGTTGTTTTTACCATAGTATCACACACCTGATTTCTGACATAAAATAGACCCCTGTATTTACCCTTTATTATTATTACTAGATGGATGCCCGATGCGATAGGCAGTAATGTCACAATTTGGGCAGGCTTTGCAGCGTTGAGAATCTCTCCCCCTATGTGCTCACCCACCTATCCACTCTCTCTTTCCCCATGTGCTGACTTCTCCCATCTGTTCTCTCTTCTTTGACCTGTCTACCCCATGTGCTATCCCCCTTGTCTGCTGTCTCTCTCCTTCCTGTGCTGTGTTCTCCCCTCATGTGCTGTCCCGTTTGATCTGTCTCCCCCTGTGCTCTGTCTCTGACTGTGTACAGAACATACCACAGCTCCTGGGCAGGGCAGGAAGCAAAAGACATTACAGCAGGAGATCGCAGAGGAAACATTTTGTGAGTTAAAATATTGTTTAAAAACAGTCGGTGAAATATTTTACCTCACAAAATGAATCCTCTCTGGTCCCCTGCTGTAATGTCAGTATTGTCTTTTGCTGCCTCCCCTGCCCAGGAGATGTGGTATGCTTCGTACACGGTCAGATACAAACAATTTTTAAAATGAGCTTTTGTTCGTGGGAAAACCTCTTTAATGTGACCGACTTCCTCTGCCTGTAGACACGTTGCGCATCTGCTACCGGGATCAGCCGAATGATTCACTGTGCCTGCATGGAATTCACGCAGGCGCAGTGCGACGGTGTGAGTGAGTGTGTGTGTGAATGTGTGTGTGTGTGGTGCGTACAGCGTATAGAGTGTGTGTGTGTGTGTGTGGTGCGACAGTGTTCTTCTGGTGGTACCGCGCAATAGGTTGGTACCAGCAGCAGTTTCCATATTGAGACACCCATCATTTGGGTGTCCCAATATGGAGGTCGGTGGACTTCCTCCGCTTGGAATTCTGGGATACAGTGACATCTGGACAGAACAGGAAATGAAAACATTACAAGGCAATTATATAAATAGATTATTATTATCATTATTATTATTATTATTATTATTATTATTATTCATTTTTATAGCGCCATTTATTCCATATTGCTTTACATGTGTAAAAGGGGAATACAAAGACAAGCACAATAAACATGAGCAATACAAGGCACACACAAGTACAACAGGAGAGAGGACACTGCCCATGAGGGCTCACAGTCTACAAGGGATGGGTGAGGATACACTAGGAGAGGGTAGAGCTGGTCATGCGGCCGTTCAGTAGACTGAGGATCACTGCAGGTTGTAGGCTTTTCGGAAGAGGTGGGTCTTCACGTTCCTTTTGAAGGTTTCCATGGTAAGTGAAAATCTGATGTGTTGAGGTAGAGAGTTCCAGAGTATGGGGGAAGCACTGGTAAAGTCCTGTATGCGATTGTGGGAAGAAGAGATAAGAGGGGATTAGAGAAGGAGATCTTGAGAGGACCGAAGGTTGCATCTAGGTAAATACCGGGAGACCTTGTCACAGATGTATGGAGGAGACAGGTTGTGGATGGCTTTGTATGTCATAGTTAGGGTTTTGAACTGGAGCATCTGGGCAATAGGAAGCCAGTGAAGGGCTTGGCATAGAGGAGAGGCTGGAGAATAACGGTGAGACAGGTGGATTAGTCGGGCAGCAGAGTTTAGGATAGATTGGAGTGATGCAAGAGTGCTAGAGGGGATAGAGAGGAGGCCAGAGAGTAGGAGGTTGCAATAGTTGAGGCGGGAGATGAGGGCATGCATGAGCGTTTTTGTAGTTTCTTGTTCAAGGAATGTACGGATCCAGGAAATATTTTTGAGTTGGAGTCGGCAGGAGGTGACAAGGGTTTGGATATGTCGCTTGTGGTGCTGTTCCTCTACAAGACGTTCCATATTTCATTTTTTTTATTAGACTTAAATAGACAAAGGCTCAATCCATGATTAAATAAATATTTGATATGGAAGTACCTTGGGACCCTCAGTTCTTTCTTTTAAATAATTTCTCTCAAAACATATCTAGGAGAACTATCAAATTGCTTCTCGATAAATTGACTTCAGTGCACACTTATACCCTTTCATTGAAAATAACTCTCGCCTCCATCTTTGCTGAATTGGTATTTTCGGAACAAAGATAATAGAAATTTTGAATATTGCACTGCCCTTATCAATAACAGCACTTATAAGTTTAATCTAACTTGGTCCCCTTGGGGCTACTTTTGGGCTTTCATAAACATTTAGGAATCCAAGGATTCTCTCTCTGCCAGGTCAAGTGCTTAATATTACTTCATACCCGCCCTCCTCCCAATGTCCGTGTGTCAATCTAAACTGATGTGTATATCTTTCTTTCATACTTGTTTTCTTGAGTCTTAGGGTTTCGTCACACTTGGCGACGCACCAGGGATCCCGACAACGATATGACCTGGTAGGGATCGCTGGTGCGTCGCTACGAGGTCGCTGGTGAGATGTCAAACAGTCATATCTCACCAGCGATGCAGCAACGATCCAGCAATCAAACACAGCGATGCATGCTGGCCAGCGGGACACAGATGATGAGAAAATGGCCCAGGACATTCCTGCACGATCAGTGATATCTAGCAGGGGGGCCGGTCGCTGCTGCGTTTCACATGAAGCGAGATCGCTGTTCCGTCACAAAATCGGTGACGCATTATCGATCTCGCTAGTGATCTCGCTATGTGAGACGAGGCCTTTAAACAACTCATTTAAAGATCTTACTATTGTAAAGAGATGGTCGGTCTCCTCAGTTGTGCCCCCTCCTCCTTCCTTGTGAACCCCCTGTGCACTTGATATAGATATGTTCATTATTACAATGTATGTGTTGTACCCTGTATACCGTCATATGATGCATCTTTATGTTATTGTGTCATTATGCTGTATGTGTTATGTACCTGTAATGTACTGGGATGTTTCCTTTTAAGTGCTGTATATGCAATGTATAATGTTCCTAAATGTTTCACTATTGCAGAGTTAGGAACAGGCAATAGATAAAATAGGTGGTGGTCCAGCAGCAGCATTGAGGCTGGACTTGCAGTCAGGAGGGGAGAGGAGGCTGTTGCTTCCCCAGAACTGCCCGGATACGTTGACCTGGGCAGACGTGTTTTCAAGACATGGCATTGCCAGACCCCCCCGGATGGGAGAGGTCTGTTGCTCCAGACCAAAGACTGCACAAAAGGGCTTAGGACTGCAAAATGGGCCCCAGGACCCTGGAAGGGCCCCCCCTTCTGAATGGGTTATCCCGGCGAGTGGAATTCCTTGAATCTTTGGATGCTGCAGCTGCTGTGGGTGCAGTTGGAGAGCGTGACAGAGAGAGTAGGAAAACCAGTGTTGTACTCGTTCCCTTATTTTTCTTCTTTTTTACCACTGTTCAATTAAAGTTCCTTTTCCCTGTTGGAGTACAGTTGCCTACCAGACCTTTATTTGCCTGGACTGCTGTGACCAGAGGAAGAGAAGGTAACCTGTGGTGGAAAAGTTGTGTTGGTCCCGTCTAACTATGTACAAGGGACCGGGGGAGCTCGCTGAACATTTGCTCAGTGGACTCTGTCTAAGTACTGTGTCTTTAAATAACTCACCACATCTACCCCCAGGGTTGCCCTTGCTACACTTGGCGTAGTGCGGCAGGACAGATGAATGGATGGAATATGTGATTGATGCTACATTGATATATTGATCATGTTCAGCATTTGCTCTGAATGTGATTTGCATAATTGGCCCGCTTCTCTTGGATGACAAATGTAGACTATTGTTGGTTTATTAACACTGCAAATCTCCTACTGTAAATCTTCCTCTCCCTGTAAATCTCCCTCTAAATTAAATTGTGATGCTTCTTGGCCAAGATTGCTATAACAGATTAAGGTTGTCACAGCACTGTTGCAGGATATCCCAGGGCTAAGGGCTCCTTCCCTATCCCTAAAGCTAGGGGTGCCCTACCTGTTATCCCTGCTCCTACGGATAACTTTGCATGATGAAAACGCCAGGGTCACGTGCTTTGCTGAGTTCCTAAATCACGCCTTATCTGTCCCCTCCCCCACACAGGCAAGATGGGAGTTGTAGTGTACTAAAATACGCAAACCAGTCTAACAAGGGAAGACATACAGGGATAACTGAAATTACCAATATCATGCAATTATGCACTCACAAGTAATACAATGGAAAACTGGGAGTCACAGGTAGGAAAAACCAAATAGGAGAGAATGAGGATATGCACACAGACAAAGCAGCAAGCAACAGTCTTCTGAAAAACACTCAAAATACCTCCTCAACCAGCACCTCCAACACTAGAACCTGCAGTATGAAACTAACACAAGCAATACCTGATTGAGTATATATTGCAGAGGGAAGTGGTCAACACTGAACAGCTGAGACCAACAAAGCACGAAAGCTCCAAGAGCTCTCCCCTGAACAGATTAACCCCAGCACTGCTAGCAGAAACAGATTCTGCACTGTTTAATATGATGTTCAAATGCTTCTAATCAGTGGAGGAGTGCGTGAAATCAGACACCGCGGTCTTCTGGCTCCTCTCTGTCGTTGTAAACCCGTGACAAAGATTTTCTATCCAATAAGCATCCATGTTAAATTACTTGGAAAAATTCAAGTACAAATGAAAAAGGTTTGTGAAATTATTAAATTAAAATTAAAAAGGGGTTGTTTGTATAAAAATGAGGTTTTTGACGAGAGACAATTACCTTTCACAACTAGTTCAGGACCCAACAAGAGGGGGGTCACTGCTAGACCTAATATTAACCAACAGGCCAGACCGCATATCGAATATAAGGGTTGGGGGTCACTCGGGTAATAGTGATCACAAAATAATACGTTTTCATGTATCCTTTAATAAGATGTGTAAAAGAGGGGTTACAAGGACACTAAACTTCAGGAAGACAAATCATATGAATCCAAAAACATGATCCCAAGGGGTTTAAGACTGAAAAAGACTGCTACTACTGTCTATAATGACATGTTTTGTACTGAGTGGAACAATATACTCAGCCAATGTTCACTGAAACTTATAGCACTAATTATCAAATATGAGGACTCCGAGCTTAATATTATGAAACAAGAAATAAAGGAACTTCAGAAATCTTTGGAGGTATATACTGCATCAAAAGATTTTAAATTTTACAATGATAGACTGATATCCAAGAAGTATCATTTCTCCTTGCGGAGAATGACATGCTAAGCATGTCGAGATGAGGAGACTTAAAACCACCATGCTCCTCTGGGAAATATGCTAATTATGCAAATTGTCTCTTCAGAGAGGAAGAGGACTAGAACTCTAGTGCCACCTATTGGAAGTAGCAATCCTGAAAGTCAATGTCGACCCTTTATCGAGCCTTGTTACTTGACTTAGGATAAAAGCCAAGCCAGAATCTCAATTTGCAGACACTGTGTTTCGGGGTAGTGCCCCTCGTCAGTGCAAAGTGTGAGATCTGGTTTGGCTGTGAGAGAGGCATCGGACCGATATCCAAGAAGTGTCATTTGTCCTTGCGGAGAATGACATGCTAAGCATATCGAGATGAGGAGACTTAAAGCCGCAATTCTCCTCTGGGAAATATGCTAATTATGCAAATTGTCTCTTCAGAGAGGAAGAGGACTAGAACTCTAGTGCCACCTATTGGAAGTAGACTAAATAGATAGACTAAAAGAGAACTAAATTGAAATCACATATGGAAATCAAGAAGAGCAAGTTCAAAAGAGACACAGAGGATTATACTTTGAACAAAGTTAATAAATTGAAATATCAAACCTCACTCAATTCTAAAGAATCGGTTCCACAAACGCAAGTATACCACAGGAACAGTGAGTTTCAGTGATATGAATGATTCCTCTGATGTCTCTACGTTTTTAACATCTGACGACCATTTGGACTCCTCGGGAACTTCTGCCAGTAGTTCTACTTCAGTAATTAGAAGTAACAGACCATCGGTTCTCAATAACTTCCAGGAACTTGTTGAGAAAGAATTAGTGGATTTAAATAAAAGAATTCATGACACAGAGGTTAAAATAAAACCTAATTTATCGATTGGAGAGAAACAGGCTCTAAAAGAACTGAGGGACAATAAAGATTTAATTATAAAAGAATCAGACAAGGGTGGTACGATTGTTCTGTATTTATACAAAAAACTAAATTTGATTGATTTAGAAAATGTAAATACATATCAAGAGATTTATTCCGATCCTACAACAGACTATAATCTCATGTTGTTCAATCTTTTACAGGAGGGCTTACATATGAAAGCTTTTGATAAAAAAAATTATGGATTATCTTTTTAATGATCACCCAGTAGTTCCCATCTACTATGCGCTCCCCAAGATACATAAAAATCTATTTCCCCCACCCATGAGAGCAATTGTGACTGGCACTGAATTGATAGGGGAGCGCTTGGGATCCTGGGTTGATCATTATCTTCAGCCCTTAGTTCAATCCACACCAAGCTATATTAGGGATTCTAAATATATTGCAACTATTTTCAGTGCCTTTAGCTGGCAAAAAACTACAAATGGTTATCTTGTGATGTTGTAGGATTGTTCATTGTTCATGAAACAGCAATGACTAGTTTGCCATATCATCTGGATAAGTACAGCATTTATGACGTGGAGATTAAAGAATTTCTTTTGTTGGCAACTGATTTTTTTATTAAAACAAAATTATTTTTCTTTTGATAATGTTTTTTTTTGCAGAAGACGAGTGTCAGCATGGGGGCGAGATTCTCACCCTCATTAGCAAACATTGTAATGTGTCTTTGAGAGGAATTATTTTTGTACAACCAAGAGAATCCCTATGCCAAGAATATCATATGGTTTGGTCATTATATCGACGACCTCCTCCTAGTGTGGGATGGCACACAGGAGGAAGCTTTGAATTTTATTGGGTATTTTGGTGAGAATCAATTTAACCTGAGGTTCACCTATATTTTTGATGAACATTCTATACATTTTTTAGATTTGACTCTTTTTGGAGATTCCATTAATCATATGGTCACTCTTTCTCCCTACCAAAAACCGACAGCAAATAATTCCACACTCATGGCTAACTCTTGCCATCCTCCGCATGTCATTAAAAACCTTCCATTCGGTGAACTCATTCGATTGAAATGTAACTGCACCAGTGAAGATACTTTTACCAAAGAATCTAGTTCAGTCTGCAAAAAATTATCTATGAGTGGTTATACGAGGAGTAATTTAAATGATGCTATTGGTAAAGTAAATACCATCAAATGTGAAAATCTTTTAAAAAATAAAAACAAAATATTTAATGGATTTAATACCTCTAATTCTACTGTTGCTTTCAGAACCCAATATAGCCTGCAATATAGACAGATTGTTTCTGTCATCAAAAAATATCTTCCCGTTCTAGATCAGGATTTGAAAATAAAGGCTATTTTAAAAAACCCTGTGCGTTTTGTTTCTAAAAAGGCTCCGACCTTAGATTCGATCTTGTCTCCTAGTCTTTTTCAGAGTAATATTGTTGGATCACACTCTCAGAAAAATTGGCTTAGTGTCAAGGGTTTTTTCAAATGTGGTGGTAATAAATGTAAAGCGTGTAAATTTGCATATAAAACAGACAAATTTAGTTCTGTCCATATTTCTTCTATATACCCTATAAATGATTTCATTAACTGCAATACACCCTTTGTAATTTATTGTATCAAATGCACCATTTGCAATATTAAATATATAGGTTGCGCAACTTGTCCCCTTAAAATTCGTATTAGATGCCATCTAGCTGATATAACTAATCCCGATGCTTTATCCCCTTCTGCTGCTTCAAGACATTTTATTACTTGTCACAATAGAATTGTCAATTCATTCTTGTTTCATGCAGTAGAAAAGGTTCATAAACCACGCAGAGGTGGTAACCATAAGTTCAAACTACTTGGCAGAGAATCCTTTTGGATTTTCACATTGAACAATAGGGTTCCTTTAGATCTAAATGCTAGACAAGATCTCATTAAGCACTATTAAAACTGTGATTTCATTTGACATGCAATTGTATATGATTTAATTTTTTCATTATGATTTTATATATGTTTTGTCATTTTTGTGTTTTTCATTTTCCTTTTTTTCTCTTTTTTCTTATAGAGTGCATATTTTATAGCATTTAATTGTCTAGCCAATCACGACATTGGCAACAGCATAAATATACTCTTTAGTACGTTTGTAGCTAGATCTTGAAAAAGACCCCGATAGAAACATGTAGATCTGTCTACTTACGCACTTTTGCCAGGCATTATGTGCCTGATTATGTTTTAATATATTCTATGGAATAAATATTGTTTTTAACCGCTATTCGACATTGCTGGTTCTTCCTTCCTGTGCTGGTATTTCTGTGTGCTCATTTGGATCTGTGCAGGGCGTCGGTCGGCGGTGAGAAAATCTGCATTCAGCAAAGGGATGAGGCTGACTACACGTCTTTTTTCCAAAAATAATGGAAGCAACGGAGAATATCCTCGTAAAGCAAATATATGAAGCAGCGACTCAAGGTGAAGTCATTATTATGGGGGCTTCAATTACCCTGAAATACATTAGGGAACTGAAAGCTGCAGTTCCAGCAAAGGTAATAGGCTTTTGACAACTATGAGAGACAATTACCTTTCAAGACTAGTTCAGGACCCAACAAGAGGGGGGGCACTGCTAGACCTAATATTAACCAACAGGCCAGACCGCATATCAAATGTAAGGGTTGGGGGTCACTTGGGTAATAGTGATCACAAATTAATAAGTTTTCATGTATCCTTTAATAAGATGTGTAGTAGAGGGGTTACAAGGACACTAAACTTCAGGAAAGCAAATTTCCAACGGATGAGAGATGATCTTAAACTGGGACGATATCATGAAACATAAAAGTACACAAGGAAAATGGGAGCTGTTTATTAGCATTAGCATGAATAGGACCTGTGCACAATATATACCGTATGGGAATAAACATGCTAGAAATAGGAGGAAACCACTATGGCTAAATAGATCTGTAAGGGGCCCAATAAGTGACAAAAAGAAAGCATTTAGAGAATTAAAGCAAGTAGGTAGTGATGAAGCATTAAATTCAGTAAATACGGAAGATTAAATAAATTCTGTATAAAGCAAATCAAGGCAGCAAAGATTGAGACAGAGAGACTCATTGCCAGAGAGAATAAAAATAATCCAAAAATATTCTTTAACTACGTAAATAGTAAGAAATTTAAAAATGATAGTGTTGGTCCCCTTAAAAATAGTCTGGGTGAAATGGTGGATGAGGATGAGGAAAAAGCCAATATGCTTAATTACTTTTTTCAATAGTATTTACACAAGAAAATCCCATGGCAGGCAATATGATCAGAGATAAAAAAAAATTCTCCATTAAATGTCACGTGCTTAACTCAGTAGGAAGTACGTAGGCGTCTAGAAATCACTAAAGTTGATAAATTCCCGGGCCCTGATGGGATACACCACCAAGTACTGCAGGAAATAAGTACAGTCATTGATAGACCATTAGTTTTAATCTTTAAAGATTCCATAATAACAGGATCTGTACCACAGGACTGGTGTATAGCAAATGTGGTGTCTGTGATGGACTTTTTTGAGTGGACCCTCTGGGCCATGGCACCCACCCACCTAGGGCGAGCTGACCTAGTGAGGAACCACCCCCTATACAGGGAGCGTCAGGGGCAAGACCAATGGGGTGATGAGACACGCCAGGGTCCAAGACAGGGTGCGTGCTAGGAGACACGCCAGAGTTCAAGAGAGGATGCATGCTATGAGACACGCAAGAGTCCAAGTCAGGGTGCATACTAGGAGACACGCCAGGGTCCAAGGTAGGGTGCGTGCTAGAAGACACGCCAGGGTCCAAGGCAGAGTGCGATAGCATCAGACTCCGGACTACTGGCAACGACCAACAGGATCCAGGCATCAGACTGCGGAAATCAGCTCCGGACATCAGGCCGCAGTCATCTGGTTCCGGACCTCTGGCAGCGGTCAGCAGGTTTCGGGAATCTGGCAGGCAGGCCAGGGTTCAAGGCAGGGTGCGTGCTAGGAGCCATGCCAGGGTTCGAGGCAGTGTGCGTGCTAGGAGCCACGCCAGGGTTCGAGGCAGGGTGCGTGGTAGTAGCCACGCCAGGGTTCGAGGCAGAGTGCGTGCTAGGAGCCACGCCAGGGTTTGAGGCAGGGTACGTGCTAGGAGCCACAGCAGGGCTTCGAGGCAGGGTGTGTGCTAGGAGCCACGCCAGGGTTCGAGGCAGGGTGCGTGCTAGAGGGCACGACAGGGTAAAGGCTAGGACCTGTACGTGCAAGAGGGCATGACAGGGTACAGGGCAAGACCTGTGCGTCCTTTAGAGAAGCATGGGGAGGAATACCAAGAAGCAGGCTAGGGCCTGCGCGTGCTATTAGAGAAGCACGCAAAGCACAGTGCAGAGACAGCGTGGGTGCAAGGAAGCACAGAGAGCACGGCTGGGGCACTGGCTAACTGGTCGGGCTGAGGCACAGACAGACGGGCAAGACCGAGGCGAACCCGGCTGAGGCATAACAGGCGACACAGCTATCACTGGCCGACGAGCACGGCTGAGGCACAAGCAGGCGGGCACGGCTAGGGCGGGCACAGCTGAGGCACAAACAGGAGGCTAGGAAGGCCAGGCGCATGCAAAGGGCACACAAAAAAAGAAGGCAAGACAAGGCAAGAAACAAGGCAAAGCTAGACAAGGTACGGAACAAGGAGCGGAACGTAGGCAGAAGCACAGAGCCGAGTCAGAGTGAGAGTATAGGGCTAGCAGCGGAGCGTAGGCCGAAGCCCAGAGCCGGGTCAAGGGAGAACCTTGAGACTAGCCGGGAAATGTGCTAGAGAGCACCATAGGATAGAGTACGGAAAACCAGGCAGAGACAGAGAACGTGGAAGTACTACAAGGCTCAGAATAGCAAAGGCCAGACATGGCGAAACAGGCAAGGCAGAGAACATAGGAAGTACTACAAGGCAAAGCATAGGAAGGACAAGACATGGTGAAAACAGGCAAAGGCAGAGAACATAGGAAGTACTACAAGGCAAAGCATAGCAAGGACAAGACATGGCGAAAACAGGCAAAGGCAGAGAACATAGGAAGTACTACAAGTCCAAGGATAGCAGAGACAAAACATGGCACAAAAGACAACACAAGACATGGCACGAGACAAGAGGCAGAATACAAGCACAGAGCGTGTGCAGAGAAGCACTACAGGGCAGAGTGCAGGGGCACAGAATACAGGGAGCGACCCAGCACACCAAGCAGCCATGCAGGGAAGCAACACGATACTCAGGCCCCGACCATAGGAAGGAGCAGTCTGATATAGGGCATTAACACCTGCACTTCTGGGTCAGGACCAGGAGAGGACTTCCGGTTCAGATCCTCCAGGATCATAGAGAGCATTGCTAGATCCCACTGGGCTGGACCATAGAGAAGGTCACATGATCAGGGGCTCCAGAAACACTGAGAGGTTAGCTGGGTCAGACAGTGCTGGAACATAGGAAAGGTCACATGATCAGGGGCAGGACCACAGAGACAACCAACCACAGCAGGCAGAGCAGAGACGGGCGTGCACACAGCAACGGCGTGCAGCCATGAGGTACGCGTGCGCCTACATACTGCTCCAAGACATGAGGTGTGCAGGCACACTGCTCCAGGAATCTTGCAGCATAGCAGACATGAGGTGTGCGTGCACACTGCTCCGGGAATCTTGCAGCATAGCAGACATGAGGTGCGCGTGCACACTACTCCAGGGATCTTGCAGAATAACAGACATGAGGTGCGCGTGCACACTGCTTCAGGGATCTTGCAGCATAGCAGACATAGCGGGCATGACAGTGTCAATATTCAAAAAGGGGACAAAAAGTGAACTTGGAAATTATAGGCCAGTAAACTTAACCTTTACTGTGGGTAAAATTCTGGAGGGTTTTTTAAGAGATGCTATACTGTAGTATCTGAAGAAGAATAACCTCATTGTCACGATTCATTTTTGGATCTGTGTCAGAGTCTGGACTTTCTTATATAAACCTTTTATAATATGAGTTTTTGCCCCCGGTGGCCGCTGGTGTTACCAAAACTGTAGTTGGTCGGCTGCTGGGTTTTCCCCCCCAGTGGCCGCTGGTGTTACTACATGTTTAGTTAGTCAGCAGGTGGTGACTACTCCCACTTCCCTTTATAAGCCCACCTGGTGCTGCAGATCACTGTTGGTAATACTGGTCATTTGCTAATCAACCTTGGGGACAGGTTGGGGACTTGGGCCTCACTCCCATCAAGTGTACCCCCAAGTTAAGGAGAATCAGGGCACCCCCTTTAGCCTAAGGAGCAGTTCAGGGGCCCTGGTTCCATGTCTCCTGTTTCCCCGCAACTGCCCCTTGACATTTTACCAACCGCCCATTTTTTCTGGCCCTAATGCAGACCTGTCTCCAATTGCTGCAGACCCTCACTGAGGAGTGTGGGGTGCTGCGTGGTGTGGTGGAGCAGCAGCTGCAGCAGTTGGTGGGGTTCGGGGCCTCAGCTCAGGTTCAGGTTCAACCAGAACCCAAGTTATCTCTCCCAGACAGGTTTTCTGGAGGGAGAGATAATTTTTTGTTTTTTCGGGAGGCCTGCAAGCTACAGTTCAGGCACCTCCCTCGTTCTTTAGGGAGTGAGGAACAGCGGGTGGGACTATCCCTTATCCCTCCTTAAGGGTGATTCCCTATTCTGGGCCTTCTCCCTGCCGGCCGATTCACCATCTCTACGGTCGGTGGATGAGTTTTATTGCGGCTTTGGCGAATATGCCAGTCCTTGCTAGGGAGGAGGACTCACTGGTGCAGGCGGACGAGCCTAGGCAGGTGGGAGGAGTTGGTTCCCCAGCGTTGTTGCCTGCAGTTCATTGTGGTTTGGGGGCATGTTTTTGCTGAGGGCAGACTGGCCATTTTTCAGGATCTGCTCGGCTGGCGCCAAATCTTGGGTACCGGCTAAGGAGCCGCGTCCCCCTGGTCGTGTGGAGGGAGGAGACCAGGGAGTGTACATTTCCTCCATTTCTTCCCCTCAGTGTTACCTGTCTGCAGAAGTGGTACTTATGGGGAGACTGAAGGTCTGCCGGTGCTTGTGGACAGTGGAGCAGGAGTCAAGCTGGTGGATGCTAACTTTGCCCGGACCCATGGAATGAGGTGTAGGACGCTAGCCAAACCCCTAAGTGTCCAGGCTATTGACTCTGTCTCACTTAGCCAGGGGATGTTAAGCCAAGTCGTAGATAACATACATCTGCGTATAGGGACTCATCATGAAGAGTCCCTGTCATGCTACGTCTTGGAGGGAATGCCAGCACCTATCGTTTTAGGCCTCCCGTGGTTGAAAAATAACCCGGTAATAAATTGGTGGTCTAGGGAAGTAGTCGGCTGGGGTCAGTCGTGTGAGGGCTACTGCCTGGGGGCTACTGTCTCTGCCATCTTTCTACAACCGTCCCCTTCTTCTCCAGTGGGGGCAGCAGAGGTGCTGCCAGGGATTAGGGGCAAGTCTCTAGCCTCGCCATTAGCCAACCCTGAGAGGCGAAGTCCTCGTAGGAGGAGGGGTCAGAGGAGGGTGGTGGTACCCTCTGTGAATTACGCGGGTGTGAGTGTGGTGACACAGGGGGACGCCTCTGTTGTCAGTTCCTGGAAGAGTTCACATCTTGTGGCAAATGTGTGTGGCAATAAACGTTCAGGTCCGGACCTGTGTGTGAATGAGTACGTATGGGTGTCCACCAAAAACATCCGGTGGAAGTGTGTTGCAGGGGTCTGGAGTTCTTGGGTGATCGGGCCGTATCAGGTGTCGGCCATTCCCGGCCTGGGGACTTACCAGCTGAAGTTGCCCCCAGTAATGCCCATACACAACTCATTCCCCAGGTCAGCGTTCTGAAGATTCGTGGCGCCTCCGGAGCATACGTTGCCACCTCCATCTGCCCACATTTGCCATGAACCTGTGAGTCAGGTGGTCGCTGAGGTGAACGCTGGTGGATCTAGGTGTCCTCACCGTAGGTGTTTTTCTGGTGAGGTGCAGTGTTGAGGGTCCAGAGGCCCCTCTTTGATGGAGGGGTACTATCACGATCCATTTTTGGATCTGTGTCAGAGTCTGGACTCTCTTATATAAGCCTTTTTCCTTTCTGGCCCTCGGGGGTTAATATGAGTTTTTGCCGCTGGTGTTACTACAACTGTAGTTGGTCGGCTGCTGGGTTCCCCCCCGGTGGCCGCTGGTGTTACTACATGATTAAATAGTCAGCAGGTGGTGACTACTCCCACTTCCCTTTATAAGCCCACCTGGTGCTGCAGATCACTGTTGGTAACACTGGTCAATATCTGACCAACCTTGGTGAAGACTGGACCTACCTGGTGCAGAGGGGGTTCAGCTTATCTGGAGCAGTGGTGATGCTGACCGGTTATCTTACTCTGCTGCTGGGAGCATTGGCATCAGATAAAGCTAAGTTTTGGTTTCAGTTGCTTTAACCCCGTGGAGTCTGTTTTATATTTCCTTTCGTGTTTTTGGTGCAGTTCACTTTATTCCCCATCTCACTGTTGAGGTAGGGCTAAATTAACCCTTCACGGTTGATACAGTGATTTCCAAATTAGTTCACATAATGTTGCTAGCAACTGAGAATGACCACACGGAGATGTGTCATTGTATGGGAGGATCAAAGCAAACCACTAACCCCGTTTATTGAATCTTACATTACATAGCATTCTGCTTAATTATGCAAAGTATACAGCTACCAATAGAATCGTAATACATTTAAGCCAATAGTATTGCAAGAAAATCAGAATATGTCCATAGCTGCGTGATGTAGAAAATAGAACAATAGCGCATTCTTTTAGGGTCTCATCTCATATCTCGTACAAGCTGGAACAGTCTGGTTTCATAACAACCGTGAACTTTCATCTAGTTAAGTTACAAAATGTAACTTGTAAACAACAAAATGGCGTCGCAAGCACAAAAATGGATCCCGGAGAACACGATGTCCCGTACATCTGAATACTGTACTTCACAATTCCCCCTAGATAAATTTTGTTAACACATATGCAGCATCAGAGGTGCTATCCCAAGCTAACAGCTTGAGGGGTACTGGTCTTCACTGATGCCGTGTTACCAGTCATGGCTGTCGTGGCGCACCCGTCCCCCCTGTATACTGCAATTCACGAATTACAACTTTTGATGACGGTGGTGGAGATATTTTGTAGGTAGCCATGTGCTTGGCTTCAACATCTTCATCAAGTAGCCTTTTGAGATTGGTGTAGAGAAGAGCAGGGGCAACGACACCTTTGGTATCATCATTAGCTGTCTTAGTGCAGAATTTCCTAATACATACAGAAATACACCAAAAAACAAGTTTTAGTATCACATATACAACAAGGATACAGGCAGCAATGTGTAACAAGCTTTGTAAGATCCCAGCTATCCAGCCCCCAATTCCCTTAAACCAATTGGCTGGATTGAGAAAGGAGAAGGTGTCTGACCACCAACTGTCCTTATTACGATCATTGTCTTTATCGTATTGATCTCTGAGTCTTTGAATGTCTTCTAACTTTAACTTCAACTTCCTGGTACTGTTAGGATCTATATAATGACAGCAAGCGGGTCCAATGACCTGACACATACCACCTTGTACTGCTGTTAAGTAGTCCAGCACTATAGTATGTTGATTAGTGACTATAATAAGTTGATTTTGGACAGCAACAGTAGTATTAAGTATGTCCAATATATCCCAAATTTGATAATCTAGATAGTCTGTGGCTTTAACCAATTTATCCCACATTTGCGTAATCATTGGGTAAATGAAAATAGAACTGACAATTTTATTGGCCACACTCATCTGTACTATATGTGGTCTCCCTGAAGGGCGGGGTGAATTGTCCGCAGCTCTTTTGTATAATGTATGTGTGGGTATAGCCTGTGTATGCAACTGTTTGTTCAGAATAACAAAGGTGGCCGGGGTCAAGCAACCCAGAGTACAAGTACCTCTTACCCCTACTGGCAACCATTTATAAGCATTGTCTCCACATACCCAGAACATATCATCAGGTAAATCCCATAGGGCTGAATGTTGCAGTACCAATCTATGAGCTAAGTCTATGAATGCAGATGCATTCTGAAGCATGCACCAAGTTGGAGATAGTCCTAAAGGACTACAATAACCTACATCAGGATTCCACAAGTGGGGGTTCCTGGCACATATTCAGAGGTCTCATTACAAGATATAGTGCCAGGAATACTGGCACGGGTTTCGTTAGAACCCTGGGGAAACAAATTAGAAAATTCCCATGACGTATTATGTAACCTTCTTTCTAACAACATTGGTTTGAAGGCATCAGTAGATTGTGAAGTTACATTGAAACTGACTTGTAAACCATACGTTGGAACTTGCCCCAGATTGATTAAACTAGTCTTATTCTTAGGGACCCAAGCCCCTCCTTTGTAGGCCAAATATTGAAGTTGTGTATTGCTTCCTGAAAGGTTACCTTGCCACCAGGGGTATCCCACCCATCCCACAATAGGTATACCAACAGTTAAATTCCATAACTTAGCATTATCTGTGGCATTATTATCGAGTATGTCAGAACAGTCAGTCCAAGCAAATAACTCCTCAGGTGGAACAGGGATAGCCAAAAAGGGGATGCTTGTTGCTGACACTGGTGAATACGTGCAAATCCAACAGTCTGCCAGAGACTGGGAATTGTCCAACAAATCTCTCAGTAATTTTTCATGATGCTGTATAAACTTATTATTCAAGGACATTGGGGAATTTAGGCTGTCCCATGCGGTTACCAATAGTAATATGGAAAATGCGAAAGACCAAAATATTATGCCCCCTTATTTGCTATTGGCTTGTTTAACCAGCTTGCAGTGCGATGCGTGAATCCAAGTCGGTCTTCCTTCTAGTTTCACTGATGTAGGGGTGATGAGGAGGACTTGATAGGGACCATCATACAAAGGTTCTAGTCCGTGCTTTCTGACATGCCTTTTCACGACTACCAAATCACCAGGCTTCAGGTTATGACAGGTGTCGGTTTCTGCTGAATCTGGAAGAGAAGAAGAAACTAAAGCATGGGTGTTAGCAAGATTTTTACTAAGCTGAATAACATATTGAACAGCACGGTCAGTTTCTTCTGATAACTGCTGAGACTGGGGGCCTAGTACCAAACAATATCTCATATGGGGACAGGCCATGTTTTGCAATAGGGGTAGTACGAATGTGGTATAGTACAATGGGTAGGAGCTCTGGCCATGGAGCCGTAGTCTCCTGCATCATTTTGGTCAATTGTCCCTTCAGTGTGCCGTTCAGCCTCTCAACTTTCCCACTGGATTGTGGGTGGTACGGAGTATGGAGGGCTACCGTGGATCCAAGCATTGTCAGAACTTCCTGGTACACATGAGAAGAAAAGGCCGGACCTTGATCACTTTCAACAACTTCTGGAACCCCATATCTGCCTATGACTTCCATCACCAGTTTCTTCGCTGTGGTTTTTGCAGTCATGTTGGTAACAGGGTATGCTTCCGGCCAACTGGAGAGCATGTCAACAACAACCAAACAGTATTCATACCTTCCAGACTTAGGCAACGTGATATGGTCCACCTGGAGCCTTTGGAAAGGATAGTCGGGCCTAGCAAGATGCTTCGGGGGTACACGTTGAAGTTTACCGGGATTACAAGTCTGACAGATATTACAGGCACGGTTGAGCGCTGTCAAAACTGTGGAAATTCCCGGGGCCCAGTAGAATTTTTGCACCAGTGCGAGGGCCTGATTCTTTCCTCGATGTGTAGGTCCATGTGCCCATGTGGTAATAGCAGGGTACATCCGCTTTGGGAGACACACGAATTGGTCCTTTTTCCAGAGACCATTATCCATACGTTCCCATCAGTCTTCCATTGCTTCACCTCTTCCCTTGGAGACATTCTCTGCATCGTCATTAAGCGGTCTGGCGGGGTCCGACAGAAAACTTAAGTCTGTTGTAGATCATCAGGTTCTTGTAGGGTCAATGGTTCTTGTAACTGTTTACGCTGAGAGCGTGTGGTCACCATAGTTGGTATGGTTGGTTCAACGGGTAATAGAGCTGCGGCTTTTGCTTGCATATCCGCAAATGCGTTGCCAACAGTCTGTGGACTGTTCCTAGGACCGTGCGCCCTAACTTTCATAATGGCCACCTGAGTAGGTAATTTGATCGAGTCCATGAGGGTTTTAACAGCTTCAGCATTTTTCACTTGGGTTCCGGCAGTAGTAATAAACCCTCGATTGACCCATAGAGCCCCAAAATCGTGAGCAATACCAAATGCATACCGTGAGTCCGTGTATATATTAGCCCATCTGTTCTTGGCCAAAGTACATGCAGTAGACAGAGCCTGGAGTTCTGCTTCTTGTGCTGGCTATGAGGGCGGGAGTGCAGCTGCGTGCTGGGTGTAACGGAATGCTAAAGAAGACGTTGGTAAGGTCCATGACTGTAAACCAAGCAGCATCCTGGTGTATTTGGGACAAAAGAGTATGTGGATTAGGCACCACTGGAGTTTCCAGAACAGTAGCTGCATTAACTGCCCGTAGGTCTTGTACCAGCCGGTACACAGAGGGCTGGTCATGTGGGGTCTTTATCTTAATGGGAAACAAGGGCGTATTACATGGAGAAACACACGGTACCAGAGCACCGTTATCAAGTAACATTTGTATTTGTTCCTGAAGGCCCCGCTCCTGATCATGTTTCAAAGGATATTGATGGACTTTGGGAAAAGGGGCACTAGGTTTGGGAAGCACTTTTACTGGTTCTACAGGCATTTTCCCTATATCATTTGGCCCTTTTGAGCAAAGTTTAGATGGTATCTCTGAGAGGTATGGGGTGAGGCGTTGATCCTCAGGCAATATTGGGGGTAGATCTGGGCCTATCAGGGCCATCATGACTGTGGGAAGGGCATGTAAAATACAGATTTCCTCACTGTCTTCATCTGCATAGGGGTTATGTAACGTAAGAACCATCCGACCATCATCTTGGAATTGTATTCTGGAGCGGAACTGTGATAATAAATCTGCCCCCAGTAAAGTTACTGGACATGTGGGAGAGATTACGAACTGAGCAGTAACCTCGGGGAAGGGTCCCACAGGGATGGGTTTTGTAAGAGTATGTTTATTGGGTCTGCCATCTACTCCAATTAAAACAAGCTCTTGATCTGAGAATTGAATAGGGATATCTGTAGGTACATCTGATGATTTGATTATAGAATTGGCCGCCCCAATGTCTATCATGAACCTAACAAGGGTGTCCCCTACAGGGAGTGTGACGGATGAGCATGCCCCAGGTTTGGTGGAGGACATTGTGATAGCAGACTCTGGTTGGCCACCCCTTCAGTATGGACAATTACCAGGATTTTGGGGCTGTCCGTAACTGAGGTACCCTCTAGAGTTCCCAGTATTTAGGTTACGATTGGAAAAGGAAACTTGAGGGTAGCATCTATCAGCGGGAGTGTGACAGTCTCTCTGAAAGTGACCGAGTCGGCCACATCGCCAGCATTGTAATCAAGAATTGGCACGGCGGATCTGGGGAGTAAAGTTCCCAGTCATAGGATCGGGAGAGTAGGGAGCTGAAGTCTGAGGGGGGGCCAGAGTTTGTTGTGTGGGCCATTGATAAGGTACGAGATGTGTGCTCGCAGCTGCGGTGGGGGTTGGAGGCTGCTGTGGGAGCTGAAGGGCACACTGATAAGGGACAAGCTGTGTGCTGGCAGCTGGAGGGACTGTTATTGGAGGACCTGGAGCTGCTACAGCTGCAGCTGCTGGCTTGTTCTGTGCTTTTCCTCCTGATATAGAACAGGTTAAATTCTTTTGAAAACTTTTTATTACTTTCAATGCATCATCCGGAGTGGAGTTCTCGACGTCAGGTCTAACTGACATTATTGCCTCTTGCAATTCGGGTCTGAGGCCGGACATCAAAGCCGCTAAAAAAAGGTGTGTATGGGCTTTATTATACAATGAGAATCCCAGATCTCTAAATACTACCATGAGACGCCCATAGAACTTCTCGGCAGTCTCCCCCTTGTCCTGTGTGACATCTGTGAGAGAGGTAGCTTGATCCGCTAATCTATCCTGTGCCCAGACCTTTAACGCATTGCAGAAATCAACACCATGGGTTCCCCCATCCAGGTTCACATTATACATTATGCCACCCTCAATAATTGGAAAATACCCCTCCCCAGCTTTTACTCAAAGTATGTGTAATAGATCTCTTCGGGGATTTGAATAAATCTCTCAATTTGATGGCATTTGCCTGTAGAAAGCCGTGGGGGAAGTCTCTGGATCAAGTAATTGATTGCAAAGAGTGTCAATTTGTGATGGGGTGAAGGGAGTATACTTTGGCCTGTCCAGAGTGGTTTCCACATTATCTTCTTCAAATTTGGATATTACTGACAACTCGGGGGGAGGAGGTGGCGGTAGTGTGGGCACAAGAGGCATCTGCTGTGGGAGCGGGGCAGGAGGCTCTGTTACAGTTAGATAATGTATTGCCTGATGGGCCGTTAGGCGGCTGTCGAGAACAAATCGGACCTCTTCCAATTTTATGGGGTTTTCCTGTATACACCACTCTATTGCTGATACTATGACCATGGCGGCATCCTTCCTGGGATATTGAAAAATACTGGCAGAGATTAATGGTATAGCCATTGTGCATTGAGGCATTGTACTGGGTGGGAATAGAGGAGGCAATTGTTGGGACCTAGGAATATTGATAGGGTCATATCGTGGTCCCACTGCATGTATTACATATTGACACAGCAGCTGTCCTGCTCTGGTTGCTGCGACCTGTCCTGTTTCTACCTGCCCATACATTTGTATATACGAATCAGATTCTTCCTGTATCATGGGTCCGCCTTTCTGTGAAATTGTTGCGGCCAGACCTCCAGCATGGCGAAGTTGATTATTCGCGGCATTTACTATGGCCCCAACGTGCTGCTTCATGAGATCCCCTGTCCCTATCCTAAAGAGCACATCATAACAGTGGGGTCCAGGAATAATATTGGAATACATTTCCTGGAAATCTTCTATCTCCTCTGAGTATCCTGTCTCAGACCTGGTAACTAAAGTGGGAGGGGGTGGATATTCATAACCACTAGCAGTATTAGGCATAACAGGGACTGAGGTTGCCGGCGGATCATAATAGGTATCGTCAGCATTCAACAAAGGAAAAATGGGGGCTGTTATTCCCGGTCTCCTTGTATCACAATTATAACAGACCTCTCTCCACTGAGGATTAGTAACTCCACATACAGCACAGATCCACCCGGCAGGATCATAGGGTGGGGGCGTACTGAGTTTTGGTAGTCCAGGATATATCGGTGCCTTAGGGTTAAGGGGCACAGAGCTTACAGTCGGGAGGAGAGGCTTGATTTCCTGGGGAGGGACCTTATCATCTAGCAGGGAAACTTATTGTTTCAAATCATTCTTAACTATTTGTCTGCCTGACACATTAGTCTCGATCTCAGTGTCTTCTTTAATCACATTCTCAATTCCTTCTTGTACCACAAAACTGCCAGTCTTTTTCACAGTGGTAGACAATTTTCAGAATTCACTTGCTCTTCAATTTCCACATAACCTTCATTATACAATTCATGTGCCAAGCCACGGAATTCTTCAGTGTCTTTAAGTATTCCACCATCAGTCAACCTCCCTTTATTCTTTTTAACTCCTTCGTCCCATAGCGTAGGCTGTAGCCTCCCGCCCTTAGGAAATCCCAGAATCGAAAATATTTTTTCTGCATTCCTGACAGATTTCTTTCCTCGTCTTTGAATCATAAGACTAACAGTATCCGATTCTTCACACAATTCCAAACTTTTCTTTTTCTTCCACGGAAGCATAATTCTCTCCTTTAGAGCTAAATATCCTTACTTCAGTTGTGCACAATACTGGAGCGTCCGTCTCAGTTTGTTCCACCGGGTCAACCCCCTCTGGGAAGCCCAAAATTCGCAGTACTCAGTGAAAGGAGGAGGGCGTCTCAGACTATCCCTCTGGACACCTCTGGTTATATATAAATATCTATATATACCCGAGTTATGTATCTGTCACGGGGGCTTAGTTCAACTAAGGCTGAAATACCCGGGGCCCCTGTGGTGTCCCTTTACTAGGGGAAACCCTGTCTGACCCTCAACCCAGGGTTTTTGCTGAAGGTGCAAATGCCTGAGCCTCCGACCTTTCCTTATCTCCTGCTCAGCCCTGCACTTAACCCTCCACCCTCCACCCAGTGAGAAGTCACCACCAAAGCTCCCACACAAATAATGACAGACAGGGAGAACTTAAACTGCACTGCGCCGCACACACACAGGAATAAACAGTAATGTGAACAGGGCACAACTAAACACAAATATGGGAAGGAGAAAGGATAACGACGGATCATACGACACCAGATATGAATCTCTCTCTCTTGAACACCTCCACTCCAGACCGGAACCACTTGGTATGAAACACAAGCTATAATCGGCGACGCCCATAGGCCAGCATGACTATTTAAAGACCGTGGGCGTGACTAACCATCCAACCTGGTCTCCAGCAGGATTAACCCCCGAGAGCCTGAAGATCAGGCCGGCGCCACTGAGGCTATAGTGGCTGGAGGTGGAACTACCTCTGCCTGCCGGATGCTGTGGTGTGAACAGCGTCCGACATGACAGTACCCCGTCTTCTACGAGGGACCCCAGGGCCCTCAAGACTCATAGGACCCGGCTTGTCCGGATGACGACGGTGAAAAGAACTGACCAGCCGATACGCATGTATGTCTGAGGCTGGAACCCAAGACCTCTCCTCTGGACCATACCCCCGCCAGTGCACCAAATACTGAAGAGTACGGCGTACTACTCGAGAGTCCACTACCTTGGCGACCTCGAACTCTAACTCGCCATCCACCATGACTGGAGGTGGCATCGGCGTTGTGTCCACAGAGCCTACCACCTTTTTCAATAAAGCCCTGTGAAACACGTTGTGTATCTTGTACACTGCGGGAAGTTCCAACCGATAAGCCACTGGGTTAATAATGGCAGAAATCCTAAAAGGCCCAATAAACCTTGGACCCAGTTTTAAAGAAGGGATTTTGAGTTTTATGTTCTTCGTAGCTAACCACACCCATTCACCCACACACAGGTCCGGACCTGGCACGCGTCTACTGTCAGCCACCCGTTTGTACCTGGCACTCATGCTCAACAAACGCTGTTTCACCCGCCTCCAGACTGATGACAATTGGGCTCCTAGCTGATCCTCCTCCGGGACACCCCCGGAGTCACCCTGACGTAAGGTACAAAACTGAGGATGTTGACCGTACACACAAAAGAATGGAGACTCTCCTGATGACTCTTGGCGGTGATTATTTAATGCGAATTCGGCCAGAGGAAGGAAAGTAGACCACTCCTCCTGGTTGTCGGACACAAAGCATCGTAAATACTGTTCTAGATTTTGGTTCATGCGCTCAGTTTGTCCATTAGACTGTGGATGAAACGCCGATGAATGTGACAACTTGATCCCCAACCTTGAGCAAAAAGCTTTCCAAAACCTCGCCACAAATTGCGTACCCCTATCAGATACTATGTCAGATGGTACTCCGTGGAGTCTGACCACCTCCTTCACAAATACCTGAGCCAACGTCTTAGCATTGGGCAAAGAGGACAACGCCACAAAATGCGCCATCTTTGAAAAACGGTCAACCACCACCAGGATGACCGTGTTCCCTGCCGAGGCTGGCAAGTCAGTGATAAAATCCATGGAGATTTCTGTCCATGGCCTATTGGGTACCCCCAGAGGCTGTAGCGTGCCAGCAGGACGGGTTCGGGGTGACTTAGCCCTAGCGCACGTGATGCAAGCTGCCACGTACGAGACCACGTCCTGCCGGATTTTGGGCCACCAGAAACGACGCGATACCAGCTCTAAGGTGCCCTTCACCCCTGGGTGACCAGCCAGTACCGAATCGTGGTGTTCCTTCAACACCTTAGGCCGAAGATGCAGGGGTACAAATGATTTGTTGGCGGGAAGTCCTGGTGGTACCTCCTCTTGGGCCTCGGCAATCTCCGCCTCTACCTCAGTCGTGAGAGCCGAGACCACTACCCCTTTCTGGAGGATGGGTACCGGCTCTTCCCGAGGTTCTCCCCCCGGAAAACACCTAGACAAAGCATCCGCCTTGGTGTTTTTAGCCCCGGGACGGTACGTCACAAGAAAATTGAAACGAGTAAAAAACAATGCCCAGCGAGCCTGCCTAGGAGACAGACGCTTGGCCGACTCCAGGTAGAGCAGATTCTTATGGTCGGTGATAACTGTGACCTGGTGAGCCGCCCCCTCCAAGAAGTGTCGCCATTCCTCAAAAGCCAGTTTGATGGCCAACAACTCCCTGTTGCCGATATCATAATTCCGTTCGGCCGGCGACAACTTCTTGGAGAAGTAGGCGCATGGATGCATCTCCCTCAAGGACGAGCCTTGAGACAGTACTGCCCCCACTCCCACCTCCGACGCATCAACCTCTACCACAAAAGGTTTAGACACGTCTGGTTGCACCAGAATGGGGGCTGAAGCAAAACTATTCTTCAGACGCTCAAATGCACGTATAGCCACCTCAGGCCAGTTCGCCAGATCGGCACCCTTTTTTGTCATGTTCGTGAGCGGTTTGGCGACAGTCGAAAAGTGTTTTATAAATTTCCTATAATAATTCGCAAACCCAAGGAACCGCTGGAGTGCTTTCAGACTCTCCGGCCTCTCCCATTGCAACACCGCTTGCACCTTAGCGGTGTCCATTTTAAAACCAGCTGCGGACACAATATATCCCAAAAAGGGCAACTCCTGGACAAAAAATAAACATTTTTCCAGCTTAGCATAGAGCTGGTTCTCCCGGAGCAACTGTAACACCTGCCTAACATGCTGCAAATGAGTGTCCCGATCGCTAGAATAAATGAGGATATCATCCAGGTATACATTCACAAATCTCCCCAGGACATGAGCAAAGACATCATTAATAAAATGTTGGAAAACGGCAGGCGCGGTGGTCAACCCAAACGGCATAACCAGACTCTCAAAATGACCCTCAGGAGTGTTAAACGCCGTCTTCCACTCATCCCCCTGACGGACCCTTATGAGGTTATACGCCCCCCTGAGGTCCAGCTTGGAAAACCATTTTGCCCCCGCTACCTGGTTGAACAAATCCGGGATCAACGGCATTGGGTAGGGATCACGGATAGTAATCTGGTTTAACTCTCGGAAATCCAGACACGGGCGTAACCCCCCATCTTTCTTCTTAATGAAGAAAAACCCCGCTGCTACAGGCGAGGACGAAGGCCGGATGTGACCTTTACTCAGACTCTCCGCGATGTAGTCTTTCAGAGCTTGTCTCTCAGGACCAGAAATATTAAACATCCTGGCCTTAGGTAATTTGGCCCCGGGTTTTAACCTAATAGCACAGTCATAGGCTCTATGTGGAGGCAGTTCTGAGCAACCCTTCTCAGAGAAAACATCCGCGAAATCCTGCAAAGCCTCCGGCAGGCTGGGAGTCACGGCGGACACACATGTGGCCAAGCAATTGTCTTGGCAGAAACCACTCCATTGTACTATGTCCTGAGTTTTCCAATCAATTACCGGGTTGTGCCTGGACAGCCATGGAAAACCCAGGACCATTTGAGCTGGGAGATTACGGAGGACCCTACATGTAACCGACTCAGAATGTAGGACCCCAATGTGGAGTTTCACCTCTGCCACAAACTCAGTAATCTCCCCTTGAGGGAGGGGAACAGCATTAATGGTCACCACCTGTATGGGGTGAGGAAGTTTTTCAATCTTAAACCCGGCGGTGTGTGCAAACTCCTCATCTATGAGATTGGTGGCGGAACCGCTATCCACGAACACTGATATAGGTAGCTCTCTGCCGGCGACAATAACCTTGGCAGGGAGCATACATTGAGATACCATCATGGAGGATATGCATACGCTCAGTTGGGTCTCCTCCATACCCTCTGAGCTTAACAGTTTTCCGCCGGTGTGACCCTCTTAGGTAGTACCGGGCAAACGTTAACATAATGACCACCTTTACCACAGTAGAAACATGCTCCGGACTTCCGGACTCCCGGAGCGCGAGGCTGAACCTGTGCCACGCCAGCAATCTGCATAGGTTCAGGGGACTCATCTACTTCAACCACACCTGCACCTCTGTTTTCCCCCAGAGGTAGCGTCTCCTGTGCCCCCTGACGAAAACGGCGATCAATACGTATCACCAAACTCATGGCAGACTCCAATGATGCCGGAGTCTCATACATCAGGAGGGCTTGTTTCACCCTCCCTGATACCCCATGAATAAACTGGCTCCGCAGTGCTGGGTCATTCCACTGTGTGTCTACAGCCCAGCGGCGAAATTCCGAACAATAGTCTTCTGCCAAGCGCTCCCGCTGGCGGAGGGCGCGGATTTTAGATTCCGCTAGAGCCAGTCGGTCAGGGTCATCGTAAATGAGCCCGAGGGCAGAAAAAACATTATCGACCGAATGAAATGTAGCAGAGTCAGGTGGTAAGGAAAATGCCCATGCTTGGGGGTCACCACTCAGTAATGACAACACCAGCCCTACTCGCTGGGCCTCATTACCTGAGGATATTGGCCGCATGCGGAAGTATAATTTGCAGGCCTCCCGAAATACAACAAATTTGCTGCGATCGCCTGAAAATCGTTCTGGCAGCGGAAACTTCGGCTCTGCACCGATACCTGCAGATGCCGTTTGCACCTTTGCTACTACCAGGCCCTGCTGCTGAACTGCCCCATTCAACTCGGAGACCTGTATGGACAGCGCCGCCAACTGGCGGGTTATGGAATCTAATGGATCCATGGACTCCTGAAAAAATGTGGGCCGATTATAATGTCACGGGGGCTTAGTTCAACTAAGGCTGAAATACCCGGGGCCCCTGTGGTGTCCCTTTACTAGGGGAAACCCTGTCTGACCCTCAACCCAGGGTTTTTGCTGAAGGTGCAAATGCCTGAGCCTCCGACCTTTCCTTATCTCCTGCTCAGCCCTGCACTTAACCCTCCACCCTCCACCCAGTGAGAAGTCACCACCAAAGCTCCCACACAAATAATGACAGACAGGGAGAACTTAAACTGCACTGCGCCGCACACACACAGGAATAAACAGTAATGTGAACAGGGCACAACTAAACACAAATATGGGAAGGAGAAAGGATAACGACGGATCATACGACACCAGATATGAATCTCTCTCTCATGAACACCTCCACTCCAGACCGGAACCACTTGGTATGAAACACAAGCTATAATCGGCGACGCCCATAGGCCAGCATGACTATTTAAAGACCGTGGGCGTGACTAACCATCCAACCTGGTCTCCAGCAGGATTAACCCCCGAGAGCCTGAAGATCAGGCCGGCGCCACTGAGGCTATAGTGGCTGGAGGTGGAACTACCTCTGCCTGCCGGATGCTGTGGTGTGAACAGCGTCCGACATGACAGTATCCTACCCAGCCTTCGATCACCTCACTACGCCCAATCTAACAATGATCAGGAATTTCAGGATATTTTGACTATAAAGAGAGTCACAATCATTGGTCAATCCAGGGTGTCCGTCCCTTATGAGGTACGGTTCGAGCACTGGGCCCCCAACGGGACTGCACCTCTATATGATTCCACCCATGAATCACCCCACCACGGGGACAAACCTCAGATCCTCTTTGCAGCAACAAGCACAGGAAAACCACACCAAAATGGTCAGTCTGAACAATATAACTGCCAACTTACTGTGGTTGTCGTGGGGGATGATCAGTCCCAATTTTCCAGCACCTGTGTCCGGTCTGAGGTCCTTTGCCTTGCTGTCCTCCGGGGGCAGAGGCGTCCCTGTTCGGGGGCCCCGTTGGGCAGCAAAACTGTTGAGGTAGAGCTAAATTAACCCTTCACGGTTGATCCAGTGATTTCCAAATTAGTTCACAGGATGTTGCTAGCAACTGAGAATGACCACACGGAGATGTGTCTCTGTATGGGAGGATCAAAGCAGACCACTAACCCCGTTTACTGAATCTCACATTACATAGAATTCTTCTTAATTATGCAAATTATACAGCTACCAATAGAATCGTAATAAATTTAAGCCAATAGTATTGCAAGAAAATCAGAATATGTCCCTAGCTGCGTGACGTAGAAAATAGAACAATAGCGCATTCTTTTAGGGTCTCATCTCATATCTCATATCTTGTACAAGCTGGAACAGTCTGGTTTCATAACAACGTGAACTTTCATCTAGTTAAGTTACAAAATTTAACTCGTAAACAACAAAATGGCGTCGCAAGCACAAAAATGGATCCCAGAGAACAAGATGTCCCGTACATCTGAATACTGTACTTCACATCACCTCCTGGGGATGGGGTTGGGTGTTTATCTCAGGGCTAAACAGGAGATAGGGACAGGTCGGGGACTTGGGCCTCACTCCCATCAAGTGTACCCCCAAGTTAAGGAGAGTCAGGGCACCCCCTTTAGCCTGAGGGGCAGTTCAGGGGCCCTGGTTCCACGTCTCCTGTTTCCCCGCAACTGCCCAGTGACACTCATGACCGAATATCAACATGGGTTTATGAGGGACCATTCCTGTCAGACTAATCTAATGAGTTTCTATGAAGAGGTAAGTTCCGGACTGGACCAAGGAAATGCAGTGGACGTGGTGTATATAGACTTTTCAAAAGCTTTTGATATGGTGCCACACAAAAGGTTGATACATAAAATGAGAACAATAGGGATAGGGGAAAATATGTTTTAAGTGGGTTTAGAGCTGGCTCAGGAATAGGAAACAAAGGGTGATTATTAATGGAGCACACTCGGACTGGGTCACGGTTAGCAGTTGGGTACTGCAGGGGTCACTGTTTGGTCTGCTTCTTTTTAACATATTTATTAATGACCTTAAACTGGCACCCATTATGGAAGAATTGAAGACTCTGGAGTCTCCAGTTCTTCCATAGGACCCAATATCTACAATTATAAACCTGTATGCGCTGTTTACCAGGGCCAACAGCACTACAGAAAGATATTGTTTATAATTATACTATTGGGAACCTGAGATTGGCAGCTTACACACACGGATGTGCTTCCCATCCGTGCAAAGATTGGAGGGTGCAACCTGTTGAGCCAATAAATAGGGTCCTTGATTAGGTTTATAATTAATTTCAGGCCATGGATCCATTATATGTTCTTTTTGCAAGTCTGCGATAAAATCACGGCACACCCATGACATACTGATGCCATACGGATGACACACGGATACATAGATGCAAAGAAATCGCATAATCGGATTACATATGGATCACCATATGGAGAACATTGCTGCCATTCTCGCCCGAGAGAATCGGAACAATTTTTCATATGGCAAGTGTGACTCTGGTTAAATAAATAGCACATCGTCATCTAGTAATTGTGCGACTGGCTCAAGGCCTTCAGATATATGCAAACGTCACAATTTATCAGTGGCAATAATTTTCCTTTCACTACTGTTGGCGTGTGTGTAGGAGGAAGGGCCCCCGCCGCGTGTCTGGGCCGGAACCAAGGGGACTGTCACCAAGGTTCCTAGGGAGTCTGTTCCCGGGGGACGGGATGGATGGCAGAGACTTCTAGAACGGTTGGGGGAGGAGCTAATATAAAAGGGGCGGAGGACGCTAGCATGGGTGAGTCAACAGATCGGCAGAGGAGGAGCAGAAGACCTCAAGCGTGCCAGAGAGCAAGAGCCTCCAGCAGCCACCAGAGAAGAAGACAGTGGCAGGAGAGACGGGAGGGAGACTCAATATGGACCGCAGGGAGATGGCACCGATCTGACCGACCAAGGAACACTGCTTCACTCCAGTCTGCGGCTGCGGCCTGTCCGCTGCCGCCCATGGTCGCCTCCTTCCAGCTCGCGGTTGCAGCCGCGACCGCCCCACCCCAGCCCGCCGCTGGGGTCTGCCCCTCGCCATCCATGGGACTCCCGGCACAGCCAGCCGCCACTCCGCATCACTGCGGCTCGTCCTTGCCCAGGGTCTGCGGCCTCTATCCTCCCGCTAACAGGCGGAATTCCGTTGCCTCCGTGGGGGGTTACCCCACCAAAGGACTCTCCTAGGGCCTGTTGTGCCCCCACTTTGCCTGGGCGTAGGAACGCCCGAAGCCTCCGCCAGATCCTCAGCGGCTGGGTCCAGCGGCTGCGACGACGAAGCATCATCAGACAGCACGCCGTGGGACGTCAGGACGGCTAAGTGACACATAGTAACTAAGGACCCGTAGTCGGCCAAACCGCGGCCCTATAGTGACCGGCCTTTGCCAGGTTAGTCGTGTTCTCATTACCCGTGTTTCTTTGTGTTTGGTCCCTGAGAGGACAATTGTTGTTATCTTGTTCCGTTGCTCAGGATAGCCCCATCGGCATCCATATATATAAAAGCCACCACCAACAGTTACATCTGTCACGTGTCTTGTCACTGCATCCCATGTACCTGCTGTACCTACATTTGGCGTAGTCGGCAGGATGCAGTCTCCGAGCACAGACGACGGTGCCGTGGATCAGAGCGGGGCCGCAAACCCAGCGAGCGACGAGGGCCCCGGGTCCAGTATTTCCTTAGGGGCTATGCTGAGCAACCTGCCCAGGTTCTTCGGCACTAACACCATCTGTGGAGCTGGACGGAGCGGATGCGAGGGCTTTTTCGTATGCATCCGATGACCCCTGACCTGGAAGCAGAGGTAGCTCTCATGGCATTAGATGGGGAGGCCCGGGATTCAGTAATGTTGAGCCCCCCGGGACACCGCAACACCTTTGGTATGGTCCTGCGGATCCTTGAAGAGACCCATGGGGATACGACGAATGGGGGGAGTTGAGGACCCGGTAGTTCAGT
This sequence comes from Dendrobates tinctorius, assembly GCF_039654945.1. Taxonomy (NCBI): domain Eukaryota; kingdom Metazoa; phylum Chordata; class Amphibia; order Anura; family Dendrobatidae; genus Dendrobates; species Dendrobates tinctorius. The sequence continues at coordinate 19,610,215 of NW_027361699.1, read as the reverse complement.
CGCATGCAGGAGGAGGGGGAGACCATCACCCAGTATATGAATGTCCTTCAGGAGCTATACACCGCCATCAAGCAGAAGGATGGCGTAGGTGTAGGACCCATCAACATTACCCTACGCGACCTGCTAGTGACTGGACTGCGAGACCCTCTGACAAAGCAGGCGTTAAGAGAGCAAGTCCGGGTGAACCCGCGTATGGCTTTCTCCGAGGTGGGAAGTCAGGCGCACGCTCGAGAGCAGGAGCAGGGGCTGATGGTCCCCGTGGGGAAGGTCCGGAGCGTGGAGGCCTCCGTTAATGCTATCGGAGAGCCCCAGTGAATAGAAGAGATGAAGCAAGAGTTGAACATCAGGGGTGAGTTGGCTGAAGTAAAGAGCAAGGCCAAGACAAACTCGGGGCCCTGGGAGCCTCGCAAGGCCCGGAGCGGCCGGCTCTCGCAATCCCGGTGTTATGAGTCTGGGATGCTGGGCCACCTCGCACAAGAGTGTCCGCGGCGTGTGAGATGCCTACCCCGGCGGCCATTAAACTAGAGGGCTCCGGGCAGGGGGGATGCCGCTCGGAGCCAGAAGACACGACATGGAGTGGTGGAAGTCCCGAAGACCTGGTCTCAAGGTGTCCGGTAGTATGGGCGGAGGTTGAGGGCCGTGCCGTATGGTGCCTAGTAGATGTGGGCTCACAAGTAACGACCATGCCTGCAGCTTATTTTCGGTAGCATTTTCCCAAGGTAGTGAGACCCAGTGGGGGTCCATGATAAGACTGGTAGCCGCCAACCAACTGTCGCTGGAGTGGTTTGGATGCAGATGACGCTGTGCTGCAAATCCCTCGGCCACCGGGGAGTGATCCTAACCCAGGGAGAGTCCAACAACAAATCACCCTGGGCATGAATATACTGCGGGAAATCAGCAATGCACTTAATGACCCCACACAAGAGATCCTGAACCAGTGGGGCTCCCGCACACCCCAAGGGCAGGTCTTCCAGCAGTTGGTGCGGGTGGCGCGAATTCTCCTGGAGAGCCAGGAGGATGAGGTACTGGGAAAAGTGATCACGCCAGCAGCTCCTCCACTCATGCTGCCGCCTGGGCAGACGGTAGTGGCCCTACCTATACGGGCTCCGGTGCCTCTGGAGGGTGTGGAGATGCAGGTGGAGCCATGCTTTTCGGAACTCCTGCACCCTGGCATACTGGTGGCCAGGGACAGTCCTGGTGTGCTGCGTCAACCTCGAAGACCAAGAAATCATCCTAAGGCCCCGGGCCGAAATGGTGAAGCTTGTAAGACCTTTGGAAGAGGTTCTGCCAGCCCCTGGGATCCAAATAAAGGCACAGCCCGAGGAAAAGGGCCGAACCATCCTGGAGAGAATGCGGGCCGAACTCTCTGGTCTAACTCCAGCCCAAATCATCCAGGTGGAAACACTACTCGGGCAGTACCATGAGGACGATTTCGGATGTACCACCGCCATCACGCATGGTATTCCCACAGCAGGGACGGCTCCCATTAGGGAGCGATATCGGTAGATCCCTCCTCAATTATACCAGGAGGTGAAAACATTACTGGGCCAAACGCTGCGCAAGGGGGTCATCCGAGAAAGCCAGAGCCCCTTGGCGTCCCCTATCGTGTTGGTTCGCAAAAAGGATGGCACCCTACGGTTCTGTGTGGACTATTGGAAATTGAACGCCTGCACTATCAAAGACTCATACCCGCTGCACCGCATAGAAGAGTCCCTGTACGCATTGGGGAAAGCAACGTACTTCTCAACTTTGGATCTGGCCAGTGGGTAATAGCAAGTGCCAATGTCGGAGGAAGACAGGGCCAAGACTGCCTTCATCCTCCCCATGGGGCTGTTTGAGTTCAATCGGATGCCGTTCGGGCTGGCCAACACCCCGGGAAATTTCCAATGGCTGATGAAGCAGTGCTTGGGAGATCTCAGCTTTGAGGCCATGCTGATATATCTGGATCACATCATCATCTACGCCGCCACGTTCGAGGACCACCTGCGGCGGTTGGGACAGGTGCTCGGTCGACTGCAGAAGTACGGGCTGAAGGTAAAACCCCAGAAATGCCACCTATTTCACCCCCAGATCATATATCTGGGGCACACCATCTCCGCCGAAGGCATTAGACCGTCCCTGGAAAAGGTTGCCGCAATCCAGGGGTGGCCTACCCCCGAGACGGTAAAAGACGTGCGGGCCTTCCTGGAGTTGGCCGGATACTACCGTCGTTTCGTAAAGAATTTTGCACATCCTGCCCGGGCCCTGCAAGACCTGCTAAGGGGGGCTCCCGCCGGGGCGAAAGGGTGGAAGATCCAGTGGCAAAAACCGCAAGAAGCAGCCTTCCATGACCTCAAGGCCACACTCTCGGGTGCCCCAGTGTTAGCTTAAGCGGATTTTTCGCAGCCGTTCATACTGCACACTGACGGGAGCCTTCGTGGGCTGGGAGCTGTATTGTCACAAGTTCAGGACGGTCGGGAGAGAGTGATAGCCTATGGCAGCCGATCAGTTCGTGACTTCGAATGTAATCCCGAAAATTATAGCTCCTTTAAGCTCGAGCTCCTCGTGGTAGTGTGGGCCATGACGAAGCGGTTCGCAGAGTACCTGGTGGGCTCCGAGGTGGTGATACGAACCGACAACAACCCGCTGGCCCACCTTGAGAATGCCAAACTAGGGGCCCTGGAGCAGCGATGGGTGGCCCAGATGGCCAAGTTCAATTACAAGATCATTTATAAGAGAGGAGCAGAGAATGCGTATGCTGACTCCCTCTCCAGGATCCAGCATGCAATGCCAGGGCAGAGCAGAGACGTCGAATTAGAAGGAGAAGAAACGCCATTCGCTCTTGCCCCCACTGTACCCACAGCTACTACCCAAGAGTAAACTCATCTAGGACCTCCCAGGGGTATGCTGGAACAATCTCGTGACACCTGAATCCAGCAACAGCAAGAAGACAAGGAAATTGGGGCCCTACGCCGATGGGTGGTCACCAGCAAACTATCTACCGATGCCCAGAGGCAATCCTTGTCTCAGGACATGTTGCTAATGCTACGCCAGTGGGAAAAGTTTGTCATCAAGAAAGGACTATTATATCGCAAGGCGGTATCATGGACAACATCCACAACAACTTGGCAGGTAGATGTGCCCGGAGCCCAACTCTGAACTGTCTCGGGAAGCCCATGAAAAGGGGGCCCATTTTGGAGCTCAAAAGACCTTCCAGTGGTTGCAGCAAATGGTCTACCACCCTCGCCTACAAATGGCAGTGGAAGAAGCCTGCCGGGTGTTCCGCCTGTGCGAGCTGGCCAAACCACCCACACAACAGGCCCAAATACAGACAATAGTAACATCTGCTCCCCTCGAATTCCTGATGGTGGACTATTTAACCATAGGCCCAGCACACCACATGAACATTGTCTCATCATGGTGTATCATTTCACCAAATTCGCCGTGGTAACCCCCACCCGAGATCAAACTGCGGAGTCCGCTGCCTATGCGATTTGCAAGAACTTCATCCAAGTGTACGGCTGCCCCAACGGATACATTCCGATCAGGAAGCGTGTTTCCTAGGGAAGGTCATGGAGGAATTACACCATCTCTATGGCATCGATAAATCCCGAACCACACCGTACCACCCGCAGGGAAACGGGGCCTGCGAATGATTTAATCGAACGCTCATTCAAATGTTGCGCACCCTGGAGAGCGACCGGAAGGCCCGCTGGTCTGAGTACGTTCCTGAACTTATGTGGGTATATAACAACCGAGTACACCGAGTCACTGGCTATACCCCCTACTCACTGCTATTTGGATGAGAAGGTAAAGGAATTGCGGAGGTAGAACTGAACCCGGAAGAACCACAACCCTGGACAGGGGTTTCGTCATTGGTACAGAACCACCGGCACCGACTACAGACCCTCCACCGAATCATCCACACCAAGCTCCAGGACCTCGAGCATTCAGGGGGGACTCTGCCTCCACCCATCAACCTCCAAGCTGGAGATAGAGTACTCGTGCTGGGCCAACGCCCTCAGAACAAGTTGGAACCCCGGTGGGAAGAGGGTCCCTATCAATTCTTGCGCCGAATAAGCCTCGACAGCCCCATGTATGAGCTACAACCTGAAAAAGACAGAGCTCTCCCTACTCGCACTGTACACCGTAATATGTTACTGCCCTGCACGTCCACTGACCCCGTACGACCCAAGACCACTGCCCAGGCCCCCGAACCCCTACCAACGGTTAGGGACCTAGACGACAAGGAAGACATCCCAGCAGTACAAATGGGTCCACCAAAGACTGATATCTCTGCAGGCCCCGTCGAACCTCCAGGACCAACCAGCCCACCACCTTCCACCACTCCAGAAAGCTTCACCGCAGTCGAACCAAGACGCTCCGAGCGGGCAAAAGCCGGCAAGCCCCCCGAACGATACGAGCAAGTTCAGTTCGTATGGCAACGAAAACTGTCATCTCAAAATCCTACCCAGGCCTTCCCAAGGCCTCGCCCGAGGACTGGTGAGCATACAGGGCGGAGGAGTGTAGGAGGAAGGACCCCCGCCGCGTGTCCGGACCGGAACCAAGGGGACCGCCACCAAGGTTCCTAGGGGATCTGTTCCCAGGGGACAGAATTAGAGGACGGATGGCAGAGACTTCTAGAATGGTCGGGGGAGGAGCTAATATAAAAGGGGCGGAGGACGCTAGCGTGGGTGAGTCAGCAGATCAGCAGAGGAGGAGCAGGAGACTTCAAGCGCGCCAGAGAGCAAGAGCCTCCAGCAGCCTCCAGAGAAGACAGCGGTAGGAGAGACGTGAGGGAGACTCGCTGTGGACTGCAGGGAGATGGCACTAAGCCGACCGACCAAAGAACACGGCTTCACTCCAGTCCACAGCTGCGGCCTGTCCGCTGCCGCCCGCGGCCGTTGCCGCTTCACTACATCCTACGGCTGCAGCCTGTCCGCTGCCGCCCACGGTCGCCTCCTCCCAACTCGCGGCTGTGGCCTTCCCGTTGCCGCCCACAGCCGCCACCGCCCCGCCCCATCCCGCCACTGGGATCTGCCCCTTGCCATCCGTGGGACTCCCAGCACAGCCCCAGGCTGTGCCAGCGGCCTGCCAGCCACCACTCCGCATCACTGTGGCTCGTCCCTGCCCAGGGGCTACGGCCTCTATCCTCCCGCTAACAGGTGGAATTCCGTTGCCTCAGCAGGGGGTTACCCTGCCAAAGGACTCTCCTTGGGCCTGTTGTGCCCCCACTTTGCCTGGGCGTAGGAACGCCTGAAGTCTCCGCCAGATCCTCAGCGGCTGGGCCCAGCGGCTGTGACACCGAAGTAACATCGGACAGCACGCCGTGGGACCCGTAGTCGGCCATACCGCGGCCCTATAGTGACCGGCCTTGGCCGGGTTAGTCGTGTTCTCATTACCCGTGTTTCTTTGTGGTTGGTCCCTGCGAGGACAATTGTTATCTTGTTCGATTGCTCAGGATAGCCCCATCGGCATCCATATACTGTATATAAAAGCCACCACCAACAGTTACATCCGTCTCGTGTCTCGTCACTGCATCCCGCGTACCTGCTGTACCTACATGTGTCAGAAAGGCGATATAAAAAAATACAAATTTTCCATTGGTTAAATAAATAGCGTATCTTTATCTAGCAGTTGTGCAACTGGCTTAAAGACTGCTCAGATATGCAAACATCACTATTTACCTGTAATTTTTGTGAGTCTGCTGTTGTAGTGCATAATAAAGCTGGTGTCTGAAAAAAATACCCACACATTGGTAGATACAGGGAATTTGTACATAACACCTATTTGAAACTACTTGTGAAAAATAAAGCCAGGACATTTTTTTTCATAGCGCATTCAATATGGGAAAGGAACATGGTGATGCCCACGAATTCCATGTGACAGATCAGAAGGTGGCTGTATCTCCTTCTGGCTTCCTGTCAAAAGTCAGTCAACACGCTACACCACTCTCAAACCCAGACAAATGCAAGGAAGTTGTTGGATGGCAGACAAAGGTTCCAGTGTGTTGACAAGCAGCACCACCAAGTCTTCCACACTGTTCAGTCTCAGTAGCCAAGAGGCTGGGCCTCACAATCCTCGACATGGTCCTCCTTCTTCCCCCCTTCAAGAGTTCAAGGAGACATATGACCCCAACGCTGGCCACTCCGAGGTACAGAGGAACTGTTTACATTCCCGTGTAATTATTCTGGCCTGTCAAAGTGCACCATTAGAGAGGGGCATGAGGAGGTGGAGTGCAGTGATGCACAAACATTTGAGCACCCACGAGTATGGGAAAGCCACGTTGGGGAAGGCCAATTCATGTCTGAAGAGGTGGAGGATAATCATGTCGCACAGTTGCCATTGGGTCAGCTTAAAACCACAACTCAGGAGGATCTGATTGATGAATTGGAAGATGACGTGGTCGATGATGAGAAAACTGATACAACCTGGCACAGTGGCACAACTAGCGAGCACAGCAGTGCAATAGAGGGTTGGATCCATAACAAGAAAACAGGCAATAAGAGGTAGTGGTTTGATCAGAAGGAGAACTCGGTCAACTGTTCCACAGAGCCCTCCCACTCGGCTAGATAACAGGGCAAGGGTGCAATGTTCCTTTGTATGGCAGTTTTTTCTGAAAGTCCTACAGTCAAAACAACTGTAATTTGCAACATCTGCCATACCAAGCTGAGAAGAGTCAAGAACACTGCCAACTTGAGCACCACCAAACTGCAGAAACACATGGCAGCCAAGCACCCCAGTATGTGGGCAGAACACCTGGGTACAAAATCTGTGTCTGAGGGTGAAACCACTGCCCCTTCCCCTTAGTTATGGCCATCCAATCTGCTGTCCAGGAAGCAGGTGCTGATACCTCCTGCCCACAACCTGCGGTTGTAAAGACACAACAGTCAGCAACCACATCCAGTTTGTTGTCCAAGTGCAGCGTTCAGTTGTCCCTGCCCCTGATGTTTCACAGGAAGCAGAAATATACATCTACACTCCCACCTGCTGGACCAAATGCTAAACAACCACATTGCCAGATTGTTAGCCCTAGAAATGTTGCCATTTCGACTCTTGGGAACTGAATCTTTCTGCGACATCTTGTGCTGGCAGCCCTATGAGACTTGATTCCCAGCCGCCACTATTTTTCCCGGTGTGCCGTACATGCATTACATAAGCACGTGTTACACAATATCACCCATGTTCTGGCCAATGCAGTCACAGAGAAGGTCCCCCTAACCACATACACGTGGACAAGTTCTTGTGAACAGGAATGCTACATTTCCCTGATGGCACACTGGGTGAACCTGGTGGAGTCTGGGACATCACACATCTTACCCACACCAAGAATAGCGGGCCCAACTTCCATCAGGGTTTCACTCTCTTCGTATTCCAGTTCCTGTCTCTCCTCCCCATCTTCAGTAGAACTAGCCTGCTCATCACTCACCAGCTGTGTGGTCTGCAGCACTGCCTTGGCGAAGCAGAAGCGGCAGCACGCTCTGCTGAAGCTCATCTGTTTAGGTGATAAAGCTCACAACGCAGCAGAGCTATTGAAAGGGATAAAAGACCAGACCAATCAGTTGCTCTCCCAACTAAGCCTCCAACCAGGTCTGATTGTGTGCAATAATGGGCGTAACTTGGTGGCGGCTTTACAAATTGGCAAGTTGGTACACTGAAAAAAAACAAACAGCATTTCAGTTATTGTTTTATATATTTTTCTGAGCGGCTCACCGTGTGGTAAAAGTGATAAAACCACTTTGTTCGTCTGGTCTGTACGATTACAGCTATACTAAATTTATCTAGCTTTTTATGCTTTGCTACATTTACAGATTAAAAACAATTTTTGCATCACCATATTCGGAGAGCTGTAACCTTTTTGATTATTTTGCAGAATGAGCCATATTAGGCCTTGTTTTCTTGCAGCACGATTTGCTGTTTTCATTTATATCATTTTTGCTACATATGACTTTTTGATTTCTTTTTATTCAATTTTTTGGTGTCAGTATGATGAAAACATTTTTGGCGTGTTTTTTTTTTCATTTATGTATTTTTTTACGGTGTTTGCAGCATGGAATAAATAACATGCCAGCTTTTTAGATAGGGTCGTTCTGGATGCGGCAATACCAATCTTGTGTACTTTTGTTTATTTTTGTTTACAACAAAGGCTGCAATTTTAGTAGTGGAACAGGTGATCTTGTTGTTTTTGTGCACTTTGTGTTTTTTAATTTTTAATTTTTACATACTATAATTTACTTTTTTTTCCTTTATCACTTAGTTCCACTGTGTTTTTTTACTTTGATCTGGTATGCATTGTTGTTCTCTTGTACTGCAGTGCCTGAGACCTATCAGTGTCTCACTGACTCAGCCTGTTAAGCCCCCATCACACATAGCGACGCACCAGTGATCCCGACAATGATATGACCTGGTCTGGATCGCTGGCAGCATCGGACTGGAGCGCCTTGGGCCCACCAGAGAAAATCATTCTTGGGGCCCATTATGTAGCTACATAGTATTGCCTCGCCCCACCACCACCATTTTCCATCACCTCCATTATTGCCTCCCCCCACCAATATCATTGCCCATCACCTCCATCATTGCCTCCCCCACTGCCATCATTGCCTCCCCCACCAATATCATTGCCCATCACCTCCATCATTGCTTCCCCCACCAATATCATTGCCCATCACCTCCATCATTGCTCCCCCACTGCCATCATTGCCCATCACCTCCATCATTGCTTCCCCCACCAATATCATTGCCCATCACCTCCATCATTGCCTCCCACCACCCCTCACACACACAGCACTGGTCCACATCACTCACTCACATAGCAACTCATCACACACACACAGCGCCGTATCACTCTCACACACACACAGCACTGTATCACTCACACACACACAGCACCACATTCACACGCAGGCACACCGCACAACTCACCTCCCCGCAGCAGCAGCACATCCCGGAAGCCTCTTTCTCTACGGCAGCTTTCCCTCTGATACAGCATGCTGGATGATGACGTCATCCAGCTGGGTTGTCACAGACAGGAAACGCCCAGTAAGCATAGGGGCGTGGAGAAGCGTGAATATTCATTTCGCTTTAGCAGCGGGGACAGGAACTTGTCTCCCGCTGCTGCTAGCTGGCTCAGGGCAGGCCCCCTTGACTCAGGGGCCCCATACCCACTGACTTGGGGGTCCTTTGAGTGGTAGGGGCCCTTGGAGCAGTGGGGGCCCTAGGCACTTGCTGGCCAGTATGCCAGCAGGTGTCAGTGCCTGGGCCCACCGGAGAATCCTCCGGTTCTCCGGTGGGCCAGTCTGAGCCTGATCGCTGGTGTGTCGCTACATGATCGCTGGTGAGCTGTCAAGCAGGCAGATCTCACCAGTGATCAGGACCAGCGACGACGCGGGTAACAAGCGCGTGCGTCGCTTAGTTACCCACTGTGTACCTTGAATACCAGCGTGCTGGCACTGGGAGCTGGTATCCAAGGTAAACTGCGGGTTTCTAAGTTCCGTGCAGCGCTTAGAAACCCGCTGTTTACCTTGGATACCAGCTCCCAGCACCAACACGCTGCTATCCAAGGTACACAGCGGGTTTCTAAGTGCCGCACGGCGCTTAAAAACCCGCTGTTTACCTTGGATACCAGCTCCCAGCGTCTGCTTACAGCGCTGGGAGCTCGCTGATCAATGGTCTCCCGCTGCCACACGCAAAACAATGTCCTGGACATTCCTGCACGATCAGCGATACCCGGCGGGGGCGGTCATTGATACGTGTCACACACAGCGAGATCGCTGGTGAGATCGCTGTTGCGTGACAAAACTTGTGACTCAGCAGTGATCTCGCTAGCGATCTCGCTGTGTGTGACAGGGGCTTTTGACTGAGTCAGTGAGATCTAACAGGCTACCGTACCCTGGGGTCATCAGATGACCTCAGGGTACCATGGCAATGATTTGCACCCACGATTACAATCACGGGTGGTGAATCATGTCAATAGGGGTCTTTTTACTCCCTTTCAACCATTTAGATATCTCAGGGTATTTAAGGGGCTTGTCAGTCCCAATCGATTCCAGGGCCAGGGCCAATAACGCAGCCATCATATACAGCTGTCACCACTGGAGCAGTGCTATTCTCTTATTCTCGATAGCTGTTTTAAAACGGCAATGAAGAAATAAGGTCCCTTAGTGACCACCATTTTAATCCAATTTGGCTGTTGTTAAGGGGTAAAAGAGAAGCTGTCAGCACAATTTTGTAATGTAAAGAAATTTCTCTATTGGCGCCATAATACTGATTACATTGATACGTGTGGTGTAAAAATTCGCTTTGTTTTCCTTCTTTAATCACCATTTGAAGCTATCTACTAGTTAAGTTTCCTCCTCCCTGGATCCCGCAGAGATTTTTCCATAAGATAAATTCACTATTTAGAGAGCTAATATGGGGTAAAGGACCTCTACGGATCAGATTGGAACTTTTGCAAAGAGAAAAAAGCAATGGGGGGTTGGCTGTCCCTAACCCATGGGTTTACTACACGGCAATACAGTTACAACACATACGCGGTTGGGATGATCCTGGGGGAGGGGGAGATCAGCGTCAACTTTTGCAAAAATACTTTGACTCGGATAGTCTACGAGGTATTGGACTCAGGGGGTTTTTGTGCAAAAACATGAATTCCCTACTCTGCTGTTAATACAGGAACTATGGGAAAAAGTTAAAAAAAAATGCAGGATATCTATGGGGTGTCTCAGTATACTTCTATATGGAATACCGCTTCCCTTTCTAATCTCAGCCACTTGTAGGATTTTGAGAGCTGGGCCCGAAGAGGGATACGTAGATTTGAACATATTTTGGAGGGAGATAGAATTAGAGATTTTACTTATTTGTGTATGGAATTTGGGATCTAGAATTCAGAATTTTACAAGTATTTACAACTTAGACACGCGTACCAAGCAGAAAGCCTCATTGCAGGAAAACCCATGCAGCAGAATAAGATTATACAGCGTATTGAAAAATCCACAGGAACAGCTGGGATGATTTCTCATTTATATTGGGACATACTGCAGTTGGTGCTTCTGAATCATCCTGTACGTGCGAAGGAGAGGTGGGAGCGAGATATTGGTCCTATTGAGGACAATTTATGGTCAGAAATATTAGAAAGAGTTCCTGGACTCTTGCTAGGAGAAGCCCATCGTTTGTCACATTTATATGTAATTCATCAAGTTTATCGCACTCCCAAGTTTTTGTTCGATATTGGAGTTAGGCGTGATCCTCTTTGTCCAAGGTGTCGAACAAACACAGCCACCCTACTTCACATGTTATAGTCGTGTCCAAATCTTGAAGTGTTCTGGAGTGGAGTAATAGGGATAATAGAGTATATTCGGTTGAGCTGAGCAGAACTCCCTTTGTATGTATCCTAGGATATATAGAAGACTTGCCAACAGAAGAGGTTAGCTGTATCTAGAATGCTTTTTATGGCCAGAAAATTGATAGCCCAGTATTGGATCTCCCACCAAACCCCCTCAATTGCAGAATATGTAATAAAAATTAACTGGTTAGTTAATTTGGAAAGAGGTATATATCGCAAGAGAGATTCTATTTCCAAATTTGAAAAAATATGGGCATGTTGGATTGATCATTCTGGTCTTGCGTCGAAAGAGCTGACAAGGTTCAGGTTGGGTCTATCCTGATACGACAACATAAAGGTGGAACAAGATTTGACTCTGACAGAGATTATTACCGTATATACTCGAATATAAGCTGAGATTTTCAGCCCATTTTTTTGGGCTGAAAGTCCCCCTCTCGGCTTATATTCGAGTCATATACACCAGGGGGTCGGAGGGGGAGGGGGCGGGGGTGTTAGGTCATACTTACCCGTCCTGTAAGGTATAGCGTGGCACTACTTTAGGGTGCACAAGTAGGTTACCCAGACCAACGTGAATAATAAAGTAACTTGCCACTCAACTGAATGATCCTTTCTAGATAAGATATTTATTTTTGCAGTCACAAAAAGACGTTTCGGCCTACAACTGGCCTTCATCAGTCTGCCGACTGCTGACAATAATGAGATTAAGAGTGGAAGACTGTGCGAGTTCCTATTGCGAGACAGTGGTTTGGAAGCTACTATAATCTCCAACTGTCTCTAGGACATATTGTGCTCTGGTAAATCGGGAAAATATGGATGTTGGTAATGAAGATTAAATCTCTAGGGCTTTATGCCTGTTAGGGATATATGACTGTTGGTGCTTTGTCAGACTTGTATTAAGGAAGCAAGTTTCATGCAATGCTGTGGAATAGAATACTGTTGGTGCTTTAGTGGACTTGTATTGAAGAGTCAGGTCACATGTTATGCATGCGGGTGTAGTACTGGGGCGTGTCAACCTGGACGCAGTATCCGCTGCTAGCCCGACATCTTTTTGTGACTGCAAAAATAAATATCTTATCTTGAAAGGATCATTCAGTTGAGTGCCAAGTTACTTTATTATATACTTACCCGTCCTGGCACGGTCTCTGCAGACCCCAGCTTCTCTGCGATCTGCCTACCTTCAGCGGTCACATGGTACCGCTCATTACACTCATGAATTTGCACATATTCATGAGTGCAATGAGCGGTACCACGAGACCGCTGAAGGCAGGAAGGGAGATCGCGGAGAAGCTGGGGGCTGCAGAGACCATGCCAGGACGGGTAAGTATAGCGATACTCACCTGTCCAGGGTCCATCGCTGCTTGCTGCTGTCTGACACATCTGTCAGTGACGTTCAGACAGCAGAGGGCATGGTGACGTGGTTAGTGCGTGCCCCCTGCAGTCTGAACGTCACTGACAGATGACGTGCCAGACAGCAGCAAGCAGCGATGGACCGGGGGACAGGTGAATATCTGGCCCCAGTGACGGAGAGGTGAGTATGTCATTCTTTTTATTTCTAAATGCAGCAGCGGCAGCACATGGGGGCATAATCTATGGAGCATCTTATGGGGGCAGCATATAGGGGTATAATCTATGGAGCATCTTATAAGGGCAGCATATAGGAGCATAATCTATGGAGCATCCTATAGGGGTAGCATATAGGGGCATAATCTATGGAGCATCTTATGGGGCAGCATATAGGGGTATAATCCATGGAGCATCTTATAGGGGCAGCATATGGGGAAATAATCTATGGAGCATCTTATGGGGGCAGCATATACGGGTATAATCTATGGAGCTTCTTATGGGGGCAGCATATGGGGGCATAATCTTTGGAGCATCTTATAGGGGCAGCATATGGGGGCATAATCTATGGAGCATCTTATGGGGGCAGCATATGGGGGCATAATCTATGGAGCATCTTATGGGGGCAGCATATGGGGGCATAATCTATGGAGCATCTTATGGGGCCTATTCTATGGAACATTTTATGGGGCAGCATATGGGGCATAATCTATGGAACATCTTATGGGGCCATAACCTTTATGGAGCAGCATATGGGGCATATTATTCTATGGAGTATCTTATGGGGCTATCATGAACTGTATGGAGCATTATGTGGGGCTCCTGATTCAATATGGATATTCAAAAACATTTAACCTACTGTCTCAATTAATTTTACTTTTATTGGTATCTATTTTTATTTTTTAAATTTACCAGTAGCTGCTGCATTTTCCACCCTAGGCTTATACTCGAGTCAGTAAGTTTTCCCAGTTTTTTGTGGCAAAATTAGGGGGGTCAGCTTATACTCGGGTCGGCTTATACTCAAGTATATATGGTACATTATAATTTGATTTGGCTTACAATAAGGAGACTTCAGATATGTAGCTCTTTAACTGAGACTTATATTAACCTGTTGTTATCTTCCTTTGTACTATTGTAACAATTTTGGGAGCGGCACTATATGTAATCAGCTATACCATTTTACCATTAAAATATTGTTTGCATTGGGGTTGTAAACTGGGGGGAAGGGGGGAGCAGGGTCAGATGTATGTGCCTCTATTGCAGGTTGTTGTTTTCTTCTTTGTTTTTCCTTTTTGTATTAAAAATTTCAATAAAAATTACTTTAGTTAAAAAAAAGTTTCCTCCTCCCTGTCTGTGATTCTCCAGTCCCTGTGCCTGCCTCCTATCATTGAATGACAGGTCACTACTGAGACTTCAAACAGAGGAAGCTGGCAATAACAGATCAGAGTCAGGCTAAGGGTATGTTTTTACGTTCAGTAATTGCTGCGGATTGGACGCTGCGTACAGCCGCAGCATCCAATCCGCAGTGGCCAGATGTTACAGCATAATTGATGGGATATTATGAATTCCCATCTCCATTATGCGTTCAAAGACGCAGGTGGCAGACCTGCGCATACGCACATGCGGCGCGTCTTTCTAGACCGCAGCATGTCTATTTATCTTACGGAGACGCTCAGGCTCCACAAGATAAATATATACAATCTATGTTTAGGACGCGGTGATTCTGCATGGTTCAATGAACACATGTGGAATCACAGCGCGTACAAAAGCGGGCAGCGCTTTGGACGGAGCTGTGTCCAAAGCGTTGCCGTTACGGACTGTGGTAACATACCCCAGGGGCGGACACTGATAGCTTGGGGCCCCTGTGTAAGAAATGTGTCTGGGCCCCCTTCCTTTTATGGTGACAGCTACATATATATAGCCACACACACATACATGTATATATATTACATAGTCTCCTTTATTATGTATATTGCAGTCCCTTTTACAGTGCCCTCTCTTGTTATGTACAGTACCGTCCCTTACATATTGGATTATATAGAGCCCTGTTTTTTTATTACATACCGTCTTGTCTAGTTAGCTGTATAATGCAATGATGGCTGATGGAGCATGGGAAAGCTTCCTTTCTAATGGAGGAGCCGATGGACTGGTTGTCTGGTCACCGTCTCCCTGATCAGCAGTCATTTTATATATAAAAATAGAGGGGACTATGTAATAAAAGAGGGCGCTGTGAATAACAAAATTAACAAGAATACACTATGTAAGAGACAGCGCTATACATAACAGCAGAGGAAGCTATATTATAAGAGACGGCACCATATATAACTAGAGAGGATGGTACATAATAAGGAACGGTGTTATATATAATAAAAGAGGAAACTATGTAACTAAGGATGGTGTTATACAGAATTAGTGAGTACACTATATGCTAAGGGACTGTGTTAGACATAGTAAGTAAGTACACTATATACTAAGGGGCGGTGTTAGACATAATAAGTGAGTACACTATATACTAAGGGACTGTATTAGACATAATAAGCGATAATGTCTTCCTCCACCTCCTCCTGTTCTTAAGGCCTTTATATGTCCCCCTTCCTCCCATCCCAATCCCCCACACCCCTCATTGTCCTCCTGCCCCCACCCCATCATTGCCCTCTTCACCACCTCCATCATTGCTTTCTCCCCACCACTATCTTTGCTTTCTCCCCCCAGCACCTCTCCTGACCTGAGCATGACAGCATGATGGATTACTATGCAGCTGTCAAGCTCAGGTGAGGAGAGCCGACAGCCAGTGCGAGTTTTTGTCACTAAGTGACTGGCCCTGTGTGACATGACCCAACAATCAGTCGGTCACTAAACGGTAAAACAAAAAACACACCAAGGGACACAAGGGAAACTTTAACAACAGTGTGCCCTGCGATGAGGAAATGGACACCTCCTGCACTCTCCTGAGGAAGTGCCCTGCTCTTACTAGCGTCCCTATACAGCAGGGGTCATCAAAATTTTTAAACAGGGGGCCAGATTACGGTCCCTCGGACCGTTGGAGGGCCGGAATATAGTTTAAAAAAAATTATGAATAAATTCCTGTGCACACTGCACATATCTTATTTAGAAGTAGTAAAACAAAAATAGGAACATATACAATATTAAAAATGAAGTTAAATCATCAAACTTACCGATTTTTTGGGTTCTTCGAATATCCTACACTTCGAGTCAATTTTTTCTCTTTCTTGATATCATTGTTTCCTAGGGATTCAAAATTGCTATTAGTAAAATACCAACATATATACAGCGCTACAAAAACAATATACCAGCAATAAAACTGCCCACACAGAGACATACAGACTGCACTGCCCATCAATGCAGCCTGATCAGTGCCCATCAATGCAGCCTGATCAGTGCCCATCAATGCAGCCTGATCAGTACCCAACAATGCAGCCTGATCAGTGCCCATCAATGTAGCCTGATCAGTGCCCATCAATGCAGCCTCACCAGTGCCCATATTGGTGGAACTCCACTTTTACCCCAGGCTCAGACTGGTGTGGTGCAAGAATCCCCAATAGGCAGCATTGTTCCCTAAAAGGCAGGTAAATGTACCCAATAGGCAGCATACGTCCCCAATAGGCAGGTAAATGTCCCCAATAGGCAGCACAGGTCCCCAATAGGCAGGTAACTGTCCCCAATAGGTAGCACAGGTCCCCACTAGGCAGGAAAATGTCCCCACTAGGCAGAAAAATGTCCCCAATAGGTAGCACAGATCCCCACTAGGCAGAACAATGTCCCCACTAGGCAGAAAAATGTCCCCAATAGGTAGCACAGATCCCCACTAGGCAGAACAATGTCCCCACTAGGCAGGAAAATATCCCCAATAGGTAGCACAGGTCCCCACTAGGCAGGAAAATGTCCCCACTAGGCAGAAAAATGTCCCCAATAGGTAGCACAGATCCCCACTAGGCAGGAAAATGACCCCAATAGGACCCGGCTTTAAAAAAAAAAAAAAAAAAAGTACTCACCTATGTCCCCGCGCTGCTCTGAAGAGGCACCCACTCGTCTCCGTCTTCTTCCGGCACAGGCCCAGGCGGCGTGACATCATCAGACCGCGCAGGCGGCGTGATGACAATCACGTCGTCTCTGTGCACTGTGCTGCGGGAGGGTTGCGCAATGCCTTTCCTCGGCGCCTCGTCCCGCCCGCAATTACACGGCCCGCCGGCACTGAACTGCAGTGCAGTTCAAGAGCTCAAAGTCGGCCTGGCGGGGGGCCAGGTAAAAGTCTTTGGAGGGCCGCATGCGGCCCGCGGGCCTTAGTTTGAGGACCCCTGCTATACAGGTTCTTTCAACCTGTCGCCGAGCAGGATACCTTAGCCCTCATTTGCCCTGCACCTATCCCCAAGTACGGAATTGGCAAGTGAAAACACTGGTCCCACTGCTGCACTAATACAACACAATTTAAGGATAGACAGACAGCAAAAGGAACAGGGTAACAAAAACCATACTTAGCTTTCTCTGCTGCAATGCACCACACAGCAGAGTAAGGCACCAGATAACAGTATTCAGCTGAAGCACCACTGACCAGCAACCTCCTGTCTTCAGCACGGTTGGTATCCAAAAGGACCTGTATAACCAACAGTCAGCTGATGCATCTAGTGACCTTTTAAAGGAAGGTGGGAGTGGTCACCACCTGCATCAGCAAACTCACAGCATCACAGCAATGTAATTACACCAGTGGCCTCCGGGGGGAAAAACAGACATTAACCCCCGGTGGCCAGAAAGGAAAAAAGTTTATATGTGAGAATCCAGATCTGCCACAGATCCAAAAATGGATCGTGACAGTTTTACGATACGATACTCGCAGGAAAAATACGGCAATCTGTCTCTGCCCTTGTAGTTCCTCTCTCTGTCGGGTCAGTGGAACTCCTGATTTTAGCTTACAATTACTGATGAAACAGTGACAAAAATAAATGACAAAAAATAAATGAAAAATGCGGAAGTTATTATGTGTCGTGTCATTCATGCATGAACTTTATAGTTAGAAAATAAAATAATTAATTTTTACTCTGTACTGCACAGTGAAAAATATATATAAAAAAATAAATGGAATCAGCAAAAAGTGTTTACAATCTTTCTTTATATTACAGCTGCTGAATATATAACTAGTTCGTGAACGGTAGAACATGAACAACTTTACTGAGTATTTTTGGCAGAAAGCCAGTACATTCCCTCTTGAACATAAATAATTTTCTAGGCAGTAAACACCATATAATTGCTGTTTATTACATTACTACCTTGGAATTTGGATACAACAGTAATTCTAAACTGTTATACTATTAGAAACTGATGTAGCACTCTTCTCTTCTAAACTAATTATAACAACTGTATACGGTGTGAGGTAGCGCTGTCATGTAAGTAGGGGATCACTCGCTTGCAGCCACAAACGGCATAGCGTCCATGACAGAGCTTCACTCTGTTAGCAATGTCCAATACGCAGGCTTTTCAGCCTCACAGTTATATCTCACCCCGTCAGGGTTCTCTCATGGCTGCTTCTCCATACTGCAGACATTAAATTCCCTCCAGGGAACTCTCATGCACTTGCAGCCCTTAAACACAGCGTCCACACGTGCTGTCAGGCAGGAAGCCCCATCTCAGCGGGACCTTCCAGACTGGACCAACCAGGTCCCAGCATTCACCCCCATGTGACCTACCCTGGCCACATTATATGGTCCATAGCTACGCCCACCGGGTCACATGACTCTGACCTCATCACAGGTACTTCAAGCCTTTACACACTCTTTACAATAGTGCTTTAAACATACCCCCTGGGTCGGTTTGTAGGTAACCAGGTCCGCCCATCTCTCAAGTTACCTGAAGACTTCTCCCTTACACATTGAAACAACACCTCAGCAGTATCACTGCTGATCAACACATAAGTCTCATAAGTCTCCATCCCAAAGCCACCCACTTTGAGATACATAACAGCCATTCAGTATTCTGCCATTCATCCTTTCTCCTGGGACATCCACACAGCGCCCCCTAGCCGACTCAGTGGTTATTACACCACAAAGGGTACTACGGAATCTAGTTGCATGGGATAATACGAGACTGAGACCAAAGTTGACGCAAATAAGTATATTTAACAAGGGTAACACAACTAACAGAGTTCTTCCTGCAATGGTAACGAAAACACAGCACAATATAGAGTGAAGCAAGTAAAGTAAAACTAGCAGAGCACTTCCTGCAATATTAACGAAAACACAGCACAATATAGAATGATGCAGAATAACTGAAGAGCGGGGCGTGACCGCTAATATGAACCACTCCAACAGTAATATGACACAGGTGCGCACAAGACACTAAACATAGGTGTCCAGCAATAAGTATGAAAGTAAGCACACCGCATTTAATTAGGCTGTCCAGCAAAGTTATGAATGAGCACACACACAACACTAAAGTGTAGAAGTCCAGCATTCATAAGGGTGGAAGTGTACATGGCACTTAACCGTAGAAGTCCAGCGTGATACAGCAGGGGCATAGACAGGAAAAGGTCACTATATGTACCTTTAGGGCTGAAAGTCCTGCACAAGTCCAGCAACACAGCCCAAGCAAACAAAGATCTAGAGGAAATGGAGATGTCAGGTTTCTTTACTAGCCACAGCTGTTCCAGGGGCGAATAGCTACACACTAGAAGTGGAGAGCTGGAGACAGAGAAGGGGTTAACAGGATTTACTGAACAGGCAATTGAACAAGGAATACTCCATGCAGGAAGGCAAAACTAATAACAGCAATGACAGGAATTGCATACAAGCACAATGCACGAGAGAAAGATATGCAAAAACAAGGTAACATCGTTTGCAGTTCTTGCATGGGAAAGGCTGAAAAATCTTCCGACGGCGTTACAAATTGTGGACAAAGTCTCTGGTTCTATTACGGAGGAACAAGAAACACTGTTTCCCGACAGTGCTGATGTATCCTGTTTGGCTTGGCTTGAGTGCACTGGAACGTGGAAACAGTCCTTTGTGTAGATTCCTCAGGAATGGCACCGGCTCACACTCACACTCTTCTAGAGTAGTCTCTAGTAACGGAGCAGGTCAGCTTATCTGAAACTGCAAACAAGATAACTCAGTAGCATCAAAGTCAATCTTAGAGTCAGTATGCTGAGAGATAAATGGCATGGAGTTATCAGCCGGAGCAGTGGAGAGGGAGTCAACCTTCTCCTGTCGCTTTCCCACCAAGTCTGACCTGTTCCCGCGCTCAGTCCTCATATTCCCTGCTGTCCAGCGTGAAGGTCCTTCCCTCCCAGAAGAAGTCTACCCCAGCAACAGTGGTGACAGTCCCGATACTTCCGGCCCTAAAGGGCACCGGAAACTGCTGACCCTGTCTCGGCTCATCTTCTTACACCGGCACAAAGAAAGTCCACTATCCTTACACTAATCATGCTGATGTCATTAAGCCAAGAGCGGCAATCAAGCAATCTTATCAATTCTGAAAGTCTTACTTAAATGGAATCTGTCAGCAAGCTTTCACCCCCCCAAACTATTTACACACACATGTAGCTCTTTCAAAGAGAAGTACCGCAATTCCTTTACATAGAAAGTCCATTCCTCCATTACTGAGAAATCAGCATTTGTATTTATTATAAATGAGCGAGCATTAAAATGCTCAGATATTTGTTACTCAAACTGAGGAATTTCCCAATGCTCGGATGTTCGGAAATCTCAGCATTTTTCCCTACAATGAGGTCTGGGGGGCAGTGAAAATGTTGAAATGGATGGAAAATGTGTTGAATGGAAGGAGAAGAACATGAGGAAGACCCCTGGAAGCTCCTCTGATTCCAAGATCGCTGCCGAGAACAATGGTGTCATACTTTTACTCCAGTTTAAGGACTGCCAATAAAACATTCAAAATTGAACAGAAATTAGAGGTTAAAGCACAAAAATTTTGTGCAAAAATTTTGAATTCTGTTCAAGCTGGGATGTGGCCTCCCTCCCTCCTGAGCTGGAAATAACATTTAAAGGCTTCCCTAGACTGGTGTCCACAGGTCGGGACCCAGTCCTTTTGTCTGCCCTTATTCACACATTGAGGTCAACTTTGACACATGATAAGGTTTTAAATATTAGACAGCATTGGACCACCCAATCAGGACCACCTTGTTGATGGTGGGATGGCTTTTATTGTCAGGACTCTGAACAATTTTTGATTACCTATTGTGCATTCCTGCCCTCTTTGAAGATGGTGTCTTTTGTCTCATGTGCCCTGTGTCTTCCTGCTTTATAACTCCACCCCAGCTTTTTGTCTATGCTAGAGTATTCTGCCTGTGTCCAGCTCCTGACCCTGGTGGCTTTCTGGCTCTCTACCTGCTTCTGTGAACCGTTGTGGATATCCTAATAAAGGACACTATAGGAGAGAAAAGCGCAAATAGAGTCTTATCCGATAGCGATTTCAGGATATACAATCAGATTGCACTCACCTGATGTATCTTTACATTAGAGCATAGAAACTCATGAGAGTGGACAGCTGCCGCAGACATGCAGGTCAAACTAGTAACCAAATCATAACATTAAATCTGGAAAATTCGTGGATACCATCCGCGCTGCTGCATGAATGAAGGTCCAGACAAGTTGAAGATGAAAAATTGGTGGTTTATTTTCAACGCGTTTCAAAATCAACAAGACTTCTTTCTCAGGAGATGCTATAGTCGTACAATATCACTACATACTGTTGAAAATAGATTCCAGTGTCAAAGCTCATGAAACTGACACATGGTACAGAACATGATAATCACAACCTAAACATGAGATTTGATTTAATAAAAAAAAATGATGTGATATAATGATAATAATATATTTTCATTTGTACGTATATTAATACAGAAGAGAAAATCAAGAACTGAAAATGAAAATAAAAAAAGACAAAGACATTTTCCTGCAGAAAAAGGGAGGACACGAACTCACCTAAAAGGAAAGAATAGAGAATTGCCATGAGCATCAAACACAATGGCCAAAGTTCCAGATGGGAAAAACATTGGGCCCAAAAAGTATATAAACTCAAAATATGTGAAAAAAGAAATTACCACCATCTGAATAAAAGATCATATTTATTAAATTATTCTGTAAAAAGTTCTATAAAAAAAAGTTAATTTGATAAAATTAATTTATTCTGTTTAAAAAATTATTAATAAAAATTGATGAATGTATATATTTCATGTGTAGTTATTTCATAAAGCACAATTGCACAGGAGAAAGCGGGACACAGGTCCTCTAGCCATATAAAGTATATAAGCAACTAATTCTATCAAAAAATAGAGTTAAAAAATGTTCATCAAATTAGGGCAGATCATGACTTAATTCAAAGGAGGGAATATACCACACTTATATGTAAAAGAATTAATGGAGGAAAAAAATCATTAATTCCATGATAAAATTTATATGATTACAGCACAATCAAATAGTAAAAATAATGATAAAATTTGTAGAATCACACCACAATTAAGTAGTTCAGTGAAGAAAAGACAGAATCCACCATCAGGTGCAGAGAAGGGGGCCAGGAGGGCCGCGATCGAATCCCACCACTCGAGTGAAACACATCATAGCCAGGAGACTCACGTCTATTATCAGTGAGTTTTTACATTAATAAAATGTTTTTTATTTTGTAGATGTATATCATTTAGTTTGAACTTTCTTGAACTTTTTTCTTCCCTAGCACCTTTGACGGTGAGGATAGACTTGGGCAACAGGACAGCCGCCAGGTTCCACTGCAGGGCAGTGTCCTGACCTGTAGCAGCTGAGCCAAAAGTCAGTGCAGGTATGAGAGGTACAGAGGGCGAGACAGAAGCATAGTCAGATGGTCCGAGGTCTGGGCAGGCAGCACAAGTTTAGGACACGTAGCTGAGTTCAGGCGTGGGGAGAACAGACAGGACGAGAAGACAGTAACGGGTGGGATAAACAACAAAACACCTAGACTGGGAACTACATGCTAACAGAAAACTGGACACTAAGCTCAGGCAAGGTGTGGAGGGCGGCGCTGCCTGATAAAGTACCTACTGGTTAATGATTGGCAGGAGACTCCAAATCTTACAGGACACAACAGGGTTAAATTCTTGCAGGATCTGGTGCGCCCCCCATATCCATATGGAAACATCAACGATATGCAGCATAGTTGAAAGTGCTGCTTGAAGAGTCAGCGTGGCAGCCTGACATGAGGATAAGCAGAGTGACGAACACAGTGAATACGTGCAAGATACCGCCATGACATCTGTCTTTTTTCCGCAGAATTCTTCATCTTTTGTGTAAAATGAAAAAGGAAGAGATGTTGGTCGGTTACTGCTTTGTCTGCGAAGCCAACTCAACAGTTTATAGCCTTTAAGGTACTGTCACACTTAGCGATGTACCAGCGATCCCGACCAGCGATATGACGCGGTCAGGATCGCTGGTACATCGCTAAGTGGTCACTAGTGAGCTGCCACACAGGCAGATCTCACCAGCGACATCGCTGGGGACGGGGGTCGCTACTTACCTGTCAGACGAGGCGATCCTGCGTCCTCCCGCCCGGCTCCACGCGTCGCTCCTCCTCACAGCAGGAAGCGCCACAGGAAGCTGACGACGAGAAACAGTCTTGAACGTTCTCGCGCGATCAGCGATAACCAGCGGGGGAGCCGGTCGTAGGTAAGTATCAGACATAGCGATATCGCTAGTAATATCGCTATAACGTCACTAGTTATAGCGATATTGCTAGCGATATCTCTTAGTGTGACATGCCCTTTAGGCTTCATTCACACATCAGTGTAACACATCTAAGTGCGGGCTGATATTTTCTCAGTCAGCAGTCAGACCAATAGACTAGAATGGATGTATTAACACATCAATTAAAATCATGGATCCGAGTATGAAATCCATGAGACTCAGTATGTACTGTACATGTCCTATTCTGATCAGACTCAGCCATTCAAATCTATGGGAATCTGTGAGACGCTGATGTAGATTAGAAGGCTTACAATTTACTCCTATTTTGCATATGCATATGTGTATCGCACTTCTACTATTTAGTCATAAACTTGAATAAAAACACTTCAAGGGGTGTTTTTATTGGTTTCGAAGCAAGTACACCTCTTTAGTGAAGAAAAACGGAAGCAACAAGGATGCAGCTAGGATGACACCCCAGTCTATTTTTTCGAATAGTATCACTCACACGGACGTGAGCCTTAGGCTAAATTCACACATCGGAGTGACATGTCCTAGTGCTGTCTTTTTTTATTTGGACAGCATACTAAGGCCGGGGTCATACTAGAGAGGAATACGGACGAGTGAGAGGCGTTAAAAGCACGCATTGCACACGGACCAATGATTCTCTATGGGTTTGATCCCAATAGCCGTATATTTCTAGTCCGTATTCTACGGTCCGTGCCAATCACAGCATGCTGCGATTGTCAGCGTACTACGCCCGTAGTACGCCAATGCAAGTCTATGGGTGCGCAAAAAATACGGATTACACACGGACCACACGTGTGACTTGCGAGAGATGCGCAGGTCTTTTGGCTGGTGACAGGAAATGGGCCACTCCATCATCAGGAAGCCTAGACATGCAAATGAGCTCAAAAAGCGCTCCAGACATCCAGGAAGTACGCCTCCATGGAGTACAGAAGCGTCATGGCGCCATATTTCCTTAATGTGGAGATGCTTATTGTATTAGTGCAGGAGCGGCCAGAACTCTGGGACCAACATGATGCCCATTATGCCCTCCGGGCAAGAAATGAGGCGTCATGGAGGTGCGTATGTTGACAGATGTTCCATTATTTTGGTTATCGGCCACGTGAGGAGCAGCAGAAACTGAGTAAGTACAACCCAAAAACTGTTTCAAAATACATCACATCAAAAGATGCATATAGAATCAGCCCCCCCCCCCCCCCCCCCTTCCTGTGCTTGTACTTTTTTCCTCATGAGGCGGGTAGATTTTGATGTGACCCATGGTTTAACAGTGCCATCATTTGGCACAGGCCACAAGCTCCTCATCCTCCTAGGCAAACAACTTATTTTAAGTGTAGATACTTGATACATGAACTATTGTGACCCTGTGTATCTGGGCTGGATGGGCCAATTAGATATGCCTCCCTGGGTAGAAATCACACCCCAGAAGGCCACATGCCTAGGCTACTGGAAGAAAATTAGACCTATCAAATATGTGAAATTGAGAATCTTTCCTGTCACATTGCAGTGGAAGATGTGATGAGACGGTGGCGCAGCATCCGCGACCAATACAGGCGGGAACGTCAGCAGCAGTCCAGGAGTGGTAATGCGGGCCACCTAAAGCGGAAATACATATATTATGACCGCCTCTCCTTCCTCACCCCTATTCTGGATCTGAGACTGTAAGGAGATACCTCACACCACATTACACAGATACTTTACAGGGCCAAAAATATTGATTTATTTTTGGCTCTGTTCTATTTCATAACAGAACTCAGTCCAAACTTACGGATAGAGGAACTGGCTCAGACACAGAGCCCATCATTGATCCTGTAGGGGATGAGGTGGCTGGCCCATCTTCTCCCCCTACAAGAAGCATGGGTGAAGAATCCTCGCAGGAAAACCCATTGCCTGCACCAGAAACCCCACCACCAGGACAACATCCACAACCAGGACCGTCTGCTGCTGCACCATCAGCCATACAGGAGGAGCAGGGCAACATGAGCAGCAGCCCAACTGCCCAGATCCGGGGCTCCCCACAGCCTGCTGGACCATCCCGGTGAGGAAGAAGAAGGCGACAGATCCCTGCCCAAGATACCCGTACCAATGTTGACACAGGGGTACTGTACTATCTGTCTAGAGTGAATACAGATGATGGAGAAGAGGCATACTCACGTAGCCTGGCCCATTATCTTCGAGCCCTTTCCCGTGAGGTGAGGCTCCGTATTCGAGGATGTTTTCAGATCCTGCTTGATGCAAGCACACCCGCCAATACCCCATATGAGCTATTTGAATATCTGGAGAGGTGGCAGCTTTCACCCAGAAATCTAATGTGCCTTAGACCACTCACACACATGCTTGCTCAAGCAGGATCTGAAGATCCTCAAATACGTGGGCCTAAACCTCACCCCCTTCCTCCCCCTACCCAACCTTTCCAACAGCAGCCACATATGTCTGCCTCTAGCCAACCCCACCAATATGGCCACTTTTTCCCACTCAGTGTTGGAGGCTGGTCTCAACCTGGTTGGGGACAACATGGCTATATTGGTGGGTATGAGACACGGGCCTACCCGACCCAACAAGATGCCCCTGGTCAGTATCACTCTGGCCAGTACCAAGCCCAATACCAGAAGGCAGTACAATACCCACATCATGGGCAACAGTATGCCCCCCCACAGGGCAATGGGCAAGTTGGGCAATGTAGCCAGCAACAAACACACACTGGTCTTCCGCCTTCTCCTCCCCCAACATAGCAAACTTTATAATCTTTCCATTTTGTTATTCCCTTGTTTTTTTTGTAGTTTCTCTGTTTGAAAATGTTATTGTGAAACAATGTTCACATCTGCAAAAAGGCCAAATTGGCCCATTGCCACATTTGTGATGGCAAGAATATGTTTTGCTTTAAAAAAAAAACACCAAAAAAAAAGGCAAAAGTAAAAATTTGTCTACTACATTTTACGTCTCTGTCTCAATTCCAAAAAACCGTGTCAGCATACTAACATACGCTTACCAATGCAATTCAACAGTCATAGAATGAGAAGGCGAAGAAATATATATATTTAGACACACAAACAAAAATATTATAACATAGATACAGCATGCTCTTGCCAAGAAGTTTCCCCCTCAGGTGACAAAGTAATTTGTGAAAATATCACGCACTTTGAGGCCAGAGAGCGGACTTGGGGGTTGCTAGGTGGTCTCGCCCTACGCACATTGACCAACCCACGCCCAACACCAACAGAGGAGGAACAATCATGTATCCTGGTGAAGTTATGAAGAACCACACAGGCTTTAACAACTTCATTAATATTTTGTTCACTCAGCTGAATGGCAGACTGGAGTACCCACCATTTTGCACAAAGAATGCCAAAGGAACACTCCACCAGTCACCGAGCACGTGATAGGCGCAAGTTGAAAATTCTGCGCCGGTGGTCAAGGTTGCGCCGGGGATATGGCCTCATGACATTGCGCGTTAACTGAAACGCTTCATCTGCCACAAGGACATAAGGGACAGATTCTTGAGTGGAGCCTGGTAGCTGGCGTGGTGGTGGTAGATCCAACTGGTTGGTGCGTAGCCGCCGAGCCATAATGGAAGTATTGAAGACTCGAGAGTTTCCCGTCCTTCCATAGGCCCCAATGTCAACAATTATAAACTTGTATTGAGGGTCGGCCAGAGCCAACAATACAACAGAAAAGTATTGTTTATAATTGAAGAATTGGGAGCCAGAGTTCGGCGGCTTACGCACCCGGATATGTTTGCCATCAAGGGCACCAATACAATTAGGAAACTGGCATTCCTCCTCAAAGTCCCTTGATATCCTCAGCCAGTCTTCCATCCTGGACTCGGGCATGATGAGTTGATGTAGTCTTGACCATATTTCACTACATGTCGACCTCACTATGCCAGAAATGGTAGATCTGCCAATCAGAAACTCATGGTGGAGGGCGGCATAAGACAGGCCAGTGGACAGGAAGCTGAAGAACAACAGAAAAGGAACATTGTAGAATGCACAAATTACCCAAAAAACCAGGTACATACATACCAAACTTGTTATGATTTCAGATCTAATAACATACACATATTTGGTTGCACAATGACTAAGTGATATTCAGTACATATTACACATAACATTCTGGTCTGTAAGTTTCAACATATCTGGAATAAGATGAAGGCATTAAAAATAGTCCTTGAAGCAATATATACATACTTTGGGCAACACATCACGAACTTAGAGAATGTGGTTTTGTAGTACATACCGTAATGTGTGTAGAAGTCGCTCCTCTGCAGATATAGCTTTGCGCATCCTTGTTTCCTGAAAGGTTATCCCAGGGCGCACTGTCTCCAAGAGTCAATTAAATGTTGCAAGGCTCCTGTGACAGTATTGGTAGAATTTTGCAGGATGCTCCCGCAGAGAAGAATAGAGGCGTTAAAAAAAATAATCTCTTGTGAGTCGTTGCCTCAAAAGTGGATGTACCCACATGCGTCTCCTCCTCCGCGGATCCACTATCACTGGATATGGTTGACCAAAGCGGCGTGACAAAAGCCAGTTGAAGAGAACCTGCTCAATTGTGTTGAAAGTCAGACTGTCTGCCATGTTGCACATACAACCCCAACACACCTAGTGAAGGCAAAGTCACAAATGGCCAGAATGGAGGCAGCCACCTGTTCCTGAGGCAATAAATAGGGTGCAGGCTAATTATTTAAATAGTTTGCAGGCCTCAAAACCGTTAAATGTCCATTTTGCAAGCCTGCGAGAAAATCTCGCCATACGGATTGCATACGGATGCCATACGGATTACATACGGATGCTCACATGCGCAAAATACGCAACCACACCTTGCTTACGGATAACATACGGAGCACTATTTAGGGGTCATTCATCCGTATTACGCGTGTAAACTACGGACCATATTTTACGTCGGTTAGTGTGACCCCGGCCTAACTCATAGAGTTTCACTGGGCCATACACACATCGATTTTAAAAATCCATCCATGTCTCCTATATATAACTCTCAGAGCATTCTCATCCGTTTTGCGAATCAGACTCAGCTATTAAAGTCTCTGGAGAACCGTGAGACTCAGATGAAACTATTAAGATATACTTTGTACTTCAGAGAGACATTCTAATTTCAGCTGTTTTTTTAACTGAGCTCAGTCTACCCACTTCAGTGAAAAAAGAAGGAATATGAAAAACTGATGCAACTAGGAAGCAACTAGGATTATGCATAGAGACTGTCTGCATATTATACTAACATTGCTGCAGATTGTCGGACTGCAAAACCCCACAATTCTCTAAAAACACATTGGGGATCTAACTAAGTTGCACTGCGATTTCCAGCCCCCAATTCAAAAGTTCAGTTTCTTAAAGAGACAGTGCACCTTAAATCAAAATGGCTGAAAAAGACCCTGCACAGTCTCCCACTGCTGAAAACAGAGCAAATACAACCCGATACTGTCCATTATGAAGAGGGGGAAACAAAGCAAGCTTCAGAAACAGACCAAGACTCACGACCAAAACGCTCTGTCAAACCAACCATAAAGGCTGTCAAAAGCTATCACAATATGAAGGATGAGTTCAATGACAACCTGGACGACCTATGGGAACGAGTCACCTCCCTCATGTCAAGCATCCAACGCCACAAAAATGATGCAGCGAGTCTACAGGACACTATAAAACGGCTAGACACAGCCCACAGAAGATACAAGAGACTGTCTGCAAGGTACTTTGCCTTCCTGAAAGACTCTAATATTGATGAAGCCTCATCAGAATTAAGCAAAGTGGATTCCATAGAAAGAGAAAGGGACGCCGCTGTGGAAGACGCCAAAGATAAAGTGGAGCTCCGTATTGCTCATCTGCAAGAATCAAGATCCCACAGGTCAGGCTCATCCAGACCCTCTGCTCGGTCATACAAATCATCCTGCGCAAGAACTTCAGCCCTCAGCGACAGAATCCTAGAGGCCCGTTTAAACGCAGAGCGATCCAAACTAAGACGTTCCTACACAGAAAGGAAAGCAGAGGCAGAAGCCAAGAAAGCTGAAGTGGAGGCAGAAGCCAAGAAGGCAGAGGTTCAATAAAAAATTCTTCAAACACAAATGGAGGAAGAAATCGCGCTAGCCGAAGTAAAAATGCTCGAGCAATGAATCAAAACCTTGACCCAATTTGCCTACAACCACTAGAAGAAGAGGACCCAGCCGTACCAGTGATTACGTGCAAAAACAGATATCTGCAGCACACACCTTCTCCAGCGGCGTTCAACCCAACAATGTGGAAACGTCCAAGTCAGCCCAACCTACGGTGCCAGTGTTACCCACAGCATCTGCAAAGACCCAAGACCAACGCTATGATGTGTCTCCTCAGGTGCAGCAATCACCACAAGATGACAACAAGATGCACTCCAGTTCATCTCCACAGTTCAAGCCGCAGTCATCGAAATCTCCAGCTCAACCCTGCAGCAACATCATTCTACCAGGGAACAATTCACCCTTCCACGCCACACAGATTATACGCCCGAAAGGCAACACAAGCTAACATGGTAACAAGGAGTGAAGGATCGGATATGCCTGAGTTAGCCAGGTTTATGGTGAGCAAAGATCTAATCAGCACCAGCCTCTCAAAGTTTGACGACTGTGCAGAGAACTACATAGCCTGGAAAGCAACCTTCAAGGCCACCATTGCTGACCTCAATCTATGCAGAATGGGAGCTCAACCTCTTGGTAAAATGGTTGGGTCCTGACTCCACAAACCGTATCAAGAGTCTTCGGACCGTCTACGTGGGGCAAGCTGAAGCAGGTCTCGCTGCTGCCTGGCTGAGACTCGAAAGAACCTATGGCAGCGCTGAAGCCATAGAGAGGTCCCTATTCAAGAGACTGGAGAACGTTCCAAGGATCAACCTTAAGGAAGCCCACAAGCTTATGGACTTAAGTGATCTGCTTATGGAGCTGGAACTTGCAAAAAGAGACCCTCGTCTGTCTGGATTATGCTACCTGGACACTGCCCATGGGGTGAACCCAATCATCTCAAAGCTGCCACATAGTCTGCAAGAGAAGTGGGCAGTATGTGTTTCCAGGTACAAAAGGTCACATGATGTCACCTTTCCTCCGTTCAATCAGTTCTGTAAGTTTGTCGACGAACAGGCCCAAATGAGGAACGACCCTAGCCTAGACTTCCTGGAGTCTAACACTGCAGCTCCAGCAACACCGTCATCAAGGCATAAAAGCGTCTCACATAGACGCAAGGACTTGAGGAGCAGTATAAGTGTCAGAAAGACTAACCTGCCAACACCTGCAGTAACTGCCGATAAACAGTACACTATTCCATCGAGAGATAAGTCTTTCAATCATGAGTGTCCCATTCACAAAAAACCACACTCACTGAACAAATGTAGAGGCTTCAGGTCCAAAACCATGCAGGAGCGCAAGAAAATCCTCAGTGAACTTGGGGTATGTATCAAGTGCTACGCCTCATTAGAACACATGGCCAAGGACTGTAAATCTGCCATTAAGTGTGAAGAGTGTTATAGTGACAAACACCCTTCAGCTTTGCATCCAACCTCAGCTACCAGCGATCCAGCAGTCGCAGTTACCTCTAGTCCGGCTACAAGCCATGGCGAGGAGCCACAGAATAACGCCAATTCTACCACGGCTATCTCCTGCTCATGCTCAGAGGTATGTGGGGAGAGCCAAAGTGATAAATGCTGTGCCAGGATATGCCTAATCAGAGTTTATCCAGAAGGGCAACCAGAGAAGGCAGTAAAAATGTATGCCATCATTGACGATCAGAGCAATCAATCCTTAGCTGGACCTAAGTTCTTTGAAGCCTTTGGAATCAAGGGACCAGCAACGCCCTATACTCTGAACACTTGCTCAGGCCGCATAGAGACTAGTGGCAGGAGGGCACAAGGTTTCATTGCTTCTCCTGTCAACGGAGGTGTAGAAATACTCTTACCTACACTAATCGAATGCGATCAAATACCCGACCAAAGGGTTGAGATCCCTACCCCGGAAGCTGCATTCCACCAACCACACCTAAGGCACCTAGTTATCCCACCTATGGACTCAGATGCTGAAATCCTACTTCTGCTCGGCAGAGACAATTTAAGGATACATAAGGTCCCGCAACAGTGCAATGGTCCCGACTATGCCCCCTACGCACAGAGACTCGACTTGGGGTGGGTAATCATAGGAAATGTGTGCTTGGACAGAACAAGAGTCGAATCCTTTAAGACCTATGTACGCAGATACGGACGAGCTACTTTCTGCAAACCATGCCCTCATCACTATGAGGTGAAAGAGAAGCCTCCAGATTCCGTACAGCTGCCTGATGTCATTCCTTCTCCCTATGCAGACGACTTGGGAAGATCGGTGTTTCATACAACTAAGGATGACAACAATGTAGCCCCGTCAATGGAAGACAAGGAATTTGTCAGGATAATGAACAATGTGTTCCTTAAGGACGAGACCAATCACTGGGTTTTTCCCCTACCCTTCCGAGCTACCATGGTAAGACTCCCGAACAATCGTGAACAAGCCTTGTCCAGATTCAACTCTCTCCAGTGCACACTTAGCAACAAACCGGAGATGAAAGAACACATTGTCACCTTCATGAGCAAGATATTCCGGAATAACCATGCTGAGCCAGCGCCTCCCTTAAAGGAAAATGAGGAGTGCTGGTACCTACCCTCATTCGGAGTATATCACCCACGGAAACCTAAGCAAATTAGAGTTGTCTTTGATTCAAGCGCCAAACATCAAGGTATATCTCTTAACGATGTCCTCCTCACAGGTCCTATCCTTACAAACAACCTAGTAGGAGTTTTGACGAGGTTCCGGAAAGAGCCCATTGCCATCACCGCCAACATTGAACAGATGTTCCACTGTTTCATAGTCAGAGAGGACCACAGAAATTTCCTCAGGTTCTTGTGGTACAAGTACAATGACCCCAGCAAAGAGATGGTGGAGTATCGCATGAGGGTGCACGTATTCGGGAACAGCCCTTCCCCAGCAGTGGCAACCTATGGCCTGCGGAGAACCGCACAAGAAGGAGAGGCCGAATATGGAACAGACGCCCGAGACTTTGTAGAGAAAGACTTCTATGTAGATGATGGACTAAAATCTCTACCCACAGAAGTGGCTATCGATCTACTCAAGAGGACCCAAGGTATGCTGTACCAAGCTAAGCTTAGATTGCACAAAATTGCTTCAAACAGCCAGGCTGTCATGAGAGCCTTTGATTCAAGTGACCACACTATTCCCAGGCTTGAACTCTGTGCGACCGTGCTTGCAGTAGAACTCACAGACTTTATACAGCACGAGCTGGACACCAACATAGATGATGTGCAATACTACAGTGACAGTAAGGTTGTCCTAGGTTACATCTACAACCAAACAAGGCGCTTCTACGTGTACGTCGGTAACCGCATTGAGAGAATAAGGAGATCTTCCAAGCCTGAACAATGGCACTATATCCCATCTGAACTTAATCCAGCTGACCATGCCACTAGACCTATGTCTATAAGGTCCTTTGCTAACTCTTCTTGGCTTTCAGGTCCTAAGTTTCTGTTGGAACAGAAGGGAAGTGAGCGTGTCCAGGAAGTCTTCAGCATCCAGGATCCGGATGGCGATCCAGAATTCCGCTCCGAGGTCAGTGCCTTGGCGACGAACACTAAACTAACCTCCAGCCTCGGTTGCCATCGCTTCGAATGCTTCTCCAATTGGATGAAACTCGTCAGGACTATAGCAAGCTAAGTCCACATTGCGAGATCTTATCTCCACTCACTTGGAGACAAAGACTGTCACGGTTGGCACGTCTGCCTTAAACCACCCTCTGTTGAGGACATTCCGGTAGGATGAACCATGAACAGAACACTGCCCTACTACTTCATCCATTGGATTACCGTTGGGTCGGAGACTGTTTGGCCTAGTGCGGCTTCTCTGATCCGAAGATGGGTTTTCATTGGATTGTCTCAAGAGCTGTCATATACCTCGCTTTGAAGTTATTGTTGCATGCATATTTGTGTTTTCTTTCTAGGTTATTGAACTTTATTTAAACAAAAAACATTAATATAGTGAAATCCCTTACGGAATTTCAGACGGGGAGTGTGCTGTTCCATCTAAAGTTATGACTACATGCTTATATACATTGTGTTATGTTACCATTCTTTGTGTTCAGTTTTGCATTTGGTCTGCTGCCACCTGCTGTCCTTTTTCTGTATAGCAGACTGCAGCTAATTAATTCTAGTACATGCCTTCCACTTCCAGGTCAGAGGTCAGTCCTTCTCTTCAAACCGGTGGCCATTACTAGTTTCATTTTCTCCTGGGAGAGACACGCTTACCAGGCTGTGAAAGGCATCAGTTTTTTTTACCATAATTTCACATACAAATCCGTTGGTCACCTTGCTGCATCTTGCTGTACCACCTTCGTCATTATACCTGCATTTCTGGAGAAGTACTGCATTACCAATCATACGCTGTATGTCCAGATTTCCAATAAACAAGTCTGGACTTCACAATATCTGGAGTGTATCATTTCTCCGGACGCATGAACAGCAAAACAGGAAGGTAGGAATCTCTCCCAACCCCAATCAACTACACCTCCATTTGCCTCATGTGGGGACAGAGCAGTGCTCGCTAAGTTACCCGATATTTACCTTGGATACCAGCATCCTCGCTGGTCCTGATTGCTGGTGAAATCTGCCTGTTTGACAGCTCACCAGCGATCATGTAGCGAGGCACCAGCAATCCTGACAAGGTCGTATCGTTGTCAGGATCGCTGGTGCATCGTTTAATGTGACGGGACCTTAAATCTCCTAGAAGGTCATCAACTAGTAACTGCTGATATGGAAAAAGATAAGGCAGAAATAGCATAAGTCATCACTTTCACTTATTATTGCTGAAAAATGCAACATTCAGCCCCAAAGAGGAAAAGCAGAAGAATGGCACAGGGAAGAGGTGTAAGAAATGATGCTCCAGAAATGTTAAATAGAATAGATGTTTATTAAATTCATGGTGATATTAAAACAAACAAACAATAAAAAAACAGAAAAAAAAATAAAAATAGATTTAAGAATTTTGGGCCGAAAACATAAAGCCATTGCTATCATTACATTGTCAATGTTAACAAGTCCTCAGTGATAAATTGAAAGTGTGCGAGTGATAGTTATTTTGTTATTTTCAAACAGATCAAGCTTTTAGGACATGAAGTTTAATTGCCAGAACAAGCCTTAAGGGCTCATACCTATCACCATAATGAAAAATGGCCTAATATCAGTCCGGAAAAGTGGGACAAGTGTCATGCAAGTGTCATGCGATTTTTTTTGCGAGTACAATCCAATTTTTATCACCTAACATCTAAATGACTCGACTTTCCCCTCTCCATTCCATCCTTAATGCATCAGCCAGGGTCATCTATGTGGCTAATCGGTACTCGGACGCCTCCATTCTGTGCCAGTCATTGCACTGGCTGACCATACATTATAGCATCCAGAGGCGTATCTAGGCTTTCTGGCACCCGGGGCAAGAATTCGGTTCGGCGCCCCCCCAAGTACATATGCGACTTGCACACTTAGCCATGTACCCACGAGCTGCTCTCCCTAATGCTCTCAATGTTCAGTAAAAAACTGAGAGAAGCAGGAAGAGAAGCTCGTTGTCACAGGACCATAACTATGAAAATCGCATATGAGTGAAGTGTCCATGTGATGAGTACAGGAACCTGCAGAGCTGAATCCTGACATTACAGCTTCTGAATTCTCACAACGAATGCACTGCACACTTTTAGGATTCTCCCTTGCCGATGTACAATCATGTCAGCACAGGTATGTGATTTGTATACTTCTGGCCACACTCCAACTAGACATGCCCGGCCTCGCTCTGTTCATTTTCATTGAGTGAGGCCACACGTCTAGTCAGCATGTGACCGCATGTATGTAAATTACCGGCACAAGAGAATCCTAACAGTGTTCAGTGAGCACTGTGAGAATTCAGAAGTCTGCAGTCACAAGAATGTCTGCAGACTCAGCACAAACGTGGACAACCCCTTTAATGTTCCTAACATAAATAAAAACATGAGAAATTAGTCAGTATCACAAATAATATTTACATCCAGGTACCTTATAGATGACGTCATCTCTGCAGTCATTCTCCTTTTCTTCTTCTTGTCCAGACCCCATGATGAGTTTTCTCATCACCAGCCGTCTCTGCAGACTTCCATCTTCTTCGGTCTTCTGTAGCAAATCTCCACACGATCCCCTTAAAGATAGAAGTGTCATTATAATGTCCCTAAATACAAATATCTGCAATATACTGTCGCCTCACACTATTCCCCTCCCTCCTCATACTGTCTCCTCTAACATCCCCTCTGTTCACCATACTGTCTCCTCATATATTTACCCCCTCACTCTCTATACTGTCTGCTCACACATACCCCCGACTCCCCATACTGTGTCTGCACACATCCCATCACCCTCACTCCCCATACTGTGTCCACTTACATTAACCCGTTCGCTCCCCATACTGTCTGCACCCATCATACTGAGTCAGCATCAATCCCCTATACTGTTTCCTCATACATACTCTTCATTTTGTGTCCTCAAATCTCCCCACACATTAAATCCCCACTCCAAATCCCCCCATCCCCAATCCCCCCACACACATTAAGTACCCCCCATCCCCACTCCAAATCCCCACACACACATAAAATAACCCCCCATCCACACTCCAAATCCCTCACACACATTAAATAACCCCCCATCCCCACTCCAAAACCCCACACACACATTAAATCCCCCATCCCCACTCCAAATCCCCCACACATTAACCCAATCCCCACTTATTAACCCCCATTACCACTCCAAATCTCCCCACACATTAAATAACCCCCATCCCCACTCCAAATACCCCCACACATTAACCCCATCCCCACTCATTAACCCCCATCCCCATTCATTAACCCCCACACATTAACCCTTATCCCACTCATTAACCCCCATCCCCACTTATCAACCCCCCACTCATTAACCCCCATCCCCATTCATTAACCCCCCCACACATTAACCCTTATTCCCACTCATTAACGCCCCCACACATTAACCCCCATCCCCACACATTAACCCCCATGCCCTCTACAAATCCCCCCACACATTAACCCCATCCCCTCCACAAATCCCCCCATCTCCACTCATTAACTCCCCCTCATCTCCCATGTTCGATGGTTCTTCAGCTCCACAGTGGAGCACACTTACGACCAGGGTTCTCTCTGGGCACCGGGGAGTGACGTCAGCAGCGTGATCACATGTCCTGAACACGCTGCTGACGTCACTCTGACCCGGCGGTCAGAGCTTCAATTGTACTGGCATCTGTATAGACGCCAGTACAATTGTTCCCTGGGAGCCGACACGCGTTCCTTCTCTGCGCCGGCTGTCAGCTTGACAGCTGACACAGAACCGCCGACTCCAAGGCCGGGGGGCGGCAGAACGCAGCTGCCAGGGAGGACAATGCGGACCGCTGCATTAGGCGGCCCGACTGCGCCCCCCTGCTTGCTGCGCCCGGGGCAAATGCCTCGGCTGACCCCCCTAGATACGCCGCTGATAGCTTTCTATCTAAACTGCTTGTTCTCACCCACAAAGCTCTCCACAGTGCAGCACCCCCTATATCTCCTCTTCATTTCCATTTATCAGCCTACCTACGCTCCGTAAGCGACCTTCGACTAACATCTACACTAATCCGTACCTCCCACTCCAAGATTTCTCCCAAGTTACACCAATCCTCTGGAATACTCTAGCCCAAGAAATTAGGACTAACCACAACTTACACAGTTTTAGGTGCTCCCTAAAAACACACCTGTTTAGGGCGACCTATCACGTTCCCTAATTAAAATCCTTTTATATATAGTCCATTCTCTACATCTCTGATCATAACCCTCTATCAAACTCCATCACTCCCAAAAGCACTACAAATAGTGGATGGTGACCAGCTCATGCAACCTTTATCTATCCCCAACTTCTTCAAGATGGCTGGACCATCATTATACAGTGGCATTTAAAAGTTTGGGCACTCCTGGTCAAAATTACTGTTATTGTGACCAGTTAAGCAAGTTGAAGATGGAATGATCTCTAAAAGGGCTAAAGTTAAAGATGACACATTTTCTCTGTATTTTAGGCCAAAAAAATTATATATTGTCATTTTTTACAATTTAAAAATTACAATAAGGAAAACAGGCCAATGCAAAAGTTTGGGCACCCTGCATAGTTAGTACCTAGTAGCACTCCCTTTTAAAATATCACAGCTTGTAAACGCTTTTAGTAGCCAGCCAAGAGTCTTTCAATTCTTGTTTGATGGATTTTCATCTATTCTTCCTTGGAAAATTCTTCCATTTCTGTGAGATTCCTGGGTCGTCTTGCATGCACTGCTATTTTGAGGACTAGCCACAGATTTTCAATGATGATCGAATCGGGGGACTGTGAGGGCCATTGAAAAACCTCTAGCAATCGCCTTTTGAGGTAGTCTATTGTGGATTTTCATGTGTGTGATCATTATCCATTTGTAGAAGCCATCCTGTTTTCAAATTCAGCTTTTTTACATATGGTGTTATGTTTGCATCAAGAATTTGTTGAAATTTCATTGACTCCATTCTTCCCTCTATCTGTGAAATGTTCCCTGTGACATTGTCTGCAACACAACTCCAAAGCATGATTGATCCATCCCCATGCTTAATGGTTGGAGAGATGTTCTTTTCCTGAAATTCTATGCAATTTTTTCTCTGCACATACCTTTGATCATTGCGACCAAAGAGTTTTATTTTAACTTCAACAATTCACAGGACTTGTCTCTAAAATGCATTGGGCTTGTTTAGATGTTCTTTTGCATACCTCTGATGCTAAATTTTATGGTGAGGGTGCAGGAGAGGTTTTCTTCTGATGACTCTTCCATGAAGGCCATATTTGATAAGGTGTCTCTGAACAGTAGAACAATTACCACAACTCCAGAATCTGCTAAATCTTTCTGAAGGTCTTTTGAAGTCAAGTGGGGGTTCTGATATGCCTTTCTAGCAATCCTGCAAGCAGCTCTCTCTGAAATTTTGCTTGGCCTTCCAGACCTTATCTTGACCTCCACTGTTCCTGTAAACTGCTACTTCTGAATTACATATTGAACTGAGGAAAGGACAACTTGAAAACGCTTTGCTACCTTCTTATAGCCTTCTCCTGCTTTGTGGGCCTCCACCATTTTCATTTTCAGAGTGCTAGGCAGCTGCTTAAAAGAACCCATGGTGGCTGTTTTTTCGCACAAGGTTAGAGGAGGCTATGTGTTTCTAAACCTGTGGAATCTGCATCAGCTGGCCTTTCCTAACATTGAGGGTGAACAAGCCATATCCCTTACAGGCTAATTAAGGACTGAAACCTTGGTCAAAGTTATCTGAGCACACAAATCTCCAAAGGTGCCCAAAATTTAGCATCGGACCATTTTTCTTTTTGTAATTTTTAAAATGTGAAAAAATTACAATGTGTATTACTTTTTAGCCTAAAATACAAAACAAATGTGTCATCTTTAACTTTAGGCCTTTTAGAGATCATTTTATCTTCAACTTGCTTAACTGTTCACAATAACAGTAATTTTGACCAGGGGTGCCTAAACTTTTGCATGCCACTGTAAATAAGCAACTGTACTTCCTCACCCCCAGCTCATTGTAGATTGCAAGCTCTTATGGGCAGGGTCGTCATTATCTTTGCATTAATTATTGTATTATTGTTGACTTTGTTCTGACTGTTGTTTATGAACTGTTGAATTGTAAAGCACTGCAGAATATGTTGGTGCTATATAAATAAAGATTATTATTATTATTATTATTATTAATGACATCCAAATGTGATTCGATTGCAACGCAACATTAACAGAGTAATTCTCTATATTGATAAATATATAAAGATAGATAAAAATATGTGAGTGAGATATATAATCAGTGCTTTGAGTGTGTAGCTTACGGTACATGTATTTTATTAATAAATAAATTATTTTCTGAAAAAAATCTTCTGGGATCCCCCAAAATTTTATTAACCAGCAGAGGGAAAGCGGAAAGCTGGGGTAGATGTTTATAGTCTGGGAAGGGGCTTAATACCCATGGAGCGTTCCAGACTATTAATATCAGATCACAGCTGTATACATAGACATTACTGGTTATTAAAATGAGGAACCCCCAAAAATAAAATGACTTAGGGCCTCCCTATAACTAATAACCAGCAAGGGCTAGACAGACAGCTGCGGGCTGATATTAACCCCTTTACCCCTGAAGGTGGTTTGCACGTTAATGACCAGGCCAATTTTTACAGTTTTGACCACTGTTGTAACACCACTGAAGTGCCACCTAGAGTGGACTGTTATGATTCGGTCACCGAGGAGGATTATGGGAAATTAGCTAAGCAACCAGGAAACCAAAAAGGTTGGCAACTTAGCCGATTGCAGACCCCTAAACCTAACAACACAACTAGCATTAGCCATGGGACATGCCTACGATGCCCTAGATGCCTTGGCACAGCCAAAGAGTTAACTAAGCCTAAAGCAAGAAAGGGGAAAGCTACCTGCCCTGGAGTAGAACCCCAAAGAAATAGATAGCCCCCAAACATATATTGACGGTGAGACAAGATGAGACAAACGCAGGCAGAAAATAGAGTGAGCAAATGATGGGGCCCAAACTGTCTAGCTAGGACAGGACAGAACAGATACTGTCTGCAATCATGCAAAAACCCTAAAAAATCCAACACGTCTGATATGCAAAAACACTGAGGCCACACGACCTCTCCCCCACTAGATCAGCATTCTGGTGCGAACTGGAAGCAAAGCAAAAGATATTAATATAACAGGGGATTAGCAATACTGAACAGAATGACATAAGCTGTGACATATGAGCACTTACCTCATGCAGGAAGCCACCTGAAATACTCATTGGAGGCCGCCATGACAAGGCGGTGCTTGCGAGTCACGACCCTCCTGCAGGATAAGGCAGTGAAAGAGGGCGCGGCTGGGACTTAAGGCGCATGCGCGGGCAGCGGACCCTCCAATGACCAGGAAGTGCCGGCAAGACGCGGCGCGGGACCCGAACAGCATCGCGCCGGGGGACGGGGAAGCCCAGGTAAGTATCTGAGTGTGAACTGTCACTTTATGAGGTAATAACTCTGGAACACTTCAATGGATCCCACTGATTCTAAGATTGTTTTTTCATGACATATCGTACTTCATGATAGTGGCAAAATTTCTTCAGTATGACTTGGCATGAAATTTGGCAAAGATTTTGAAAATTTTGCAATTTTCCAACTTACATCAGCACAATTTTGGAACAATAAAAATGAACATTTAACTTTTTTTCCTCAAAAAATTTACTTCAGATCCAAATTTTTTGTATTTTGACAAGAGTAACAAAAAAAATGGGCCCCAAAATTTTATGGAGAAAACCACAGGGATGGAGTGCCATTTGACATTTTGAATGTAAAATTTCCTGGAATCATTAGCGGACGACATGTCCCATTTGGAGAGAACCTGATGCGCCTAAACAGCAGAAACTCCCAACAAGTGACCCCATTTTGGAAACTAGACCCCACAAGGAATGTATTTAGATGTGTGGTGAGCACTTTGAAACCCCAGGTGCTTCACAGAAGTTTATAACATTGAGCCGTGAAAATAATAAAATCACATTTACCTCACAAAAATGTTATTTTAGCGCCAAATTTTGCATTTTCATAAGGGTAACAGGAGAAATTGCACCATAAATTTGTAGTGCCATTTCTCCTGAGTATGCCTATAACCCATATGAGTGAGAGAACTACTATTTGGGCGCAGAGCAGGGCTCAGAAGGGAAGAAGGGTCATTTGACTTTTTGAATGCAAATTTTCCTGGAATCATTAGCGGACGTCATGTCCCATTTGGAGAGCCCCTGATGTACCTAAACAGTGGAAATCCCCCACAAGTTACCTCATTTTGAAAACTAGACCCCTCAAGGAATATATTTAGATGTGTAGTGATCACCTTGAACCCCCAGGTGCTTCCCCGAAGTCTATAACATTGAGCCGTGAAAATTTAAAAAATCACATTTTCCCCACAAAAATGTTACTTTGGCCACAATTTTTGCATTTTCATAAGGGGAACAGGAGAATTTGCACCATACCATTTTTTTGTGCAATTTCTCTTGAGTATGCTGATACCTCATATGTAGGGGAATACTACTTTTAAGGCACAGTGCAAAGTTCAGAAGGGAAGAGACGCGATATTGAATTTTAGATTTTGCTGGAATGGTTTGAGGGTGCCATGTCCCATTGTCAGTGCCCAGGAGGTGCCAGAACAACAGAAACACCCTATATGTGAACTCATTTTACAAACTACACTTCCCAATGAATTCATCTAGGGGTGCAGTGATCATATTGACACCACAGGTGCCTCACAGAATTTTATACCACTGAGTAGTGAATAAAGAATTAATTACATTTTTACAACTAAAATCTTGTTTCAGCCCCAAGTTTTTAATTTTTCTAAGGGCTGTAAGGTAGCGCTCACTGAGTGCCTTGGGGAACACTCACTTGGCTGCGATATTGATGCATACAAGAACACTTTCCACTTAAACAGTCTAGTGCAGTTTATTATGCCTTCATAAACCGCTGACGAACATGTTACACGTCACATGCTTACACATAGTCCATCACAATCCTTGGTACACGGCTTTATGACGCTGTTACTAAACATGCTGGACCTCTTTGTCCAGTTACCGTGGGTGACCGCACGCCGAACAGTTCATTAGTGTCCATAGAACATCACGGGCACCAACAGTTATATCCCCATATCCGGGGTTACCTCGCAGGAGCTCCTGCTCCAGATGCCGACTCTTTGGTAGTCCTCTCTCTCAGGGAAGCTGCCGAACTGGAATCACCATCCCGGACAACACCTTGCTCACCAGGCCACCTGACAGTCCAGATCCACAGACGGACGGTAGCTCCCCCAATGCAGTGCCATAACTGACTCTGCAAACACACGTGGCCTGTCTGTGTGCTATTCAGGACGTCCATCCCCACTTTGGAACCTGTTGTGAACTCATTTTCTGGTTTACCTCTGGCTTCTGGTGAGGGTGGTGGAGCTGAATGTGTTGACAGAGGAGTCGTGAGTTCTCAATCTGGGCTCCCTCTAGTGGTAACAATAGGTAATGAAGCTGATCTAAATGGCAGAGACCTGCCACCTGAGGAGGAGGACTGTGAGTGGTCATCAGGAGTCTCTGACTGGATTTAAGACAGCCGACTCCCTAATTTTGTGCTGGTGATTTTTTCCTGCCCTGAGGTTCTGGTTTCCAGTTCTGTTCCTGCCTTCTCAAGCTAAGTGTGCTCTGCTATTTTTTCACATGAGATGTGGTCTTGTTTTGTGGTCAGCCAGCCCCTGCTGGGGCGGTGCTGAATTTCAATTCTTATGTCTCTGTTTATGCCAGTTTGCTTTTTGTCCCTGATCAGATTGGTCTCTTTTTGCTCTGTCTTCAGAATATACCAGAGTGCTGATATAGGGAATTGAAGTCTAGTGACTTCAGGGTTTTTGTTATCAGAAAGTGTTGGACATTTTTTGGCAGGGTTTTGTGCGTGATTGCAGACAGCATCTTTCCTATCCTGTTCTTTCGAGTTAGTGTGGGCCCCATCGTTTGCTCAGCCTATTTTTCTATCTGTGTTTGTGTTTTCATCTTGTCTCACCGACAATACATGTTTGGGGGCTGTCTATTGCTTTAGGGTCTGCTCTGGGGCAGTTTAGATTTCCCCTTTTCTTGCTTTAGGTTTATTTAGTTCTCCGGCTGTGACGATGCGTCTAGGATCATCGTAGGTACGCTCCACGGCTACTGCTAGTTGTGTGGATAGGATCAGGGTTACCAACCTCTCTGGTTTTCTGTGGCTTAGCTTGTTTTTGTTTTTCCTCCTCGGTGACTCATTTATAACAGGAACCGTCCAACACACAGGCCTCACCTGGTGCTATTCAGATATCCAACCCTCCTCCCAGGGTCTCCCAACACACCGGCCACCAGGTGCAGGGCCTCAGCGGGTGTTATTCAGGAAGTCCGTCTCC
This sequence comes from Dendrobates tinctorius, assembly GCF_039654945.1. Lineage (NCBI taxonomy): Eukaryota > Metazoa > Chordata > Amphibia > Anura > Dendrobatidae > Dendrobates > Dendrobates tinctorius. Next base: position 19,566,816 of record NW_027361699.1, on the reverse strand, counting down.
TCCTGAGACCGTCCAACACTCACGCCTCACCAGGTACAAGGTGGCAGCACGTGCTCCAGGGATCCAATCCTTCTCCCAAAATCTCCCAACACTGACCCTCCAGGACCTTGCACCCTGAACCATTCAGGTACACACTCTCTCTCATGTGACCAGACCTCAGGCACATTATATGGTCCATAGCTACACCCACAGGTGAGGTATGGATCACATGGCTCGTGACCTCATTGCAGGTCCTTTCAACACACCCAGCCATATACACACAGGCTTTACATTGGGTGTTCAGACACATGCCCCTGGGTGGGTTTGTTTGTAGGTTACTGGTCCCATCCATCTCACCAAGTCACCTGGAAGCTTCCCTGATACACAGCAACAAATCCTCAGCAGTATATCTCTGCTGATAAATACATATCCCAGCTTCCATCACAGGGCACCCACCCCTGTGATACATATCGGCCATTTATAATACTGCCTCTCACCATTTTCCCATCATAACAAAGGGAATGCTTGCATGCATGTCCCGGGCAGCCCATACAGCGCCTCCTAGCTGTCACAGGGGTCACTGCATCACAGGACTAATAGAATTTTTTTTTACAACAAACTGAAGTACATTTTTTGCTGAGTGTGCCAATACCCTACATGTCATTGGTAAATATTTTTCAGCCACAGGCAAGGAGCAACAGACTTTACTGTTATGGTTTGCAGGTGCCATGTCCCACTGGGAGAGCTCATGAGGTGCCAACACAGCAGAACCCCCCATAAGTGACCCCATTTTACAAACTACAACTCTCAATGAATTCATCTAGGAGTGCAGTGAACATATTGATACTATGGGTTTGTCACAGAGTTTCATACCATTGGGCAGTGAACAAAAAATAACTAAATTTTTACCACCAAAATTTTGTTTTAGCCTCAGATTTTATTTTTTCACACAAGAAGTGGGTAAAAATTGCATAAAAATTTGTCCCACAATGTCTACTGAATGTGGCAATACCCCATATGTGGCTGTACAGTACTACTTAGCCTACTACGGAGAGACTCAGGAGGAACGGAGCGCTATTTGCCTCCTGGAGCGCAGATGTTCCTAGAACAGTTTGCAAACTCGATATACAGAGCCCTTAATTGCTAGATGAGCAGAATCCCCTCTCAGGTGACTCCATTTTGGAAATTATATCCCCTAGGCAGGGGTGGATTAAGGGTAGCCAGGGCCCCGGGCTGTTCAGACTCTGTGGGCCCCCCGTTCATGTGACGGGGTCGGGAAGTCACAAGTTTTCATGACGCATATGGTGCGTCAAGGGGCGGGAAGGGGGTAATATTATGATTGAGTCACCGAGGAGGAAAAAACAAAACACAAGCTCAGCCCAGAAAATCAGAGAGGTTGGAAACTAGCGGATTGCAGACCCCTAATCCTATCACACAACTAGTAGTAGCCGTGGAGTGTTCCTACGGTGATCCTAGACACCTCGTCACAGCCGGAGATCTAAATAAGTCTAAAGAGAGAAAAGGGAAAAACTGACTGCCCCAGAGCAGACCCCAAAGAAATAGGCAGCCCTCAACATATAATGACGGTGAAATAAGATGAAAACACTAACACAGATAGAAAGATAGGTTGAGCAAGCGATGGGGCCCAAGCTAACTAAAAAGGACAGGACAGAAAAGCTGCTGTCTGCAATCTGAGAAAACCCTGCTAAAAATATTACCAACACAACTGATAAGCAAAAAGGACCCTGAAGTCACTAGACTTCAAATCCTATATCAGCACTCAGAATATTCTGAAAGCAGAGCAAAAGAGAACACTTATCAAGGAATAAGAATCCAGCACACCCCCCGGCCGGGGATGGCTGAACTCAAAAAACAAGGTAAACAAAACTAAAACTAATAAGTTCAATAACAGAGCAAAAACTTATCTTTGGGAAGCAGGAATCAGACTGGTCTCCAAGAATCCAGCAGAGAAATCACCAGCCACTCAGAAGGGCTTCGGCTGCCTTATATCCAGTCTGAAGTTCCCGTTACCCAGTCACAATCCACCTGATCAGGTGTTTGGTTTCTTTCATCCAAATCAGCCTCACTACCTTCCTTCACCAGAAGAGGGAGATCCTCGGACACAAAAGGTGAATGAACAGATGAGCTCACAACAGGGTAAATACTGAGGTTAAAAAAAACTCCGCAAATACGCAACGTGTGCATGAGGCCTCACAAATATTGAGGTAAAAAAACACCAAATGCTCAGCGTGTCCATGAGGCCTTACAAATACTGAGTGAAAAACTCACCAAATACTCAGTGTGTGCATGAGGCCTTATAAATACTGAGGTAAAAACTCACCAAATACTCAGTGTGTGCACGAGGCCTTGCAAATACTGGAAGGCTTCCACCCAACATCAAGTCCTGACTCACCTGTACCTAAGATCGAAACTAGCTAATAGTCTGCAATCACCTGCTGACCTGGACCCATGACCTGTCCGACAAGTTACTTCACATGAGTCACACAGAGGCTTCTGCTTCATGAACTTCCCCATATAGAAGAAGCAGCCTCCGATGTGCAGCCTGTGGCCGGATACTCCTCATCACAGGCTGTGCCCAACATGTCAGCAGAGGGGTTAACGCCACAGACAAGTCGCCGTCTCCTCACACACTCGACACGACGCTCCATCTGGCGACGAACAAGCGCACATTGCGCAATGTTAGTCATGTCCCAGATGTTCAGCATGTGGAGGACCAAGGGGGGGACCAAAAAAGACCCCAGGATTGGAACAGGAGCATGGGAAAGTGGACAGCGGTCGGAGGGGCAGGGTTTATATAAGGGTCTGAGTAAGTAAATATATATATATATATATGCGGGCAGCGCACACATGCACAATCCTCAGGTTATATAACTTTCAACTGGTCAAAACATTTCTCTCAGTAGGCCAAGAAAGAAATGTGGCAGGAATAAAGTACACCTCATAGTAACTTATGTGTGAGGCAGAGGTGACAAGACCTACCATCTCATGCCCACCTTACTAGAGGTGCCCACTGCCCACATATAACAAAGTTGATGGAAACAGGTGACTTCCACTATGATGACTGGTTACCGGCCGCCCAACCACACCCATTTCACAACTAGTCACACCCATGTCCATGCCCCAACCACACCCATTTAGCACTGCTGATCACACTGACTGGTACTGAGGGTACAGTGGCTGGTACTGTGGGCACACTGACTGGTACTGAGGAAAAGAAAGAACAGAGAGAGAGAGAAAAAAGAGAGAAAGAACAGAGAGAAAGAAAGAAGAAAGAAAGAGAGAAACAGAGAGAGAAAGGAAGAAAGAACAGAGAGAAAGAAAGAGGGGACAGAGAAAAGAACAGAGAGAGAAAAAAAGAGGGGAAAGAAAGAAAGAACAGAGAGGGAGAGAGAAAGAAAGAACAGAGAGAAAGAAAAAGAGGGGAAAGAAAGCACAGAGAGAGGAAAAAGAAAGAAAGAAAGAACAGAGAGGGAGAGAGAAAGAAAGAGGGGAAAGAAGGAACAAAGAGAGAAAAAAAGAAAGAAAGAAAGAAAGAAAGAGAAAGAGTTGAAAGAAAGAACAAAGAGAGAAATAAAGAAAGAAAGAGGAAATAAAGAACAGAAAGGGAGAGAGAAAGAAAGAAAGAGGGGGAAGAAAGAACAGAAAGTGAAAGAAAGAAAGAACAGAGAGAGAAAGAAAGACAAGGAAAGAGGGGAAAGAAAGATTCTATAAAGATATACCAGCCCGGCTCACATTGTAGTTCCCACCTGAGCCTCCTAGTGCAGGACACCCCCGAGTCCAAGGCGATCCCGCTGTCCGCGCTGTCGGAGGAGGACATAGGATATGGTGATGATCTGAAGCATTCCCTGAAGTGCCTCCATGGTTCCGTCAAAATCTCCTCCGGTCAGCTTCCAGCACGTCAATTCCGATGGAATGACACGTGCGAGTTTTCAAGTGCTCCTCGGGCCTCTGCCGTATACTCCTGTGTCCGCGGGAAAAGTAAGCTCCCAGTCGGGGCAGTGGGGCAGACTCTCAAAATCTGGTGGTTGGGAGGTATGAATGCTCCCCATCATACACCTTGTACACACATGGTTCCGCACACCTCATACACACACGGTTCCGCTTTGTATGCCTCGTACACACGGCTTCGCTCCATACACCTCGCACACACACGGCTCCACTCCATAAACCTCGTACACATGCGGCTCTGCTCCGCACACCTTATACATACGCGGCCATGCTCTGTACTCCTTGTACACACATGGCTCTGCTCCGTAAACCTTGTACACATGCGGCTTTGCTCCATACACCTCGTACACACACGGCTCCGCTCCGTAAATACATGGCTCAGCTTTGTACAGTTTGTACACACAGGGCTCCGTTCCGTACACCTCGTACACACTCGGCTCCGCTCTGTACACCTCGTACACACACGCGGCTTTGCTCCGTACACCTCGTACACACACGCGGCTTCGCTCCGTACACCTCGTACACACACGTGGCTCCGCTCCGTACAAGCATGGCTCCGCTCCATACACCTCGCACACACACGGCTCTGCTCCGTATACCTCGCACGCACACAACTCTGCTCCGTACACCTTGCATGCATGCAGCTCTGCTCCGTACACCTCGCACGCGCACAGCTCCGCTCCGTACACCTCGCATATTCGCGGCTCTGCTCCATACACCTCGCACATGCGCAGCTCCGCTCCATACACCTCGCACATGCGCAGCTCCGCTCCGTACACCTCGCACACGTGCAGCTCCGCTCCATACACCTCGCACATTTGCGGCTCTGCTCCGTACACCTCGCACACACGTTGCTCTGCTCTGTACACCTCGCACACACGCAGCTACATTCACCCTGTAAACCCCTCCTGACCCCACACATAATTCCCTCATCCAGCACCATGACAACCAGCACAGCAGTCCCACATACACTACATTGAAGGCTGTGTGCACAGGACCTGTGATGAGGTCACAGGAGGGGAGGAGTCAGGTGTCACATGATCAGGGACCTCCACTGAAGGACCCCTGATCATGTAACCCCTGACTCCTCCCCTCCCGTGACCTCATCACAGGTCATGTGAGCACAGAGCAGGGATTTATTAGTGAGGGACTGGCGCTGCGGTAGCCGGTGGGTCTGGGAGAGGGAGGAAGGGGTCGGTACATGGGGGGGGCATGGCACTATGGTGGTGGATTATAATGGGGCAATTTTCCTTGGGCTGGTGAGCCCTGGGCTACTGCCCAGATTGACCTCATTATAATCCGCCACTGTCCCTAGGAAATTTATCTACAGGTGTAGTGATGATTTTGACTCCATGGGTATTTTACAGAAACAAACAGCAATGAATGTTGCCTAGTGAAAATTGCAAACTGCTGTTGTAGTGACCAGTACTCTGTATTGACCAGTACGTTGCAGTCATCAGTATGTTATGCCCAGCCAGTTCTTCTAGAGGCCTGCACCTGTAAGTTAGGGGGCTCTTATCACTTCAGAAATGCCAAACGTGGACCCTATAAGAGGTTTAGGTACACTGTGGGGCTCAGAAGGGAGGGGGCATTTGGATATGGAGCGGAGAATTTGCTGAATTTCTTTTGGCCTGTGAGGAGCCATTTTGCTTTTCCAGAGCCTTTGGGCTACCAGTAACATGGAAGCCCCCTATATCTCCGTTAACAGATGACAGACCTGAGTGAGGGCTTGCTTTTTTGTGGATGAATTTGAAGCTTTTATTGGGAACATTTGACATAACGTTTGGGATCACATTTATCCAGCGCTCTGCGCTGACCACTTACTTTGGTATTTTCATCTAAATCTCTGAGTGACGTGATGAAACCCCCAAGTACCCATTCACTATAATGAGGCAGCAGAGTTACTCTGGACTCTGTCTGGACTCTGTTCATCGGTGTCCTTCTTTGCAGAAGTGCACAAAACTGTGGTCAATAGCACTTTTATGCAATCCTAAACAAACAGAAACCTCCAGATACCAGGTCAGACAGCATCCACAGTGCCCCCATCTGCTTCATTATAGGGAATCTTCCTCTAGTAGTTTGGTCTGAATCACGTATTTCAGAGATTTACATGAAAAACCCCAGTGTAAGTGCTCAGTTCAGAGTGCAGGATAAATGTTCGCCGAGCCTTACTGTTATTTTTCTGAAGCGGAATGAAAAAATGAACAGCAGATGAAGAATTGGTTTTATTTATTTTTTATGCCATCCCTCATTCGATATAATTCACAAGGCGACTTTATGCTTCGGTTGGTACAATTACAGCAATACCAGATTTATATCGGGTTTTTATGTTTGGCTGCTGTCACGCACTAAAAGATGCTTTTTTATTGTAAATAATAATTTTTGCATCACCATATTTTTAGAGCTATAATTTTTCCATATTTTGGCCCACAGTCATGTGAAGGCTTGTTTTTTGTGGGACGAGTTGATGTTTTTATTGTTACCATTTCTGGGCACATGATATTTTTTAATTGCTTTCGATTCCGATTTTTGAGAAGCAAAATGAACAAGAACCAACAATTCAGGATTTTTTTTTGGGGGGGGTATGCTGTTCTGTGTGTGGTAAAATTGATAAGGCAGTTTTATTTTTCAGGTCAGTAATATTACAGTGATACCTAATTACCTAATTTACCATATTTTTTGGACTATAGGACGCACGGGACCATAAGACATACCCCAAATTTTCAGAAGGAAAATAGGGGAAAAAAATTAACGTGTCAAATAGGGGTCCATCTTACAGTCCGAGTTCAGCTAACTGGGGGAAATCAGCAGCTCTGGTGGAACGGGCTCACAGGAGATGTTCGGTGGTCCGGCGATATGACTCCCATTCCAGGCTGGTATGGCAGGTGCGGTGGACTCCAAGAAATCCCATCCCAGGCTGGTGCGGTAGGTTCGGCGGAGGTGATCTGTTGTGCGTGTGGCTCGGCTGGCTTCTAGTGAAAGCCCGGAGGCCCCACATATCCATTGCTGTCATGCGGTGACCTCCGGGAAATCCCATCCCAGGATGGTGCGGCAGGTGCTCTGTTGTGCCTGTGGCTCTGCTGGCTTCTTGTGAAAGCCTGGAGGCCCTGCATATCCATTGCTGCAATGTGGTGGCCTCTGAGAAAATGACCGCCGGGGGCAGCGCATGCTCACATTCAGATCTCGGCAACGAGATCTCGTCCTGAGATCTCGGGAGGCGAGATCTCATTGCCAAGATCTCAATCTGAGCATGTGCCGCCCCCGGCAGCCATTTTCCCGGAGGCCACCGCATCACAGCAGATTGAGATCTCGGCAACGAGATCTCATCCCGAGATCTCGGAGACAAGATCTTGGGATGAGATCTCGTTGCCGAGATCTCAATCTGAGCATGCGCTGCCCCCGGCGGCCATTTTCCTGGAGGCCACCGCATCGCAGTAATGGATGTGCGGGGCCTCTGGGCTATAAAAAAATGCTGCCGGAGCCCCCCCACACCACAGAGCACCACCGCCGAACCTTCCACACCAGCTTCACCAGCCACCACATCATCGCCTGGCACTGTCGGACCAGGACCGCTGCAAAATTGCCCGACTCCTGCTGCCGCCACATTATTTGTAAGTATATTCCGACTATAAGATGCACCCTCATTTTCCCCAAAAAAAATTTTGGAAAAAAGTGCATCTTATAGTCCGAAAAATACAGTATTTTTTATGTTTTGACATTTTTACACAATAAAAACTGTTTTATAGCAAAAATTATTTTTGGATCGCTTTATTCTGAGAGCTAGAACTTTTCTTTTCTTTTTACGCTGAAGGAGCTGTATGATGGCTTATTTTTTGCGGGACAAGAAGATGTTTTCAGCAGTACCATGTTTATTTAAATCCATTGTTTTGATGTCCCTTTTATTCCACTTTTTGTTCAGCGGTATGATGATTAAGCACTGTTTTTTTTTTATTTTTTATGGTGTTAACTAAAAGGGTTAATTAGTGGGACATTTTTTAGGTCGGGTTGTTGTGAACGTGGCAATACCAAATATGCCTACTTTTATTGTTTATATTTTTTTCATACAAATATTTATTTATGGATACAATATCTTTTGATTTTTTATTATTAATTTAGATTTTTTTTTTAAATATTTATCTAATTATTTTATTTTATTTTTCTTACTTTTTTACTTTGTCCCTCTATGTAACCATCATTTTTTGCAGGCTGATGGCTTGTATATCAAGGGGATGCAGCAGGATCCCTGTGCTATACAAACTGTCAGATGATCAAGCAACTTTCTCAGCTCTGGTGACTTGGATGTCGTCATGATGACATTGGGTAACCGTGGCAATGATCGGGAACCCGCGTCACTCCGTGGGGCAGTGCCGGATTTAAGAGGTGGGTGGCCCGGTGTAACAGGCCAGATTAACCCCCCGCCTAGAATATACTCAGGGCCTAGGCAGCAAACGGGGTTCCAGGCAACACACGGAGCCCCAGGCAGCGCAAAGGGCCCCTGGCAGCACACAAGGGCCCCAGGCAGAGTACAGGGGCCCCAGGCAGCACACAAGGGGCAGAGACAGCACACGGGGCCCCAGGCAGCACACGGGGCCCCAGGCAGAGTACAGGAGACGGAGGCAGCACATAGGGGCCCCAGGCAGCACACAAGGGGCAGAGACAGCACACGGGGCCCCAGGCAACACACAGGGCCCCAAGCATAGCACAGGAGCCACAGGCACAGGGGCTCCAGACAATACACGAGGCCCCAGGCAGTGCACAGGGCCCCAGAGAGAGTACAGGGGCCCAAGGCAGCACACAGGGGCCATAGACTGCACAGAAGGGGCAGAGACAGCATACGAGGCCCCAGGCAGCACATGGGGGCCCCAGGCAGCGCACAGGGGCCCCAGGCAGTGCACAGGGCCTCCCGAAGCACACAGAGCCCCAGGCAGAGCACAGAGGCCACAGGCAGGACATGGGGCCCCAGGCAGAGCACAGGGGCCACAGGCAGCAAACGTGGCCCCAGGCAACATACGGAGCCCCAGGCAGCGCACAGGGCTCCCGACAGCACACGAGGGCCCCAGGCAGAGTACAGGGGCCACAGGCAGCACACGGGCCCCAGGCAGAGTACAGGGGCCCCAGTCAGCACACAAGGGGCAGAGAAAGCACACGGGGCCCCAGACAGCACACAAGGGCCCCAGGCAGCACACAAGGAGGAGAGACAGTACACAGGGCCCCAGGCAGCATATGGGGCCCCAGGCAGAGCACAGGAGTCACATGCAGCACTCGGGACCCCAGGCAGCACACAGGGGCCCCAGACAGCACACGGGCCCCAGGCAGCACACAGGGCCCCAGGCAGAGCCCAGGAGTCACATGCAGCACACGGGGCCCCAGGCAGCGCACAGGGCCTCCCGCAGCACACGGAGCCCCAGACAGAGCACAAGGGCCCCAGGTAACACTTGGGGCCCCAGGCAGTGCACAGGGCCCCAGGCAGCACACAAGGCCCCAAGCTGCACACGGGGACCCCAGGAAGCACACAGGGGCAGAGACAGCGAACGGGTTCCCAGGCAGCACACAGGGGGCAGAGACAGAGCGTAAGGGGAAAGAGACTGTCACTGCCCCCCTGTGCACTGTTTCTGCCCCCCTGTGTGCTGTCTGGGACTCCCTGTGTGATGTTTGGGACCCCCTGTGCGATGTCTGGGGCGTGTGCTGCCAGGGGCCCTGTGCACTGCCTGGGGCTCCGTGTGTTGCCTGGGGACCCTGTGCTCTGTCTGGGGCTCTGTGTGCTGCGGGGGGCCATGTGTGCTGCCTGGGGCCCCGTGTGTTGCCTGGGCCCCTGTGTGCTGCCTGGGACCCCTCGTGCTGTCTCTGCCCCTTGTGTGCCGCCTGGGGCCCCTGTACTCTGCCTGGGGCCCTATGTGCTGCCTGTGGCCCCTGTTTTCTGCCTGGGGCCCCCATGTGCTGCCGGAGGCCCAGTGCGCTGCCTGGGGCTCCATGTGTTGCCTGGGGCCCCGTTTGCTGCCTGTGGCCCCTGTGCTCTGCCAGGGGCCCCGTGTGCTGCCTGTGGCCCCTGTGCTCTGCCTGGGGCTCTGTGTGCTGCGGGGGGCTCTGTGCGCTGCCTGGGGCCCCTGTACACTGACTGGGGCACCCATGTGCTGCCTAGGGCCCTGTGTGTTGCCTGGGGCCCCTTGTGCTATCTCTGCCCCTTGTGTGATGCCTGGGGCCCCTGTACTCTGCTTGGGGCCCCTGTACGCTGTCTGAGGCCCCCTTGGGCTGCCTGGGGCCCCGTATGCTGTCTCTGCCCCTTGTGTGCTGCCTGAGGCCCTTGTGAACTGCCTGGGGCCCCGTGTGCTGTCTCTGCCCCTTGTGTGCTGCCTGGGCCCCTTGTGTGCTGCCTGGGGCCCCTTTACTCTGCCTGGGGCCCCTGTGTGCTGCCTGGGGCCCCTGTACTCTGCTTGGGGCCCCCGTGTGCTGCCGGGGGCCCTGTGCACTGCCTGGGGCTCTGTGTGTTGCCTGGGGCCCCGTGTGCTGCCTGTGGCCCCTGTGCTCTGCCTGGGGCTCTGTGTGCTGTGGGGGGCCCTGTGTGCTGCCTGGGGCCCTGTACGCTGCCTGAAGCCCTGTGTGCTTCCTGGGGCCCCCATTTGCTGCCTGGCGCCCCGTGTGCTGCCTGCAGCCCTGTGTGCTGTCTCTGCCCCTTGTGTGCTGCCTGGGGCCCTGTGCGCTGCCTGGGGCCTTGTGCACTGCCTGGGACCCCATGTGTTGCCGGGGGCCCTGTGTGCTGCCTGGGGACCCGTGTGCTGCCTGGGGTCCTGTGTGCTGCCTGAGGCCCCTTTGCTCTGCCTAGGGCCCCGTGTGCTGCCTGGGGCCCCTGTGTGCTGCCTGGGAACCCGTTCACTGTCTCTGCCCCTGTGTGCTGCCTTGGGCCCTGTGCACTGCCTGGGGCCCCATTTTTGATGGTTCTCAAAAGCGTGAAAAATCTGATCTACAGCAGCTGGGGTATAGTCTGACCCAGAGGGGTATAATCTGGCCTAGGTCAATTTATACCCAGGGTATAGTTTGGCCTTGGCCAGAATATACCCGGGGGGTATATTCTGGCCCAGAGGGGTATGATCTGGCCTAGGCCAATTTATACCCGGGCTATAGTTTGGCCTAGGCCAGAATATACCCGGGGTATAATCTGGCCTAGGCCACTTTAACCCCCGGTATATTCTGGGTGAGGGGTTAATCTGGCCTGTTAAACCGGGGCCCATTTTGGAGGGAGGCCCATTTTTCAAGGTGTTGCAATATGTAATGCAAAAACACAAAATGTAACAAACGCAAGTTTATTTACAAAAATCATTTACGCAGAGTAATTCAAGTAAAATCATTCATTTTTTACAATCCATGCACTTTCCTTGATTTTCGTGCTGCAAAATCACTAATGAAGTCACTAAAGTCCAATTCACGCAGTATAACTGACTGGATGCTCATGATAGCCAAATTTACAAGTCGTTCCTCCTTCATGAATGTCCTTAACCGGTTTTCAACTAATTTGAGTTTTGAGAGGGAACGCTCACCACTGCAGTTTGTTACCATCAAAATTAGATACAGTATATCCTAAGAGCTATCTCAATATTTGGGAAAGTGTCCTGCACCCCTTTTTGTCACATGCCCCGTCCTGTGTCACACGGCCAGGTGGCCGGTACTGATACAACAGGACACGGCACGTGTATTTGTCCTATGTCACGTGGCCCGCAGGCCAGTAACTAATACAACAAGACAAAGGGGATAGGGAAAACTTGGGTAACAATAACAATGGTGGCCCTGCAATAGGGAACGGGGACGTGGAGACCTCCTGCACTCCCCTGAGTCAGTGTCTCTACACTCCTAACGTTCCCTAGGCCGGTTCCGCACTGGGCGACAATCAGGAACCTAAAAACCCTGACTCGCCCTGCACCTAAACCCTCACTAGGGAAATGGTCGGTGCGGAAACTAATCCCACCACTGCACTAAACACACATAAGGAAAAGTGACAAAACGGGGAAACACCACTTAGCTTTGCTCTGTTGCTTACGCTCCCAGCAACAGAGCCCACCACCTGCGTACATCTTTTCCTCCGACCGGATCAAACACCATAGTCCAGCCTTGGAGCAAACAGAGTCCACCACCTGTATGCAGCTGTCCAGAAACAGAGTCCAGCAAATGAGTCCAGCTTTTCTGCCAAAGAGTCCAACATTTTGAGTCCAGCTTTCCAGCAACCTAATCCAGCATCCTGAGTGCAGCTCTACACCATAGCTGCCACTCCACCAAGCCATGTAAGAACTCCTTGCTGACACCATAGCTGCGACTCCACCAAGCCATGCCAGCCCTCCTTGCAGACACCATAGCTGACACTCCAGGACTCTCACTGAGCTGCCCGTGACTCTCCTTCAGCTCCATTCTTCACCCAGGCTTGCTTGCAAATGAGGAACTATCACCAACAGTGATTTACACACCTGACACTCTTTTATAGAGCAGTCACAACTGTTACATAATCACGTCCACAAACTAAGGTAACCAGAGTGCAATGACACTAATGGCCACCGGGGGCAAAGCCACCTTTGGCACACATCCAAAGGAAAAAAAGGTTACTTTGTGCATTTAATCTGTCAGATTCAACCTGGATCATGACACTTTTCCACTTGTACATGAAAATGCTGATATCTTTTGGCTCCTCTCCTGTGAATAAATTGGTAAATGTTACAAACTGACACAGTTCATCAATAAATGTAATGTCCAAGTCATCTGAGTAAGACCTGACGAGTTGCTCTGATGTGGCCTTAAGCTCGTCTGAAGACAGTTCTTTCAGATGGCTAAAAAAGCTAAATTTGCTTGATATATCTTTATATGCTTGAAGACGTTGGTCAAGAGAAGCGATAAGCTGATCAATGATAGGCAAGAAAGTTTCTGTTCTGTATTTTTCAGAAGGGCTGAGTTGGACTTCTTCCGTATGGCCATAATCCAATGGACTATGAGACGTTTCAGCGCCTATGTCGACTTATCATCTGAACATACTCAGATGAACTAGACAGCTCTTCGCCTTGCTTCTCATAAATTTTGAAGGAGTCACGCTTTGATGCAACATAGTTTTTTAAGCTGGTCAGTGACGACACAGCAGTGTTTAGATCAAGTTTTACGTGTTGTAGATGTTTACTAGTAGCATCTGTTCTTTGCAGGATATCATTCCAGAAGGTGGTGTTAATACCAATTTCAACTGATTCATTTGTCTTAACAGTCCTTCTGCTTCACACCGTACACAGCTTTTTTCTTCAAAGTCATCAGCAATCTGTTTAAGTACATCTTTAATCTGCTGATAGTCATGCTTAATGGCCTTAGTAGCGTCAGCTCTGCAGGACCAACGTGTTGTTGTGACATGTTTGAGAGTCAATGCTGTTGCTGAGTCAATATTTTTCAAAGCCTCAGTCAGGAGTTGATGCTGATGCGTTGAAACTGTGAAGAGGAACAGCTTTTCAAGAAAGTCACAAAAATATACAGCACTCGAGCAGCTTTCTACAGCATTTTTAGCAGCAGATTTAAATAGTGTGCCGTACAAGGAATCCAAGATGTAAGACTGTTCTTCTCTCTCTCTTTGGCTTGCGGGCCGTTGTATTTGCCACTCATTGCAGATGCATTGTCATAACTTTGACCGCAGCAATTTCCCAGGTCTAGGTCATGTCTCTTCAAAAATTTCAACAAGGCATTGAACATGTCTTGAGCGTCATGGCGTTTGTTTGCCATGAATGTTACAAAGCATTCCACAGGGCCATCTTTCTCCATATATCTCAATGCAAGGGTTAGTTGGTCAACGTGAGCTGCATTGGGTGTGGAGTCCAAAGAGATGGAGTAGTATTTTAATTTGTTAACTCGAGAAATAATTTCTCTGAGAACTTGTTCGCCCATTACATTGATAATTTCTTCCATAATTGTAGATGACAGGTAGTTTGTATGACCCTTGCCGCGATTGGCTTGAGTTTTCATATGATGTGCAAGAAAGTCGTCATACTGGGCGATGAGTTCAAGACTGCCCAGAAAGTTTCCATTTCTAGGTGATCCACCCAATTCATTATCTCCTCTAAATCCTAAGCCACGCTCGGCAATAAATAGAATAACATTTTCTACTCGTTTCAATACTGACCTCCAATAATGCTCCTGAGCCTCGACCTGTCGTGTTAGCTCCATATCAATTTGCCCAATCGCTTTTAACCTCATATTGAAAGCAATTGTAGAGTTCAGATGTTCCGCTGACTGCTCATGACTTTTTATACGTTCTTGTGAATGTTTCCAATCACACAATCCATTAGACAAAAGCTGAGAAGACTCAGTGCTGTAATAAAGCACATCAATCTGCACGTGAAGCAGTAAATGCGTCCTTTAGAAGGAGAAAAGCATAACCAATTCCTCATTATGACTTCTACATTATGATTTTGATGACGGAAAAGCCGAAGTGTGCACATTCTTGGAATATTGCGGTCCTTTCTAGGTTGCTGAACCGAGTGTGCAATGAACAAACTTTCATCACAGTGCTGGATTGTTGATACACCCCTTTTCAGCCAGTAATCTCGCATCTGTCCCAAAATAATGGATGGCCAAAGTCCAATGTCATCACCTCCTGGTGGGCCCTCAACTTCACCTTCTTCATAAGATGTGCCACTATCAGTCTCCTTTTCTTTGTGTTCTTCAGTTGTACACGTTACTACTTCAGCCTTTTCTTTGCCAGGATCAACAACCATTTCCATTAAAGCATTGTCAGGTTGATCAGATTCTACAAGACACTAGCCTTGAATGAACAGTGAGGAACTCGTCCAATTTTCTTGTGTTCACTATCTCTTCTGTTGATTTCATTGTTGCTTCTTTTGCCTTTTTTACGTCTTTTAGAAGCCCCAGACTCCCAAATTCTTGTGCGATGGTAATATAAAGTAACAAAATGACCCTGTCAACCCTTGAAGTCCTGAAAGGGAATTAAAGATTAAAATATGTACATATGTATGTATGTATATTGTAGAAATTTGGGCTATCTATATCAAAGACTGCTGCTGGGCTCTATTTGTTAGAGGCTGCTGCTGGGCTGTATATGTATGAGAGGCTTCTGCTGGGCTGTATATGTATGAGAGGCTTTTGCTGGGCTGTATATATATGAGGCTGCTGCTGGGCTGTATATATTAGAAGCTGCTGCTGGGCTGCATATATATGAGGGGCTGCTGCTGGGCTGTATATATCAGAGGTTGTTTACTTGGCTGTATATATCAGAGGCTGCTGTGCTGGCTGTATATAAAATAGAGGCCGAGGGGCTGTATAAATTGTATACACAGCACTATACTGTAAACAGGTCCACACTATATACATACAGTATACACAGACACACTGTAATGAAGGATATAGTGTGGACCTGTATATACAGTATGGTACTGTGTAGGACAGGAGCTGCAAGAAAGATACTTAGACAAACATACACACAGACAGATACACAGACAGACAGAGAACATACTTACCCACCGCGACACTGTGAAGACTAAACCACTTCACTCTGGATCTTCAGTGACTGAAGATCCAGAGTGAAGTCCTGCCATGCTCCGCGGTGGAGAATCCTCTTCTCACGCCGACATTGTGGCTCCGCCTCCTTCCTCGAAGGTAGCTGAACTGAACAAACTCTCATCTGATCTAATCCGAGGGAACTATATAGCTGAATAGGTAGCGCGGCGCGCCTAGAAGCTTCTGTTGGGATCAGAGAAGGTTGCCACATGCCATAAGCTAAGCATTAGGTACAGGTACTTAGGAAGTATGGCTAGCCAGGTCAGTGGATGCTAACACAGGTGCCATGACTCTGCCGCTCTGCACCAGCCACTGAGATGTAGGACCACAGCCAGATCCCTACACTTTCAATAGTTTCTCTTTTGTTAACTGTTCCTTGTCATTAGAAATTTAGAAATGGTCCACAGCAAAGAGGGATGTGTATTTTACATGTTTTGAGATATTTATCCCTATATTGGTGGGAGGCCCCCGCTTGGTGGGTGGCACAGGGCCTAGGCCCCTTGGGACCCCCTTAAAACCGGGCCTGCCATGGGGTCTCCAATCCAAGGGCAGAGGGATTGTCATACCTCTGCCGGCTCCCAAAACGCAATCACATTCACTCAGTCTCTTTGGCCACCAAAAGAAAGCGACGGGGTAAAAATGGCCTGAATAGCAAATTTCCAAGAAGAAAACCACTGCTGAGCAATAAGAACATGAAGACTCATTTCAGTTTTGCCTGAAAACATCTTGATGATCCCCAAGACTTTTGAAAGAGTATTCTGTGGACTAGCAAAACAAAAGTTGAACTCTTTGGAGGATGTATGTCCTATTACGTCTGGCATAGAAGTAACACAGCATTTCAGAAAAGGAACATCATATCAACATTAAAATATAGTGGTGGTAGTATGATGGTCTGGGGCTGTTTTGCTGCTTCAGGACTTGGAAGACATGCTGTGGTAAATGGATCCATGAATTTTGCTGTCTACCAAAAAATTCTGAAGTAGAATGTCTGGCCATCTGTTCGTGACCTCAAGCTGAAGCGCACTTGGGTTATGCAGCAGGACAATGATCCAAAACACACCAGCAAGTCCACCTCTGAATGGCTTAAGAAAAACAAAATTAAGACTTTGGAGTGGCCTAGTCAAAATTCTGACCTTACTCCGATTGAGATGCTGGGGCATGACCTTAAAAAGGTGATAGATGCTCAAAAACCCTCCAGTGTGGCTGAATTACAATTCTGCAAAGATGATTGGGCCAAAATTCCTCCTGAGAGATGTAAACGACTCATTGCCAGTTACTTCAAATGCTTGATTGTAGTTGTTGCTGGTAAGGGTGGCCCAATCAGTTATAAAGTTTAGGGGGCAAACACTTTTTCACACAGGGCCCTGTATGTTTGGATCTCTTTTTCCCTTAAAGACCTTCATTTAAAAAGTACATTCTGTGTTTACTTGTGTTATCTTTGTCTACTATTTATATTTGAGAACATTTAAGTGTGACAAACATGCAAAAGAATAGAAAATTGGGAAGGGGGTAAATACTTTTTCACACAACTGTATAAGTACTCTATCTATTCTATTAGGTCACGCTGTGATTTTACTGTACGCGGCTGTACTGTCGGGTTTTCAAGGACATGGGCGTGTAAAAATCGAACGGTACTCGCATGGCCTGAGTGCCATGCAATTTTTTATTACCCTCATTGACTTGTATAGGCGAATCTTGTCTGAGATACGAGGACATTGACAGCATGCTGCGATTTTTTTCTCAGCCCGATCTGAGCTGAGGAAAAAAATGGCAAATGAGCCATAGACAAACATTAGTCATGTTGCAATCCAATTTTTTATTGGATTGCACTCGTCCGTTTTTCTCGCAAATGAGTATGAGCCCTAAAAAGTAAATTAGTTTATATAACTAATCTGTCAAAAGTGAACATACATTTTGAATAAATTTGTTATACAAAACCCTAACTTACATATTAATGAAATAGATAAGATATTGACACATATATTTTTTTTGTAAATACTTTGTTAATATTTAATACATTAATAAGAAAGCCCAAGCCATTTTACACACTGTAGCATGTGTTATCTACTTTCTCTGTACACCTTGCACTTCTCCTCCCTTTCCCATAGGGTCCAAAGGTAAATCAACCAGGCTTTGCATAACTCAAGTTAAGGCTAAAGGTGTTAAGGGTGACCCTGACTCAATGCTTAAAGCACATTGTGTCAGTGATTTTCAGGGTAAGTTTGCTTGATGCAATATATAAATGTCAGTAATCTAGAAGCCGTTGGAGGAATGACCTTGTAGTGAATGGTATAATTAAGTTTCATATAGATTAGCAATGCAATAAGTGACTGAGTGCTGTAAAGTTTATTTATTAGCCAATAAATTATCTTGCAGTTTAATTACATTTTCATCAAAATAAAACTATTTTATAATATAAAAAGCAATGATGCATTGTTTTGTTGTTCACAAGGTTTGCATTTTGAAAAGCTAAAATATAACTAAAAATTCAGTGTTTCATATGATTTAGTACATTATGCAGGTCCATATTAACGGGGTTTTCTCGCCTTAGGCTACAAGTCTGCAGTTACTCTATGTTAGTACAGACTTGTGAATCTTCACATTGTGCACACTGCGAGCTGTGAGGATTCTCTGATTCCAGCACTGGAAGCAGACAGTCATATGACTGCGATTATGCAATTTGTGCACTTTTGGTCACTTTTAGACCAGACTTTTCTGGCTTTGTTCAATACATTTGCATTGAGCGGGGTTGTGCTAATCTAGTCTGCATGTGACCGCATGTATGCAAATCACATTCTTGTGATCACACGCCCACCACTCTTGGCGCCGGAGAGTCCTCACAGCGCTCAGTGTACAAGATGTGAAGATTCACAAGTCTGCAGTAAAAAGAGTAACTGCAGACTTTTAGCCTAAAGCCGGGCAACTAATTTAAGCACTAGATACTAGAGGTCCAGTGTCTAGTATGGCACAAGACGTGATGAGGAATTGGGCTTATGTTTGTACCTGTATTACACTTCTTCAAAAGGGCCTATTAGAGTAGCAGCACATGTTGCTCTGATCTGCTCTCATCTGCCTTAAAACCACTTCCCTGCCTAATCGCCAAACCTTGTATGTAGTAGAGTTAGCTCTCAATGCAGCTGTGCTTCACTTCCTCTTGTCCAAAGTCAGCGATATGTCCTTAGTGCTAAGCTTGGACCAGAGAAAGAGAGCGTCTGTAGCTGCTTTATAATGTGACTCAAATTAGATGCAACTGATACACCGCTTTTGTTGTAGACTATATTTGAAGTAGAAATCGCAAGGCTTTTTGTCTATTTATCTCTCTGCTTCCTGTTTATCTCAATTGTAATGCCCAAATTTCAATTACCAGGATTATTTAAAGGGAACCTGGATGGCCTCACTCTGGGATTCTGGGAGGCTTGTTATAGCCTCATTGTGGGGCCTCATTGTGTTTGACCCTGTTGTGCCTGTGCCAGTGTTTTGTGCCTGTGCTATGTTTTGTCTGTCTGATTTGGCTGTGTCCCTGTTACGAGTTTTGCCTGCCCCTTTTGTACTGTGCTGCCCTCTCTGTGTATGACCACTTGGCTATGTCATGACTATCCGTTCTGTCTAATCCTTTGGTACTGTTGTGCTATCTCGTGCTTTGACCCCAGCCTGATCTGGTTTAATGTGCCTGTCTATGTCCCTTGGTAACTTTGTCCCGTAGTTACCCTTCTAGGAGTTTTCCTTCAGCTCCTAGCTCTGTCGCTTAGGCCACGCCCCCAGCAGTCACGTGCTTCAGGTCCTGTTTGTCTGGAGCACGCATCTTCACCGCTGCTGCCCCGCTTCACAGGTATCATTGGGCATAGTTTGTTTTACTCAGGACATGCGCACTGGCTCAGTGAGCAAGTGCAGTGCAGTGTTCCTGACAGCATGGCATTGCAAAATGAAGTGATAGTATTCTTTATTCAAAATCCCTTTTACCTTGTACAAATCTCCCACTTTACCAGCACCAAAGCAACCCCAGACCATCACATTACCACCACCATGCTTGACAAATGGCATCATGCACTCTTCCAGAATCTTCTGAGTTGTTCTGCATCTCACAAATGTTCTTCTGTGTGATCCAAACACCTCAAATTTTCATTTGTCCATAGCACATTTCTTCCATTCTTCCATTGTCCGATGTGTGTGTTCTTTTGCCCATATTAATCTTTTTCTCAAACTACAGACTCTAATGTACTTGTCTTGGTGCTCAGTTGTGCACCGGGGCCCTCCCATTCTCTTTCTACTCTGGTTAGAGCCTGTTTGTGCTCTCTTCTGAAGAGAGTAGTACACACCGTTGTAGGAAATCTTCCGTTTCTTGGCAATTTCGCGCATGGAATAGCCTTCATTTCTAAGAACAAGAATAGACTGTCGAGTTTCACATGAAAGTTCTTTTTTTCTGGCCATTTTGAGAGTGCAATGGAACCACCAAATGTAATGCTCCAAATTCTCAACTAGCTCAATGGAAGGTCAGGTTTGTAGCTTCTCTAATCAGCCAAACTGTTTTCAGCTGTGCTAACAAACTTGCACAAGGGTTTTCAAGGGTATTCTAACCATCTATTACTCTTCTTACACAGTTAGCAAACACAAAGTACCATTAGAACACTGGAGTGATGGTTGTTGGAAATGGGCCTCTATACACCTATGAAGATATTACATTACAAACCAGACGTTTGCAGCTAGAATAGTCATTTCCACATTAACAATGTATAGAGCGTATTTCTGAATCATTTAATGTTAGCTTCATTGGAAAAAAAATGTGTTTTTCTTTAAAAATAAGGACATTTCTAAGTGACCCTAAACGGTAGTGTATCTCAATGAAAATAACAGTTTAACTCAATATCAGCATGGGTTTATGAGGAATCGCTCATGTCAAACCAATCTAATCAGTTTTTATGAAGAGGTAAGCTGTAGACTGGAAAGTGAGTCATTGGACATGGTATATCTTGATTTTTCCAAAGCGTTTGATACCGTGCCACAGAAGAGGTTGGTACACAAAATGAGAATGCTGGGTCTGGGATAAAATGTGTGTACATGGGTAAGTAACTGGCTTAGTGATAGAAAGCAGAGGGTGGTTATAAATGGTATATTCTCTAAATGGGTCACTGTGACCTGTGGGGTACCGTAGGGGTTGGTGTTGGGACCTATTCTCTTCAACATATTTATTAACGATCTGGTAGAAGGTTTGCACAGTAAAACATTGATATTTGCAGATTCCCCCTCCCCGTCTTAATCCATGTCTCCTCCTTTTTCAGAGCTGCCTATATTAATGTCATCTGCTGTTCTGCAATCTCTTCCCCTGGATTCCCATTCCCCCTTTTTACACCATTCTCCCCTGCTTGACTGCGCTGTGAACTACTAGAGCCTTCAGCCTTGAATGAACACCATTTTCACCTCTCTCTGGACAGCAGTATGCGCTTCAGGCTAGTCCTGGAACGCAAACACGAGCACTTCCGGTCTCTTGGAACGCAATCGCGGGCACTTCATGTCTAGTGGAACGCACAGTGCACTTCCTGTCTGCAGAGCGCGCAGACGCCAGCACCATGCGTCACCTCCGGCAGCACACTGAGCTCTGCCACTGGCCAGATAGATGCATTGTCCTACTTCTTCCTTATATAATTCCCCAGTATCATGGCATACAGGTCAGGAACTAGCGGTGGATACCGCGTTAGACCCGGGCAGCGATTCTATTCACGGACGGTATGTTAACCCTTTATTTCCTGACCATGTTACTGGCCTCACTCACTATTACCCATAGTGACTCATATATATATATAAATATATTTTTAGACTGTGTCCCGCAGGATTAAACTTGTACATGAAAAGCATTATTACTATTAAGAAGGTATGGTTGTTCTCACTATTTTGCACTTCACCTCAATTAATTATTGATATGATCCTCACTTATCAGCACCCATCTGATTCACAGGTATTTAACTTTATGAGACCCAATCCATGGGACATGAAACATTAAGTAGGTGACATAATTTTATTTCACCACCTTTCACTCATGGCAAATACCATTTACATCAATCCGTTTTTTTTCACAAATAGGCTCTTAAGGGATACATGCTGTGTTCTCCCTCATTATTTTATCTATCAACCATAGCAGTCGGATAGGTTACCCTAATCTTTTTACCCCTCCCCCCTTTTTTCCTCTTTTCCCTTTTTTTTCTTTTTCTTGTGATTACATGTGCTACTAGACAGATTATATCGAATGTCATCATTAAAGGATGCTTTACAGGGATATATCATTATGTCTCTGTAACGAATGGAAGCGGAGGCAGAGGTGGTGAAGTTCACATTCGTTTTTATTTTTTAAGTGGAACCTCGGGACCACGGTCCGGGGGGCTCCGAAGGGGGCGTGACTAGTGAGCCCCAGAGCCCGTAGTAAAGCCCCTCAGGCAGGGCCAGAATGGAATACCCGGAGGACACAGGTGCTACCTCCAGTTAGACCCCGAACACGTGACAGCTGTCCCAGCGGGACCAAAAGGGATAACAAAAGTTACAGCAGAGTCCGTAATGCGCTAGGTCCTGGATCCGGTTAGTTGGTAAGGAGTCGGTTCTAGTGACCTTCACACAGTCCTTGGACTCGGATGGCTGTATGCAGAACGGGATGGCTTAGGCCCAGATGGTTGCTGATATAACCAGGTAACACAGGATACTGATATGCTGTGGAAACAGAGAGCATTAGACAATGCACAGAGACTGCAGGTGCAGCGCAGACAGGTTAGCATGAGAACCGGATGTGGCATTGATAGATACTCGTTGCTCCGGCGCTCTCCCTATGGAGGAGAGGCCAGAAATAGCAGCCAATGAGCTGCCATTGGTTAATTGTATTTTTTGAATAATGCGCGCTGCCCCTTTAAGAAGGCAAGAGAGCGGGCGGGCGTGCCCTAATAGTCTTAGCTACAGATCTCCTCACAGGACGCCAGGAGGAGGAGGCAGGAGGGAGGACAGAACGCTGAGCAGCAGAGGCTCGAGGTAAGTGCCCAGGACAGAAAGCAGTGGCAGGCCTGGACGCAGCGCCAGGACGGGGGCCAGGTGTAGCAGCAACAGACCTGGGCGCAGCGCCAGGATGGGGACCGGGTGTAACAGTCTCTATGATAGATTAGGCCTGATTTGGCCCCAACAGTCATTGTATTTTGTATTATTTGTCTTTTTTGTCAGTACACTGATGAAGGTCAATTGGAACTGAAACATCTGGATTTTGTACCACTGTGCATTAAATTTTCATTCTATTCATCTAACAAGTTGAGTGCTAAGGTTCATTCACTTATACTATCGGTTTGGGACCCTACTTGAACACCGCACCAGTAGTGCCACGTTTCTTTTCATATCACAGGTAATTCAGTAGTGTCACAGTCAATCTTAGAGTCAATACGCTGAGGGATGAAAGGCGTGGAGTTGTCAGCCGGAGCAGCGGAGAGGGAGTCAACCTTCTCCTGTCTCTTTCCCGCCAAGTCTGACCCGTTCCCATGCTTAGTCCTCTTTATATTCCCCGCGCCCCCTGCTGCCAGCGTGAAGGTCCTTCCCCCCAGAAGAAGCCTCCCGGCAACAGGGGTGACAGTCCCGATAGTTCCAGTCTTAAAGGGCACCGGAAACCGCTGACTCTGTCTTGGCTCATCTTCTTACACATCACCAATACGTTTTTTCATTAAAAATGATGCTGTAATCATGTGCAAAAAGCACTTTATTTAGTTAGATCGTACCTGCTCATTTAGTCATAGGGGTGTGTTTTACCCACACAATTTAAATGATGTTCCTGGTGATGTGCCAACGTCACCCGAATATGGTTTGAAAAGTTCCGTGCTTGCGCATTATCTTGGAGCCGCGCTTGTGCCATGATGAGTGGCTCCTCACTCTTTGAAAGTGGATTAGAGTGACGTCGGAGCAACCCCGGGAGCATTATTTGAAAATTTGTGGGAGGCGACAACCCAGACCCAACTATGTGAAGCACACCTCTATGACTAAATGAGCAGATAAGATTTAACTACTGTAGATAAAATGCTTTTTGCACATGATTACAGCGCCATTTTTAATTAAAAAAAGACGTGCTAGTGATGCATAATCCACTGGGGACAGTTTAGATTCTAAAAATAACTTAACAGGTTAACCCTAAGGCTATGTGCCCACGTAGCGTTTTAAAACGCTCACTAAAAACCGGACTCCTTCCCAGAAATCGCGCGTTTTTTTCTGCGCGATTGAACCGCGATTTTACCGCGATTATGATCGTGATTTTTCCACGATTTTCGCGTGCGATATTCAAGCACTTTCTAAGCGATTTGAAGCATCGCTTGGAAAGTGATTGACAGGTTGGTCACACTCGTCAAACATAGTGTTTGACAAGTGTGACCAGGTTTTTACTATTGAGGCCGCCTATGCGGCCTCAATAGTAAAAGGTAGGATGTTAAAATGCTAAAAAAAATAAAAAAATCGGGGTATATTTACCTTCCGGCGTCCCACGCTGCATTCCCGGGCCACAGCGTTCCCAGTAATGCCTTGCGAGACCTGTGATGATGTAGTCTCGCGTTGCTATAGCGATCTCGCGAGACCGCTAGAGTCACACGAGACTACGTCATTACAGGGCCTTGCCGCAAGGCATTACTGGGAACGCTTAGGCCGGGAATGCAGCGCGGGACACCGGAAGGTAAATATACCCCGATTTTTTATTTTTTATTCTTTTTTTTACAGGGGTATGGTACCCAGGGCCTGGAGGACAGTCTCCTCTCCTCCACACCGTGGGTACCAACGTACATGAGACGCTTAACTTCCCGCATGGTGGGCATAGCCACATGCGGGAAGTCAGCGATTCTCATGCATTCCTATGGGTGCGGAATCGCGGCAATTCTTTGCGATTCCGCACAAAAGAATGAGCATGCTGCGATTTTTTCTGCGATGCGATTCCGCCGCGGAAAATAGCGCAGCATTAGCACAGCATGTGCGGAATGCCATAGGAATGCATGGGGGGCATTCTGTACACGATTTTTAAATGTTTTCGCAGCGTTTTCGCGCCGAAAATCGCGGCAAAAATGCTTAAAAATCGCTACGTGGGCACACAGCCTGAAACCACCTAATCCCAGAAACTCAGCAGACCATGACACATGACATACCCTGTGGACAGCACTTGATTGGAGCCAATTTCATCCTACAACAGGACAGTGACCCAAAGCACACCTCCAAATTATGCAAGAACTATTTAGGGAAGAAGCAGGCAGCTGGTATTCTATCTGTAATGGAGTGGCCAGCGCTGTCACCAGATCTGTACCTCATTTACCTATTGTGGGAGCAGCTTGACTGTATGGTATGCAAAAAGTGCGCATCAAGCCAAACCAACTTGTGGGAGGGGTTTCTGGAAGCATGGGAGTGAAAATTCTCCAGATTACCTCAGAAAATTAACTGCTAGAATGCCAAAGGTCTGCAATGCTGTAATTGCTGAAAAGGAAGCATTTTTTGACTAAAGCAAAGTTTGAAGGAGAAAATTATTATTTCATATAAAAATCTTTTTTTCGAACCTTGTCAATGTCTGGACCAGATTTTAAATTCATTTGGCAACTCATTTGATTAATAAAAGTAAGAGTTTTCATGGAAAACACAAAATTGTCTGGGTGACCCCAAACTTTTGAACAGTAGTGTAATCCAGAATAACATCCCTCAGAAACCCTTCAAATATTTTACCAGCAATAGAGGTTAGACTTACTGGCCTATAATTTCCAGGTTCACTTTTCGAGCCCTTTTTGAATATTGGTATCACATTTGCTATGCACCAGTCATGTGGAACAGACCCCGTCGCTATAGAGTCCCTAAATATAAGAAATAATGGCTTGTCTATTACATTATTTAGTTCTCTTAGTACTCGTTGGTGTATGCCATCCAAACCTGCAGATTTATCTATTTTATTCTTATTTAGCCAGTTTCGCACCTCTTCTTGGGTTAGATTGGTGACCCTTAATATAGGGTTTCCATAGAGAAGAAAGCGGATGGACACACTCCGTCCCGTGCAAAAATATCAATGACCTGTAGAAGCGCAATGTAAGTGCGAAACAATCATCGTCTGTATTTGCTCCATCATTTTATCTGCCTTCTGTGGGTAATATGATGCCACAATAAAGGATATTTTTTGCACGGGACGGATTGTGCCTATCCGTTTTCTTCTCTATGGATATACAGACTATTTTCCTTGGAAGTGGCACCCGCATTCCCTGAAGTGTGTGCAGCTTCATTAACCTGAGGTCATACAGCTGTGCTTTTGTCCTGCTTTTCTTCTATGGTATGTGCTTAATATAGGGTTTTCTTCGTCTCTTGGCATTTCACCTAGCATTTCATGAATACCGTGGAGAAGAAGGTGTTTAATATATTAGCTTTTTCCCCGTCATCTACAACCACTCTTTCCTCACAATTTTTTAAGGGGCCTACACTTTCACTTATGATTCTTTTACTATTTATATAATTTAAGGACAGTTTGGGATTAGTTTTAAGGCCCTTTTACATTTAGCGATGCACCAGCGATCCTGACCAGCGATATGACCCGGTCAGGATCGCTGGTGCATCGCTAAATGGTCGCTAGTGAGCTGCCACACAGGCAGATATCACAGCGATGCAGCAGCGATACAGCGGACGATACTTACCTTTCAGACGCGGCGATCCTGACGTCCTCCCGCCCGCGTCCAGCGTCGCTCGTCTCCACAGCAGGAAGCGCCCGACGAGAAATGGAGCCGCCCGATCTCGCGTGATCAGCGATGGACAGCGGGGGAGCCGGTCGGAGGTAAGTATCACACATAGCGATATCGCTATAACGTCACAAAATCGGTGACGTTTTAGCGATATTGCTAGCGATATCGCTATGTGTAAAACTCCCTTTTACTCTCCTTAGCAATGTACTTTCCTTTTTGGCAGCTAATTAGTTTTTTAGATAAAGTATTTTTCTCCCAATAGTTTTTTAAAGCTTCAAGGGTGCCATCCTGCTTTATTAGTTTAAATGCTTTATTTTTACTGTGAACTGCCCCTCTTACTTCTTTGCTTAGCCACATTGAGTTTTTCATATTTCTTGTCCTTTTATTCCCACAAGGTATAAACCACTTACAGTTCCTATTTAGGATGTTCTTAAACATTTCCCATTTATTACCTGTATTCTTATTTCTAAGGATATTGTCCCAGGCAACTAGATTAAGGTTGACTGGGACAATGCGTCGGGTGTGCACTCAGAGGCTCATAAGTAGGCGTACAAAGACACTCTTACCAACTGCTAGTCATCTGTTAAAGCCAAAGTTGCTGGGAAACATCAAAGCTAAATTACAGAACAATCAAGATAGGCAAGCTTTCTATTACAATAAATCTGCAAAGGATCTGCCTGAGCTCCAGAGAAATGACAACATTCGGCTGCAGCCAAGCATCACATTTGAAAAACACTGGCAAAAGGCAAAAATTGTCCAGAAACTAGGACATCGGTCCTACGAAATTTCAACAGAGGATGGAAGAAGACTAATGAGAAATCGGAGATATCTGAGGAAAACGCAAGAAAGAGATGATTCATGGCCTTTTCAACAGTATCCTGACACCCAAGACAACGAGGCAGCAAGTACAAGTCAAGTACCAACAGTGACAGCTGACCTTCAGGGTGAGGATTCTGGCCGGAGACAGGCAATGTCAAAAGGCATATTACCAGAATCAGAAGAACTACCAGATGTAGACAGTGACACATCTTATGTTACTAGAGCTGGCAGAATTATCAGAAAGCCGGCGCACCTCAAGGATTATATTTAACTGGACTTATGTTATAGCTCTAACTTGGTCATGGTTTCCATTGCTTTATTATTTTTTATTGTTCCTCCAGTTAAAAGAGAAAGGATGTAGCAATATGTTATATGATGATGCGGCCTCTAGGGGTCTCACTACGTTTATGTATGTACTATGGTCATTTTTGGAACTTGTTGGTTAGTTGTTGTTGGGAGATATCTTGCAATGGAGGATTGCACCTCATATAATAAAAAGCCTGGAGATACCCACAGAGTGTGATCCATGACAGGAAACAACTAGCAGAAAAGCACCTGGGGGTTCAATGTACTCATTACACATCTAGTTAAGTTCTCTAAGGGGTCTACAGTAGTTTCCAAAATGGTGTCACTTGTGGGGTGTTTCCATTGTTTAGGCCATCAGGGTGTAATGATTACGGACTTTCCTTTGTGCCTGTTCGCCCTTATCCAAGATGGCGTCTTGTATCTCACCTTGTCATGGAACTTCTTGTCCTGATTATTTAAGTCCGGGCCTTGTGTTCCTCTTTGCCTGAATATTTTGTTGCTGTTGGCTCTTGAGCTCCTGCCTGTCTACTGGTGGACTCCCTGCTGCTGCTGCTCATTACTCGGTGCCCTGCCTCTCCACGTTATACTGTCTACAGTCCTCTGTGCGTCTCCCTGATGCAGTCTGTGCTAAACTACTGTCTGGACTTCTAGTGTGGAACTATTCACCTCTGGATCTACTGCAGCATGTAAAGAATCCTGACATCACCATCTCCTCTAGGCCTGTGTTTGTTGAGTTGCGGTGATGGTCTTGTGCAGGACTTTCAGTTCAAAAAGGCACATATAGTGACCTTCTCCTGTTAATGTCACTCCCATATAATGCTGGTCTTCTACATTTAAGTGCCGTGTGCATTTCCACCCAATGATTGCTGGACTTCTACACTTTAGAGCTATGTGCATGCTCATTCATAATATAGCTGGACTTCCTTATTAAACGCGGTGTGCTTTGTAAGGGGGTGAAGAGGATGAAGAGCCCAAAAGGGGTTACCTCTCCTGCTCCGAGTCCGGAACCACCTAGCCAGACAGGGTTGCCGGGGGAAGACTTTCTGGCCTGGACCGACTGAACCATATGACCGTGGGGGCAGTGACCAAAGCGAAGGGGCGGTGAACAGAAAGCCATGCAGGGTAAGGGCGCGACAGCAGAGCGCGCGAGACAGAGAGCAGAACGCACGGGACAGAGAGCAGTCTGCAACACCATGCTCCCAGAGAGAGATAACTCCCCGTCAAAGGACTGAGACTGAAGGACAAGTCGTTGAGAGCGCCGTATGTGAGTACGTGGAATCGGTAGCCTCCGTGACTAGAGGAAACTTTCCCCCTGACAGTGCAGAGACAGTGACACGAGCAAGCAGACCCGGGGACCGCAGTGACATGCCATAGCCCCTGAGTGTGGTAAAGAGACTTCATAGTGTGTGCAGCATCATTCCTGTGGAGAAACAGATGGGGTATCATAGAGAGACTCAGAGCAGGGGAGACTCAGGTTTGCATCGTCTCCCTGCTCCTTGCTTTAACCCCTGGAGGTCCCAACTTCATTCGGAGTAGAGACTTTAGAGATTGCAAGGGCTGCTGTTGTCGGTGCCAACGTGGGAGAAGTAGACTCTTCAATCGAGCTTTACCCGGACTGATAAGTTATAATTATCTCAGTTTAACCGTTTCAACTACACATAACTGTTTTATAGCTCTCTTCAGTTCCATTGTGCTGCTTTACTGTGTTACACTGTCACATTTAACCCCCTACTGCTCCTCCCTGCGTGAAGAGAAAAATCCCTGTAAATAAACCTTTAACATTTGGTCTGTCTCAGATCTGTGGCAACATCCTCAGTACCTGCAGTTTATTACAAGTGGCGTAGTCAGCAGGATGTCGCACAATGGTGTAGAGGTGGCAGACCAAGCAGTTGGGGGAGGCCCAAGGTCTATCATCTCCCTGGGAGCCATGTTAATTAATTTGCCAGAGAGCAATGTTATGTTGTGGAGTTGGACGGAGCGCATCCGAGGGATGATGCGGATGCACCCCATGACACCAGCCCTGAAGGCAGAGATAGCAGTGATGGCCCTAGAAGGGGAGGCATGGGACTCTGATATGCTTAGACCCCCCAGACAAGAGATACCCTGGATAAAGTTCTACATATACTTGAGGAGACGCATGGGGACCCCACTGACGTAGGGGAGCTGCGCATGAGACTGTTCCACCGGGTTCAAAGAGAGGGGGAGACCGTGACATACAGTATTTTATGAATGCCCTGCAGGAACTCCATACTGTCCGGAAGGATGGCATAGGTGTAGAGCCAATTGACGTTGTGCTCAGAGACCAGCTGGTGATGGGCTTGAGTGACGTGATGATGAAGCAGGCCCTGCGAGAGCGCATGCGGGTAAAGCCAGGTATGACTTTTTCTGAGGTCGAGAGTGAGGCGCGCACGCACCAGCAGTAGCAGGGAGTGATAGTGCTGGTGGGGAAGGTATGGAGTGGGGAGGTAGCCGCCACCACGGCTGCTGCCCCCCAATGGGTGGAAAACTTGAATAAAAAGATTAAACAGATCCGGGAAGAATTGGCAGAATCCAAGAGAACCCCTGCTGTAGAGTCCAGTCCACTGGTGCGAGACAGAGCGACCACTCCCCAATGTGAGACTAGTGTCACCCAACGGAGCCAACCTTCCCAGCGTCATCCGTTAAACTAGAAGGCTCCGCGCTCGGGGGGTGCCGCCCGGAGCCTGAAAATTTCAGAAGGAGTAACAAAAGTCCCACCAGCCTCGTTTCCACGTGTCCCTTGGTCTGGGCCGAGATGAATGGACGAGCAGTACGTTGCCTAGTAAACACTGGCTCTCAGGTTACCACCATGCCTGAAGGATATTTCCGCCGACACTTCACGGAGGCAATGCGGCCAGAATGGGGCCGGTGATTAAGCTGACGGCGGCTAACCACTTACCCATCCCGGTCGCAGGGGTGGTATGGATGAACATACAGTAGTGGTCTGATGTAAGGATGACTAGGACTAAGTCCCTCTGTGCTCATACTGGGCATGCTCATGAGACGATCTCCCATTGGAGATCGGGAGTCATGTGCCCAGGTCCTGCTCCAGATCTCATTGGTCCATCTCGGAGATCTGGAAGGTCCCACACGGCTATAAAAAGCACGCATGACCGTTCAGGCCATGCGCTAGTATAGACTATACTTGCTATGTGTGAATGGTGATGGATGTATGATTCTGGTGTCTGACTTATTAAGAAACCCCTTCCCTCTGATATTATGCATGTGGATAGGGAATTAGTTCAGCAGTCAGTGGCAAGCCTTAGGCCACTGTGCACACCACACCTCTGCGCTAGCGTCTGACATTGCGCCTGCTTTGTAGCTGTGTCGCCCTGCGGCAGTGTCCTACGCCGCGCTGCAGTTGCAGCTCTTCTTGGCGCTCGCAGTAGCGACGCCGCACACACGGTAGGTCTAGACGGACGCAGCTCCTCTGTCTTAGGTCCTGCTCCTGTGACCTGATACCATGTGTGCATTTACCTGAGGCCTGTGATACTAACAGGCTCAGTGTTTTTGTATGTCTATGTTGCGGCACCTCTGTGTGTGAACAGAGCCCGCTTTGCGCACTTCGGGTGAAGTCTAACCCATGCGCATTATACCGCCATATTGCTTGTCTGTTGTTACCTAGCAGCGGAGTAACATCTGCTACACGGTGAACGCACTTTATTATTTATTTTTATTCAGTGCGTTCTGCCGTTCCTAACATTATACTAGCGCCAGGGTCTGGCTAGTGATGGCAGAACAGCAGCAACTCTTACAGTACATTCGGCAGCTGGAGGGCCGGTTGGCTACTCTTGAGAGTGCTATCTCAGCTGCGAAATCCACTGAAGCTGTTGCACAGGCAATCGCAGACGCGGTTTCACGTATGTCCACGTCCTCCCACGTGCCGACAGTTACCCACCTCCCGTTGGCCGATAAATTTTCTGGCGATGGCGCCTCCTGTAGGGGTTTTGTCAGCCAGTGCTCTATCCAGCTGGAGTTACTGGCTGCGCGATTCCCTACGGAACGGGCCAAGGTGGGGTTTATTGTTTCCCTTCTGTCGGGCAAGGCGTTGGAGTGGGCTACGCCACTATGGGAGCGTGGTGACCCAGAGGTTCGGACTGCTGCTCAGTTTTTAACAGCTATTAAGCAGGTCTTCCTGGGACCACGGGTCGTGCACGACACCTCTCTTCAGCTACTTGCTTTGACTCAGGGATCCCTCTCGGTTAGTCAGTTAGCCGTTCGTTTTCGGACACTGGCTTCCGAGCTGGAGTGGTCTAACAAAGCCCTCATCCCTGTGTTTTGGAGAGGTTTGGCGGAGCATGTTAAGGATGCTTTCTCTACCAGAGAGGTTCCTGCAAGTTTGGAAGAGCTGATTGCCATTTCCACCCGCATTGATCTCTGTTTTTCGGAGCGCGGCCTGGAGCGTGCTCAATCCAAACTGAAGGTTACCTTGGCTCCCAACTTTTTTGAGCCTCTGGAACCACCCGAGCCAGAGACTCCACTCCCAGAGCCCATGGAGGTGTCTTGCGCCATTCTTGAGGCACGTCCGGCACAAAACTCCATTTGCGGTTACCATTGTCAACATGCTGTTCCCCAGGATAACAGGGCCCCGCAATGGCCAAACTCTGTGCCACCGGGCAACACCTTTGTCCCCCCTCGCCTTCGGCCAAAGGTTCTCACGTGGGCACACGCGTCCAGGGCGGGTGGTCACTGTAGCTACATGCAGACCACAAAACTCCTGGCAGGGTCTTATTGGTGGCCGCACAGGGCTCGGGACATTAAAAAATATATTCAGGCATGTGCCTCATGTGCTCGGGTTAGCCTCCTTAAACAGAGAGTGGAGACGTCCGCCGACACACCGCGGCGTTCCATTTCAACTTATACTCCGGGAGGTTTTGCCGCTCCCGTTGTCTCCCACGTGTCCCTTCTTAAACCTGGCGATCTTGCCGCCTCTGATACCTTCCACGTGTCCCGGTTTTCCGTGTCACCTACCGGGACATCAGACTTGCCTTCGGACGAGTCTGAGGCCTATGCCTCTGATGGGCACAAGGTGGCGGATTGGAAGGCTCAGAGGGGAGGGGGCCCTAGGAGGGGGGGGTAATGTTAGGCAGCAGGTTTCTGCGTCTGCTCTGAAGGAATTCAGAGCCTCACATTCTGCGTTCTCCTGCTGTCTATCTACTGCAGAGAAGATTACTTTGCAGCAGACCGCTCCAGAGACTAAGTCCCTCTGTGCTCATGCTGGGCATGCTCATGAGACGATCTCCCATTGGAGATCGGGAGTCATGTGCCCAGGTCCTGCTCCAGATCTCATTGGTCCGTCTCAGAGATCTGGAAGGTCCCGCACGGCTATAAAAAGCACGCATGACCGTTCAGCCATGCGCTAGTATAGACTATACTTGCTATGTGTGAATGGTGACGGATGTATGATTCTGGTGACTGACTTATTAAGAAACCCCTTCCCTCTGATATTACGCATGTGGATAGGGAATTAGTTCAGCAGTCAGCGCCAGTCAGTGGCAAGCCTTAGGCCACTGTGCACACCACACCTCTGCGCTAGCGTCTGACATTGCGCCTGCTTTGTAGCTGTGTCGTCCTGCGGGAGTGTCCTACGCCACGCTGCAGTTGCAGCCCTACTTGGCGCTCGCAGTAGCGACGCCGCACACACGGTAGGTCTAGACGGACGAGCTCCTCTTTCTTAGGTCCTGCTCCTGTGACCTGATACCGTGTGTGCATTTATCTGAGGCCTGTGATACTAACAGGCTCAGTGTTTTTGTATGTTTATGTTGCGGCGCCTCTGTGTGTGAACAGAGCCCGCTTTGCGCACTTCGGATGAAGTCTAACCCGTGCGCATTATACCGCCATAATGCTTGTCTGTCGTTACCTAGCAGCGGAGCAACATCTACTGCACGGTGGACCCCGAGCAGCGATCGCACTTTATTATTTATTTTTATTTAGTGCGTTCCGCCGTTCCTAACATTGTAATTCACTTTGTCCAGTTTTTTTAAACCACCTCGTATGGGCCTTGCCACTTGGCTAGGAACTTGCTCTCGACTGTCGGGATAACTACTAGCACGCGATCCCCGGGCTGGAACTGCCTCAGCCTTGATGATCGGTTATACACCCTTGCCTGTGCCTTCTGTGCCTGGAGAAGATGCTCCTTCACAACAGGCATTACTTTCACCATACTCTCCTGCAGCAGGGTGACATGTCCTATGATGCTCTGGTGAGGCGTGACCTCAGCTTCCCAGGTTTCATTGGCGATGTCCAAGAGCCCTCATGGATGTCGACCGTACGGGAGCTTGAACGGCGAGAAGCCAGTAGAGGCTTGGGGACCGTCGCTGACAGAGAAGAGCAGAAACGGAAGCAGATAGCCCCAGTCTCAACCATACTTTTCAATGACTTTTTTGAGCATGGCTTTTAAGGTTTTATTGAAGCGCTCTGCAGATGGTAAACTGAGCTTTGTAGCTGAGCAATCTGGAGGACCCTTCATAACTCTTTCATTACCTTGCTCTTAAAGGGGGTTCACTGTTCTGTCAAAATCTCCTTTGACAGGCCCGGCCTAGCAAAATATGAGCAAGTTCCTGGGAGATACTCTTGCCCAAAGAGTTCCTTAGTGGTACTGCTTCAGGTACCGGGTCGCATAGTCCATGACTACTAGGATATAATTGGTGCCCTCGTGCAGACTTAATGTAACGAATGGAAGCAGAGATGGTGAAGTTCACATTTGTTTTTTATTTTTAAAGTGGAACCTCGGGACCACGGTCCGGGGGGCTCCGAAGGGGCCAGGACTAGTGAGCCCTGGGTACCCGTAGTAAAGCCCCTCTGACAGGACCAGAATGGAAAACCCGGAGGACACAGGTGCTACCTCCAGTTAGACCCCGGACACGTGGCAGCTGTCCCAGCGGGACCAAAAGGGATAACAAAAGTTACAGCAGAGTCCGTAATGAGACGGGTCCTGGATCTGGGTAGTTGGTAAGTAGTTGGTTCCAGGTTAGCAAGAGAACCAGATATAGCCATGACTGATACTCGTTGCTCCGGTGCTCTCCCTATGGAGGAGAGGCCATATATAGCAGCTAGTGCGCTGCCATTGGTTAATTGCTCTTTTTGAAAAATGCACACTGTCCCTTTAAGAAGGCAGGAGAGCACGCGGGCAGGCCCTAATAGCTCTAGTTACAGATCTGCCGACAGGACGCCAGGATGTAGAAGCAGGGGAGAGACCTGAACGCTGAGCAGCAGCATGAGACACAGAGGAAGGCAGCTGCTGCCTAAGGACAGCGTGCGAGGCATGAGGTGAGTGCCCAGAATGGGGGGCAGCGGCAGACCTGGACGCAGCGCCAGGACGGGGACCAGGTGAAACAGCGGCAGACCTGGGTGCCGTGCCAAGACATGGACCGGGTGTAACACTTAACTAGAGGACTTAATAGGTCAATGGCAATTCTTGAAGACGGGGTCTCTATTAGAGGCAACGGGACTAGGGGATTTCGGAAGTGAGAAGAGGGAGCGGTCATCTGGCTGTCACTGGACAGTAGTGGGAAAACAGGGGATGAGGAACCTGGGCCCCTGAATTGCCCCTCAAGCTAAGGGGGTGCCCTGACTTTCCTTAACTTGGGGGTACACTTGATGGTAGTGAAGCCCAAGTCCCTGACCTGTCCCTATCTCCTGTTTAGCCCTGAGCTAAACCCCCAACCCCCTCCCCAGGAGGTGAGACAGGTAAAACAGTGAACTGCACCAAAAGAAAGATAAAACAGACACCACGGGGTTATATCAACTGAAAAACAAAGCTTAGCTTTATCTGCTGCTAAGCACCGAACAGCAGAGTTAGTCACCAGAATAAGGAAATAGCTGGAGCTCCACTGCAACACAGCCTGCTCCTGACACCAGCTTGGTTGGTCTCCAAAGAGGAATAATATCACCAACCGTTAGGTGGTGCACCTGGTGAGCTTATATCGGAAGGTAGGAGTGGTTTCCACCTGCCTCAACAGATAGACCAGCCATGCAATTACACCAGCGGAAACTAGGGGCAAAAATTGATATTAACCCCTGATGACCTTAAAGGAAAAAAGGTTATATATGAGGATCCAGATCTGACATCAATCCAAAAATGGATCGTGACACTGGAAGGTGGAGCAGGATCTACAATAATTCAAGATCTCCCAATAAAATGCCGGCCAATAGAACCTCTGCATTATTCTCTCCTGTGTTTTCACTACCCCCAGATGTCCCCCCAAAACATGTGAATGGGTCATGTCTAAAACTCTCCTCCAGTGCGGTCCTGGAACCAACAGCTGCTCCACTATCTCATCTCCCCTCAGTGTGGTCACTCAATACAACAATTTGCCATTGATTGCAAAGTGTGGATACCTGGTTTTAGCCCCCGGCTCTTAAGCAACCACATTAATCACATACACATTTTCAAAGGCAACCTGTGACGGACTCAGCTCCTGCTGAGTCCATTTTTTGAGTGGACCCTCTGGGTCGTGGCACCCACCCACCGAGGGCGAGCTGACCTTGTGAGAATCCACCCCCTATACAGGGAGTGTCAGGGGCAAGACCAAGGGGGTGAGCCACCACGACTGCTGGGACCAGACGGCCGGCTCAGGGGGACACTATGGGAGTGTCTGACGACCAGGGACAGGTCACACGACTAGGTGCGTGTGTAGAGGACTTGCCAGGGTTCAAAGCGAGGTGCAAAGCAAGGGACACGCCAGGGTTCAAAGCGAGGTGCGTGTGTAGGGGACACGCCAGGGTTCAAAGCGAGAAAGGGTGCATGTGTAAAGACACACCAGAGCACAAGGTACAAGGTACAAGACAGAGTGCGTGTGTAGAGACACGCCAAAGCACAAGGTACAAGACAGAGTACGTGTGTAGAGACACGCCAAAGCACAAGGTACAAGACAGAGTGCGTGTGTAGAGACACGCCAAGGTCAGGGTTCAAGGCAGGGTGCGTGCTAGGAGCCACGCCAGGGTTCGAGGCAGGGTGCGTGCTAGGAGCCACGCCAGGGTTCGAGGCAGGGTGCGTGCTAGGAGCCACGTGGGACGCACACCTCACTGGCCAGTGCACACGGCTGTAACGCCAGCACGAAGCACGACCTTGGCACAGGAGGCGGGCAAAGGAACCTTCATGCTAGGAGCCACGCCAGGTTCAGGGCAGGGTGCGTGCTAGGAGCCACCCCAGGGTTCAAGGCAGGGTGCGTGCTAGGAGCCACGCCAAGGTTCAAGGAAGGGCTGCGTGCTAGGAGCCACGCAGGAGGCACGCCACACTGGCCAGTGCACACGGCTGTACACAAACACGAGGCACTTACCACGGCACAGGAGATGGCCAAGGGGAACCCACACCGGGGTTCAAGGCAAGGACAAGGCAAGAAACAAGGTACGGAACACAGAGCGGAACATAGGCAGAAACAGAGCCAGGTCAGAGCGAGGACAGAGTCTAGCAGCGGAGCGTAGGCCGAAACCCAGAGCCGGGCCAAGGGAGAACCTTGGGAATAGACTTGGAAATGTGCAAGAGAGCACCAGAGGACAGAGTGTGGAAAACCAGGCCGAAACGAGAACATGAGAAGTACTACAAGGCTCAGAATAGCAAAGACCAGACATGGCAAAACAGGTAAGGCAGAGAACAGAGGAAGGACTACAAGTCAAATAATAGCTAAGGCGAGACATAGCAAAACAGACTAAGACAGAGAACAGCAGAAGGACTACAAGGCAAAGCAAGGCAAAGACAAACATGGCACGAGAGACAACAAGACATGGCACAAGACAAGAGACGGAATACGAGCACGGAGCGTGTGCAGAGACGCACTACAGAGCAAAGTGTAAGGGCACAGAATAGAGGGAGCAACCCCACAGACCAAGAGCCGTGCAGGGAAGCAACACAATAATCAGGCCCTGAGCAAAGGAAGGGGTGGTCTAATATAGGGCACAGCACCTCCTCTTCCGGGTCAGGACTAGGGGAGAACTTCCTAGTTCAGATGCTCCAGGATCACAGAGCGCAGTCGCATGATCAGGGTTTCAGACATGACAAGATGATCACCGAACCAGACAGTGCAGGATCCTAGGAAGGGTCACATGATCAGAGTTTCAGACATGATGAGATGATTGCAGAACCAGACAGTGCAGGATTTAGGAAACGTCACATGATCAAGGTTTCAGACGTGACGAGATGATTGCAGAACCAGACAGTGCAGGATCCTAGGAAACGTCACATGATCAGGGATTCTAGACATGACGAGAAGATCACAGAAGGCAAAGTAGAAACGCAGGCATCTTGCAGCTCAGCAGACATGAGGTGAGTGTGCACACTGCTCTAGGGAACAAGCAAGATAGCAGACACAAGGTGCGCGTGCACACCGCTCCAGGGGTTCATGAGGCAAAACAGACATGGCGGACGTGACACAACCTTTGAGTAGTCCCAAAATTTTCCCCAGAAATCTCCAGTTCAAGAACTTTGGTCTCACTGTTCACTGTTTCATCCTCATCACCAGCTAGGACACACAAGGGAAACTCCTCCACCTCCGACTGCAACAGCGATTCATCAGGGTTGAGCTAGCTTCTGTGTGAGTCACTTGACACCCATGCCTTTCCCTACAAGTCCCAGAACAGGTTGAAGTCCCGCCAGATTATCACAGTGTGTAGAGACCTCATGGGACTCCATACCCTGCTTGTTTTTATCAACTCTATGGCACAAGGGTAGTCCTTGGTATCTCCGTGGATACAGCAGATGACCACAAGTTTCCCTGGGATCAACTGGTTGCTAAGCGTGGCCCTTATCAGTTTCACCAAATTCCCTCTAAGTCCAAGAGTCCTGACACCAGTACTCCATTTATGGTTACAGGACTTTACTGCGGTCCTTCTCTGCGCTGATAGTCCACACTGCAGGCGGGATAAGCATAATATGAGGAGCACATCCCTATGCTGCAGTCCATCTGTTCAGAGGACATAGGAAAAATTCCAGCTATGTGTCCTGGCCGGTGGCATCTTCAGCAGATCAGGTCTTTACCAGCAGCCTTTGGCAACCACTCAGCGACTTCTTGGGATTTTGGACTCCCCCCAGTGGTGTCTATGCTACACCTCCTTTGGGTTTCGGGCTCTCACTGAGTACCCCAGTATGGAGATGTCTCACCCTCCGGCTTTCTTTGGGGCCTCTCAACCACCTGGTACCTTTCTAAGAGGCCCACTAGGTCGTCAGCATTCCTGGGGTCTCCCAGGGCAACCCAGATCTGCAGTGACCTGGGGAGGAAGTGAATAAATCTGTTCATGACCAATCATTTGGGCTGGAGTGGAGGACTCCGGGAGCAACCATTTCTGGACCAATTGCAACAAGTCAAACATCTGTGAGTTGGGAGGTTTGTCACCATAATACGCCCAGTGTTGAACTCTTTGGGCTCTGACAGACATAATGACCCCAGAGCATGCCAATATCTCTGTTTTTAACTTGGGATATTCTCGTGCATCCTGTAAGGCCAAGTCAAAATAGGCTTTCTGAGGTTTACCAGTTAGATAGGGAGACAGCACCTCCACCCACTGCTCCGAGGGCAGCCTATTACTCTCTGCAACCCATTCAAAAACAGTAAAAAATGCCTCTATATCATCCCTGGGGTCATCTTTTGCATGTCTCATCTTACCGCTTTCCGGACACACAAGTCATCACCTTGATCTGGGGGAAGGATGGTTTCTCTGCTGCAGACATCTCCCACCAGGAGTTCCATCTGCCTTTGCTGTTGTTGAATCTGTTGCATCAGGAGTTTATTTCTCTCCTGCTTTACCTGCTGCTGCTCATGGATCTGTTGTTCTTGGTGCTGCTGTTGCTCTCGATGCAGTTGGTGTTGCTGCTGTTGACTCAGGATCAGGTCAGGGCTTAATTAGCTCATCCATTTTATGTGACCGTTGTTCCATCTCTGTAGCCACCTTCACCCAGGACAT
The DNA here is from genome assembly GCF_039654945.1 of Dendrobates tinctorius. Taxonomy (NCBI): domain Eukaryota; kingdom Metazoa; phylum Chordata; class Amphibia; order Anura; family Dendrobatidae; genus Dendrobates; species Dendrobates tinctorius. The sequence continues at coordinate 19,527,610 of NW_027361699.1, read as the reverse complement.
ATGATTTGTACACAGCTGATACCTGCATTCCTGGAACGTTGCCCGCATCCGAAATAACACTTGTGGATGGTCGGCTCATTTAGCTGCTCCCCACGGTAGATACAGGAACACTTTATGTTAAGTCTCTGGGTGGTTTATTGCTTCATAAACCATAAAGCCAAAATAGTAACACAAAAACAGCCTTTCTGGAACAAACGAAAATAAAAAGTCCATAGAAAGTCCTTCCCAGTATGGCTCTTTCTGGGACAAGCACGCACGACAGATCTCATTGGAGGTTCGGCTAGGAGGCTTCCTTTCTCCAAACCAGCGTGAACAGAAAAAAAACACTGGCTGGACATTTAACTCCCTCCGACCACACCCTTGAGGCGGTGATATGGTGACTGGGTGTCCCGTCCACTTCTTACCTACTCACCATGAAATCCAGACACTGGTAACGATTAATTTACTCTCCACACCTATCATGCTGGAGGAAAACTTATGGCTTTCACATGATGCAGGATAATAACCTTTGCAACACATATCTTCACTCACATACAGCACCAGTGACCCTGCCACATTGTATATTTGTATGGTTGGTATTTTCCTTTATCCCTGTTTGTCTGGTTGCTGCATTACGGCAAACTACTACTCCCATCTTCCCTGAGTGGAGGAAAGGTACAGACTGAGGGCGGATTCATGAGCTAAGGCAAAGTACGTAGTCCCGTCATCTTCACCATCAGACGTAACCCAGGGAACAGGGCGTACTAGCGTGCCCCTAGCATTAGGGTCAGGGAAGGAGCCTTTGGTCCTGGGACACCCAACAATAAAGTCATGACAAGTGCCTTCTGTGACATTTTTGTGGTATATAAGACTCTAAAAAAGAGTAAAACATTTGTGTGCATTCAATTAGTCATCCATATACTATTACATGCTTTATGGTACATTTCAATGGCATGTGACAGTCCAAAAAAGCAGTGAAAAATGTTTATGTATTCAACTACTCATTGTAATGCAACTGCGGAGCAGTTATGCACAGCCTCCACCAGGGGGTGCTGTAACAGGAAAAAGGTGTAGCACTTACTGTGCAGCACCTCGGTGCAGAAGTGCAGGCCGCCACCAGGAGGCCGCAGAGTAGTCAGACAGGCCAGAGTAAGCAACAAACAGGAAGACAAAGTACCAGAGGTCCCAACAATGCATGAGGTCAAAGACGAGCCAAAAGTCAAAGCCAAAGCGATCGTGGTATCCAAAATGTGAGACGGAAAGAGGAGTCATGGTACAAGCCAGTGGGTCAAAACCAGTTGGGGAACATAGTACCAGAGACAGAAGAACCAGAGGTGGAGTTCAGAGTTCAAGCTGAGTCATACACTGTAGGGAAATCACCAAACATACACAAAGTCAGGGATTGGGAACAGGTAAGACACACACGGGAAGTCAGAGGCGGAAGGATCACTAGGGTATATGGATCAGCTGCTCAAGCCAAGGACCAGAACTATCACTGACAAAGGCTACCAAAAATAACACCAATAAATAGCCACCCAAGAACCAAAGAGAGGCAGGAAAAGTTAATCTCGCCATGACCAGGCCGGGGAAAGAAAAGCAAGAAGCAAACCCCGACCTGGATCATGACACTCATCCATAAACTATTAATTGGTCTGTGGAACAATTCCGTGTTACATAATACTTTCAAAACGCATTGAAACATTTTTTTCTGTATTCAATTGCTCATCTGTATAATAGTATGTGCTCTGTAGTACATTTTGAAAAATTTGTCTGGATTCAATTAGTCATCCATATAGTATTAGGTGCTTTCTGTTAAATTTCATGGGTACATAAGACTACAAAAAAGTGTTAAAAAATGTGTCTGTATTCAATTAGTCATTCATAAACTATTTGGAGTTTTTGTGACATTTTGGTGCTATTTAAGACTCCAAAAAAGGGTTAAAAAATTAGTCTTATTCAATTAGTCATCCATATAGTATTTAGTGCTTTCTGTGACATTTCAGTGGTGTTTAAGATTCCAAAAAAGCATTTAAACATTCATCTGGTTTCAATTAGTGTTAGGTGTTGGATTTCTGAGACTGCACAACAGGAATCCAGAGCCGTACATCCAGTGGTCTCCCATTCCCCTCCGACCGCTCAGGGACCTGCTCAGCAATCTCAGCGATCCAGGTGTCCTGCTCTGACTCGCTCTGTGAGTCTGGATGTTGCTGCCATCTTTGGTGCAGCAATTCTAGCGCAACCTGCTTTGCAGGGAACCGCTCCAGAGGCTAAGTCCTCTCGCCGTGCTACTGGGCATGCCCGCAAGATGACCTCTCAGTGGAGAGCAGGGGTCACATGCTCAGGTCCTGCGTCGGATCAGAATTGGTCCTTCCCAAAGTACTGGAAGGTCCCGGAAGTGCATGGCTATAGAAGGCCCGCATGGCGGCTCGGCCATGCGCTAGTGTAGTCTTATCTGCTATGTATGTATGGTGACGGATGCATGTGTCTGGTGATTGACTCATTGGAAACCCCTACCCTCTGATAATACGAATGTGGACAGAGTGTATGTTATAGTCAGCTCCAGGTAGTGGCAAGCTATGCACCACTGTGCTCACCGCGCCTATCACTAGCGTCCGACGGTGTCCGATTCCTCGGCACCGTCGTTAGCGGCTGGAGTTACCGCCACGCTGCGCTCTGCAGCACCTCGTGGCGTTCGCGGCTGCGACGCCACACGCCGGCTGGCCCTGTGAAGTGAACAGGCCCAGCATCTATTCCTAATTTACTCTAGGGCGTCTCTGTGCCTTAAACAGAGCCGCTCCTAGCACCTCAGGTGACGCTAACCCGAGCGCAGTACTTCGCCTCCTGGCGAGTCTGCCATTATCCAGCAGCGGTCTTTACATCTACCGCACGGTGGACCCCGGGCATCGAATGCACCTCCTATTATTTATATTTGGTGCATTCCGCCGTCCCTAACATTACACTAGCACCAGGGTCTGGCTGGTAATGGCAGATCTGCAGCAGCTGCAGCACTACATTCGGCAGCTGGAGAGCAGGTTGGCGGCTATTGAGAGCACCAACTCAGCTGCGAATGCTGCGCTAGCTGCTGCCCAGACAGTCGCAGAGGCTGTCTCACGTGTGTCCGCACTTTTGCCCACGCCGACAATTTCTCGCCTCCCACTTCCCGACAAGTTTTCGGGTGATAGCGCCACCTGTAGGGGATTCGTGAGCCAGTGCTCTATTCAGCTCGAGTTACTGACTGCACGGTTTCCTACAGAGCGGGCTAAGGTGGGGTTTATTGTCTCCCTTTTGTCTGGCAGGGCATTAGAATGGGCTACGCCATTGTGGGAACATGATGATCCCGTGGTTGAGGGTGCTGCTCAGTTCCTCGCGGCCCTGAAGCAGGTCTTTTTGGGACCACGGATCACGCACGATACCTCTCTCCAATTATTATCCCTAACACAAGGGTCACTCTCGGTCAGCCATTATGCCATCTGGTTCCGCACTCTGGCTTCCAAGTTAGAGTGGCCGGACAAAGCATTAGTCCTGGTGTTTTGGAGAGGATTAGCAGAGCATGTAAAAGATGCTCTAGCTACCAGAGAGGTTCCCACGAGTCTGGAGGAATTGATTGCTGTCTCCACCCGCATTGACCTCCGGTTTACGGAGCGCGGGCTGGAACGTGCGCAATCCAGTCGTAGGGTTAACTTGGCTCCCACCTTCACCAAGTCGCTGAGATATCCCGCACAGGAGCTCTCATCCTCCGAACCTATGGAGGTGTCTCGCACCGCTTCTAAGCCACGTCCAATGCGAAGCTACTTGTGTTGTTACCAGTGCCGACAGTTTGGTCACCCGGCCAGCACGTGCCCTCAGCGGTCGAAAAAACGACCCCGTCCAGTGGCCGTAGGTGGTGGTCAGTCCAATAGAGAACCCTTTTCACCCAACCGGTATTCCGGGGCACTCTAGATAGTGGGTCCTCCACCTGGGAGGCAGAGGTTACTGTGGATTCCGGGTCCGAGGGGAACTTTATGTCCTCGACCTTCACCCAAAAACACGCTGTTCCACTGGTGTTACTGCCCCAACCTCTGTCCATCAGGGTGGTTAATGGTGCATCTTTACCATCTCAGGTGACCCATCAGACAGTCCCACTCGGGCTCTCAATCTCACCCTCTCATCGCGAGACTCTGTCCCTGCTCATTTTACCAGATGGCGTCGACCAGGTGCTTCTTGGGGTTCCCTGGCTCCGTTGCCACTCCCCCTCATATTGATTGGGCTTTGGGGAATATACTGGGTTGGAGCAAGGCCTGTGAGGGAAGATGCCTGAGGGGCAGTGTTCAGGTAGCTTCCACTGAAGTGCCCGCGGATCTCTCCGCGCTGCCTAATCCCTACCACCAGTACGCGGACGTCTTCTTTAAAAAATCTGCGGAGACGCTCCCGCCGCACTGTCCTTACGATTGCCCGATAGATCTCCTGCCAGGCACAGAACCTCCGAGAGGCTGTGTGTATCCGCTATCACTCCCTGAGACAGAGGTTATGTCTCAATATATCCGGGAGAACCTGGCTAGAGGTTTTATCAGAAAGTCGGTGTCGCCGGCTGGTGCAGGGTTCTTCTTCGTACAGAAGAAGAGCAGAGAGTTACGTCCCTGCATTGACTACAGAGGTCTCAACGCCATAACGGTCAAAAACAAATACCCTCTCCCGCTGATCTCTGAGCTATTTGACAGGTTGCGAGGAGCCCGGATCTTTACAAAATTAGATCTGTGAGGGGCGTACAACCTGATCCGCATTCGCGAAGGAGACGAGTGGAAGACAGCCTTTAATACCAGGGATGGCCACTACGAATATTTGGTCATGCCCTTCGGCCTTTGTAATGTGCCCGCTGTCTTCCAGGATTTCATCAACGACTTCTTCCGCGACATGCTCTCTACCTCGGTGGTGGTCTATCTGGATGATATCCTTATCTTCTCGCCAGATTTGACCACCCACCGGAGAGACTCTCTTTTTGCCAAGCTGGAGAAATGTCAGTTTGAGCAGGAGTCCTTGCTGTTCCTGGGCTACATCATCTCGGCCCAGGGATTGGCTATGGATCCGGCCAAACTACAAGTGGTAATGGACTGGCAGGAACCCCATTCACTCAAAGCGGTGCAGCGTTTTTTGGGGTTCATCAATTATTACCGTCAGTTTATACATCATTTTTCCACACTGGAAGCTCCTTTGGTTGCTCTCACAAAGAAAGGAGCTAACCCTAATGCTTGGTCTGAACAGGTCTCCAAGGCCTTCTCGTCTATAAAGTCTCACTTTGCTGGTGCTCCCATCTTACATTGTCCCTATGTGGATAAACCCTTTATCCTGGAGGTAGATGCCTCTTCCGTCGGTGCAGGAGCAGTCCTTTTCCAGAAGGATGCTCAAGGTCGGAAGCACCCTTGCTTCTTCTTCTCTAAGACCTTCTCACCGGCGCAGAAGAATTACTCCATCGGTGACAGGGAGCTGCTAGCAATGAAGTTGGCCTTTTCCGAGTGGAGACACCTCCTGGAGGGAGCTCGGTTTCCCTTCCAGGTGTATACAGACCATAAGAATCTGGTCTATTTACAGACGGCCCAGCGCCTGAACTCTCATCAGGCTAGGTGGCCGCTCTTCTTTTCCCGCTTCAGCTTCACCTTGCACTACCTGTCAGGTGAGAATAACGTCCGTGCGGATGCTCTCTCGCGCTCGGTGGTTTCAGCGGAAGGAGAGGCTGAGCCTCGGCTAATTCTCCCGCCGGAGAGCTTTACGACCGTGGCTCCAGTTGCTCTGGAGTCAGTGCCACCGGGCAAGACCTTGGTGCCTCCTCAGCTACGGCCGGAGGTTCTCGCCTGGGCACACGCCTCCAGGTTGGGTGGTCACTTTTGCAACAAATGGACCACAGAACTCCTGGCTAGGTCGTATTGGTGGCCGCATATGGCTCGAGATGTTAAGGAATACGTACAAGCATGCGTCTCGTGTGCACGGAACAGACCCTCTAGACAGAGGTTGGCAGGGCTATTGTATCCTCTGCCAGTGGCGGATAGACCTTGGGAGATGGTTGGCATGGACTTTGTGGTTGGCTTGCCCAAGTCCGGTGGCAGTACAGTCATCTGGGTGGTCACCAACCATTTTTCTAAAATGGTGCATTTGGTGCCACTCGCACGGTTGCCTTCTGCTCGTGGTCTTGCCACACTGTTCATAAAACATGTATTCCACCTACATGGCATGCCGGACAAAATTGTTAGTGATCAAGGTCCCCAGTTCGCGTCTCGGTTTTGGAGGGAGCTCTGCAGTCTGCTCAGCATTGAGCTAAACCTGTCCTCCGCTTATCATCCCGATATGAATTGCTTTGTTGAGAGAGCCAATCAGACCTTGGTCACGTACCTCCGACATTTTGTCTCTGCCAGGCAGGATGACTGGGCACCCTTGCTACCATGGGCTGAGTTTGCCCTGAACAATGCAGTGGCTGATTCCACGGGTCAGACGCCTTTTCTCTTAAACTACGGCGAACATCCGCGCGTCCCTGTCCCGATGCCTGTGTCCTCCGCTGACTCCAGGGTGGCAGACTGGGCAGTGGAGGCTCGCGACATTTGGGATCGCACTCAGGATGCGACCCGCTCCAAGCTTCTCCCCCGGCGACATGGTGTAGCTCTCTACTCGAAACATCAAGCTGCGAGTCGAGTCCCCCCAAGTTCGCGTATGGTGACGGATGCATGTGTCTGGTGACTGACTCATTGGAAACCCCTACCCTCTGATAATACGAATGTGGACAGAGTGTATGTTATAGTCAGCGCCAGGTAGTGGCAAGCTATGCGCCACTGTGCTCACTGCGCCTATCACTAGCGTCCGACGGTGTCCGATTCCTCGGCACCGTCGTTAGCGGCTGTAGTTACCTCAGCGCTGCGCTCTGCAGCACCTCGTGGCGTTTGCGGCTGCGACGCCACATGCCGGCTGGCCCTGTGAAGTGAACAGGACCAGTGTCTATTCCTAATTTACTCTAGGGCGTCTCTGTGCCTTAAACAGAGCCGCTCCTAGCACCTCGGGTGATGCTAACCCGAGCGCTGTACTTCGCCTCCTGGCGAGTCTGCCATTATCCAGCAGCGGTCTTTACATCTACCACACGGTGGACCCCGGGCGGCGAACGCACCTCCTATTATTTATATTTGGTGCGTTCTGCCGTCCCTAACAATTAGTCATCCATACAGTATTAAATTCTTTTCTGTTAAATTTCGGTGGTATATAAGACTCGAAAAAAAGAGTTAAAAATGTGTCTGTATGAAATTAGTAATCTATAGAGCACTAAATTATTTCTGTGACTTTTCGGTATATAAGACTCCAAAAAAGCGTTTAGAAATGTGTCTGCATTCAATTAGACATCCATACAGAATAAGTGGCTTTCTGTGACATTTTGGTAGTACATAAGACTGTAAAAAAGCATTTAAAAATTTGTCTGGATTCAATTAGTCATCCATACAGTATTAGGTGCTTTCTGTTAAATTTCAGTGATATAGTAGATTCCTAAAAAGAGTTTAAAAATTTGTCTGCATTCAATTAGTCATCCATATAGCATTTGGTGCTTTCAGTGTAATTTCGGTGGTATATAAGACTCCAAAAAAGTGTTGAAAAATATGTCTGTATTCAATTAGTCATCTATAGAGTAGTAGGTTCTTTTTGTGACATTCCTGTGGCATGTAAGAGTAAAAAAAAGCAATTAAAATTTTGTATGCATTCAATTAGTCTTCTATCTACTGTTACGTGCTCTGTGGTACATTTCAGTGGCATATAACAGTCCAAAGAAGCATTGAAAAATTCTTCTGTATTCAGTTACTCATCCTTATACTACTATGTTATTTGTAGTTCATTTCGGTATTATAGAACATTTCCAAAAAGCTTTGAAAAATTTTTCTTTATTTAATTACTTATCCACATACTATTTTGTGGTCTGTCATTTATTTCAGTGTTATATGAGTTCAAAAAAGTACAAAGTATTATTATTATTTATCTATATTAGGTGCTGTTAAATTTCGGTCGTATATGACTCCAAAAAAAGCGTTTAAAAACTTGATTGGATTCAATTAGACATCCATACAGAATTATGAGCTTTCTGTAACATTTTGGTGGTATATAAGACTCCAAAAAGGTGTTTAAAAAGTGTCTGTATTAAATTACTCATCTGTATAGTATTATTTGCTTTCTGTGTAATTTCAGTGGTATATAATACTCCAAAAAAGCATTTAAAAATTTGTCTGCATTCAATTAGTCATCTATTCAGTATTAGGTGCTGTCTGTGACATTTCGGTAGCATGTAAGACTCCAAAAAAGCATTCAAAAATTTGTCTGGGTTCAATCAGTCTTCCATACAGTATTAGGTGCTTTCTGTTAAATTTCGGTGATATATAAGAATCCAAAAAAGCCTTTAAAAATTTGTCTGTAGTCATCCATACATTATTATGTGCTTTCTGTTAAATTCTGGTGGTTTATAAAACTCCAAAAAAGCATTTAAAAATTTTTCTCTATTCAATTAGTCATCTATACTAAATAAAGAATTCAGCAACGTTTGGATTCTCAATATTACAATCATTACTTCATTTTTTCAAATTGCTTATATGGAACTCAAGTGCCATCTAGTGTTTCTATAATGAAATTGAAATAAGCTGAACGAGTTTCTAAGCTAAAAAAAGATAACATGTTTAAAGCACTGACAAAAGCAGCAAAGACAATATCAATGAAATGTGTTAGATTTGATCTGTCTAAAAAAAGCAAAAAAAATAAAATTGATTAAAAAAAACAAACAAAATGAAAATAACATACCACCTGTATCCTATCACATGTTAAAGAGTATCTAAACTTTTAGAAACATTTTTATATATTTGTGTTATCCCTTTAATATCATTTAGATTTGTTGGGGTTTGTTTTCTGATACTATGTAGTGATGTGTGTGGGATCCATACTTCTGCACTTCTTTTTAGATCAGAAAGAGGATTGAAGAATGGCTCAATGGATTGAAATCCTTCTATACAGAAATATTAGCAATGTATCATTTACTGGGTTGCTTGCTGTCAATTTGATAAAATCACTGTTTTCTCAACCAGTAGTTGGTGGATATACAAAGCTCATGAATGTGTTTGACTACCTGGCAGCAGGTTACTCTTTCTCTAGTAATAAGCTCCTCTTAATAAAACACTGATTTTATCAAAATTACACTAAACAGCTGTCATGGCTTGGTGTCACAAAGTGACTGGCCCTGTGTGACATGACCCAGCAATCAGTGGGTCACTACACGATAAACAAACAAGGGAACACCGGGGACACAATTACAACGGTGGGCCCTGCGATAGGGAATGGGGAAATGGACACCTCCTGCACTCTCCTGAGGCTGTGCCCTGGTCTATCCTGACATCCCTATATGGCTTCTTTCAAACCGTCGCCGAGCAGGATTCCTTAGCCCTCACTTGCCCTGCACCTATCCCTCAAAAGGGAATTGGCTAGTGCGGACACTGATCCCACCGCTGCTCTAATACAACACCAAGGGAAAATATAACAGACAAGGTAAGACAAACAACACTTAGCTTTCTCTGCTGCAATGCATCATACAGTAATGCACAGTAAGGCACCCGATAAAAGCCTTCAGCTGGAGATGGTTGTAGAAGGGGATGGTTGTAGGATGACGGCAGAGACAGTAGTCCCTGGTGTTATGATTGAGTCACCGTAGGAGGCAAAAATAGAAATGCTAGCTAAGTCCAGAAAACCAGAGAAGTTGGCAGCTATCGGATTGCAGACCCCTGAACCTATCAACACAACTAGCAGTAGCCGTGGGGGGCTCCTACGATGCCCTAGGCCCCTCGATCACAGCCGGAGGACTACATAGCCTAAAGACAGAAAGGGAAATCTAAACTGCCCCAGAGCAGACCCCAAAGCAAAAGGCAGCCCCCAACATATAATGACGGTGAAGCAAGAAGAAAGAACAAAACACAGGCAGAAAGATAGACTGAGCAAAGATGGGGCCCAAGCTAGCTTAGATAGGAAAGGACAGGAAGGCTGCTGTCTGCAATCCGTGAAAAACCCTATGAAAATAAGAGCCAACAACCTGACAGTAAAAAGGCCCTGAAGACGCTAGGCTTCAAAAAAGGCTATGTCAGTACTCAGGAATATTCTGAAAACAGAGCAACAGGCAAAAGGAGATTCAGCTCACCCCAGCAGGGAATGGCAGAATCCAGAAAAGCAAGGAAAACAAAACACTAATGCAAAAAGGCAAAGCAGAAATCTTAGCTTTAGATGAGCAGGAATCAGACTGGTTTCCTAGAAGTCCACAGAGAAATCACCCGCAGGCCAGAAGGGCGTCGGCAGCCTTATTTCCAGTCATTAACTCCACTCAGCCAGTCATCATCATCAGCCCCAGGTGTTTGACAATCAGGCTCACTACCTTTCTTCACCAGAAGAGGGAGTTCCTCGGGCCTCAGTAGTGAAGGGGAAAATGAACTCACAACAGTACCTCCCCCTTGAGGAGGGGTCACCGAACCCTCAACCACGCCACCAGGGCGATCAGGGTGAGCCCGATGAAAGGCATGCACCAATCTTTTGGCATGAATATCAGAGGCAGAGACCCAGGAATTATCCTCCTGACCATAACCCTTCCACTTAACCAAATACTGGAGTCTCCGTCTAGCCATACGGGAATCCAGTACTTTCTCTACCTCATATTCCATGTTACCTTCAACCAATACAGGGTCTGGAGGTGCAACCCCCGGAACAATAGGTTCAACAAACCTCTTCAACAAAGATTTATGGAACACATTATGGATTTTAAATGTGACAGGAAGAGCCAAACGAAAAGAGACCGGATTAATAATCTCCAAAATCTTGTAAGGTCCAATAAATCTAGGCTTAAACTTAGGAGAAGCCACCTTCATAGCAATATTTTTTGATGATAACCACACCACATCACCAACCTTAAACTGGGGACCAATGGTCCTATGTCGGTTGGAAAACCGCTGGGCCTTTTCCTGGGAGAGAGATAACTTATCCACCACTTGGTCCCAGATCTGGTGCATTCTCTCCACCACAGTGTCAACACCTGGGCAGGCAGAGGGCTCCACCTGCCCTGAAGAAAATCGAGGATGAAACCCAAAGTTAGGTGAAAGTCTGAGGGTGAAAAGCAGAGAAGGACAGCTGAATTCTCAGCTTGGAACAGAAAGTTCTCCAAAATCTAGACACAAACTGGACTCCTCTGTCAGATACAATGTTCTCAGGAATCCCGTGCAAGCGAACCACCTGTTGTAAAAACAGGGGCACCAATTCAGAGGAAGACGGCAACTTAGGGAGTGGTACAAGATGAACCATCTTAGAGAACCTATCACAAATCACCCAAATAACAGTCATCCTTTGAGAGACAGGCATATCAGAGATGAAATCCATTGAAATATGGGTCCATGGCCTCTTGGGGACAGGCGAAGGCATCAACAACCCACTAGAGCGAGAACACGATTTAGACCGGGAGCACGTCCCACAGGACTGCACAAAATTCCTGACATCACGAGACAAGGAGGGCCACCAAAAAGACCAACTCACCAGATCTCTAGTACCAAAAATACCTGGATGACCAGCCAAAGCAGAGCAATGAACTTCAGACATCACTCTCTTCTTCCACTGGTCAGGAACATACAACTTTCCACTGGGACGACGCTCAGGTTTGTCCTCCTGGAAAACTTCCAGAGCACGTCTCAAATCGGGCGAGATGGCAGAAAGAACTACCCCTTCGCCTAAGATGGTAGCAGGCTTGGTCACCACAGGAGAATCAGCAAAGAAGCTCCTAGAGAGGGTGTCAGCCTTGACATTCTTAGTTCCAGGAAGAAAAGAAACCACAAAATCAAAACGTGTAAAAAACAAGGCCCACCTAGCCTGTCTAGGGTTCAAGCGCTTAGCCGACTCTAGGTAAATCAAATTCTTGTGGTCAGTGAGGACCACGACTTGATGCTTAGCTCCCTCCAACCAATGTCTCCACTCCTCAAATGCCCATTTCATGGCTAACAGTTCCCGATTCCCCACATCATAGTTACGTTCAGATGGAGAGAACTTTCGGGAAAAGAAAGCACAGGGATTCATTTTAGATGTTACAGGATCCTTTTGGGACAAAACAGCTCCTGCACCACTCTCAGAAGCATCCACCTCTACCTGGAATGGAAGTGAGACATCAGGTTGCCGCAAAACCGGGGCGGAGGTGAATCTTCGCTTCAGCTCCTGAAAGGAAGAAACAGCCTCCGGAGACCAATTTAACAAATCAGCACCCTTCTTAGTCAAATCAGTCAATGGCTTGGCAATACTAGAAAATTTTGCTATAAATTTCCGATAAAAATTAGCAAAACCCAAAAACTTCTGGAGGGCCTTCAAAGAAGTGGGCTGAACCCAATCGTAAATGGCCTGTACCTTGGCCGGGTCCATTTCAATAGTTGACAGGGACAAAATAAATCCCAAAAAAGAAATCCTCTGTACTCCAAAAAGGCATTTAGATCCTTTGACATACAGGGAATTCTCCCTCAAGATCCGGAACACAGTCCGAATATGTTCCACATGAGAATCCCAATCCTTGGAGAAGATCAAAATATCATCCAGATAGATAATCAAAAATTTATCGACAAAATCTCGGAAAATATCGTTCATGAAGCACTGGAAGACAGAAGGGGCATTAGTGAGCCCAAAAGGCATCACCAGGTACTCAAAATGTCCCTCCGGAGTATTAAACGCCATCTTCCATTCATCCCCATGCTTAATGCGAATAAGATTATACGCCCCCCCCTGAGGTCAAGCTTGGTAAACCAGCAAGCACCTTTAACTCTGGAGAATAGATCAGAAATAAGGGGTAACGGATACTGATATTTAACAGTAATTTTGTTGAGAGCACGATAATCAATACAAGGTCTTAATGATCCATCCTTTTTGGCCACAAAAAAAAACCGGCACCTAAGGGCGACGAGGATGGTCTAATATGACCTTTCTCCAACGCCTCCTTAATATAGGATCGCATAGCCTCGTGCTCGGGTACAGATAAATTGAAGAGCCGACCCTTGGGAAATTTACACCCCGGGCTCAGTTCAATTGCACAGTCATAACTCCTATGAGGAGGCAGAGACGCAGACTCATTCTCACTAAATACATCATAAAAGTCCGCCAAATAATCAGGAACATCATGCGACTGAGGAGAGGTGGAAAACACCGGAGCCTCACTAAAGGCACACCGACAACCCCAACTCACCACAGACACAGATTTCCAATCCAAAACTGGATTATGAATTTGTAACCAGGGAAACCCCAGAACAATAGTATCATGCAGATTATGTAACACCAAAAACCTGCAATTTTCTTGATGGTCTGGGGCGACCCGCATTACCACCTGGGTCCAAAACTGAGGTTTATTTTTAGCCAAAGGAGTAGCATCAATCCCCCTCAAAGGGATAGGCGTCTGCAGAGGTGTCATCGGAAATCCACAACATTTAGCAAAATCCAAGTCCATTAGGTTTAGAGCTGCTCCCGAATCCACAAAAGCCTTGGCGGAAAATGTGGACAGGGATCAGATCAGAGTAATAGCCAGAAGAAACTTAGGTTGAACACCACCAACAGAAAACGTGTGTGCAAGGCGTTTCTCGCGTTTAGGACAGACAGAAATAATATGTGAGGCATCTCCACAGAAAAAACACAACTTATTACGCCTTCTGAACTCCTGACACTGCTCTCTGGAAAAAACTCTATCACATTGCATAGGTTCAGACATCTGTTCAACAGGTGGCAACACCTCTCGTGCAGCTCTGCGTTTGCGCAAACGCCGATCAACCTGAATGGCTAAAGACATAGAATCGTCAAGACCAGAGGGAACAGGAAATCCCACCATAGTATCTTTTACGGCTTCTGACAACCCCTTCCGAAAGAGAGCAGCCAAGGCATTATCATTCCAGGTAGTAAGTACTGCCCACTTTCGGAATTTTTGACAGTACAATTCTGCAGAATCACGACCCTGGTTCAATGCCAGCAGGGTCTTTTCAGCCTGATCAATGGCATTAGGTTCGTCATACAACAACCCCAAGGCCTGAAAAAATGCATTCACATTAGTCAGAATAGGATCATCTGGTTTCAAAGAAAACGCCCAATCCTGGGGATCGCCACGCAGCAAAGAGATGACAATTTTAACCTGCTGCGCGGAGCTCCCTGACGAGTTAGGCTTCAAGGCAAAAAATAATTTACAATTATTTTTGAAATTCAAAAATTTAGACCGATACCCAAAAAATACATCAGGTGTAGGAATCTTTGGTTCAGCAGCATGTGAATGAGCAAGGTAGGCGGAAATTCCCCGCACTTCTGCAGCGAGCTGCTCCACACGATCAGACAATTGCTTTACCTCCATTGAGAGAAAAAAAAAATTCCCCCTACGGCCTCAGAGATATAGAGGAAAAAATATACACACTTTTTTTTTTTTTTTTTTATACAATTCTTTCCTGCAATTGAGTACCCTAGGATCTGCGGTATGGCGGGTGATTCTGTTATGATTGAGTCACCGTAGGAGGCAAAAATAGAAATGCTAGCTAAGTCCAGAAAACCAGAGAAGTTGGCAGCTATCGGATTGCAGACCCCTGAACCTATCAACACAACTAGCAGTAGCCGTGGGGGGCTCCTACGATGCCCTAGGCCCCTCGATCACAGCCGGAGGACTACATAGCCTAAAGACAGAAAGGGAAATCTAAACTGCCCCAGAGCAGACCCCAAAGCAAAAGGCAGCCCCCAACATATAATGACGGTGAAGCAAGAAGAAAGAACAAAACACAGGCAGAAAGATAGACTGAGCAAAGATGGGGCCCAAGCTAGCTTAGATAGGAAAGGACAGGAAGGCTGCTGTCTGCAATCCGTGAAAAACCCTATGAAAATAAGAGCCAACAACCTGACAGTAAAAAAGGCCCTGAAGACGCTAGGCTTCAAAAAAGGCTATGTCAGTACTCAGGAATATTCTGAAAACAGAGCAACAGGCAAAAGGAGATTCAGCTCACCCCAGCAGGGAATGGCAGAATCCAGAAAAGCAAGGAAAACAAAACACTAATGCAAAAAGGCAAAGCAGAAATCTTAGCTTTAGATGAGCAGGAATCAGACTGGTTTCCTAGAAGTCCACAGAGAAATCACCCGCAGGCCAGAAGGGCGTCGGCAGCCTTATATCCAGTCATTAACTCCACTCAGCCAGTCATCATCATCAGCCCCAGGTATTTGACAATCAGGCTCACTACCTTTCTTCACCAGAAGAGGGAGTTCCTCGGGCCTCAGTAGTGAAGGGGAAAATGAACTCACAACACCCTGGGCAGCAGCCCTCACACGACTGGCCCCAGCTGACTACTTCCATGGACTGCCAATCTATGACCAGGTTGCTTTATCAACCAAGGGAGGTCTAAAACGATGGGTGTTGGCATTCCCCCCAAGATGTAGCATGACAGGGACTCTTCATGATGAGTCCCTATACGCAGATGTATATTATCCACAACTTAGGTCAACCTCCCCTGGCTAAGTGGGACAGAGTCAATGGCCTGGACCCTTAGGGGTTTGGCTAGCATCCTACACCTCAGGCCATGGGTCTGGACAAAGTGAGCATCCACCAGACTGACTCCTGCTCCACTGTCTACAAGCACCAGTATACCCTCAGTTACCCCACCAACCACCACTTCCGCAGACAGGGTATACTGAGGGGGAAGAAATGGAGGAAATATACACTCCCTGGTTGCCTCCCTCCACCCAACCAGGGGGATGCAGCTTTTTAGATGGCGCAGTTTTTTTGGCGCGAGCTGAGCAGACTCCGATGAAATGACCAGTCTGCCCACAATAAAAACATGCCCCCAACCACGGCGAACCGCAGGCAACCCTGTTTGGGAACCAACTACTCCAACCTGCACGGGTTCCTCCGACTGCTCAGGTGTGTCCTCTTCCCTAGCAAGGACTATGGGGGGCACATTTTGTGTATGCCTTTCCCTGAGGCGTCTATCCACCTGGATGGCAAGGGACATGGCGGCCTCCAATGACCTGGGGGTGGCATACTGCACCAGAGCATCCTGCAACTTTGGGGACAGACCCTGCAAAAAATGACTCCTAAGAGCAGGGTCATTCCACTGTGCGTCAGTGGCCAACCTTCTAAACTCTGAGCAGTACTCCTCAGCAGGCCGGCCCCCCTGCTTGATCTTACGGAGTCGGGTTTCCGCCAGGGAGACGCCATCAGGATCTCCATACACCAATGCCAGAGCTGCAAAAAACCAATCCACCGACCATAAAGATGGCGAATCAGTCATCAGGGAGAAGGCCCAGGATTGGGGATCACCCTTGAGAAGGGAGACACTAATCCCTACACGCTGTTCCTCACTCCCTGTTGAATGGGGGTGGAGCCTAAAGTATAATTTATAGGCCTCCTGAAAAACCAGAAATTTATTTCTCCCTCTGGAAAACCTGTCAGGGAGAGATATCTTGGGTTCTGGTTGAGCCTGCACCTGAGCCGAGGCCCAGAACCCCACCAACTGCTGCAGTTGCTGCACCACCTCACCCCGCAGCACCTTAAGCTCATCGGTGAGGGTCTGAAGTAGGGCCATGGCTCACCAGAAAAAAAAAATGTGTGAGATAGTGATAATGTCACGAAGTGACTGGCCCTGTGTGACACGACCCAGCAATCGGTCGGTAGCTACACGATAAACAAACAAGGGAACACCGGGGACACAGTTACAACGGTGGGCCCTGCGATAGGGAATGGGGAAATGGACACCTCCTGCACTCTCCTGAGGCTGTCCCCTGATCTATTCGGACGTCCCTATACGGCTTCATTCAAACCATCGGTGAGCAGGATTCCTTAGCCCTTACTTGCCCTGCACCCATCCCTCAGTAGGGAATTGGCTAGTGCGGACACTGGTTCCACCGCTGCACTAATACAACACTAAGGGAAAATATAACAGACAAGGTAAGGCAAACAACATTTAGCTTTCTCTGCTGCAACGCACCGCAGAGTAAGGCACCCAATCACAGCCTTCAGCTGAAGCACCACTGTACCAGAAAGATCCTACCTTCAGCCTGGTTGGTCTCCAAAGAGGAAGTGTATCACCAGCAGTTAGCTGAATCATCAGGTGACCTTTTAAAGGAAGGTGGGATTGGTCACCACCTACATCAGCAAACTCACCTAGCAATGCAATTACACCAACGGCCACGGGGGGGGAACTGATTTTAACCCCCGATGGCCTGAAAGGAAAAAAGTTTATATATGCAAAGTAGAAATCTGCCACAAATCCAAAAATGGATCGTGACACTTGGTTTGAGGATTTAACCGGTAACCTGTTGCAGCGTGGTTGTTTCCTCCATCTGCTTAGCTACTGCCCTTTCTTCTCTTTTCAAATGCTAATGGCTTGTATTGTCTATGTTTTCCCTTCTTGGTTTGCTATTATCCAAGATTTTCATATTTTCTAGTTTTGGTTTGCCCCATCACATTTTGGGTGGAGCTTTATATGTTCACCCTTCACATCACACTCTTCCTGGCTATATTTCTAGGTAGATTTATGCTAAGGAGATCCAGCCCTTCAGTTTCAGGATATTCCCTGCTGTGTACACACCGTTTTCAGTCCACCTGAGTGGCTGTTTGTCTACCTTCCAGGCACCTTTTCCTTTGACAACAGCTATGGTTCTGGGAGGTTAAATTTACATAGTTTCATTTTTTGGAAAAAGAACTAGGTCCATCAAGTTCAACCTTTTTCCACCAATTGTACATTTTGTCGCTAAATTAGCTATAACCCACAATGTTATGTGTGTTGAGGAAATCATCCAGCACTTTTTTTACAAGCTGTTATAGTGTCAGCCATTACTATCTCTTGTGGTAGAGCATTCCACATTCTGAATGCTCTAACTGTAAAGAATCCTTTCCTATTTAGGTACCGGAATCACCTTTCTTCCACCCGTAATGAGTACCCCCTGGTCCTTAGTATGGTCTTTGGAAGGAATAAGTCATGTGCCAGACCTTTGTACTGACCATACATATACAGTGGGGAAAAAAGTATTTATTCAGTCAGCAATAGTGCAAGTTCCACCACTTAAAAAGATGAGAGGCGTCTGTAATTTACATCATAGGTAGACCTCAACTATGGGAGACAAACTGAGAAAAAAAAAAAATCCAGAAAATCACATTGTCTGTTTTGTTTTCATTTTATTTGCATATTATGGTGGAAAATAAGTATTTGGTCAGAAACAAGCAATCAAGATTTCTGGCTCTCACAGACCTGTAACTTCTTCTTTAAGAGTCTCCTCTTTCCTCCATTCATTACCTGTAGTAATGGCACCTGTTTAAACTTATCAGTATAAAAAGACACCTGTGCACACCCTCAAACAGTCTGACTCCAAACTCCACTATGGTGAAGACCAAAGAGCTGTCAAAGGACACCAGAAACAAAATTGTAGCCCTGCACCAGGCTGGGAAGACTGAATCTGCAATAGCCAACCAGCTTGGAGTGAAGAAATCAACTGTGGGAGCAATAATTAGAAAATGGAAGACATACAAGATCACTGATAATCTCCCTCGATCTGGTGCTCCACGCAAAATCCCACCCCGTGGGGTCAGAATGATCACAAGAACGGTGAGCAAAAATCCCAGAACCACGTGGGGGGACCTAGTGAATGAACTGCAGAGAGCTGGGACCAATGTGACAAGGCCTACCATAAGTAACACACTACGCCACCATGGACTCAGATCCTGCAGTGCCAGACGTGTCCCACTGCTTAAGCCTGTACATGTCCGGACCCGTCTGAAGTTTGCTAGAGAGCATTTGGATGATCCAGAGGAGTTTTGGGAGAATGTCCTATGGTCTGATGAAACCAAACTGTTACTGTTTGGTAGAAACACAACTTGTCGTGTTTGGAGGAAAAAGAATACTGAGTTGCATCCATCAAACACCATACCTACTGTAAAGCATGGTGGTGGAAACATCATGCTTTGGGGCTGTTTCTCTGCAAAGGGGCCAGGACGACTGATCCGGGTACATGAAAGAATGAATGGGGCCATGTATCGTGAGATTTTGAGTGCAAACCTCCTTCCATCAGCAAGGGCATTGAAGATGAAACGTGGCTGGGTCTTTCAACATGACAATGATCCAAAGCACACCGCCAGGGCAACGAAGGAGTGGCTTCGTAAGAAGCATTTCAAGGTCCTGGAGTGGCCTAGCCAGTCTCCAGATCTCAACCCTATAGAAAACCTTTGGAGGGAGTTGAAAGTCCGTGTTGCCAAGCGAAAAGCCAAAAACATCACTGCTCTAGAGGAGATCTGCATGGAGGAATGGGCCAACATACCAACAACAGTGTGTGGCAACCTTGTGAAGACTTACAGAAAACGTTTGACCTCTGTCATTGCCAACAAAGGATATATCACAAAGTATTGAGATGAAATTTTGTTTCTGACCAAATACTTATTTTCCACCATAATATGCAAATAAAATGAAAACAAAACAGACAATGTGATTTTCTGGATTTTTTTTTCTCAGTTTGTCTCCCATAGTTGAGGTCTACCTATGATGTAAATTACAGACGCCTCTCATCTTTTTAAGTGCTGGAACTTGCACTATTGCTGACTGACTAAATACTTTTTTTCCCCACTGTATTTATACATGTAAATTAGATCTCTGAGGCATCTTTTTTCTAAGCTGAACGAGCCCAAATTTTTCAACCTCTCATCATATGAGAGACCTTCCATCCCTTGAAATAATCTAGTTGCCAGCCTTTGAACTAACTCTAACTTCTGAATATCCTTTTTGAAATATGCAGCCCAAAGCTGGATCCCATATTCTAGATGTGGCCTCACCAGTGATTTATAAAGGGGTAACAAGGGGAACAAGGGGATCGTGGGATTTTATCTCACTTTTTATACACCCTAAAATCTTGTTTGCTTTTGCGGCTGCTGCTTGACATTGAGTACTACTGCTCAGCTTACTTGTAACCAGAATACCCAAGTACTTCTCCTGTTCTGTCGTCATGAGTATACTCCCATTTAATGTACTGTATATGCAGCAATAACATTACTTCATCCAAGGTGCATTACTTTGCATTTATTAACATTAAATCTTATTTCACAAGTGTTTGCCCATTCAGTCATCTTATCCAGATCGTTTTGCAATATTGTAATGTCAAAGTCAGGCAAAGTTTGGTGTTGTCAGAAAGGACTGACACTGTTATGGACTGATATGAGTTGGCGTGGTGATATTGCAACCACTAGAGTTAGCACCAACAGGTAGCATAGTCAGGAATAGCCAGATGTCGGTACACAGAAGCAGCAGTATAGTTGGGAGGATAATCAGGTTGCGTAGTCAGGAAATAGCGAGAAGTTGGTATACAGGAGCAGCAGAATAGTTGGGAGGATAAGAATGTTGTGTAGTCAGAAAATAGCCAGAGGTCTGTACACGGTAACAGCAGTATAATCTTGAGGATAAGCAGCAGGTGGAAAGAAGCTAGACTAAAGGCTGGGAGCTCTATAATCTCACAAGGAAGGAAGTGCAATATCAGGTTTAAGTAGGGTGTTCAATCAGGAGATCACAGGGTTGAGCCAAACAGGAACTCAGGGTTTAGACAATCAGAAAAATCACAGGAACTAGTATCTGGGTTAGCAAGGAACTGTCAACCGAGCTCAATAACTCATAGGGAAGAGCTGCTGCCTGGTGCACAACAGCTGCTTGGTTCAAGTCCTGACAGACACTTTGCTCTCAATCCCATCCACAAGGTCATTAATAAAGAAGTTAAAAAGAATCAGTCCTAGCACAGATCCTTGCAGTACCCCTCTGCAAAGTATGTCCCATTTAGAGAACATACCATTTATGACGATGTAGGTACGTGTGCCGACTGGGGGGTGGGCCTTCTTCCGCCGCAAACAGACTCAAGACAGACACCGATGTGCGTTCAACAGGTCCTCTTTATTGGCCGTCCTCTCAACGACCCGCATTAACACACAGCAGCTGCTCGTCTCCACAGCACCACACAACAGCTGCTCGACTCCGCACACAGGCCCAGGTACCTTCACTCTCTTCCTTTTCCTAATTGACATCCCTTGTAGCTCTTTCACTGTGGCTACCCTAGGCCTACCACCACAGCGCTTCACCCGTCCTAGTCCGTCCGTCTGGTACCCCCGGCCTTCTCTGTCCTGCGACTCTCCTGTCAGGGCCACCCCCCTGACTGTCTTCCTCCTCAGTCCCTTCTGGAGCTTCTTCTCTGTCCGTCTCTACCTTCAGTCTTCTTCTCTCCTGAGCTGCTCTCCCTGGATTGGCTTCTTCTGGAACTCTCTACCCCTTCTTATATTCCCTCTCTCTGGGAATTCCCCTCTAGAGCTCCTGTCACTCCATCCCCCATGACTCTGCGGTTTCATAGCCTTAAGCTGATGTTAAGCCCTTTCCTCACTGCTCTCTGCTGCCATCTTGTGGCCAAACTGCAGTATTACACCGTTGTTACACCCAGTCCCTGTCCTGGCTCTGCGCCCCGGTCTGCTGCTGCTTCCCGTCCAGAGCACTCACCTCGTTCCTTGCACGCTGTCCCTGTGCAGCCACCGGCTCCCTGTGTGTCCCACGCTGCTTCTCAGCGTTCAGGTCTCTCTTCCCCCACCTCCTGGCATCCTGTCAGCAGGTCATCAGCCAAAGCTATTAGGGCACACACGCGCGCTCTCCAGGCTTCTTAAAGGGACAGTGTGTATTTTTCAAAATAGGCATTTATCCAATGGCAGCGCACTGGCTGCTATTTCTGGCCTCTCCACCATAGGGAGAGCGCCGGAGCAACGAGTATCACTCATTGCTACATCTGGTTCTGTTGCTAACCTGTCTGCGCTGCGTAGCAGTCTCTGTGCATGTTCTTATGCTGTCTGTTTCCACAAAAATATCTGAATCCTGACAACCCTGGCTAAACCTTCAACCATCTGGGTGAAAGCCATCCCTTTCCGCCAACAGCCATCCGAGTCCGAGAACTGTGTCAAGGTTACTGGAGCCAGCTACTTACCAACCACCCAGATCCAGGACCCATTTTATTACGGACTCTGCTGTCATATCTGTTATCCCTTCTGGAACAGTTGCCACATGTCCAGTGCCTAACTGGAGGTAACACCTGTGTCCTCCGGGTATTCCATTCTGGTCCTGTCTGAGGGACTTTACTACGGGTACCCGGGGCTCACTAGTTACGCCCCCTGGACCGTGGTCCCGAGGTTCCACTTTAAAAATAAAAAACGAATGTGAACTTCACCATCTCTGATTCCGCTTCCATTCGTTACAACCGTCTTCTGTTTCTGCTGTCTTTGGTTTCCCCCTAGTGGCCAAACCAAGTACTTCACCACCCTTTACTATCTACAGCAGTCTCCGACCTTCATATACAGCAGTCCACATCAAGCACGTTGTACATTTACCCTCCTGCTGCAGACAGGTCCATAGGTCAGTCCACTTCCCCTACAACGACACTTTGTTTCCTGTAATTTAGCCAATTCCTTACCCATCTGCATATATTTTCCCCCAGTCCCTGCTAATGGAGCTTCAGTATAAGTGTGTTATACAACAGTATTAAATGCCTTTGCAGAGTCCAGATAAATCACATAATTTGCATTACCAGCATGCAGATTTGCAATTGTCTCCTCAAAAAAAAAACAACATGTTGGTTAGACACAACAGATCTTTCATGAATCCAGGCTGGTTGTCAGTAAAGTGCTGCGGAATATGTCGGCGCTATAGAAATAAAATGTATTATTATTATTATATTATTCACTGCAATATATTTCTGCATATCATCTCTTATAATGTGTTCAAAAATTTTGCACTCTACTAATGTGAAACTTACCGGACGGTAGTTACCTGGATCCACCTGTTTACTTTTCTTAAATATTGGTACCACATGAGCCATCCTCACTCAATCCTATGGCACCAACCCTGTCACAAGCGAGTCTGAGGCTATGTGCACACGTGCAGAATTGCTGCAGATTTTATGCGTTTTTGCCGCATTTTTTCGCCGCAAAAATGCATACAACAAGCAACCCATTGTACTCAATGGCATTCCGCACATGCTGTGCTAATGCTGCATATTTTTCCGCTGTGGTATCGCATCGTGGAAAAATTTGCAGCATGCTCATTCTTTTTGCGGAATTGTGGGGATTCCGCACACATAGGAATGCATTGATCCGCTCACTTTACGCATGTGGCTATGCTCATCATGCGCAAAGTAAGCGGAAAATGTGCGGATGGTACCCAGGGTCTGGAGGAGAGGAGACTGTCCTCCAGGCCCTGGGTACCATATCCCTGTTATCCCCCGCAGCCTTCCCAGGCCTCAGCGATGCTCTCGACAAGTCCTGTTCCCAGTGATGCCTTGTGACAATGACCTGTGATGACGTAGCGGTCTCGCGTTATGCTACGTCATCTGGGGTTATTGTCGCAAGGCATCGCTGGGTACGGGACTTGCCGGGAGCATCGCGAGGATCGGGAACGCTGCGGGGGCCAACGGAAGGTGAGAATATCACGATTTTTTTATTTTTTTATTATTATTTTTAACTAGCTGAAGAGCTTGGTGCTGCCTGGGCATAGTAACTAACTATGGTTAGTTCTAACAAATTATAATGATTATATCTATATATAGAGCTGAGTGTAGAGTCCCGCCCACTCCACATAGCCACATTCATTATAATATCCCACATTGTCCCGTCAGCCAGAGCTACCGGACTACTACCCCTAATATCCCACATCATCCCATCAGCCAGAGCCACCAGACTACTACCCCTAATATCCCACATCATCCCGTCAGCAAGAGCCACCGGACTACTACCCCTAATATCCCACATCATCCCATCAGCCAGAGCTACAGGACTACTACCCCTAATATCCCACATCATCCCGTCACAGCCGCCAGACTACTACCTCTAATATCCTACATCATCCCGTCAGCCAGAGCCACCGGACTACTACCTCTAATATCCCACATCATCCCGTCAGAGCCACCGGACTACTACCCCTAATATCCCACATTGTCCCGTCAGCCAGAACTAACAGAATACTACCCCTAATAACCCACATCATCCCATCAGCCAGAGCCACCGGACTACTACCCCTAATATCCCACATTATCCCGTTAGCCAGAGCCACCGGACTACTACCCCTAATATCCCACATCATCCCGTCACAGCCGCCAGACTACTACCTCTAATATCCTACATCATCCCGTCAGACAGAGCCACCGGACTACTACCTCTAATATCCCACATCATCCCGTCAGAGCCACCGGACTACTACCCCTAATATCCCACATTGTCCCGTCAGCCAGAACTAACAGAATACTACCCCTAATAACCCACATCATCCCATCAGCCAGAGCCACCGGACTACTACCCCTAATATCCCACATTATCCTGTTAGCCAGAGCCACCGGACTACTACCCCTAATATCCCACATCATCCCATCAGCCAGAGCCACAGGACTACTCCCACCAATATCCCACATCATCCCGTCAGCCAGAGCCACCGGACTACTACCCTTAATATCCCACATCATCCCATCAGCATGGGGTCAGAACCAGGGTACTGAGTGGAACGGTCCTAACTTCCATACCGGGGATCCCTTTAAGAGAGGCCTGGTGTCAGAACCAGAGCGCTGAGAGGATTTACCCTGACTTCCATACCAATAATCTCTTTAATAGAAGCCTGGGGTGAGAATCAGAGCACTGAAGGATTTACCCTAACTTCCATACCAGAGATCCCTTTAAGAGATGCCTGGGGTCAGTACCAAAGGGCAGAGTGGATTTACCCTCACTTACATACCAGGGATCCCTTTAAGAGGGGCCTTGGGTCAGAACCAGAGCGCTGAGTGGATTTGCCCTAACTTCCATACCGGGGATCCCTTTAAGAGAGCATGGGGTCAGAACCAGAGTGCTGAGTGGATTTGCCCTGACTTGCATACCAATGATCCTTTAATAGAACCCTGGGGTCAGAACCACAGCGCTGAGGGATTTGCCCTAACTTCCAAACTGGAGATCCCTATAGGAGAGCCTGGGGTCAGTACAAGAGCATTTGAAGGCAATTGCCCTGACTTGCATACCGGGGATCCCTTTAAGAAAGGCCTGGGGTCAGTACCAAAGCGCAGAGTGGATTTGCCCTAACTTCCATACCAATAATACCTTTAAGAGACCCTGGGGTCAGAACCACAGAGCTGAGTGGAATGGTCCTAATTTCCATACCGGGGATCCCTTTAACCCCTTACCTATAATGGACGTAATATTCCGTCAGCGATCTGTCACAGGACAGTTATGTCCCCCCTGGGACATTGTAATAAAGTAAAAAAAAAAAAAAAGTGTAAAAATAATTTTAAAAAAATCGCTAAATAAATTAAAAAAAAAAAAAAAATATTCCCCAATAAATTCATTTTTTGGAAATAAAAATAAATAAATAAATAAAAGTACACATATTTGGTATCGCCACGTCCGTAACGACCCGCCCTATAAAACTGTCCCAATAGTTAACCACTTAAGCGAACCCCTTAAAAAATAAAAATAAAAAACGAAGCAAAAAATAATGATTTATTATCATACTGCCGAACAAAAAGTGCAATAACGCGTGATCAAAAAGACGCATATAAATATCCATGGTACCGCTGAAAACGTCAGCTTGTCTCGCAAAAAACGAGCCGCCATACAGCATCATCCGCAAAAAAATAAAAAAGTTATAGCTCGCAGAATAAAGTGATGCAAAAATAATTATTTTTTATATAAAATTGTTTTCATAGCATAAAAGTGCCAAAACATAAAAAAAGACCTAAGTGAGGTATCGCTGTAACTGTACTGACCCGAAGAATAAAACCGCCTTATAAATTTTACCGCACCCGGAACGGCGTAAACGCACCACCCAAAAGAAATTCATGAAACGCTGGTTTTTGTAAATTCTGCGTCCCAAAAAACAAAATAAAAAGCGATCAAAAAATGTCACGTGCCTGAAAATGGTACCAATAAAAACGTCAACTCGTCCCGCAAAAAATAAGACCTCACATGACACGGTGGGTCAAAATATGGAAAAATTATAGCTCTCAATATGTGGTGATGCAAAAACTATTTTTACAATAAAAAGTGTCTTTTAGCATGTGACAGCTGCCAAACATAAAAACCGCCGTAAATAGTAAATCAAACCCCCCGTTATCACCCCCTTAGTTAGGGAAAAATAATAAAATTAAAAGAAAATGTATTTATTTCCATTTTCCCATTAGGGCTAGGGTTAGGGTTAGGGCTAGGGTTAGGGCTAGGGTTAGGGCTAGGGGTGTGTTGGGGTTAGGTTTGGAGTTAGAATTAGGGGTTTCCACTGTTTGGGCACATCAGGTGCTCTCCAAATGCAACATGGCGTCTGATCTCAATTCCGGCCAATTCTGCGTTGAAAAAGTCAAATGGTGCTCCTTCCAAACTCTGCCATGCGCCCAAACAGTATTTTACCCCCACATATGGGGTATCAGCCTACTCAGGACAAATTGCAAAACAACTTTTGGGGTCCAATTTCTCCTGTTACCCTTAGGAAAATAAAAAATTGGGGGCAAAAATATCATTTTTGTGGAAAAAAATGATTTTTTTATTTTCAAGCCCGGGCGTTATAAACTTCTGTGAAGCACTTGGGGGTTCAAAGTGCTCACCACACATCTAGATAAGTTCCATGGGGGGTCTAGTTTCCAAAATGGGGTCACTTGTGGGGAGTTTCAATAGTTTAGGTACATCAGGGGCTCTCCAAACGCACACGACACCCGCAGACCATTCCATCAAAGTCTGCATTCCAAAACGTCACTACTTCCCTTCCGAGCCCCGACGTGTGCCCATACAGTAGTTTTCTCCCACATATGGGGTATCAGCGTACTCAGGACAAATTGGACAACAACTTTTGGGGTCCAGTTTCTCCTGTTACCCTTGGGAAAATAAAAAAATTGGGGACTAATTGATCATGTTTGTGGAAAAAATATGATTTTATTATTTTCATGCCCGGGCATTATAAACTTCTGTGAAGCCCTTGGGGGTTCAAAGTGCTCACCACACATCTAAATAAGTTCCTTAGGGGATCTAGTTTCCAAAATGGGGTCACTTGTGGGGGTTTCCACTGTTTAGGTACATCAGGGGCTCTCCAAAAGCAACATGACACCCGCAGACCATTCCATGAAAGTCTGCATTCCAAGACGTCACTACTTCCCTTCCGAGCCCCGACGTGTGCCCATACAGTAGTTTTTTCCCACATATGAGGTATCAGCGTACTCAGGACAAATTGGACAACAACTTTTGGGGTCCAATTTCTCCTGTTACCCTTGGGAAAATAAAAAAATTGGGGACTAATTGATCATGTTTGTGGAAAAAATACGATTTTTTTATTTTCATGCCTGGGCATTATAAACTTCTGTGAAGCCCTTGGGGGTTCAAAGTGCTCACCACACATCTAGATAAGTTCCTTAGGGGGTCTAGTTTGCAAAATGGGGTCACTTGTGGGGAGTTTCCACTGTTTGGGTACATCAGGGGCTTTCCAAACGCGACATGGTGTCCCATCTCAATTCCAGCCAAAAACGTCAAATGGCGCTCCTTCCCTTCCGAGCTCTGCCTTGCGCCCAAATAGTGGTTTACCCCAACATGTGGGGTATCAGCGTACTCAGGACAAATTTTACCCTTGGTAAAATGAAAATTGGGGGTGAAAAGATCATTTTTGTGGAAAAAATATGATTTTTTAATTGTACCGCTGTACGTTATAAACGTTTGGGGGACTAGTTTCCAAAATGGGGTCACTTGTGGGGGGTTTCCACTGTTTAGGCACATCAGGGGCTCTCCAAATGCGACATGGCGTCCGATCTGAATTCCAGACACTTTTGCATTGAAAAAGTCAAACGGCGCTCCTTCCCTTCTGAGCTCTGCCATGCGCCGAAACAGTGATTCCCCCCCACATATCAGGTATCAGCGTACTCAAGACAAATTGCACAATAACTTTTGCAGTCCAATTTCTCCTGTTACCCTTGGTAAAATAAAAAAAATTGAACCTGAAGTATCTTTTTTGTGAAAAAAAGTTAAATGTTAATTTTTTTTTAAATATTCAAAAAATTCCTGTGACGCACCTAAAGGGTTAATAAACTTCTTGTATGTGGTTTTGAGCACCTTAAGGGGTGCAGTTTTTAGAATGGTGTCACTTTTGGGTATTTTCTATCATATACACCCCACAAAGTGGCTTCAAATGTGATGTGGTCCGTAAAAATAAAATGGTGTTGCAAAAATGAGAAATCGCTGGTCAATTTTTAACCCTTATAACTTCCTAACAAAAAAAATTTTGGTTCCAAAATTGTGCTGATGTAAAGTAAACATGTGGGAAATGTTACTTATTAAGTTTTTTGTGTGCCATATCTCTGTGATTTAAGGGCATAAAAATTCAAATTTGGAATATTGCGAAATTTTAAAAATTTTCGCAAAATTTCCATTTTTTTCACAAATAAATGCAAGTTATTTGAATGAAATTTTACCACTAACATGAAGTCCAATATGTCACGAGAAAACAATGTCAGAATCACCGGGATCCATGGAAGCGTTTCAGAGTTATTACCTCATAAAGGGACAGTGGTCAGAATTGTAAAAATTGGCCCGGGAGTTAACGTGCAAACCACCCTTGGTAGTGAAGGGGTTATGAGAGGCCTGGGGTCAAAACCAAAGCGATGGATGGATTTGCCCTGACTTCCATACCAATGATCCCTTTAAGAGAGGCCTGGGGTCAGTATCAGAGCGCTGAGGGATTTGCCCTGACTTCCATACCGGAGACCCCTGTAAGAGGGAAGATGTGCCTATGGATGGAGGATGTGTGATGGGTATACGGGCAGGGAGGGAATGATTCATTTCTGTCATGTGCTCTCTGCTCCTCTCTGGGGGGCAGACAATGGCTGGGAGCTTATGTTCCCATGGATGCTAGATTTCTCCCACCCAGTCAGCGTCTGCTGAGGTGTTGTCAATTGCGAAAACATGCTCATAGCAACCAATCACAGCTCAGCTTATTTTAACCAGCTCTGGTGAAATGAGAGATGCTTAGCGATTGGTTGCAAGGAAAACTGTTGCTCAAAGCAACCAATCACAGTTCAGCTTCTTTTGAACAGCTCTGTTGAAATGAAAGATGCTTCGTGATTGGTTGGTGATACACACACACACATTCAGTTTTATATATAGAGATATTATATCTTTTTACTACTGATGCCGCATAGGCAGCCTCAATAGTAAAAAGTTGGTCACACTTGTCAAACACTATGTTTGATAAGTGTGACCATCCTGTCAATCAGTTTTCCAAGCGATGCTACAGATTGCTTGGAAAACGCTAGCATTCTGCAAGCTAATTAGGCTTGCAAAACACTAGTTTTTCGCAGGAATTCTGCATGCGGATTTCCCACAAATTTCCTGCGGCAGGGAGTTGCGGAATTGCCGTGGAAATTTCCATGGCAATTACACACGTGTGCACATAGCCTCAAAGTATGAGATACATTGGTCTGTCAAAAACTGAGCTCAATTTCCTCAATATCAGTGGATGAATGCTATATGGGCTGGGGGGAATGTTTAATTTGATCAGACGCCGATGTACTTCTGCCTTGTTGAAAGATCCCTGGTTATTCTTGTTTCATTTATTTTTGGTTCTCCTTAGCTTTCCCTCTCTCCTGTTTATAAATGTGCTTTAAGTTTTCTCACTGGGGGTCTTAGGGTGTGTGCACACGCTGCGGATTCTGCTGCGGATCCGCAGCAGTTTTGGTCATGCGGATCCACAGCATTTCTTGCTGCGGTGTACAGTACCATTATAACCTATGTAAAATAAAAACCGCAGTGCAGATACTGCGGAATTTTCCGCGTGGGTTTTCTGTAGTTTCAAATCCGCAGCATGTCAATTCTTTGTGCTGATTCCGCTGCGGTTTGGCACCTGCTCCATGGCAGGTGTCAAACCACAGGGGAAAACCGCAGGCTAAACCGCAGAAAAACTGCAGATAAACCTCAGGTCTTTTGACCTGCGGATTTACCTGCGGTTTTCATCAAATCCGAGTGGAAAGTTCCGCAGAGCAATCCGCAGCATGTGCACTAGGGTGACCGGATCTCATATGGGGGGGAAAAAATGTTGGAATCTTGTCCGTCAGGACCCCACAAAATTATTCCCCTTTCCAGATATTGAGATAGCCAAAATTTGAGCTCGATCAAACGACGTTAACCCGTGCCGCTCGTCGCTTAAAGTTTGAAAAAATCCAAATTGAGGTATTTTAAGATTTAGGTATTTTGCATAGTCTGTTAGACTATAAAGAATGTGACAACAACATTGCAGAAATAGCCCTGACCAAATTTTCGAACCATTTGTGGTATTTGAATGCAGAGTTGGTGGGATTATCGTTTTTTGATCCCACCATTACAGACAATGAAAAGTTGTTAATGGCTAATAAATTGCTCAGTAGCACAGATGAACCATCAGAGCACGCTAGGGTTGTAAATCCAAAAGTTAGGAAAGAAAAATTAAAAGAGGTAGGAAGTAACCGACTTTAACGACCTTCTGACAAAAGACGAAGAACAAAAGCAATATGTCCTGCAAGTTGTAAGCAAATGCCGAGCATTATATTCTGACGTTTCAAAAACTACTTTAACAAAAGCTCTAGAATAGATTAGATAACTATGTAAAATTATCAACTCATGTAGGTTAGGGTGCTCTGATGGTTCATCTGTGCTACTGAGCAATTTATTAGCCATTAACAACTTTTCATTGTCTGTAATGGTGGGATCAAAAAACGATAATCCCACCAACTCTGCATTCAAATACCACAAATGGTTCGAAAATTTGGTCAGGGCTATTTCTGCAATGTTGTTGTCACATTCTTTATAGTCTAACAGACTATGCAAAATACCTAAATCTTAAAAAACCTCAATTTGGATTTTTTCAAACTTTGAGCGACGAGCGGCACGGGTTAACGTCGTTTGATCGAGCTCAAATTTTGGCTCTCTCAATATCTGGAAAGGGGAATCGTTTTGTGGGGTCCAGACGGACAAAATTACGACATCGATTTTTTGCGGTCACCCTAATGTGCACACACCCTAAGTGTCCAGCTGCGCACTTTCCTCTCCCCTTGACAGCAGTGTAGCAGCCTCCCCTCTGGTTCCTTAGGACGTACGAGAATCCCCACGACAGCCTTTTAAAAAGTCAGATCTGAGATGGTGTTTTCAGTTGTGCGGCTTATGATCTAGTCTCTACCAGTAGCATGTCAGTGCAGCTTCTCTCTGAAATAGATCTTTCTTATTCCTGTTACCTAGGTGTGAGTGTGTCACATTCCTAACAGTAGCCCAGTAATTGATGCTTCGCTGGAATTAGGGTCTCTGTCTGAACATTATGTAGCTGTCAGACTAGGTGTCAAAAACCTGGTGACAGATTCTTTTTAAAAAGGACCATTCATCACATTTTACATGCCAAGTCACCTACATTATAGTGAAGTGTCTGAGGATCTAAATAAATTGTATTTTTTATTTTCTAACAAATGTATGAATGAATATATTAGTAACTAGCAAGTAGCTATCAAAAACCATATTAAGAGTTGTAAGGAGGCTAATCGCCGTGTAATCAATGGGAGGTATTTGTCACAGAGATGGCAGCTCCCTGTGATGTAAACCGGAGTATTTTTCTTTAGTGCACATAAACACTAGGACGTTGGGTCTGGGTTGCGGGTAACTATGAGAGGTGGGTGAGTCTGGCTACTCACATACCTCACTTGTGCCTACATAATGGAGGTTGTTGCTTGGCACATGGTGTGTGTTGGGAGGGAAAAAGCCTCCTGTGTGCGAGTCTCCAGACTGAGCCTGAGTGATGGACATTACCCCAGCCTGTGTGCCCACAGGCCAGAGGGAGCAGAGCCCTGCTATGGACATTGATGCTTTGTCTGCCTGATGTAAAGGCTGTTTACCTTTTGTTGGTGCTTCCGGGTTTATGTTGTCCTCTAGCGCACCTGAGTACATGGATCGCCTGCCAGGGCAGTGGGGTACTCGGTACCGGGCCGGTATCTCAGAGGGAAGTGTCACAGTAGCGGTGACCCGGTCCGTGGCCCTGGGCGTCCCTGTAAAAAAGGGTTAAAGCATGGCTGGTTAAAGTTTATGAGTGGATGATACGTGACGCCACCTGTGGTGCTCGGCAATAAAGGGGTTAAGCCGATGCTGCAAACAGATCCTCTGGGACAGATGGTGTGGTGCAGCAATGATGTTGTAGCCCTCCACAGGTAGGGCTGCAGTCCCAGGGCAGAGTAGAAGAAGAGTATAGGTGTTGAGGAAGAGGGTGTAGTGTCTGGCACAGAGATGTAGCAGTGCTGGAGAGTTTGCAGGAAGAAGGCAAGACACAATAGGGTGCAGTTTCTTTTACCTTTACTTTGCTTGGTAAATGCAGTCCAGAATTCCAGAGTACAGATGGAACAGAGGCTGGCCGGCCTGGAAGCAACTTAAAAATCTCTCTATCAGATGGGTTGTGTAGTCTCCTTTCTATCGCTTATCTTAGGTACTTGTGGGTCGCCCCGCGGCTCGCCCAGGGCAGTGGGGTACTCAGTACCGGGCCGATGCACGGGGGATGGTGTGTCACAGCAGCGGTGACCCGGTCCGTGGCCCTGGGCCCCAATATCAATGGCGGTGATGTAAAAGGTGTTGGAGTTTATTAGAATAGTTCATGACGCCACCCTTGGTATTTGGCAAGTATGGTGTTAGGCCAACGCTGCATACAGATCCGCTGGGACTGATGGTGTGGTGCAGCAGAGATGGTATAGCTCCCCACAGGTGGAGCTGTAGTCCCAGGGCAGTGTAGGTGCAATGGATGAGGAGAGGCGCAGTATGGTATGGATGCTGGTACCCAGGTGTAGCAATGCGGGAATAACTGGAGGACACCAGAGTGTGCGGTTCCAAAGCTTTACTCACTGTTTGCAGTTCACACAACTGCCTGCCTCCGTACTGTGATCTCCAGGTCAGAGCTCCAGCCAACCTCCAGGCAGGATAGGGTTCTTCCTTCCACACTCCGCCAATATGTACCTTCACTGAACGACTCCTCAAATGCGCCTTTAGGTGCGAAGCACTCCAGTACTTAGTTACCCTGGAATGCCTCTCTTTAGGTGTCCTAGTCTCTACTTGTATGACAGACAGCTGTAGCCTGCTTCGGGGAACTCTAACTCCAGAGTCCTGGCTCTCTATCCGTTTCGCTGTTGTGTCCCAAGTCTATAGTGGGAGAAAGGCGTTAGCGGCTCACTACTCCTCCGGTGTCTGTTGCTGGATATAAAGATCTAATCAACCTCGGGGACCGGGCCCCGGCCTTTGCGCTTTATGGACTGGAAGGGTTCTCTCTCTTTCTCAACCAGCTTCCCACCGTCCTTCTCTTCTCCTTCATTCCGATCTGTTCTATCTCTCTCTTATGGAATCTGTAGTCTTCAGTCTACGTCTCTTTCTCCTTCTCTTCCTTTCCTGAGAAGCTCGTTCCACTAAGACCAGTCCTCAGCCTCTCCTGACTGACTGCCTTCCTCCGCCTTTAGCTCCTTTCAGGCTGACCTGCGGTCAGCCTGCTCTCTCTCTCAGACCCTCGTCTGGCTTCTTCTTGGTCTCACCCCAGACTGACTTATCTTTTGTATCATCACAATCCACCCGCCTCCCAGCACATCTCGTGTTACAAAGCAGGGTTCCACGAGGGGTGCACTGCTAACCCCCAGCCTGAAGCTGTTAGGTGGCCCCACTGAACTATCCTGTGTGTGGAATGCAGGTGTGGAGCGTGGTCAGGAGCTCCCACCTTACCTGGATGGTGGGGCACTACACCTTAGGAGAAGGTGCAGTACCTGTGTGGCGACTAAAGCCTCAGGGGCGCCACACTTGCAGTACTGTGTTACACTGAAGTTCCACTTGCTTGTTCTCATTTAGAACTCCCTCGTATGGCAGACAGCTGTAGCTTTCTTCTTCTTCTGGCTCACCCGTTGCTGTTGTGCCTCCGAGTCTTATATGGGAACAGAGCATTTACAGCTTCCTAGTCCTCCGGTTTCTGCTGCAGGAACATCAGTATACATACAACCTTGGAGACCGGGCTCCAGATCATGCGCTATAGCTAGAAGTGAGCACTCAACTCTGCTCACTGCTCAATCTTCCAGCTCCTCTCCTCCATGTCCACACATGTTGCCCTCCTCACACAAACTCCTAATTTCCTCTTCCTGGCCCCCAGAGAGTAGCTCTTCCCCCAGTTTTGGTTCAGAGCTCCCTCTGCTGGCCTGGAATGAGAACTGTGTTGTGATTAACTGACAGAGAGACCCTTCATTGCTTCCAAGCATGACATCACACTCCCTAGGACGAAGGTAATGCCACTGTGGTGACCATACTCCTGGGGGCGCCACATTCATATCCCTACATTTGGTGCTAGACTGGGGGCATCGATCCAGGAGGTACCTGGGAGGATTGTAGCGGGCGGCTTGCTGTGGATCGGTGGGTCCAAGAACTCCAGGCGAATTGCTGTGAATCAGCAGGTCAACGAACTCCAGGCAGCTTGCTGTGGATTGGCGGGGCCATGAACTCCAGGCAGAGCCATGCAGAGCCATGCAGATAGGTGTGGCACTGTGCAGAACCATGCAGAGAGGTGCAGAGCCTTGCGGAGCAGCGCAGAGCCTGGAAGAGCAGTGCGGAGCCTCGCTGTGCATAGTCATGCGGAGTCTTACAGAGCCGGACAGAGCCTTGCAGAGTGGTGCGGAGCCTTGCTGTGAAGGAACTGTTGGGGAGGATAGATTGCCATGCACAGGCAGTGAGAGGGCGTGGGAAGTCCACGGTGCACAAGCCAAGGAGGGATGGTTGCCTGAAAGGGGTGGAGTCCCAAAAAGGGGCAGTGACCCAAAAAGGGGTGGAGTCCCAAAAGGAGGCAGTAAACCAAACAGGGATGGTTGCCCAGAAAGGCATGGAGTCTCAAAAGGGGCTTTGATCCAAAAGGGGGTGGAGTCCCAAAAGGGCGGTGTCTCAAATAGGGGTGGTGGCCCAAAAAGGCGGCAGCGAATGTGCCAAAGGACTGTTGCCATGAACAGTGTTCGAACAGCGCGTCTGGTATCCTGTGTCAACTATACATCTGACAAGACATCACAGAGGTGCTCTGTAGAAGTCAATGGAGAGAGCATGACTGAACTTCTGGACTCGGGGAGCTCGGTGACCCTCGTGAGTGCCACACTGCCTGTCTATCTGATCCCAGGAAGGAAGATGGGCATCCACTGAGTCCATGGGGGCCCTAGAGATTATCCG
Organism: Dendrobates tinctorius; assembly: GCF_039654945.1. Classification (NCBI taxonomy): domain Eukaryota; kingdom Metazoa; phylum Chordata; class Amphibia; order Anura; family Dendrobatidae; genus Dendrobates; species Dendrobates tinctorius. The sequence goes on along the minus strand of NW_027361699.1, from coordinate 19,492,398 downwards.
GTGTCAAGGATAATCATTGAGACACCCATGGTTATTACCAGCCATGACATCCCTGTAGTCCTGGACTTGCCATACCCTATTGTAATTGGTCAGTTCTTTGAAATGTTTTGAGATTTTTGGGAGGAAAGGGAAGTGTCTGATTGCTCAGGGGAGCCGGGATGACCCTAAGGCCGGGGTTACACTTGCGAGTGCAATGCGAGAAACTCGCATGAGTCTCTCGCCTCAATACCCGGCACTGCAGCTGGCGCTTCAGACCAGAGCATTTAGCTGCATAGAAAGACATGAAGCCGCAAACTCCGGTCCCGAGTGCCGATGGCAGTGCCAGGTATTGAGGCAAGAACTGACACAAACAGGCTCGGACTGGCCCACCGGAGAACCAGAGGATTCTCCGGTGGGCCCAGGCACTGACACCTGCTGGCATACTGGCCAGCAAGTACCTAGGGCCCCCACTGCTCCAAGGGCCCCCACTGCTCAAGGGGCCCCCAAGTCAGTGGGCATGGAGCCCCTGAGTCAAGGGGGCCTGCCCTGTGCCAGCTTGTGGAGAGGCGTGAATACCATTCCTCTTTAATAGCGGGCAGCCCAGCACCGCACCACACACACAGCATGGCATCACTCACACACACACACGCAGACACACAGCACATCTCACCTCCCCGCACAGCAGCACATCCCGGCTTCCTGCTTTCTGGGCGTTTCCTGTCTGTGACAGCCCAGCTGGATGACGTCATCTTCCAGCATGCTGTATCAGAGGGAAAGCTGCCGTAGAGAAAGAGGCTTCCGGGATGTGCTGCTGCTGCGGGGAGGTGAGTTGTGCGATGTGCCTGCGTGTGTATGTGGTGCTGTGTGTGTGTGAGAGTGATACGGCGCTGTGTGTGTGTGAGAGAGTGATACGGCGCTGTGTGAGTGTGATAAGTTGCTATGTGAGTGAGTGATGCAGACCGATGCTGTGTGTGTGTGTGAGGGGTGGTGGGAGGCAATGATGGAGGTGATGGACAATGATTTTGGTGGGGGAAGCAATGATGGAGGTGATGGGCAATGATGGCAGTGGGGGAGACAATGATGGAGGTGATGGGCAATGATGGCAGTGGGGAGACAATGATGGAGGTGATGGGCAATGATATTGGTGGGGGGAGGCAATGATGGCAGTGGGGGAGACAATGATGGAGGTGATGGACAATGATATTGGTGGGGGAAGCAATAATGGAGGTGATGGGCAATGATGGCGGTGGGGAGGCAATGATGGAGGTGATGGCCAATGATGGAGGTGATGGATAATGATGGAGGTGATGGGTAATGATGGAGGTGATGGACAATAATGGAGGTAATGGGCAATGATGGCAGTGGGGGAGACAATGATGGAGGTGATGGGCAATGATATTGGTGGGGGAAGCAATGATGGAGGTGATGGGCAATTATGGAGGTGATGGGCAATGATATTGGTGGGGAAGGCAATGATGGAGGTGATGGGCAATGATATTGGTGGGGGAGGCAATGATGGAGGTGATGGGCAATGATATTGGTGGGGGAGGCAATAATGGAGGTGATGGGCAATGGTGGTGGTGGGGGGAGGCAATAATGGAGGTGATGGGCAATGATGGTGGTGGGGAGGCAATGATGGAGGTGATGGACAATGATGGAGGTAATGGGCAATGATGGCAGTGGGGAGACAATGATGGAGGTGATGGGCAATGATATTGGTGGGGGAAGCAATAATGGAGGTGATGGGCAATGATAGTGGTGGGGAGGCAATGATGGAGGTGATGGCCAATGATGGAGGTGATGGGTAATGATGGAGGTGATGGACAATGATGGCAGTGGGGGAGACAATGATGGAGGTGATGGGCAATGATATTTGTGGGGGAAACAATGATGGAGGTGATGGGCAATGATATTGGTGGGGGGAGGCAATGATGGCAGTGGGGGAGACAATGATGGAGATGATGGGCAATGATGTTGGTGGGGGAGGCAATAATGGAGGTGATGGGCAATGATGGTGGTGGGGGGAGGCAATAATGGAGGTGATGGGCAATGATGGAGGTGGGGGAGGCAATGATGGAGGTGATGGGCAATGATGGAGGTGATGGGTAATGATGGAGGTGATGGACAATGATGGAGGTAATGGGCAATGATGGTGGTGGGGAGGCAATGATGGAGGTGATGGACAATGATGGTGGGGGAGGCAATGATGGAGGTGATGGGCAATGATTGGTGGGGAAGCAATGATGGAGGTGGTGGGCAATGATGGAGGTGGGGGAGGCAATCATGGAGGTGATGGGCAATGATTGAGGTGGGGAGGCAATAATGAAGGTGGTGGGCAATGATGGCGGTGGGGGAGGCAATCATGGAGGTGATGGGCAATGATGGTGGTGGGGGGAGGCAATGATGGAGGTGATGAAATGGGCAGTGATGGGGTGGTGGGGAGAATGATAGGCGTGGTTGGGGAGAAGGCAATGATGGAGGTGGTGATGAGGATAATGATGGGGTGGAGAGGGGCTGCATTATACTTTATGAGGGGGCTACATTATATTCTGATGGGGACTGCATTATTCTCAGGGGACTATATTATATTCTGGGGGGCTACATCATACTATATGAGGGGGCTACAGTATACTCTATGGGGGCTGCATTATATTCTGTGGTGGGGCTGCATTATTCTCTCAGGGGACTACATTATATTCTGGGAGGGCTACATCATACTATATGAGGGGGCAGCATTATGCCCTATTAGGGGGCTACAGTATACTCTATGGGGAGGCTGCATTATATTCTGTATTGGTGCTGCATTATACTATATGAGGGGGGCATGTATTATGCCCTATGAGGGTGCTACATTATATTCTATGGGGGTTGCATTATATTTTGTGGGGTGCTGCATTATACCCTATGAGGTGGGCTGCATTATATTTTATGAGGGAGGCTACATTATAATCTATGAGAGAGGCTACATTATATTCTATGAGGGGGCTACCCCTCTATGATTCTACCCCAACCCCTGCTACATAATTAAGACATGTACTACCTTATACTATACCCTGATATTAGGGTGTTTTACCACACAATTGGTTGTCTTGTATTTATTTCTATGTAGCTACATAGTGGGCCCCAAGAATGATTTTCTCTGGTGGGCCCAAGGTGCCCCAGTCCGACGCTGGACACAAAGCACTATAGGGTGCACCAATAAACAGATATTAGTCAATGCGGGTGCAAAAACCATGCATGGAAAAATGAACCATGAATTTGAAAAAGAGAAAAGACCAAGCAATAAATGGTTTGCACACCTGAATGAATAGCAAATGTATAAATCACAATTTATTAGGGAAACAATACACACAATAAATCTAAAAAACATTTAAAAACACATACAAAATCAAATCACGACACCCCTGGCCCAATATACATGTGTAATGATAATACAACCTCCTATTGCACTATAGCACTGGTATATGAGACCATGTGTATATATCACGTTCAATAAACAGGCAATAATTATGATAGAATCAAAACATAAGGAAGCATACACTTGTATATAAATGTCCAAATATAGCTGAATAGAAAACAGTGAACCCCTATATATTAGAAAGCCATAAATGCCCAAACCCGGTATGAATATCCCATGCCTATAGCAAAAAACGAGATTGTTATACAGTATAAGAGCCCCTTAACCAAGAGAGGCTAAGGACCAAATGAAAGGCCAAAGCTCTGATATTTACCAAGCCGGTTTGAATAAAGGCAAGGAGCAAGTAGAAATGGGCTGAGGGTCCACAAAACAATAGGGAACAGGGGTGTGTCATAGGGATGGCCATTCCCTGTGATGTAACCCAGAGTATTTTTCTTTTGTGCACGTACGCACTAGGATGTTGTTTAGTGCGCCTGAGTCCAGGTTGCGGGTAGCTGAGATGGGTGGGTCTGGCTACCCATATACCTTATTGTGGGTGTGGTTACAGCCTACATAATGGAGGTTGTTGTTTGGCACATGGTCTGTGTGTTGGGAGGGAGAAGGCCTCCTGTGTTCGTCTCCAGACCGAGCCTGAGTGATGGACCACAGGTCAGAGGGAGCACAGCCCTGCTATGGACATTGATGCTTTATCTGCCTGAAGTAAAGGCTGTTTACCTCTTGTTGGTGCTTCCGGGTTTATGAAGTAAATAAACCCACATGGACTTTTAACAGAACGTGCTTCCTGTTTTCCTCTAGCACACCTGAGTGAGTACAAATTCCTACAGATTATATATGTGTACATAGTAATAACAAACAAATATGTCTCTTAACCCCTTAACCCCTGGAGCAAGTTTTCGGTTTTGCACTTTTGTTTTTCGCTCTCCTTCTTTTCAGAGCCATAACTTTTTTACTTTTACGTCAATATGGCCATGTGAGGGCTTATTTTTTGCGGGACGAGTTGTACTTTTGAACCACATCATTGGTTTTACCATGTTATGTACTAGAAAACGGGAAAAAAAATTCAAGTGCGGTGAAATTGCAAAAAAAGTGCAATCACACACTTTTGTTTGGATTTTTTACTAGGTCCACTAAATGCAAAAAATTGACATGCCATTATGACTTTCCAGGTCATTACGAGCCCCATTTTGGAAAACTAGACCCCACAAGGAACTTATCTCGATGTGTGGTGAGAATTTTGAAACCCCAAGTGTTTCACTAAAGTTTATAATGCAGAGCCGTGAAAATAAAATTTTTTTTTACATAAAAATGATATTTTAGCCCCATTTTTTATTTTCACAAGGGTAACAGGAGAAATTGGATCCTAAGAGTTGTTGTCAAATTTGTCCTGAGTACGCTGCTACCCCATATGTGGGAGAAAACTACTGTTTGGGCACACGTCTGGGCTCGGAAGGGAAGTAGTGACGCTTTGGAATTCATTCTTTGATGGAGTGGTCTGCGGGCG